>NC_135019.1:8909375-9551250 GCF_051020955.1 Megalopta genalis
GATGCGTTTTCCGCAGGAGATCCTCGCGCGGAAGCGAAACGAGCTTCCGGTCCCGGCAGACCGCTCCGGCGAAATTGAATATATGAATGGGAAATTCCAGCGCGTCCGGGGCCCGTCGAGAGTTCGACTCTCGAACACGGGGAAAATAGCGACTCGTTAGGTTGCCGGGGTCCGGGGGTCCACGGAGAAACGGACGGAATAAGCGGCCGAACGGATTTTAATTAGAAACGCGACAAGTGGAGGGAAATGCGCGCTCGTTCGCTCGTCCCGCGAAGATGAAAGACGGCTTGATTACATCTAAGCGCGAAAATCACCGGATCGACGAGCGCGAAGACGAGCACCGGCTAAACGAATCGTCGCGAAGAAACTCTCGGCGTGACCTCGCGAACGCGAGACCATCCGCTCGTTAACTATGATTCGTTTCGGCCGACGATGGTCGTGTTTGAGAAAATTGATAAAAAGAAATTTGATTATTGAACAATTTTTAGGAACTTTGCTCGTGCTCACTTTCAAGGACTAATAAAATAAAGAAAAAAAGTCGTACATCAATTTTTAGGGACTCTTTGTAAAGAGGAAGCTTCGATCTGTAAAATGAGCTAAAGTATGTTACTGTACGATTTTTTCCCACAAAGTTGTAACAGTTTGAATATGCACAATTCTTCACCCATTATTTAGCGATACTTTTCGATCGGTCTTCGACGTAGTCGGTTTCTCTCTTTTACGAAAGAAATCTGCTGTTAGAATCAAATCGCAATTAAGGGAGATGGAAGTAGATACTTTGGCCTCCAAAATAAGCTAAGATAGATCATCGTGTGATTATTTTCTATATAGTTAGAGTACTTTAAATATGCTCAATTCTGTACGCAAGATTTAGTGATACAATGTGGTCGGTCTTCAATGTAGCCAGTTTTTCTCGTGTACGAAATAAATCTGCTATTAGAAAAAAAGACAATATAGAATGGCGGAAGCAGATGCTTTGGCCTTTAAAATAAGCTAAGACACAGATCTCGATACGATTTTTTCTCACGAAGTTATGGTAGTTCAAATATGCACAGTTTTTCGTGATTGAACGATATTTAACGTAGTCGCTTTCGCTCTTGTACGAAATAAATCTGTCATTAGAAGAAAATAAAGAATTAGGTCGATGAAAGTAGATACATTTCCCTTTAAAACGAGCTAAGATAGATCACGATACGATTTTAGATCGCGTTACGATATTTCAAATATCGGCGTCTTTTCGAAAATTGTTTAGATCCGTAAAACCGAGACGAATTTAATTAAGGTTGCAAGACGAAAGGTTGATTCTTAGCGCGCGGATTCCGCGAAGGCGGCTGGAATGGTAAGCTCGTGGACGTAACGGATGGGCTGCGGGGTATCTCTCAATCAGAAAAATCAGTCATCCGCCTTTCTTCCGAACGGTCCGATGGATACCCGAACACGATCGGCCGACGATGCCTGACGAAGCGTGCGAATCCGTTTCGCTCGAATCAATCACCGGACGGAACATCGATACGCGGGTAATCGCCGGATTAAAGGATAACCAAGGATAATTACTCGCCGCCCGATCCGGACGCAATCAATTCTCGATGCGTTATAGTTCGCACTGCTGCGCCGGGTCTACGCCTTCCTGTCCCACGGATCCCACATCCGTCTTTCCATCGGACGATTTTTCTCGCTCATCTTTCGAACCGGCCCGTCGATATCCTGCGGCACGTATGCTCTCGTTTCGAGACGATTAAACATCACCGGTGTCCGGAATCGGTGTAATTTGCTTCGTGACTGGAACCGGCTGTGACCCGTTCGAAAATTCGACAGGTGAAATGGGCCAAGGCATTGTCGCTGGAATTTTTTAAACTGGACAGACGCGTGAGAATTATTTTAGAAAATCTCTGAGGCGCGGTTAAAAGTCGAATGATAAAAACTGCTGGCGCAGTTAAAAGTCTTCTTCCAACTTTACGTAGCGACGTCGAGATTTCTTCGAGGTATTTTCACCTCTCTGCAGGATACCTTTAACCCCTTCAAGCTAGTTTAATCCGAAAACCAGGACATGTTTTCTGACTTACGGTATTTCTATTTTACACGATTTGCTGCACGTTATATATATATATATATATATATTATTAATTAAATATATTATATATAATATATTTAATTATATATATATATATATATATATTATTAATTAAATATATTATATATAATATATTTAATTATATATATATATGAAATTAAATATATTAAGAGGTACAGTAGTTGCACTTGCAATAGATTTTTTAAAATATAAATTAATACTGTCAAAATTATTTTGAAACGTAGTATAGCAATTACTCAAATTTGAAAAATTGATTTTTACGAGAATCATTTTTAAATGTTCCTAATTTGATTAGAATCCGCAAAACGCGAGAACGTTGGCGCAATAATTGATGTCATAAAATTTAATATTCAATTTTAATTTAATAGTGAAATTGTTAATGGCGTCTCGGATTCGCCACTCGACTGCAAAGATTTAAACACTATCAGATGCTCGTAATATTATTGAAAAATATAATATCGTTTTTGTCAGAGTCCATACAGAATCGTTCAATCTAAGCAATTATACGAGTTTCACGAGTGAATCACGAAGCACTGCGAATTGCAATTCGATCGGGATAGATTTTTATGAAACAAATTTTTAGCAGAGTGAAATCATCGTTCCGAATGTAACTGTTAAATCAACTGCGGCTTGAAACGGCTGAAACAGTCGAGCAGAGAGTTTTAATCGTCGAACACGACGGAAAACTCTTGCGCACGTATTTTCCGCGATGGCGACCAGCAGAACGCGCTGTCCGGGAGGAATTTACAACTGCTAAAGCAGCGCATATTTACCGGTCCGGCTAGAATTATGCTGACCACGGTTCTGTTCCTGTTAACACGTAGAAGCTTGCGCATCCATCAACCGGCATGAGTTACAGGGAGCTGCGGGAAAATATGTATTCGTTTCGCTCCAAGTTATTATTCCCTCTGCGAGCAACAATGACTCCGTTACCCTTTCATATAACTGTCTTATCTTGATAAACAGCCTTCCACGCGGTCCGCAGAAACCATAGCAACATTTTAGGACACGCAAGAGCTGAATTAAACCGCTTGACAACGTAGCTGGGTCGGTGCAATGTCAGTTTGAATGAAGAAAAAACGCGGAAAAGAGTTAGTCGAACATTCAAGTATCTGAGAACGTGTCCAAAATTGTGGAAAAAAATCACAAAAAAGTTCTGTGGTCTACAAGAAAGCGGTAGCAACTGCGACAAAAATTGTAGATCCCGTAGAAAAATTGTAGGACTTTTTAAAAAATTGTAAAAGTTACGAAAAGAGATCGGTAACGACTAAAAAATTGTAGGATTATTAAGAAAGTTATAGGTTTATTTAGAACTTTATAGCGCCTTTAAGGAACTTCTGGGATCTGCAAGAAATTTCTAGAACCCACAGGAAAGAAGTAGGAACTACTAAAAAAATTTTGAAAGCCATAGAAAAGATGTAGGACTTGTATAAAAATTGTGAAAGCTAGAAATAAAAGACCAGTATCTACCGAACAATTTTAGGACAATTACTAAAATTGTGGAACCTATACAAACATTCTGTGGTTTGTAAAAAAATTTTAGGGTCTACAGGAAAGTAGTAGGGGCTGGAAAAAAAATTGCAGAACTCATAGAAAAATTATGTGGCCCGTAGAAAATTCTAGAATCATCAAAAAGATCAGAGATCGCTGAAAAATGGCACGATTCTCGCAAAAGCTATGTGGGACCGACAAAAACGTTGATCCCAGTCCCAGGGCCCGCAAGAACGGTGACACAGGATTGCAGGGAGTTATCCGGCAGATTCGTGGCCCCGCTTAAATTACGCTTGCCCTAGCTCTAGAGCCGTCGCAGCTCGTAAATTTTTCTGGTTCCGTTCCGCGAGAAGTTCCGCGGCTGGAATCGATCGCGGTCGCGCGGTATCGCGTCTTCTCTCGCGGTCCGAGACTTATCGCGGCGAAAGTTTAATTTAATTTCTGGCCCCCGAGTACCCTAATTTCCTGTTCCTGCTGGTATCTGCGAGTATTATTTCTCCCGGCGCCGGATCCCAAAGTTTAATCGCGCGGCGACCGGGGCCACAACTTTTCGCCGGATTCCCGATACTCGTTTTTCTCCATCGGAATAAATCGTTTGATAACGCGCGACCGAAGTTCTGTTTCGCGGACAGAGACACAGCTTTCCCGGGGCCCGTGCTAATTAGAAGCTACTTTGACCCGCGGAAATATGAATTAATGCATGAGACTCGTCCGGATCCTCCGCGATGCAGGAAACGTCGTCGAAGTCCTCGCCGAGAGGGACGAGCGCTACAGCTGACGGCACGCGTTACGTGGAAACGGAATCTCACGAGTATTCATGATTTCGGATGGATGGGCTCGTCTCGTATTCGTTTTCGAGACGCTTTTCCGATCCGCGCTCTTCGAATCGCTCTAGACGCTGCTCTGGCAACATCGGAGACGCGCGACGGCTGAAAACCGCGACGACGATCGACTGTTTCATTGGAAACGATTGTTGTTACTTGAAGATTCAAAGTTGGCCTAACAACGAAAAAACGATCTGAACGATGGTTCCATTGGATGATCAGTTTCTACTGGATCTAAGAAGCCGTGCTTGATTCAACGAAGAGCCGCATTTGCCCACTGCTGCATCGTAATGTCGAATCAGACTCGTAATGAGAAAATTTTATTCGTGATCTATTAGATACGAATGTGTCATTTCAAGAAACAAGAATAATCTCGTTCCGTTAAGGAACTTGTTAACACTAGATTGCCGGAGCGAGTCAATTTGACTCATTTACGATTTTATTGCTATATAGATATAGAAAAACTTAAATAATTTTTAGATAAATTCTATTATGAATCTATATGTTGGATTTTAATATTATGACCAACAATTAAATTTATGATCAATATATGTTTTAAATAACCAACATATGTTTAAAAAAGATTATTCAAGTTTTTATAAATGTATGCAACAATAAAATCGTGAATGAATCAAATTGACTCGCTCCGGCAATCTAGTATTAATGACAAGAAAGTGATAATCAATTAGTCTTCCGGAGATTAAACAATTAATAATTTAACTGGACAGTAGACAACATTCGATATATCATTGAACGAATTGCATTTTAACCCTTTGACACGGAAATAAAACGGAATTTGATGCGTCCGAGAAATACTATTTAATTTGGCTGATTTTAACACGTACGCGCAAGCTGAGAAAGAGAATGTTTTGTTTTGAAATTTGGATTACCGATTTGTGGACGCAACTTTGTTATTGCTACCGTCGAGAAAGTGGGAGGGTGGGGCACTCTTGAACATTGTAAACAAACCAGAATCGACGCACGAGTGAAGCAACTGAGTAATCTGATAACACATTGCACGACGTCCGACGAAAACAGCTCTTGGCGAGTTATACTCGTCAAAGTCTACGGTGGTACATGAAACAAACGACCACCCCAACTCGTCATTGTACGTTGTAACGTACCGAGAATCTTCCCACGCATTTTTTATATTCCTTCCTGAAGGCATACGCCAGGCTGGCGCTAGCCAGGAACACCCCCACTACCATTTTTCCAGAGAAAATCTGACTATATAAAGGGCCCAAACGCGACCGGGAATCGGACTAGTTTCGAGTCATTCGTCGACGTGGAAACGTTAGTGAGATCGAGTCGTAATTCTCCTTCGAACAATCTAATAGGTAATTCGACATCGAATCAGAAGCCCCCGCCAACTCAGTGCGAAAAGCTGAGAGCGCGTTAGAGTCCGCGAACACTTACATACTACTGTGATCAAAAAGTAAGGTGAATTTGTTTATAAAATGTAAATTCTTTGTTTATTCTTCCAAATCAATTTCATCCCCTTCAAAGTAATCCCCGTCCGATAAAACGCACTGTTTCCGACGCTTTTTCCAGTCCTCGAAACAGTCGGAATAGTCTTTTTCCGGTATAGCCTTCAAGACCTTCTTCGATTCGGTTTTTATCTCCTCAATCGCGTCAAAACGGCGTCCCCGCATTGGCTTTTTGAGTTTGCTGAATAACCAGAAGTCGCACGGAGCCAAATCAGGCGAATACGGTGGTTGCGGAACGATATGAGTCGAGTTTTTGGCAAAAAAGTCGCGAGGAACCAATGCAGTATGACATGGCACCAATCGAGACTTGACGCGATTGAGACACAAAACATCCTTCAAAATGGTTTGGACTGAGCCAAATGATATTCCAACACTATCAGCGAGGTCTCTCATTGTCAATCGACGATTTTCAAGCACCAAATCTTCGATTTTTTGTACGTGGCCCTCGTCGGTAGACGTTGATGGTCGTCCAGAGCGCGGTTCGTCTTCAACGCGTTCTCGGCCCGCTTTGAACTCGTTGTACCACTTATAAACTTTTTTTGTGCCATAGTTTGATCACCAAAGGCCTTCCGCAACATTTTCAACGTGTCCGCACAAGAATATTCGTTCCGCAAACAAAATTTGATGCAAGTTCTTTGCTCAACAAAATCACCCATTGTAAAAATCGAAAAATTCACTTTTGGTCGTTTACTAAAACACGTGTAACTCGGAGATAATTAAACCTTTTAACAAACAGACGCTTGGCAATTGTTATAGACAGTCCTACCAACCTAGGAAAAAAACAACTGCCTGCCTTCCTAATGTCCGGGAGTTTTAAATGACAACTTCACCTTACTTTTTGATCACAGTAGTACATTTATAAAACCCAAACGCGTAATAAATTAGCTTTTACCAGTTTTCTTGGTTACAAGTTTAATTATTTCCATCTCCTATTTCGAAGCAGTAGTTGATACAACCCACCAAGATATATCTTTACCGCTCGAGGTATAATCTTTATTCCTTTCTAACAAAAAGTTACGAGGCAGCCTAATACCAATTTCTCCAAACACCTTATCCTAGCCTTAAGGATAGCCACCCGTGTCGAAATAAACATCGGCTGGTCTACGCACCCCTATCAAAAATTCCAGTTGCATGCAACCTCCGGCCACCCAACCTGCCCGGCCCTCGGCTCGTAACAACGTCAAGGGGTTGAAGTTAAGCCTAGCGGATGAACCGACCAATCGGCCAGACAGATATCGGCGCTCTAAACGGTGGATAAAGCGAGACCAGAGTGGCAGGTACTCACGATCGTGATCGTCCGTCTGGTTCTTCTTATGGTACGTTTTGTGGTGGTGGCCGCCGGGTAGTGGAACCTGTTTCATCTCGAGCAGATCCTTGTGGTTGACGTCGATCAGAGGGTTCTCCAGCTGCGACTCGATCACCTCGAAGCTGGTCGAGTTGTCCGGATGCGAGATGACCTTCACTGTAAACGAGCAAGCGTAACGGAGCATGGAGGGAAACGACACCCGCGTCTCCGTCGAAGACGCGGGAGAAAGAGATTCGAATCACGGTGATACCGTCGAACGATCTTCGCGGTCATCTCGGAAACTGTTCGACCGTTCTATCGTCGGTCTACCCGAGATTACTAATTAATTACCGATCATTTGGCGCGGGAGTCTCTGACCAGGGTCATTTTGTATTCTAAAGCGATCTCTTGAAAGAACTTTTAGAACGTTTGTCGCGGCTTCGGAGTTAACCCTTTGCACTCGAAGCTAACTGTAAACAACTGTAAATAATAATAATTAACTGTTAATATAAAATCATTTTTCTAACTTATAGTATTCTTATTTTATACGACAAAATGCATTTTACGCACATGAAATTGACTCTTGGGGCCCACGCAACGGTTACACTCTTGACAATTTTGTATATATAAACTTTGTTACTATACAAATTATCTTAAAACGTGATGTAACAAATTTTAGTGGCGCCTCAGAGTCATCATTCGAGTGCAGGTTAATTCAATTTCGATCGCAAAAAAAATTCGCAATATAATTCTACATTGGAAAGAATTTAGAAAATTCTACAAGCTTGTCGACAGACACTTCGATTTAATTCGATACATTGTGTTTGTTGGACAAAGCACTTTAGCATTCATAAGAGAACGACGCGAAGGATAATGAGCAAAGAATGCACGTGTTGTACTCGTTCCTTTCGAACGGGTTAATATCTGCAATTTGGTCCGAACAATCTGGTCAAAAACTCGCATCGCGAGCGAAAACAATTGCGATCGATCGATCTTCAATTATTCGGTCAGCTGACGAATTTTGCGGGTGGAAGTAAGAAGTGACGTCACCGAGATGAGCGAAGCCGGCCGACGACGAAGAATGAAAGATCGCCTGAAACATTAAGAGCGCTAATCCACGATCTCGCGGCGCGACGCGACGTTTCCGCGTCACCGAGGAAATAACCGGCAATCGGGCGCCTAAACTTTCCGCCTGCGACGTCGAAACCGCCGAACACAACCCCCCTGTCCCTCCTCCAGGAAGGCGAGGGGTGGATCCGCAGTCCCGAGTTCCCGTTGATCAACAGTTGAGCGCCGCTAATCGGTTCCACGAAACCGGCGGACGTACCAGCAAGTCGCCGATAAAAAAGTTCCGCCGAGTATCGGGGTGGCGAACTTTGTTTTAGGGGCAACTTGCTGCGTCTCTTCTGGCTCCTGGCGTGCCCAGCTTTCGAAACAGCGAGTCGTCAATGCCAAACGCAACATAGTCGAACGGTTCGGGCGCGATTCGCCGAGTCTTCGTTCAGCACGCGCGACTTTTCTTCCTTTTTTTTTGGGAACCGAAATCTCTTCGTCGCGAGATCGGCGAAGCTGTATTCGTTTCATGTTGTTTCAAGTTGCACTTGCACAGTGGCGATATTATTTTTCTGTCGTTGAAGTTAACGACAAGGTGTGCAACAACTTTGGGCAACAAAGCTTCTACTCGGTTTTTATAAATTCGTGATAGGAATTATTTGGGAAGATCTGCATTTTGTGCTGTTTCAAATTACGCTTTCACAATGTCGATATTATTTTCCTGTCTTTGAAGTTAATGATAAGTTGTGCAGCAGAGTTTCTATTCGGTTTTTATAAATTCGTGATAAGAATTATTTCGGAAGATCTGTATTTTGTGTTTCAAATAACGCTTCCACAATGTCGATATTATTTTTCTGCCTTTGAAATTAACGATAAGATATGCAGCAAAGTTTCTATTCGATTTCTCTATAAATTCGTGATAAATATTATTTGGTAAGATCTGCATTTTGTATTGTTTCAAATTACGCCTCCACAGTGTCAATATTATTTTTCTGTCTTTAAAGTTAATGATAAGTTGTGCAGCAAAGTTTCTATTCGGTTCTCATAAATTCGTGATAAGAATTATTTAGAAAAATCTGCATTTTATGTTTCAAATTACGCTTCCGCAATGTCAATATTATTTCTCTGCCTTTGAAGTGAATGCTATGTTGTGCAGCAAAGTTTCAATTCGATTTTCACGAATTCATAATAAGAATTGTTTGGGCACATCTGTATTTTATATTGTTTCAATTTACTTTTCTACGACGTTAACATTATTTTTGCCTCTTCAAGCAAACTCTTCGAGAACGAATTTCGACATATTCGTTAATTGTCACAACTGTATATCTCATTGCAAAAATTGCGACAGAAGATATACATACATTACATAAGATATATCGTTGATTTCTCTCATCATATAAATCTTGAATACATAATCTACTTCTCCGAGAAAAACATTCTTACTACTTCAAAAATTCTCGTCCGCAAAGAGATAATCACGAGCTGAGCAAGGTTTCAATTCGCGATTCCGTGTATCATACGTTACTTCAGCTTATTCTAGCAGAACGTCGCTACTATTTTCGCATCTCGAAGTTACCAATACCTTGATCAAAGTTTCTACACGATCTCTCACAGATTTGCAATAGAAACGATTTAAAAAAGATCTACATTTCGCGTAGATTCGTCGAGTTTTTCTTCAGCGCGAGGAACGCCTTCAAAGTCTGCAGCGATATCGACGATGCACGACTTGAAAAATATTCGGAATCCTAGCCAGGGATTTTCTAGACGTATGTAGATCTATCAACTACGAGATCCTGCGAAATAATCGAACAAAGCGCGCGAAACCTTGCGCAGCGATGTTTGCGGCTGCTGAAAGCGCGATCCGAAGAATAATTATTTCTTCTTAATATTCTTTTCTCGCTTATGATCGGCATCGGTGTTTCGGCACGTGAAACAATCTAAAGATCGAAGACAGCCGCGTGTCTGGTCCCGCAGAGTTCTCGGAAACGTTCGAATGTTCGTTCCGAATTCGGGGTCCGACGTCGTCGAATCGTCGTTGAATCACGTTGTAATCTAGTTCGTGAAACCGTGGGCGTACGACTGGCTATTTCGGGATCCGTGCGGGCGTGAATCCGCGTGTGCGACGATCGATGGTGTCTGGCGCACCTTGACACCGGTGTACGAACCTTGGTCGACGAACCCTTCGAAGGCCTCGCGGAGATCGAAGAGCCGGTCGACTGGCAGCGCGCCGATCTTGAATTCGAGGTCATCGAGGTCGTCGTCGGCGCGATCGAAGATCGCCCGGTGCTCGTAGGTGGGCCTTGGTGCGAATTTCTTCCGGTGCACCAGGTCCGGTCTCTCGATTCGTTTCGTCTCGTCCACGGTAGGCGTTGGACGAGCCGGCAGATAACTCGGGGGCGACGACGACGACAACGATGACAACGACGACGAGGACGACGACGAAGAAGAAGACGACGTCGCAACGGACGGTGGTGCGGGTGGTGCGGGGTGGTGCTGGTGGTGCTGGTCATGGTGATGATGGTGCAGGTGGTGCGCGTCATGCTCGCTTTGGGAGTGCCTTGGCTGCAGGTGCACTGTGCTGGAGGCACGATCATGCTTGGACAACGTGGAAGAAGAAGAAGATGAAGAAGAAGAGGAAGAAGAAGAAGAAGAAGACGAGAAAGAGGAAGAAGAAGAAGACGAAGACGAAGACGAAGAAGAAGAAGAAGAAGAGCCGCGATCATAGAAGCTGCCAGGTCCCTCCATCGACCGATCGTCCGTATCTTTCTCCCTGTACGCAGGCCGGTGGTGCTCGGTGTCTGTACCGGGACGCGCCTCGTGCCGGTTCTCGTAATCGGCACGAGGATCGTACGCGTCGACCACGAGGACACCTGGCCTGCCAGGCAACTCCGGTGCTTCCTGATGACGGCCGTGCTGATGACGATGCCCGTGCTGACGCCTCTGACCGGGCTCCTGGACGTCGTACGTGCTCTCGTGGTCGTAGTACGAGGTGCGCGCGGCCCCGGGGAACAGAAAATAGGGGTACATACTGGTCGGCGGTAACCAGATCCCCTGGTAGCTCTCCTGCTGCGGGTCGAACGGATACAGGGCCGAGTCCGTGCCCGACAGGTCTACGGAGGTCGAGGAGGGCAGGAACTCTGCAACAGAGAAGCAAAGACGCGGACGAGAACGGGGTGAGTGGGGTGCGTGATCGCCATCGGTACACGTGCACGGAGACGGGTTCGCGTGGTACGTGCTGTACAGTTTTCTTTTCTTTTTTTTCTCTTTTCATTTGTGGTCTGGCTTTGTGATCGGTGGTATAACGCTCGTGGTGGTGACAGTGTAATTCGGCTGTTTGTCGTGGTACGGTTTGCTGGATAGGGTAGCCGCACGGAGCTAGGCTCGGGTGTCGATTTTTTTTAGGAGGTCTCGACTTTGGGGGAGCCTCGGTCCCGGGTGTCCGGGTCTCTGGATCGGTGGTATTGCTGTTCTTGGACGGTCTGGACCGATCTCTATCGCGCGAACGAGGAAAATATAATACGCGATTTTCTAATTTTCTATTCCGTGGCCCACAAAAGTGTTCTTACACCTTTCAAAACGCAATAACTATTTTAAAACTGAATTGAATTACCTGATTCTTTTTGGATGACAGATGGCTAAAAAGCTTTTATTT
Organism: Megalopta genalis; assembly: GCF_051020955.1. Classification (NCBI taxonomy): domain Eukaryota; kingdom Metazoa; phylum Arthropoda; class Insecta; order Hymenoptera; family Halictidae; genus Megalopta; species Megalopta genalis. The sequence continues at coordinate 8,921,260 of NC_135019.1, forward strand.
ATTTTTGCTGTTACTTGGAATGAAAAGAAGGAATTGAAAACCCTCGTATTTTTAACTTTTTTTATCCGAGTCTATAACGAAAATTTAAAAAATGTCTCTCGCAGATCTCGATAACTTATATGCGTGCTGAAAATTTGATCGGAATCGGTTAACCCAGAGTTGAGCTACAGGCGTTGAAGGATTTTAAAAATTGCAGATTTCTTACAGTTTTTGGTTAAAATTGTGATAAAATTGCGAAACTACGAAAAACATTTCTTTAAATTTTCGTTATACTGTAAGATATGAAAGTTAAGAAACGAGAGATTTTTATTCTTTTTTATCATTCCAAGCAATAGCTAAATTAAAAATAAAAGCATTTCCGTCATCGTCTCTATCATTTGAAACAAAAATTCAAGTCATTTGGTTCAGTTTTAAAACAGTTACAGAGCGTTTTAAAGCGTGTACGAACACTTTTGCGGGCCATCGTATGTTTTCAGACGGTATGAAAATTGGTACGCAAATGTTCGTCGTGATCATTCGCGAAGACTAAAGCGAAACGAAAGATCGAATACTCGACCGATTGTTTTGAATAATTCAGCGTCGCATTACATCGACTCTGTATATTTTATTATATTTTTTATATTTATATTCGAGTGCATGGTAATCTGCAGCCGGCTATTTACTTTTCATGAGATCAGAATCGCGATGAATATTTTAAATAGAACCTTCTGCATATGAATGTTACTAATCAAGCTTTATTAGAGTATGCAAGGTGTACGAAGGGTACAAAAGTAATTACAGTGATAAACTAAATCTTCTCTATATGATAAAATTGATAAATACACAATCAGTAAATACGAAAGTCAACGTGTTAACGAATCAGTTCAACGAATCTACCTGACAATTTGAACGAGTATCCGAATAGAAAATTCCTAACTCTTGAGCAATGCAACCTCATTCTCAATTAACGGATCATCAAAAATAGCAAGCCTGGCAAGGAGAGAAATGGCAGTCGTTGGGACATCAATCTCGAGACAACATTTTCCGACGAATCTGCAGCAGAAATAAGTCGACCCATATTTTGCGGTTTCCGCCAGCACTCATTATTTATTAAGATATTTTACATTCAATCTTTCATTCCCGCAAATACTGGATTCATGGAAACGTGTTACAATAATTATTAACCTCTTGCACTGTAGCATCGTGTTAGACTCGCTTTCAATTCATTTATTGTATATCTAAGTAAAATTTAATTTATCTCTAACGTCGCAGATGTCATTTCCAGAAATAGAAATGAAGGAATTGTCGAAAAGGATTAATTCAGTATCCGTGACAATACTTTTGTAGTTGGCACAATTGCCGCAAAAATTGCACACGATTCAAGTATTGAAAGCTTTAATCTGCAGTGGGAGGAATTTTCGAACATTTTTTTACAACTGCGACAATACATCATAAACAACTTCAAATCGTTTATATTCGACGTCAGTAACTTATATATACTTATAATTTTATTATATTATATATATATATATACTTATAAGTATATACTTATAAGTTTATTATATTATATATATATATATATATACTTATAAGTATATACTTATAAGTTTATTATATTATATATATATATACTTATAAGTTTATTCTCAATCTTTCCGGACACCCTGAATACCGTGCGTCGAATGTAAAATATCTTCATAAATAATTGGCACAAACGAAAATTGTGAAATACGGATCGACTCGTAGTTCGCTCGAAATTCGTTGGGAACAGTTTCATCAAAATGGATAGCTCGACGAGCGTCTCCGCCGCGAGTCGAGAGATCGGCCCAGAAGAGCGTCCGCGATCCGCAACGAACAAAGCAGCTCAGGGTATCGGTCCCGCGGCGCGAAAGTGGCGCATTAGCGAAATTATTCCGCAGATTACAGGAGCAAAACAAGGTCTAGTATCGCGGGCCATTAGCGTCCCCGGAGAAGCCAATCAAACACGCCGGCTGGCAAAAAGACGAGCGGATCTCGGGCGTTCCGCTCGAGGATCGTTCCTCGAGAGCGACGCCGAGCGGCTCGGAGCCGCTTGGAACGGCTTCAAAGCCGGCATCGGCGTCGCTCGCGGCCCGGGGGATGCGGGGCGTAGCACCGTTTGCTTAGGCGTGCTCTCTGCGCTCGGAGTTTCCAAGGAGCTCCGAGCGGAAAAGGAAGTCCCACGCCGCGCCGAGGTCGAACGTCAATTCCGATTACGACTTGGTTCGTTTAACCCCCGGCGGCTGCTTCTCCGCGATCTTTTTGCGAACAGTGTTTCGCCACGTTCGTCGTCGGACCACCTCCGGAAAGGAAAACAGCCCGCGATGCCAGATGTCTCGTTCACTGATTGCCGCCACTTTCGCGTAAGCGCGACGTGTACGTGTACACGAGCAATTAGCGTTTGCGAATAAATCCACGGCGAACGCAAGCTGTCCCTTGATTTCTCCGGGATCGAATTTATGGTCAGGAATTTTTCTGATCAGGGAGGATTCTTTTAATCGTCGGAAGCACCCAGCGGCGTCTGACTAGGGTCGTGGTAATACAGACGGTTCGCTTTTGTTCGAGAGAGAAGACAATTTGCCCCAAATCTTTTGCATCAACACTGAACCTACCGAATTTTGCTTTGCGACGACGAAAACGCTGTTAATTTGGATCTTTCGCCATTTTTATTGCAACATATGCTCGGATTAACGCTCGGACGACGCCATTTTTTTTTAGAAAAACGTAAAATTCAGTATGCTCAAGATTTCTTACAATGTTATTCATCAGTTTTATTCAACATATTCTTTAAGGTTTTCCTTCTAGATATTTTTGTTTTATTCTTGTTTTATTATTATTACTTTGAATCTTTTCAACGGGACGAATCCTTTGTGTCAGGAAATTAGAATAGAAAGTGACAACTAGACCGCGGATCTTTATGCAAAATAAAAATTGTCTTCATCGATTGAAACTAACACATTCGCGCCTTTAAATTCTTTTAATATTTTCGCCGTTTTCATCAGAAACGCGTAAAATCCGCGGTCTAGCGATAACTGTTGAACAGACGAATGGGAGCATGATAACAAATAAATCTCATTACCGGACTGCGGATTTTATTTGTTTTATTTCACGCATTTATGACAAAAACGTGTAGATCGAATGCAAAATAGCGGAAACATTGGAACAATTTATCTCTGTCAAAAGTTATCAAGATCGTCGAAACGAAAAACGAAATAATTGCACGCATTTTGCAATTAAAGAAGATAATGTTTATTTCGCAGAAAGATCCGCGGTCTGCTCGTTACAACAGAGAAAAACAATATACGGAAATACAATATCCGAAGTTAAGAAAATAATTGCTGTTATCCTAATTCGATGAATTTCTATAAATATTCTACGCGTTAATTATTTTACAGACCTTAACACGAAACATGTGACAATTTGAAACAATTTAACAGAACTTGCTATTTCAATGACCTAGCTGTCCAAGCGTTAAGAAACTTATTCCACCGTGTTCTATGAAAGAGTGCGGAGATAATTTCGGCGATTTTAAAACGCAAAATACGAAATCGTTCGATCGGCTCGGTAGGTTCAGTGTTAAAATCGTTGTCGAATAATCGTTAGAGGGCTGTTTATGCACACGGAACCAATGAATACAGACGAATTCTTGAAACGTTATTTTCAGATAAACGGGTTCATTGGAATCGACGCGATTGAGGGAATTTTATAAATTCCGCAACGCGGAATTTAAAGAATTAACGACGGGGCACTCGTGAACGAAAAAAAAAGCGGTTACAGTGAAAAACGTTCGGAAGGTATCTCGATTGCTCATTGAATAATAATACAAGTTCTCTAGATATCGAGCAATTCACGTTCGAGAAACATTTTTCGTACGACAAATTATAAACAACAAGGTGCTTGTACATTTCCGAGGGAATCTCCGTTCGCAGAAGGATGGTTCATCGGTCTCGTAATCGAACGACTCGAGACGTAAAGCGATCGATCGGATCTAGCGGATCGATCGATACCAAGGACAGAGTAGTAGTGAGTAACGATCGAGTAGCATAGAGTAGACAGTCTTAGTAGGCTGTTAATCAACGAGGCATGCGCATTACCCAGATAGAAAGACAGAAAACCGCATGCAGGCTGAGAAAACGTGCTTGACCCACTCGCCTACTAAAAGAAGCGGAGAGAAAATCGTCTCTCTCCCTCGTCTCACTCTCTCTCTCTCTTTCTCTCTCACACACACATACTCTCGTTCGTGCAAAAAAGACATGCGGTGCACAATCTGCTCGCATTCCCGCTCGAAGTCTTTCGAACTGTTATCCGCGTGCATCGCGTCGCTTACACCCGAGAGGTCAATCCGCGTCGCTATAGATCCATCGATCCCGTAACATTAGCCTCGATCGCGGCTTCCATTAATGTAACGTCGATAGATACGCGTCGACGATACGATGAGTGAAAACGGAACAACGATAAAACTAATAAGCAGCCCGGAAAGGCGGGAAAAGAAGGAGCCGCGGTAACTTTTATGATTCGAGCCTCGCGCGATCCTCTCGGGCGATTCGCGCGGGAAAAAATCGGTCGACCTGGGTCGATCGAGGGGTGGAACCAAAACAGTGAAGTCAGAGGGTGAAACCAGACGGGTGGGAAGCGAGCGGGGCTGGACGGGTGCACGCGGATTCATCTCGAAATGCAAATTCTCCGAGCGGAATGCGTACTTGGGGGGTGCTGGTGCGCTCGTGCAGACGTTCCTCGAGGCTCGAGGATCCCGAGGACCCCTAAGGGCGGGTCCAAGCCCTGCGAGGACTCTCCAAGGACCCTACCAGGGCCGTCCCATCCGTTGGCTCGCAGTTCCGGAAACGTTTCACGCGGAAAACGCGTGTCCGCCATCATCATCGTTTCCTCTTCCATCTCGGCGCCGCTAAACTCGTGCAACGATATCTCTCGCTGTTTGCATTCCGGTGTCTTTTTGTTTTTCTGTATTTAGCTGTCTTGCGAGTTTCGTGGATGAGCCGATCCGTCCGTCCGACGAAACTAATCGGCGAGCGTGAACGAATATATTCGCGCGATCGACGCCGACGCGCCCCGCGCGGTCATCGATTTTCGAAATTTCGTTCTCCGTTTTGGTTTCATCGGTTTCAAATGTTTTTCAAATGTTTTTCAAATGTTCATTTGTTCACGCTTGCCAACTAGTCTAGTCGGACAGACGGCGGCGGCAACGCGGACCGCGCGCGTCGTGATCTAAACTCGAGCTGAAAAGTTCAACGATCGCGCTTTTTTGCAGCGCGGCATTTGATTCCGTTTGTTTGCGTTTCTGTTTCGATTTCCGGGCCTCGATCGGCTGTGGCTCGCCGATCCTGAAACGAGCAAACTCGATCGCGGACCGACCGCCGCGGCTCGTTTCGCTCTGCGCTCGCCCGGGCCACCGCTAAAAAGACAGCAGACAAACGCTTGCACGTCGCACATGCGCGCACACCGCCGGTTGCAAATTTACTTAGACCGCGGCGCGATCTCTACAAAGTGATCCGAGGCGATCGCAGAGGCGGGGCGAGCTCGTTTCGGCCGGCTCTCGGCGCCACCGGAAATTGCCGTGGGTGTTGCATTCTGTTCGGCCGTTGGTATCGTCCTCGACAAATGTTTCTGCATCGGCCGCGGCGTGCATTTGCGCGCTACATTGTCGATTTTTGAAAAATTGCCGATGTTCGGACTGTTGTTGTTCCGTGGGAAAAAATCGTACGGCTATCTGCCGCCGCAACTAGTTTTATAGCTTGACGCCTCTGTTTCAACAGCGCGCGATTCTTTATCCGCGGGAAAAAATTTGTGCGCGATATCGCGGCTGGAAAACTGACTGCGTGTTTCGGTCGAAAATCGTTCAAATTCGAACGTCGATAAAAACACTGACACAAATTTTGCCCGTGATCGAAGTTATCGTTGATTTCAAGACCGAAATCTCTTCTTTGTATTGAGCTTCGGAATTTTGATGCACGATTTTTCTTGTTCATTTAATCGAGCTTCGAGTGAGGGGTAATTTTAATGTAGACAGATGTTAGGTTGAATTTTTTTATGGGACATTAGGGTATGAACAGAATGCAACGCGGAATTTATGGCACCATCGAGACGCTCGAGAAAATTCGTTCACCTATGCCGGATCAAAATCAGCCACGCAAATCGGAAATCTCTCGATCCTGGACCAGCGATCTCCACAAAATATTCATACGTTATATTGTTGAAAATAGCGAAACACTCACGAGACTTCGTGATATAGAAAATAATTCAGGGAAGGCTTCGGTGATCGATTTATCATCTAATTTAACTTCGGACTGCGCAGTTGGATCAACAAGAATCCATCATTAGACTTTATTTTTCTTCGCTCGATCTTGACCAATTTCCCTCTGACCTTTCCCTTTGATCGTTCTATTGTCACAGAAATGAAAATGGATTTAAAAAACGTTCCTCTTAGAGCCTCTACGATTTTTCAATCAACACTTCGACTGCCATGTCAACGACTTTAAAGTCTTCATAAATTTAAAGTATTTTGTTTAACGAGATTAACATTGAAAAGATAAATTTTATCGATTGAAGTTCCAACATTCTTGCGTTTCGCAGATCCTAATAAAATTGGAAAGTAGCAATCAATTCGGGTAAAAATTAGTTTTCATATCTGACCAAAAATAATTTCGTCACAAAGAAATGCCCGTACACCCATTAAAAGCGAGTAAATTTTTTAAGACTGGACCAAATGATTTTAATTTCTTTTTTTTGAGAAGTCAGGACTAGTTTACTAGACAATGAGTGAAGAAATTTTTGCAAAAATTGCAATCGATTGGAATTACGAAAAGAATTACAAAACGATGTTTCTCAGCTTTTTCATCTTATAACAATGATTCAAGCATTGCACTTTTAAGTCAAATTTGCCTACCGGGCGTACAGGTGACGTGGCAGCGAGAGTGTTAAAAAGACGAGAAAATATGGCGAAACCGTCTTGCTCCTCGATTCCGATCGATTTGGAGCAGGCTCCAAAAATAGCTGGTCCTGTGTCATTAAGCTGGAAGAGATGTTGCTCTAAGGGAACGGGATTAGAGTGAAATTAAGGTCGAGCCTGCCACGCGATAAAATCCTTATCTAAATCTCGATACCGGTAGCCTTTGGTTAATTAAGGAGAAAGGAGCTTATCCGAAGGAGGCCATAACGTCGTTCCACGGGCCACCGGGACACCGTGGTATCGCCATAAGTAATTGCTCCGTCGAGTCGGCTCGTCTCGTTCCTTTCGACTTCGACGAGCAGAACGAAACCAACCGGAAGTGATAAGTGGAAGTACGCTCCGAACGCGTTCGACAAATACTGGAAGAGCTTCCTCTAATCTTCGCGATAACTTGTTCGATTTTTTAAAGCACCTTTCTCTACCGACATTATTAATCGATTAATAAACTGATATTTGAGAGATACTTAAGAAATGATTAATAATTAAGAAAAATTAATAATACCTTAAAACGAGAAGCATGCTGCGAATCGGTTTGTTTCCGAATCGATCGATCTCGTCGACGAGAAATTCGTCGGGTCCAGAACCGAGAGGATCTCCCTAATTAGGACGCACACATCGATCGAAGAAAACGATCAACTAAAGTAAGAACGTGGAGCAACTCGTTCCGACGTAACCATACGAATAATCAACGAATCAAAACAAAAGGATCAAGAATACAGACGATTCACTTGACACAACACCAACAAATCTTCTTTCACAAGGTGCGCTATGTAAAATACGATTAACCAACGTTACGATATATATATATATATATATATATATATATATTTTATATATATGATATATATTTATTTATATATATATATTTATATATATTTTTATTTATATATATATATAATTATTTATATATATTATTTATATATATATATAATGTATGTATGTACTCGTTCCCATTCAAGATCACAGTAGTGTGTCTCTGGCGTTCGAGGGCCATTCAGAACGAGGAAAGTAAACAGAACGGAACAAAAAGTCGTAAGCGTAAGTAAACAGTCTCGTGTGTGAAAACGGCGCTGTTAAATACGGATGCCTGATGTATAGATTGTATCGCGTGTGTAGAGAACGTATACATAGAGAAAAGAGAGAAGGCGAAACAACGTTCCATCGATCCTGAAACGGCCTGGACCGGTCATACTCACCAACGCACGGATTGTGGTTCACCGTCGAGAAGATCCGGTCGCAGCGTCTCTTCATGTGATTCACCGGACAGATGCAGCCGAACATCAGCGACAGCCGCATCTGCGTCCACGAATCGTGGCAAGCGGTCCTGCAACAAAAGCCGAACAGATTTTCCATCAGTTCTTTCTGTTAACTCTTAGCGCTTCGCGCGTTTCTCGAGCACAGTAATGTCTCCCTTACTGACGCTCAGATTGTGCACAAAAATGGACAATTTGGGAAGAGGAGATACGATTATTCGAGCCTTTTGCGGTTCGTTTTTATAGTTGTTGGCAATCGATAACCATAAAAAACGAGCCACAAGGCTCGAATAATCGTATCTCCTTTTCCAAAATTGTCCATTTTTGTGGACAATCTAAGCGTCAATTAGGGAAACATTACTGTACTGTCTATCAACAACTCCGGTACATTTTTGGAGCGGAGCGCCCGAGATAAAGGAAGTCTTATTTCGAGCGGAAAAGATTACACGTCCTTGCGAATGCATTTGATTTCATTTATTTTATAAATATACATTTTCCTATTGTGAATAAAAGATAAATTTTAAATTTTGTAATTCGCCACGGTGCGATATCTTTGGTAACAATCTCCCATGTACATTCTGGGTTTACTTGGACAAGTGTCACAGTATTCGCTTTGCCAAATGGAGTTACTAGATATTTCTTTCAAGTTTAGAACATTTTCTGCATAATCGTTGGTTTCCTTTATAATTTCATTGACCAATTCGTCCATGAAAAATAATTTAAAATATTGTATCGGCTGTTCGATATTTGTAGGAACTTGTGGTCCAATGACCTGTGGCAATACACTAAAAGGTACTCCATCTGGAATATGTAATTCTTTCGTAACATCGCGCCGTTCATCTAAGTCTTGTAACGAATCTTCGCTTTCGCTTTCAATAATTCTCACTCTTCGTCTCTTTGGTAGTATAATTTCGCTACTACTACTCGAAGTGTCGGAATCATAACCAACATTGTCTTCCACAATGTCTTTTAACTCTTCAAAATCAAATACCTCTTCGGTATCGCTCGGCTCTAAATTCTCATCGTAATATTTATTTTTCTCCATGTTGCTAACCATAGCAAAGGTCAAAAAATGGTTTAATCGTAATGGTACAGACTTAGCACGTTTCAACTACAGATAACAATTGCTAACGCCGACGATAACGTATGCTAAAAACATTTGGCTCCGCAGCGGAGCCTTCGGAGTTACGGAACAAATGACAAATGTCTCCGTAGCGGAGCCCTCGGAGCGCTAAGGGTTAAATATTCAGTGGAATGAAAGATACGCTAAATGATAAAGAATCTTTATTAGGTGCTATGTTCTCGATGCACGCGCTTACAGACTAAGAGCGAGAGACGGGCCGAGAGTATCATTTGTTTTGGACAAAACGCGCGAGCAAACGGTCACCGCTTCTCCTACCATAATCTTTACGATGGTAATAATCGATAGATCGCGACGTTGATATACATTGGAATTTTAACACTTTCCGTTCGCACTGATTTCTCCTCGTCGATTATCGTCGCGAAAGCGGACGCCGTCCGAACATCTATCACACTTGATTTCGTTTCAGCGATTATTCGACGGTTGCAATTAATTGAAAGAAAATCGTCGGTCAAAGAAAATTTTATGAAGAAGATCTCCAACAATTGCTCCCTCGTTTCCTTCTGTTCATTAAATTCTTTTTCTCGTCGAACGTCCTGGCGAAAGTGGACATCGCCTTAATTGAATTACATTCTGTTTCATTGCAGTGACTTTTTTCTCGCCACAATGAATTCGAAGAAAATTCATCGTCGAGAAAAATTGACGAACAAAAAGGTCAAACGGAGCCTTGCTCGTTTATCCCTCGTTCGTTGAACTACGTCGTCGGCTGAGATTTCATTGTATCCGCTTTAATTCCAATTTAGTTCTTCGATATCGTCGCGTAATTCTAAAAATGTTCTCAAAATTATGCACTCCATCCACTCGTTAAGTCGGGCCGCAGCTTGTTACGCGCGCGTGTGAAACGATCAGGGAGACGTAATCGATGTCAAGGTCGAGTTCGTTCGAAGCGTCGGTTTCGAATTAATTACTTCGCATCTTCGTAATTCTTTCTGGGTCGGAGCCGCGCGTTCCGCGACGGAAATTGATCGTGAATTAATTGGAGCCGCCGCGCGATCCAGGCGTCGCAATCATCGAAATGGTCGATGATTTTCCGGAAATTCCCGCGCCGATCGGTTCATGCTCGTTTTGTCCGTACGGTTTAATCGCGGGATAATTTCCCATCGGCATCGACACGACACCGGCCGTCATTTAGCGCAATGTTTACCCCGACGAAGCTCGAGATGATTGATTCGGCACGATATATCTCTGCCGAAAGTATCTTTTATTTCGCCGATGCTCACCGGTGCCGGCGCGTTTCTCCCCGCGATAAATTTCATCGTGAATAAGCAGACAATGGGACGGAAAAATCGCTCGCACGGAACAGAGGTGTACATGGAACGGGGGCGATCGTGTCGGAAACTAATTACGCGAGGATCGCTAGAAAATTACCGTTGACGGTCTAACGTTCCGCCGGATGAGGGGAACGTTAAATATCCGGTGTAATGAGGCTCTTAATCAACGCTGGGTAACCGATAGCACCGGAAAGAAGAAGATCGACGAGTCTCGGCGAAACTGAGAGCTTTAATAAAGCAGAATTACGGAGATTATGCGCGGCCAATGTGTCTCGCAGGTAACACGATTAAAGTCGTCGCGGATCCGCGAGCTGAATCAGACGCGAAATAAAAGACACCGGAGCATCTCGCTGTGTGACGCTTTCTTTGCGACAGATGAAAGGTGAAATGGCTAACGAATGGAATTTCATTCGACACCGTCGAATAAACATTCGTTCGGGTAAGATTTCATTCGAATAAGAATTTATTCGTACAGGAATTCGAACGGGAGATAATTGATTCGAATAAAAATGATAGAATATGAAGTGCTTTTTCATAGTTTATCGATTTATTTCTTCAATTTTGCTTTCTCTTTTATTATAGAATTATTCGAATGAAGAATTAATCGAATAAAGGATCATTCGAATAAAAAATTATAAAGAATTCGAACGAATGGATAGAATAATTCATGACGATTTATTCGAATAAATTATTAAATATAATAATATAATAATAATAATATAATAATAATATAATAATAATAATATAATAATAATATAATAATAATATTATAATAATAATATATTAATAAATTATTCGAATAATTTATGACGAATAACGAATATCACCTGGAATAATGCAATTTGAAATGATTTTAAATAAGTAAAACAGATCACGCTATCGAAACAAGTCACTTACGTTTAACAACAATTTCAGCAAAATAATCCATGGAAATTGACTAACTCTGTTTCGATGCAACAAGCAGCGACCGATTCGGATAATCATGGTGAAATCGATGTTTCGGTAACGATCTTCTCGAAGAATCTACGACACAGGTCGTTCCCGATCAACGTCGAGCAGAGATGGAAACGTTCCTGGAACAACAAGCTCGTTCCTCAGCACCGGTTTTCCAGGATTTCCGGTCCACCTTGTATTTCAAAGGGTATCGCCGTCCATGGGAAGAGAAGAAGCTGCGAGAGCATTCCGAAAAAAGAGTGGGAATCGGAGGAGGGTGAGGCCACGGCTCGGAATTATTTGGGTTAATGGCACACACAGCCGTAGCTCTCGCCCTCGACGAATTAGGGGTCGAACTGCCGGAAAAGAAACGGAGAAGTAAAGCTTTAAGTAAACGTGGCGAGGATTGCAAGTTCCCTCGGATGGACCTTGGTAGCCGGAAATCGAAGACAGTGACCGGAAGTTACGAACTCTCAGACATCGAATAAAATTGCGTGGGTTGCGAACGAAATCGAGTAAACCTCGAATGAAATTGCGTGGGCTGCGAATGAAATCGAGTAAACCTCGAATAAAATTTAGTAGGCTTTGAATAAAATTGAGATGGCTACGAATGAAATTGAGTATGCTACGAATAAAATTCAGTAGACCTTAAGTAAAATTGCGTAAGTTTCAAATAAAATTGTATAAACTTCGAATGAAACTCAATACTTTAAATAAAATTGCGTAAGTTTCAAATAAAATTGAATAAACTTCGAATGAAATTCAGCGGACTTTAAATAAAAAAATTGCGTATGTTTCAAATAAAATTGTATAAACTTCGAATGAAATTCAATAGACTTTAAATAAAATTGCGTAAGTTTCAAATAAAATTGCGGCTTCGAATAAAATTGTATAGACTTGGAATAGAATCGTGTAGACTTCGAATAAAATTGTATAAACTTCGAATGAAATTCAGTAGAGTTTAAATAAAATTGTGTGAAAATTTTGAATAAAATTGTATAGAATCGTATAGACGTCCAATAACATTGCGTAGGCTTTGATTGAAATTGCGCAGGCTTCTAGCTAAATCGAGTAATTAATTGTTGAGCGAAGGAACTATTTTGAGCACGACGAGGATCCGTGGAAACAAGAACACAATGTGGACAGAGGCTGTGTTCACTTGGAAACAGTGAAACTCTTTGACCGAATCCATCGGAGCGCACGGCACTATTCACCGCCGCCTCTTAATGAGTCGTATTGTTGCCACGGTTAGCAGCCATGCGAGAATTCTATTACCAATCGATCATCTGTGATTTCATTTGTAAATGATTACGCACGTATTAATTCATACTCCTGTGAATAAACAGGATTCGCGCGAATTAGAGCGATTTTCTCTTGATCAAACGCTTCGGCAACGATTCGCTTTGTTTCGGTCCCTTTCACGCCACTTTTTCGTTGCGAATGCTAAACAACAGTGTTAATCTATTTATCGTTTCACCGCTTCGCTCCCGTGAACGTATTATGTCGCGACACTGATACTTGTTCGTATAAGCTCACAGACGAGATTTAGTCATTTCTCCCAGAAATGTTCAGAGGTCGGAAACCGGCAGATCCGAGAATACTAAGTCGCGATTCTTCGGGCCTCGCGGCTCGTTCTTATAAAAACTCGAGGCAGTCGGCAGGAAAGACAGCTTCCAGCATAAAGGTGTACATTAATATAAATACATAATAATGCTAGAATAAAAACGATGACATAAATTTTTTATTTCTAATTTTTTGCCACGATTCGAAGGCAATTCGGAGGCTACGCGACACGATTCGAAGGCAATTCGGAGGCTACGCGACACGATTTGAAGGCAATTCGAAGGCCATATGTTACGATTCGAAGGCAATTCGGAGGCTACGCGACACGATTCGAAGGCAATTCGGAGGCTACGCGACACGATTCGAAGGCAATTCGGAGGCCACGTGACACGATTCGAAGGCAATTCAGAGGCCACGTGACACGATTCGAAGGCAATTCGGAGGCCATGTGCCACTATTCGAAGGCAATTCGGAAGCTACGTGACATGATTCGAAGGCAATTCGGAGGCCACATAACTCGATTCGACGTTCATGCACCTGGTATCTACCACCTACCCTGTAGCTCCGCGCTTTTTCTTAACTGATTCACACCTAAACACCATCAAAGAAACTCGAATTTTGGCATTTCCGGGAGAAATTACTGCATCTCGCGACATAATGCCACTTGTGCGATACCACGGACGTGTTATTCCGCTACGCAATACCGTTCATGCTATGCCACGGACGAGTAAACACGCGTACTTCGTTATTAGAATAAGAGCTTTAATTTGACAAAGTTTGGTTCTATTGACACAACGCAGGAGCAAACTAAGTGGCCACAGACGGAGCAAAAACAGAAGCGCGTGTTTACTTGCTGCGACATCGCACGAACGTTATTGCGTCACGGTATAACAAGTCCATGACATCGCACAAGCGTGACCTTGTACGAACAGTATTGGCATCGCGACATAACAAATTCATGGAAGCGAAGCGGTTGATCGAAGTTGAAAGAAGCTGTAGCTGTGATTGCAAGAATGCCAATTGCCTTCGATAAGGGGAAGGGAAAGGGCTCCAGCTTTTGCATGAGGGCGCTGCTATTTTTTAGTCAACGAAACAGCTTTATTTTGTTGTCTGATTCGACAGTACTGCATTTACGAGGAAAAACGAGTAGGCGAAGTACGGAACAATGAAAACAGTCGAAGAATTTTAAAATACCGTTTCGTTACTTTCAATTTACTAAATCGATTATGAAATGGAATACTACTTTTTGTTTGTTGCAATTGGTATAGACAATTTTTATTTCGCTTAAAGATCCGCTGTTCGGTAATGATAATCGCAAGAAGACAGGTGTATATCGTGAAAAAACGGAAGAAAAAGATCGCTGTTCCGTGGCAAAAATTAATAGCTCTTTCATACAGAAAATTAATCGCTGTTTCACAGACAAAATTAATAGCTCCCTCGCGGAGAAGACTATCAGTTCGTTCGCAGAGGAACATTCACTGTTCAGAATAAGTATAGTAAATCTGTTATGAGAAAAGACAGTGGACGAGAAAAACGGTGACCCGATCATGGAACCGGAACGCGTTTCGCGCTACTTTCTCGCGGAGCGAGCGACGCGCCTTTGCATCCACCGTTCAACGAAATTATACGGGGTGTCCCAAAAATGTCTCGCAATCCGAGAATGGAAGGTTCCTGAGGTAATTTGAAGTAAGTTTGTCCTTGGCGAAAATGCAATCCACGGCTTCGTTTACGAGTTATTAACGAAAAAGAGTGACCAATGAGAGGTGAGATATGCTGGCGCAAGGCGGCCGAGTCAATGAGCGGAACTGGGCTTCGTGCGCTCATTGGCTCGGCCGCCAAGCGCTAGGCGAGCTCGCCTCTTATTGGTCAGTGTTTTTCGTTAATAATTCGTAAACGAAGCCACGGGTTGCATTTTCGCTAAGGAAAAAGTTACTTCAAATGATCCCAGGAACTTCTCATTTCCGATTTGCGAGACATTTTTGGGCACACCGTAGTACTCGTACTCGTACGATTTTCGTCGTCGGTATGCCGCTGACAGACATCCCGGACTGCGACCTGTTCAAGGAACAAGCGTCGTGCGGTCTGGCCGCAGATCGGACGCAGCAGCCTCTCCGGAACGGCAGCTTTAATCCGCCATTACGGCGAATATATCGTGTGACCGCTCCCTTTTCCAATTTCGAGAAGCTCGAAATCATTTTTCGCTCCGCGGCCGGCGCAGCTGTTTCCGAAAAATTTTAATCCAGGGATTTTTCGAATCTATCCTCATCCCGGTGTATTGGAAAAGGTATTATGATAATGGCGCGCCTTGCGTTTCCCAGCCGACGGTTTCCGGATTGCCTTCAATTGGTAACGCGAAAATTCGAAGCCTCGGGAAGCGGTCGATCTTCCGTGCGGTAATCACTGGACCGCAGATTTTATGGATTTATGACAGAAATGAAATGCAAAACATTATAAAAATATTATAGTATTATTATCAATTCATTAGAACGATTAAAAAAAGAGATGTCGCTGCTATGTAGATGCTAACTCCAATTAATGAAGACAATTCTTATTTTGCATAAAAATCCGTTAATAAAAATTTGTTAGTAATGTTGAATTATGCTCGTATATGTTGCATGAATTTTTACAGCGCTATATTATCTAGGCTTTTCATAGTAAAGTCCCTAAGACGACTTGTTTTCGCGCGGTTTGACAGAGTCACGCTTCCACTTCGTACCTTAAATTTCCCGAGTACCACTAAACATAGCAGGCGATAAAAATTTGTCTACTATACCGAATCTTGTACGTATACATCGCACCAAGTCTCACAGTTCTACTTCGGTCAGTTTTCTTATAATAAATTCCCAAAGATGGTCCATTCTTGCATTTCTCGACGAAAGGATGTCCTCATCGTTTTCACGACTTAGCTAACCGCGACGTTGAATCTCTCACGCATCGTTGAATTAATCGCATCGAAAAAATTCGTCGGCAAAATAGAGTCATCACCGAATCGATTGCGTCAAGTGCCATAGCACTGCGTCATCTGGCATGTCCGCGATAAATTCCCAAAGATGACCGGTCCCGACGATTTCACACGAGGACACCGTAAAAGCCGTGTAACGTTCCGCCGAACTTTCTCTTTGTTGTCGAGCATCGATCACGAGGAAACCAGACAAGTGTCAATTGGCCTGAATAATGGATAAGAACCATAGACGATCGCTCGAACACACCCGTAGCACCTGTAGCTAGGCTCCCGGATCGTCGCGCGCAGGATGTCGGCGAGATTCCCGCGTTGAATTGTTCAAGAGGTCGGCGTCGGCCTCGCGAAAGTACCTCGGAGTTGATTATACATCCCAGAAACGACTAGACCGACGTACGGCATGATTATAAACGTCGCGTATAGATTATAGTCGAACCCAGCCTCGACCTCCACAAGAATCCCGCCGCGCCGGCGCGCCGACGCGCGGAGTTTACTTTATTTCTCCGCGGATTCTATTATTTTATTACGTCCGGAGTTTCCGCTCCGCCCGTAATTCCGTTCCCCGAGCCGGCCCGCGAAACTTTGTAATTAATTTCTCTAATTGTTCGCCGGTTTGTGACGCGGCCCTGGGCCGAGCCCCGGTTTTAAGAAATAAATACATTAAAGCGGGCACGACCGACGCCATCTTCCCCGTGGGACGTTCGACTACGAGCGATTCAAATTTGTTCTTTCGAAATTCTTGTCAATAACGAAATAAGATGTGTCATCTTTTCGCGCCAATTTTCTGTTTAAAATAATCTATTTTCAACCAGTTAGCCGTGTTTGGCGAGTATACTCGTCGTGCGTAGAAAGTAGTGACCATTGGCTATTTAAATTGTAATTTTAGTGAAAGCAGAAACGTATTCTCACAAATTTCAAGGTGTTTAAAATATTTCGAGGCCAGACCAGAATAAAAGAAACAAATCAAAAATATGAATAATTATACAATGTAAATAATTGCATAATATCACTCTACAGCAGCGATTTGAATTTTTAACTTTTATAAGTATTTGATTTTTCCTGCGTTTTTCGTTCATTATGTACGTAATATATGTTAATGTTAAGTGAATAAGTAAATATTAGCAATGAAATTGTTAATTCTATAAAATAAAACCGTCTTTTTGATCCAATATTTTAACAGGGTTACTTACTCTGTGTTTGACGAGTATACTCGTCTTCGAATATTCCAACGACTAACTGTTCCATTGCGTTCATAATTTTTCAATTCGATAATCTTCGATAAGCTTCGATAATCTTTCATTTTATAGTAAGCAGAGCAGGGCATTATTCGAATTATTTGCTATAATCATCCGAACGAATTCCTTTTAAACGAACATTATATTCGCACAACAACTGTTCGACATAAATTATATCCGCCCTATTCGTTCGAGTAATTCTTTACCCGCATAGTTCTCTGTTCGAATAAATCCTTATCCGTTAGTCTTCATGTCTTATCGGCCATCCGAATAGAACGTTGCCCAACTCCTGCAGTAATGAGCAACTTAACAACTCTTGCGAATAATTGCAAGTTAGATTTGACTCGTTTCAGACCGTCGTCGAGAGGAAGCATCCTCGAGCACAGAAATTTCCGTAAAAGTATGACGTAAAACTACTGGCCGAGGTCTTTCGTACGCCTTGGAACGCGATAAGACACACAGCTCGACGCGCGTTCTCCTTTATTTCGTAGGAGATTTTTGGAAAGTATGTCAGGAAATCATCCGTGTGGTAACGCGACGGTAACGAAGCCGGGTAATTGTAGAGGAAGAGGACGGTTCGCCGGCGTTTCTGGCGCAGGCGACGGCGACGGCGACGCGACGTTATTAACGAAGTCAAAGGAGTGCGAGGAGAAAGTGACGAATTCCTTGCCGCGTATGCTAATCAGCGTTAGCGAAAGTTATTCTTGATATGCGGAATTTAATAGCGCAGCCGGGCGAAGACGCGCTACCAGCGCGACTGTCGCAATTCAAATCGCATTCGCGCGAGCTCGCTAAAGGAAACGAAGTTTCGGGAACGCGCCGCGTCCTTTGCCAATTTGCCAGTATAATCCGCGAACGTGTCGCGAGATGCGCGGTTCACGGTGGCTGGCTTTTTCCTTGGACCGCGCGCCGGCGCGGCCCGAGTTCCACGATTTTGTGCATCAATCCCGTCGTGTCCGTTTCTGTAACCGGTTTTTAATATTTTTCAATTGATTCGAGCGTCGATCCCTTGACGGGAATTGATTTTTCACAAGTAAATATAATTTCGGCGGTAGTTTATTTAACGTGAAAAAGCTACAATCGCGCGGCACGCTGTTTTATTTTCAGCGCACGCAGTTTGGCCTTTAATTCGGTGCGTTATACCCGCTTTAATTGATTCGCTGTTTATTCATATCGCTAAAACGGCATTGCAGCGAATAAACGCATTCGTTCGATATACCTTTATGAATATAAATCACACTTTCCTGTATCGATGATGCTGCGGGAGAAAAAACGCTTTCAAAGACCTTTGAAACGCTGAACGCATCAACGTTAACAATATAAATATGACTCGATATAAATATCAATATAAATATAAATATCAATATAAATATAAATATTACAATGTAAATATAAATATTACAATATAAATATAATCTGCGTTGCGCACAAGAGTAATACTTCGTTTTAAAATAGTACTCGATTGTTCAAAGTCCAATTAAATTGGTCGGATTCGTTTTTGTAATTAACGCCCGAACTTTGCAACGATTGTAGCATACTGAATGTACAATTTCGTAAACACGGTCTCGGCCATGTCATCTCTACATTGATATTTCTTAATATCATTTTGTTCCTGATAACAGAAATCGTGCCGTAGAATCATTTATAGATGCCTGCTGCCCTCGGCGGCCGACTTAACAATTGGCATAAACTTTTTATCGGCTAATTAAACGAAATTCTTGAATGGAAATCTCGAGGTTAAATCTTACCGGGTTCGGGTAGCGAATAAACGCGCGTTTCTTATCAGAGCCACGGGGATTTATTGCGTCGGGCGGCGTTTGTCGCACGGGGACCGGAATTTTACGCGAGGTCGAACCTTTTCCGAAGCGCTTCCGGCCGTGTTACAAAGGACCATGCTACCCGACGATATCCGAGAGACACAGGGGAAAAGCGTCGGATCGTGGGAACGCCGGCGGTCTCATGGTCGCGGGGAAAAAGGTTATGGCGTACCCGCGGACGGACATTCGCGGAGATTGAAAATCGCACGACGACAATGAAATATACGCTCTCCATTCCCGACCTTCGACTCCGACGCTGGATTCCTCCTGTGCGCCCGCTGATTCCCGTCATAACGTTTTTACGCGTGGCCCGGGAAAGGGAACGCGCGATCGCGGGGGAGGATTCATCCCTGGCCGAATTTAGGATGCTGCGGCGGGGAAACGAACGATCCCGGGGTCGTCTTGTTTTCCTAGCAGTAAAATTCTGACCCGACCGCACGTTTTTCTGTGTATGTGCCTTTGTGTCTGTGTGTGTGTGTTTACAAAGGCTGTGTGTTGGTGGATTTTGTGTTAAATTATAGCTAGCATTGTTTTATGGTACTTCTCGTAGAATGTTGTACGGAATTGGAGGATTCCTGGCGCAAGTCTTCGGTGGAAAAATTGTTGAAGTTCAACCTGCAGAAACTTTGCGAGAGGAAATTGTGCAGCAATCTGGCTTAGCTCACTTTGAACGCTGAATACTCTACATTTAGATTATTGTATTGTATTTGCTTGAATTTAACCGGGGGCTACATTGAACGAAAAATTGGTTACCTTGATTGGCGAAGTTACGAGATCGCTGTGACTTTAAACTGAAAGTTAGTGGATATTTGAAGGATTATAATTCCACGGAAAGAAATCGTGTGGGAATCTATTGTAGCTTATTTCGAAGGCGGAACCTTCTACTTTTTGAGCCGTAGACTGTGATTTCTTAAATTTATTTGGTTGATGCGTACAAAGAAAGACTGACTACACTGATGATCAGCGTTGAAGGGTCGCTAGGCCATTCGTGTGAATATTAGTGAATATTTGAACTGCTATAACTTCATGATAAATAATCGCATGGCAATTCGTTATAGCTGATTTTGAAGGCTGAACGTTCTGCTTTTGGAGTCTCAAACTGTATTTCCGTAAGTTTACTAAACTGTTACGTACAAAAATGAAATTGATTACACTGACGATCAACCTTAAAGTGTCACTGCATCTCTCAAGCGAGAATTAGTAGATATTTAAATTATCGTAATTACAAGAAAAAAAATCACATGATAGTCTACATTAGTTCATTGTAAAATCTGACATTCTTAAGGATCCATTCGAATCCATGCTTAACCCCTTGTCGTACTCTGACGAGTTTGACTCGTGATAGAGATTTCCTGTTAAGTATGATTGTTATTCAGTTCCTTTAAGCCGAAATAAAATTCTGTCGCAATAAATATAAATTTTCCTTTTCTTCTAAGAAATTGTCCCAATCGAAAAAGTGTTCATCGTTGTAACTATAAAGAAAATGATACGACAAGGGGTTAAAACCAAGCTTCTCTAGTTATCCCTAATCTACTGGCGGGATATAGAACAATAAACTGATATATGTTTTATACATTTTCGTTTTATGGGCCCGATCGGTCCCAGAGCTCGGCGCGCGATCGTTTGCCAGACGGTGTCTTGCGCGGGGCTTAAATAAATAAACAAAAAGCTGTCGAGTGAAAAAAGGCAGCGATCTCCAACCGGTTGTAACTGCAGCAGAAAAAGATCGATTCGGAAAATATCGACTCGTTTTTCCGCCAGGGGTGGGCACGCGCGAGGGTGCGGCAGCGCACACGTAGGCGTACTTAGCACCCCCGGCTGTGCAAGAACACTCGACCGGCACGTACCGGATCCTTCAGACGTACCTACACGCCAGTAAATTATCGCCCTGCCGTACGTACGGGGAAGTGCGGCGCTCTCGTTGTTTTACACTCTCTCTTTCCTGCCGTTTCCAACCCCTTCTCTTTCACCTCTCTCTTTCTATTTCTCCTCTCTTTGTCTCTCCCCCCTTTCTCCAGCTCTCTCTCTCTCTCTTTCCCTCTGTAGGGGTAGGCTCTCCGCCGCTGCCGGTCCGACTCACGACAAAGCTCGGCCTGCGCTTTTCTCTTTGTTCTTTCGCGCTTTGCACGGCCGCGCTCCTGACCCGCGCGATAAAAATGAGATTTACGGATTATTCCGCGGCCGACCCGTTCCCGGCCGGATGAATTTTCTATTTGCCTAGCCGCCCCTCTATCGCCGAGCCGCTATTCATTAGCGCTGTTTAATTTTTCAGTCGCGGTTAGGCGACCGAAAACCCGCCGCGCGTCGCGCCCTCCCGATCCCGCATCGGCGGAAAACCTGGCTAACCGGGGCGTGTCGGGAAACATTCTCGTTAGAGGCTTCCTCCTTTCGCTCTGCAACCGTACCAGAAGCCGCTCGGTGATCCATCAAATCTGTTTATAGGCTAATGCACCCGCCCGATGCACTTCGACGCGCGTCTCACGGCTGTTTTACTCCTGAGGAGCTTTTCACCGTCCTCCGACGTTCGATAAGGCGTCCGGGAGCCGGGGACTCCTGGGAAAATCGCGTAAATAGGCGAAAGAGCGCGCCGCGCGGCCTGAATAATGCTTTTTAGAGAGACGACGTTCGATAATTCCGAATCGAAAATTCCGGGAAATCAAGGTCGTTCGGTTAAACTCTTGTACTCTATAGCAACGAGTCAGACTCGCGATGATTTTATACGCGATCCACCGGATACGAACGTTATTCGTTCTTTGTAAATCGAAACAAAAATTGAATCTCCTGTTATCGTAGTCTGGCAATTTAAATTTTCACATGTTTCATCATGGTCTGTGAAAAAGTAACACATCTAGAAGATGTGCTTCACAAAATACGGCGAAAGAAACTGATAAATTAAAGTGGAAATGATTCTAAGCATACTCGGTTATGCTTTTGTCGAATAGATGATACCGTGCGTAATTGACCACTTTTTTATGCTTCTTAAATTTGAAAGCCATAACCGGATCTGTTACATTGTATTTATTGCACAAAAATCGCTGCACTCCGTCCGAAACAATTTCCACAGCACTAAATTTGTCCCTCTTTCCTAAATTGTCAAAAATAGCGGTGTGGTACGAATACACGAGGAAAATTCCTTTCTATTTGTCTACAAAACTATTCGTTCTACACTTAACATCTTGAATAAACTTAACGGATCCCAGAGAAAATTATGCAACGAGAGAAATAACCTCGACGAACCAACGAATTTATCCAGTTAGCTGTTGCGATCTCTTTGAAAAGCGTCCGTGCGGCTGTTGTAATACAGAATTAAGTTGAAATGAAACGTCTGTTTTATTTTTCAACTCGATTTTACCAACATTTACTTGTTCACTTAACTTAACCAGTTAGCTGTTTCCGACGAGTATACTCGTCGTAACACAAAATGTTGCCATTTCTTCGTGACGAGTATGGTTAAAAACAGCTAACTGGTTAACTCTTTGGGCACAGGATTTCAGAGAATAAAATAGACGCATGTCGCACAGAAATTCTATCGCGATTCGAATTAAACGAAATTGGTATATTTTTAGTAACGAAGGAATCGCATAATATAAATACATAAAAAATAATAACAATTCAATTCAATTTGCTGTCATAGGGTGGGACTCGACTAGTCTCATCGTGCCACATGGCTTCGTGAACGTGCATGCAACTATTGCAATATTTCGAGGCAATGCATCGTGCATCGAATAGACGGGACATTTTTAATCCCACCGTGCCTCAAAGAGTTAACAGAGTCTCTCAAAATCGTATCTCTACCATTTCATAGATGACATCAGTAAAGATAATCGGAGAACCCGTGAGAATTTTCCAGAAGCTATAGAATAGAAGGATCCCGAATAATCACGGAATCGCGGTATCTTGCGGCCCGTTAACGCACTCGATGCCTCCGAATATTTAATTAATTACACGACGTTAACACGCGAGCGTCGTACGGCGGGCGTTCTTCTTGGAAAGAGTTCGAGTGGGTTAAGGGTTAAGGGTTGCTCCACGCGACCGTGAACAATATCCGCTTACATTATCAAGACTGTTTCGTTTACATTCCTCGGGATTTGCATTTTAATTGGCCCGGCGCGGCAGCGCCGAGATCCCCCGTAAGTTAAAGAACCCCGCGGCCCCATAAAAGGATTATCGAACGGTTTTCTTTCAGGTTTCGAGCGGCTCGTCGCGCTCGATAGCTCACCCCTTTTTTTCCCTCGGCGAAAGAAACGGCCGCGTGAACATCGGCAAAAGTTATGCATAGACGTCGCCGGGGACGCTCCTGAATAATGTATGCGGCTATAGCACGGCCGAGGAATGATTAACGACGCTGACCCGCTTGTAACTTCCCGAAAACTTTCCGCCGCCGGGCTTTTTTGGGCCACGTTCTTCGACGGAACGCCTCGTTTTTCGAAGTTCAACGGCTCTGTCCGTCTTTCTCCGGCCAGCCAGTCGCGGGGCTTTATTTATCAGTCTCGCGGACCCATTATAAATTACGTCTCCCCACTACTCACCCTCTCCGCTCCTCTACCGAACAGCTGGGAGAGCGCGAATCCGCTCCGGCATGATTTCTTCCGCGATTCTTCAAACCGGCTATATCTATTTCCAGCGAACGTGAGCGGCGATCCCGCAAGATTTATTAACGCTAACTTCGATGTACACTGGCTCACGGAAATATTCGAACATCATTTATAACGGAATTACATTCCTATGATTGGAACAAATGACTCAAATTTTTATGAGATCTTGCAGGCCTGATACCTAATAACCTCTTGCAGGGCCTCGATTACTGTGCCTCCTGGTTACACTGTGTCCTTACAATGATTTCGCTTATATTTAAAAATATGTATTATTAAATTAAAGGTATTGAATTTTTTTAATTAATTTGTATCTGTGATTTTCATAGTCGAATCGAAGGTTATTTTTAACTTAATTATTTAAGACCTAGAGAAATATTTCAAGAGAATTATTTAATCATATTGTTCCAATCTTCATTCTATGCCGAGGATAAAATGGTTCAAAAATATAATAAATAACCAATAAATATATAACCATTTGTAATCTTTGAAAAATAGTTGTCACGCATTGCCTAAACCGGTTTCTATGAAATTTCAGCAACATTCAATTCGTTCTGTCCACATTGGAGAAAGTTTTCCCGGGTTGAAAAGTATTCGAACACTTTCAGGGACCGCTGTACATGCTCGCCTCACTCTACGCCACTTTATCAAGCTCTAGTTGCAGTTGTTGATAGCGAAACTTGGTCACGCTAAGTGTTTAAACAGTTAATCGGTCGGCTACTCGATTGCTGGAACTTCTTTGTCGTTCTTAAAGAACATTTATCGTATTTTTGTAACGTAAACGTTCGCGACAGTAGAATGTTATTCTAAGAACTTTATTGCAGGTATTTTATGCGAGGGTATAATGAAAATGAATTCCGTACACTACAATTTCTTTCACAGCTACATCGATCAGCTCCTTTTTAATGGTAATAAATTGTCTTTCTTGAATAGAAATCTATTGCATATCTAAATTAGATGTAATTGTCAAACATTGACGATAGAGATACTGAATTTTGTTTTCATTTATTTTATAATGCGAGGGATTAATAATTAGACTGCGGATTTTCATGCAAAATAAAAATTGTCTATATTAATTGTAAAATCATAAATTAGATGAAAATGTCCTTCTTCTTTTAATAATTGTAACAAATTGAAAATGATGTAACAATATCCTTAAATTCTTTTAATGTAAATTTTTTGTTTGATTTAATAATTTTAGCCATAAACGCATGAAATTCGCAGTCTGTTAATGACATGCATACTTCATAATTTCAAAATCTTCGTTGGAATCACTTGATCTAATATTCCTTGCATGGAAAACAATTTTATTTGTGCTAAACAATGATGCTAGTTTTATTATTTTGTATGAACTTTTTGTATCTCACTTCACATTTGAAGAAATATAACGAGAATTAAGAAAATACAATAGAATGAATTTGATAAAAAACAGAAACGAACGATACAAAGATAGGATCGTTCGAACAATGATATAAATGAATGAAGCAGAAGCGATTCCGAAAATGCTAGTTCGATTGGAACCAGCGGGTGAATTATGGTGACAAACATTCCTAATAATTATTTAATTTTCGGCAATTAAATTAAATAAATTGCTGTGTCAAGCTAGCAGCTATAGAAAATGTAATGGATCTAATAGGAAGTAATATTCTCCCTAATTGACGCTCAGCTTGAAACTAAAAATGGACAATTTGGGAAAAGAAGATGCGATTATTTGAATCTTGCGGCTCGTTTTTACAGTTTCCGATTGTCAACAATTATAAAAACGAGCCTCGAGGCTCGAACAATCGCGCCTTTTCTGTTCCCAAATTGTCCTTTTTTGCTTCCAAGCTGAGCGTTAATTAAGGAGAATTTACTGCATCTTGATAAATATGTTACGAAAGCTTGCCGAATAAAACAGCGAATAGTCAAGTACAGTGAATTGTACAGTTGTGAGAATGAATCACAATCTAAGGGTTAGTATAATTAATTGCGATTCGCAGCGACCTCCTAGCGACCGCAGATGAATTGCCCGACCAGCGAGCGCGTCGGCAGTTTTCAAGGGGAATAATAATATTTTGTCACATTTGCTCCGCGAAACGCGTAAGAATTGTTTATCAGATAAAATGGTCGTTTACCTCCGAGGAATGTTTACAGCTTGTACCCGCTGCAGAGTGGACGCTGAATTTCGTCCTTTCGGCGAGGGCTCGCCAAATATTTACAATGCTGTGGCCCGGTATATAAAACGGCGACGAGTGTGGACGGTGTGGCTGTCGTGTATACAAAAGTAGTTGCGATCCTGCGGGGATATCGTTCGTCGTCGGGCCGGCAAGAAAATCGTGGCGCACGATGGATCGCGGAATAAAAACGGAAGGCGCGACGCGGATAAGGGCTGTGCGCCAGTCGGCTGTTTATTCAAAACATTAATTTCTGTGACCTAATTGAGATAAACCGGGATGAAACAGCGGTTAGCTCGCCTCGTTAAACGTCCCATCGAGCCTCCGAGTGCAATAAATATCGCATTAAATTTTGCCGAGTGCTGCACAATACCCAATTTTCGACAATCGCGACGCGAAATCGGGTCAGAAATATTTTTCCGGGATTCGGTCAGGGATCGGTCGGAATCCAGCATCGACCGCGAGGACTCGCGAGATCGCCGATCGGTTAATTATTCTTCCAAAATTGGAAATTCCCACAAATATTTACAGTCTATTTGGCTGCGGAATTATCGGACGAAGTTCGCGAGTCGCACGTATTTTTTCCGTACACACAATCGTCGATTCAAAATTGTCAATTTACATAAATGTCGGCGGTATACGGACTGTCTATTGACCAAGATAGAGTTCATGAATCGTTTAAAATTGGCCATGAATACATAAAATACTTTATTGATCGGAAAATGAACAGGCGGAAATTCGCGGATCGTGCACATGATTTTGTAGATTGTGCGAAACTGGCTGCAGATGCGCAATATCCACGGTCCGTTGATAGGAGATGAACACCTCGAATCGCGTGCACTTTTCGGTCATTGAAACGTACAATTTTAATTTGCGCCTTGTATAATGACGGGCTAAAGTAATCGTACGACATTTAAAACGGAACAATGTTTTTGAATCTGGACCAAACGACTTGAACTTTTTGGAGACGTTAGAGGGACCAGTTTACTGCGCAAAGACCACGATACCTTTTTTAAAAATTTTGCTAGTACATACTTGGAGTGACAAAAAGAGCAGTAAAAAGCTTTCATTTCTCAACTTTTTTATCCGGGCCTATATATGCATGCATTTTGTGCATGCAGAATTAAAAGAAATATATTTCAGTCATTGTGCAACGAACTAGTCCCTCGAACAGTTAAAAAAAAATTCAGCTCATTTAGTATTCAATATTGAAAAAGTTATCGCGTTTCGAGAGGTGTACAAATATGTACTCTCGAGTCCGTCGTTGTCCCATTTATTATGCTTTGCACCTCTCAAAAGGTTCGTCAACGGCACGTATTAATACAAGAGCTTCGGCACGGATAAATAAAAGCGACAGTTTGCAAACTGCTGTTCGGAATCATCGATCTTCGGAACAACAACGATGCTGCTGCGCCGAATACGGACACTTGAAACGATCGACCGGCTGTGAAACAATCGCTGGGTATTAATTCTTACGATCCCGCAGACCGGGAACGTCCGCGAACCGTCAACGAGCCCGGAGAATCGCCGCGATATCGCTGTTAGGGCGATATTTTTCGATGGGGCCGATGTAAATTTTCGGAAGGACCACTCGCCAGTGGTGTCACGGTATTTGATTTATTTTTATTCGATCGGGGGCTTGCGGTATCGGCGCCGTAACCAGCCACAATTTGTCACCGGCATGGCACGCCGGCGAAGGGGCGAAGGGCCAAGGGACAGCAGACCCGTCCTTGCAGTTTCACGCGTGCACGCATGCGGCCCATACAAGATTCATGGTTCCGCTCTCGCCGAGTGTGCTCGTGTCATCTGCGAGACACGCCGGGAGGAGAAGCACCGCGCCCCGTAATCTACGCAAACACTGCGAGGAGACTGCCGATAAATAACTAATGAAACAATGGACTGCCAGCACTCGTGGCAGCGTCAATGCGCGTCGGTAATCTCGAGGAACGCTGCTATTAGTCCACGTACTAATTAATTTTTTCGCCTTCCGATTCCTTTCCGGGTTGTTTCGCGGTTTCGGCTTCGATGATACAGAAAAGAAGTTGAATGATTTGCTTATTAGGAAAATGAGACCTCTACGAGGTCTGTTATTTTTGTCGTTTCTGAATTTGTTAAAATCGGAGAGATCAAAGTTTGTCTTCTTTCTGAGCCAAGACTCTGCTCTAATAAATACATCAACAGCGGAAAGTTCTTTCTGAAGTTGTTTTTTACATCTTGATAGACCCCCGAAGTGTGTTTTTGTTACGGTTGTTTAGAGCAGGATCTAAAACGTGTCATACAGCAATGCCCATTGTAAGACTAAGAAGGAGATGATACGATGCATAAACTTTGTCAATTTCTTTTCCTTCCACCTCACATGAAAGACGCTTTTCTATTTAAATCATACGAATGAAATGTTTCGTCCTGGGAAACACTATGCAAGGTGTGCCATAATTATGTTAACATCCTGAAAAAGGTGATTCCTCGGGTGATTTGAAGTAACTTTTTCCTCAGCGAAAATGTAATCCGTGGCTTCGTTTACGAGTTATTATCGAAAAACGCTGACCAATGAGAGACGAGATCGGCTGACGCGACGCGGCCAAGTCAATGAGCGGAGCTCAGCTTCGACTGCTCGTCGACTCGGCCGCCTCGCGCCAGCTGAGCTGGGAATCGACCGCTCGACCGCTGACGCCGTTGGCTCGGCCGTCTCGCGCCAGCTGAGCTGGGATTCCACCGCTCGACCGCTGGCGCCGATGGCTCGGCCGCCTCGCGCCAGCTGAGCTGGGCTCTCATTGGTCAGCGTTTTTCCTTAATAACTCGTAAAGGAAACCACGGATTGCATTTTCGCTAAGGAAAAAGTTACTTGAAATGACCTCAGGAATCACCCCTTGCCGGGCGTTAACATAATTACGGGACACCGAGTATACGTTAGGATCACCGCGAGCGGTCTCGCGTTTCGTCAGGAGTTTAATTAAGGCGACGGTAGAATGTGAACGATAAACGATGATAGCGTCGAGGAAACGGATAAAATTGCTATCGGACCATTTGACAACGTGCCTGGAACCGTCCGCGTCTGCGACGAAGTTCCCGCGTGGCTGCCGGGCACGAAGCAACCCTTCTACCTATCACGTGACGATACGTATCATTAAAATTCATAAGGCGAGCCGCGTATTCCCACTTTAGCGCCCCGCGGCCTGAACGAGCCGCGCATCATATATTTATGAGCGCCCTCGGATGCACACATGCATCTTGCACGCTTTGCGCGACCCGCTCGATTTTCGGCGTGCACTTATCCGCGGGATCAATTACGCATAGCTCCGGTGGCTTTATGGCGGCTCATTTAAATGGGAGCTCAAGCAGAAGCCGTCTCGCAGAAGATTCGAATGATCCAAGCACTCGGAACAGTATGTCATTTTATGTACGAGCGCTGCAACATATTTCTTCGTCTCTCTCTCTGTAGCACGAATTTATCGAGTTAGAAGCGCCACTTGTATGGAATATATAATTTCTCCGTCAAAGGCAAGGGAATCAATTATGATAGTAATAAATTGATAAATAAATAATTGCTTTTTGCTTTAATGAAAATAATTTTGGTATTTTCTCGTTTAACCCTGTATCGTCCGACATTTTTGTAAGGGTTCAAAATGATTAATTTAACTTGAGACTAGAGAACGTCGAAGCGATAACTTTAGATATAAATCAGCAATGAATTTACAATTTTTTAGCGACTCTGAACTTTTCAATTATTGTTTTTACGGCCGAGAAACGATAAGACAAAATACGACATCGCGGCCAAGAAATGAATGAAATTAAAAAGCATAGATTGATCAGTACCCCATGTGACTTGAAAGTTACGATCAGCTACAGATGGTCGATATTGCGACGCCAATGGTTAAAATTTCTAAGGAAAGCGTTGGAAATTTATAAATTATCGTACCTCGTCGATGGCGGTGTTAGTTATAGGATCCACTTGCGAACAATTGCAACGTAATAACACGATCCAAGTTAAAACCGAGAACTCTGAAATTCCATCCGCCATTTAAAAAGTTGGAAGCCATTAAAGTTCAACGATAACAGATCATTTCTCCACCGAGGCGGATTAGAGAGTACTCTAACTTCACGTTTCGCGCGCGCCCCTTCGAATTGTTTAATTTTCTACAGCTTCTTCTCGCCCAACACCCGTCGGAGCTGCCGCTTGTATCTCGTTTACACGCATACTCCCGCCGCCTGGCAACGGTATTATCATATTCCGAATAAACGTAGACTGCATCAAGCTTCATTAAACATTTCGCTACACGCGTAAGTTTACGTAATCGTGTTCACCGTAATTGCTTAAACATCCGCAGTCTACTTGTAACACAGTTTCGTAGCAATCAATCGAAACTTATCGGACCCGTAGAACTATGCGAGCTGCGGCGGCTATTCGTCGACGAAACTCTATCGAGATTACTCTTTCCCGATCAATTTAATCCCTCGCGATATTGATTGGGTCGATGACAATGTTAAGTACTTTTCTACCGACATAATACGAATTCTTATCGACGAAGATTTCACGATTCGTTCC
Organism: Megalopta genalis; assembly: GCF_051020955.1. Lineage (NCBI taxonomy): Eukaryota > Metazoa > Arthropoda > Insecta > Hymenoptera > Halictidae > Megalopta > Megalopta genalis. The sequence goes on from NC_135019.1 coordinate 8,951,681, forward strand.
GAAAAGAAAGAGCACCTGTTTTGTTGACACACCCTAAATTTCATATGTATATATAAATTAATTATTATTTGTATATTAAACCTTTGCACTCGAAGCCAAATCAATGGAAAATTTAATATAGCTTCTCCGAACCACTGCATTTCCATTTTATATAACCTAATGCATTTTATACGTATGAAATTGAATTTTGTGGCAGATGCAACAGTTATCCTTTCAACAGTTCTTCCAAATATGAACAAATTTGATTGATGAAATTATTCTGAAACGTGACATAACAATTACTAATGGCGTCTTGAAGTCGCCATTCGAGTGGAAAGGGTTAATATGAATATACATATGTACGTAGCTGCTGTATCTTGTAATTAGTGCAGACGATTTTTATTCTGCAAAATAATCCGCTTAATTATAACATTATAATGTATAATATAATGTTTTATATGTTATATATTAATGTAATATATATATTAATGAGAGAGAGAGAGAGAGAGAGAGAGAGAGAGAGAAACGAAATAAATATATATATGTATATTTCGTTTTTTTATCGTTTTAGCGAGTAAAAATCAGTGCAACAATATCGTTGCATTCTTTAAACGATTTCACCGTTTCGCAATTGATCAGCTTATTTTTCTGATAAACGCATGCGAAGCCTACACCGGCCGAATGAAAATATTTAGCGGATTTGGAACCGCTAAATCCAAGAATCAATTCGGTGTACGCACCTTTCGGTTTAATAAAACTAAAAAGAATTCTCAATTATCCTTTAATTTCGAATAAAACGATTCCATCGCGTGCACAAACTTTTCTATATATCTCTGGAAGATATATCGTCCACATCCGATGAATTTCCGGGAAACGGGCAGCAGGAGAGGAAGAGTCGATGAAGGGGCGTCGATAAATTGCAGTTCGATTGTTTCGTTTTCTTCGGCTCCGGCCAGCAATAACTGCGGCAGCAAAAAAGACCGGTCGCTGAATAATTGCAGGCGATCGCATCAAAGAAAAATATATTAGTCCCTCTGTCCGTTTGGTTCGTTATTTTCCTCCTCCGGCGGGAGAGGCCAGATGGCGCGATTTTTCTTTCTCGTTCGTTTTCTTCTGTTTCGCGCGCCGAGAAACGGGACCGGAAGCCGAAAAGTTTCGCGATCGCGACTGCGGAACGGTTTGCACGCGCGAGCGACCGTGGAACGCTCGAGTTTCCTATTAACGTTAATTACGACGAATCGATACGACGAAAGACGGACGGATACTTGTTACGGACCCGGACCGTTCGTTAGCGTTGCTGTTATTATTATTTGACTGCGGAACTTTCGACGGGCCGGCACTTTTCTCCGTTATTCCATCTGCACGACTAACGACGTGATCCGAATCTAAACTGGCATAGACCTCACCTCGTTCCATTGTTGCACAATGCAGTACATTTGGTTTCAAGATCCGGCCAAAAGTTCGTTCGAAAAATCTTTTTGTGAAGTACACGAATGTTTGATTCATTGGACAGTCGAATGCAGAGAAAACAATATTTAACCCTTTCGCTACGGGCGGGTTCTCCACCGCGGTACTTCCGCTGAACGGAGCGCCGCGACATCACTGCACGCTACGCGACGCCGATCGTCAGCGGGAGTACCGCGGCGGAGAACCCAAGCTGCTTGAATGTTTTCGTACGAAAAAATTTCTCTCCAAAAGGTATTTATAAATAAAGGGTATTCCAGGGTATTTATAACGTCTTAGCATGCGCTCTTTAATTTACAGTATGAGAGGAAATAACATTATGCAATATAATGCATCTTATGGAAGGCCACTATAGTGGCCCATAGTACCTCAGTGGCATCTTATGAAAGGCCACTATAGTGGCCCATAGTACCTCAGTGGCATCTTATGAAAGGCCACTATAGTGGCCCGTAGTACCTCAGTGACATCTTATGGAGGGCCACTATAGTGGCCCGTAGTAGCGAAAGGGTTAAAAAACGATAACAACACCTTTCCCTTCGTTCGATTCGTCCACGAAGCGTTGCGCTTTGTTAAACGTGCGTACGATGCAGTTTCTTTCTTAACTACTTTCTGAATCATTGTTCAATCATTAATGATCCTTCAACGTCGAAAAGAAACCAGGCCAATTTACTTTGTTACAGAGATTTCTACATTTACAGTAATGTCTCCCTTATTGACGCTCAGAAATGGACAATTTGGGAAGAGGAGATACGATTATTCGAAGCTTGCGACTCGTTTTTATAGTTGTTGACCATCGATAACCATAAAAAACGAACAACAAGGCACGAACAATCGTATCTTCTCTTCCAAAATTGTCCACTTTTGTGGACAATCTGAGCGTCGATTAGAGAGACATTATTGTACCTGTGCTTTTGTGATCAGTAGACTGCGAATCTGTGTGCAAAATGAAAATTCTCTACCTTGACAGTAACGAATAAGAGTTGAATAAAAGCTTATTTTCATTCTCGATATCTCAAATAAGTTGAATATATTCTAACTGCAATGTTAAAACTTTCTACAATCGTTAACATAGCGATGTCAACGAATTATCAATAATTCGATGATCGCGCTTCGAGCAATTCGCGTAGAATTATATTACACTTCACGGTAACACTGATTTCACATTAATTGGTAGACTGCGAATCTCCGTACAAAATTATAGGCAAAACATTAAACGAAATATAAATGCATCAATTCCGCAGTCCAGCGTTCAGCTACGAAACGTTGTTTCTCGTATTGTCGAACAAACACGAGGAACGCGTTCGTCGCCAACGTTTATTTTAATAACAATCAGCGCAATTACATCGTTCTATCGATCACGTATTCTCCTATAAATTAACCGGAATATTGTATACAGCGTACTATAATCAGCCAGCCGATGCGACGCAATTGTAACCGAACCGATTAGGTGAAAATTTCGCAACGATCTGTCTAGTTTCTGCATCGACGACAAATTGACGTCGCACCGAAATCCGCGCAGCCTCGACGGAGAGAGATTCAGCATTCTTCCATTTCAATCTACCTGAATTTCCGGCGATTAGTTTCGAAGCCGGCGAGAGGGCGGCCCGATTAGTCGGCGTTTCATTAATTCGTTCCGGCTGTAAACGCATCGCGACTGCAGGTTTTCTTGGTTTCGGCTGCCCGTTCGAGGGTCGGTTCGAGCCAGCGTTCCAAGCTCGAATAATTTCATAAGCCACGCGGTCCTGGCCGCGGCTGCTGTAAAGCTCAATTACTTTGACCGCGGGAGTCGCGGAGCGAACGCTGTAAAAAAGAAACCGTGCACGCCGCGCAGACGAATTAAAGCAAGCTGGAATTGCAGCGGGGCGAGGAGACGGTATGTAAACCGGCGGCGTTTAAATACAAAGCAAATTTTCAATATTTCGCCGGACAGCCGAAAATAGTTTGAACCCCGGTTTTCATTAGCTTAATGCGATCACGTGGAACGGGTTCGCGCGTGAGTCGACTGCGAACTGCGGCCCGGGAAAGCTGCGTATCGACGAAGACGAATTATATTATGTCAAAAAAGCATCTGGAGTTTCTCATTCTAATGTCCTGCGCTGCATGCGTCGAGACAATACTTTGTATATACACGTACTGGCAAAAGTTAAGATGTACGGTGACGAGCAAAAGGGTCCACGCACTTTTCAAAAAACGGTATAACTTTTTTAAAACTGGTCTAAATTACTTGAATTTTTTCTGTAAATGTTAGAGAGACTGGTTCACTGTACAATTACTAAAACACCTTTCTTTTTAATTCCGCTATTACTTGAAATTAAAAAAAAGTATTTCAATTATTGTACAGTGGATTAGTCTCTCTAACATTTGCAAGAAGTTTTAGGTTATTTAGAGCAGTTTTAAAAAAGTTATATCGTTTTGAGAGGTGTGTGGACACTCTTCGCTCCCAACTGTGTTCATTATTAATTGCAGTAAACCTCCTTAACATAAGATAAAGATATGTCAGACGAGTATTCTTGTAATATTTGCAGCAAGTAACAGATACATTGTATAAATAACTCGCAAATGTATACTCGGCTATGTAAAAATTGTGAAAAATTAAAAATTGGTGTTCCATAATTTCGACGGGTTCCGCGAAGCTGGTGTTAACGAACAAATGAATAGTTTATATTTCGTTTAGAAACGCCGCGGGCGCCTTTTATACATAACGTATAACTACTAATTTCCCTTCGGCGGGCTAATGAGAGAGCTCGATCGCGTTTCTCGCAGCGGTTTTCGACGGAGCAACACCGATCGGTTTCAATGAAGGTTTTAGGGCGAATGCGGAGGTCGGATTCGCCCTTTGCCGCAGTTTACCGTCGATGACGTGCTCTTAAATTCAGCCAGAAATTCCGGGGTGGGGCGGAGCGCGCAATAAGCGCACGCGAGACGTAATTTACGGGCTTCTTTTCGCGGCCGGGCAATAATCAGCGCCTTAAATCACCGCCGCGCGAATTATTAGGCCCCCCGGACATGTACTTTCCAATCCTTCCATCAAGATGCAGGGTTATTAAATGCCTCCGCGAATTCCTGAACCCTGTTTTCCACGACGCGGCCGCTTCCCGTACGCGTCGCGCCGCGCCGCTTTTGACAGCTTCCGCTTAGCCAGTCGTGAAACTTTTTACGCCACACGCGCCGTAATTATAGCCGCGCGGAAAGACAGCTTTCTTTCGAGCCGACTTTCATTGCTCAATTAATTTAACGCCGATTCTTATCGACTCGACGAGTGGAAAACAAATGCACGAGAAATGGCACTTCCGGAATTAATTTCGAGGAAACGAGACAGTGCGCTGACATTTCATTTCGCGGAATGTTTAATGGTTCTTCGGAGCACGTGCGTGAATTTATTTGGAGCGTGCGAACGTTAACGAAATTCGGAAGCACAGCAAAGTTCGAGGACACGGCTTTTGGAAGGGTTTTCGTGAAATATGAAAGACGCGTGTCTAGTAAATCTGCTATTTTCTTAAAGCATCTTAGCGGAGGAAACTGGCACCGAATCGAACAGAAAAAGATCGGAGCGAAATTATTCAAATGGGAACACAAGAGGAAACTATTTTCTCGACGAATTTATCGATCCGAGAAGAAAAGCTTAAAAGTAAGCTGACACCTTTTCGTTTTCTGGAGTACGAAATTTTGTAAATTTGAATCGAAACGTAGAACTGGAAACAACCACTTTGAACAGACCCTAATTTTATCAAGTCAATCTGAACCTCGCTGTGCTCGCAATTCACGCGAAGCCAAAGAGACAGAGAAAAATAACGAGAAAGTTGCGAAGAGGAAATAAAATGCAATCTCTGCCAATGAATATCAATTTCTTTCGCACTCAATTTTTTAAAAATTGATCTATGGAGAATTCTGAATTAGTTCCAATAAAATTCCGATCGAAGAGATCCGCTAATTGCGAAGAAATATAAGAAAATTGCGGTGATGCGCTAAAACGAATATCAACTTCTTTCGCACTCAATTTTTCTAAAATCGATCTATGAAAAATTCTAAATTGATTCCAATAAAATACCGATCGGAGAAATCTGCCAACTAATTAGGATCAGTACAAAGAAGAATTGATCCATCGATTGCGATCACAACTTTAATGTCTATGCAAAGCTCGACAGTTTAATTGCGCGTATAACATAATATAATATAATATAATATAATATAATATAATATAATATAATATAATATAATATAATATAATATAATATAATATAATATAATATAATATAATATAATATAATATAATATAATATAATATAATATAATATAATATAATATAATATAATATAATATAATATAATATAATATAATATAATATAATATAATATAATATAATATAATATAATATAATATAATATAATATAATATAATATAATATAATATAATATAATATAATATAATATAATATAATATAATATAATATAATATAATATAATATAATATAATATAATATAATATAATATAATAACCCGGCAAACAATGCTAACGAAATATTTGCCGCGGGATGATCTGAAGGTTGCAAATTCGGGATTCCGGAGTCTGCAAGTTATCCGGAGGACCTTCTCTGAACCGACAGAGGGAACCGTAGGCAGTCGCATCAGACTCGCAGGGGCAATCGTCGAACGTCGCGAGGGCTGCCGTCGTCTCCGCGCGATAAGCATCGTTCTCCTTTGCGGGGCGCAATTCACGCGACAACCACCGAAAATCCTATTATGGAGTCAGACCGTAATTACGAGGCGGGGGCGTCTCGTACGTGCTCGCACGCGCGTCGCATCCCGAACCGTTCAAGTGTCGTCGTGCACGCGTGCACACACAGCCATGCAATTTATTCCGGGACCTGCTTCTATTTTACAAAACATTTCTCCGCGTTTCTTTTATTCCACGCCTCCGCCATTATCATCGTGTTTAACAGTTTCACTGCCGGGCCGACAACCTCTAAAACTCCGTGACGACTGAAATAGTTTATTCGAACAAATTCAAATTGAAATATTCAGTTCTACGAATGATTGCGATATTTTTACGTTCTGTCGTTTCCAATGAAATCAGGAAGACATAGATAAGCGTAAAACTCCGTTTTAAGATCTCGGGAAATAATTTCATCAGTCAATTCAGTTTGCACGATATGTTCAATATTGTACGCTTCTAAAAACGTGGCTGGACCACTTTATACTTATTCGATTTATTTCAAGAAAAATTTAATGTACGTTTAACTCTTATCCACTGAAAGCGCTGTAGAAAATTAGTACTTTCCTTGAAGGTCCACAGATTGACTAGGTACTTATTTATTACTGGATCGTAGATCTACAGGCGAAATAAAAGTGTTATAAGGTCGATTACGACAGATTGTGGATTAGATGAAAATGTATTTCTTCTATCAATAATTTCAATAAGTCGTAAATAGTGTAATAATATTTTCAAATTCTTCTAACGTCTTCAGAATATTGTATTCCACGTAATCATGCTTGAGCCTTAACACCACCCTCAAACCTCCCATGGACGTGTTATGTCGCGACATCGATGTTGTACGTATAAGATCGCAGACGAGATATCTCGCGACGCATTGCCGCTTGTGCGGTACCACGGACGTGTTATACCGCGACGCGGTACCGTTAGTGCGGTGCCACGGACGTGTTATACCGCGACGCGGTACCGACCGTGCGGTACACACGCGGTAAACACGCGCTTCTGTTTTTGCTCTCGAATTAAAGCGTGTTTACTCGTCTGTGGCACCGTACGAACGGTATTGCGTCACGGGATAACACGTCCATAGTGTCGCACAAGTGGAATTACGTCACGAGATACAGTGACTTTTCCAAGAAATGCTCGGAGGTTGAAATTGAAACCGGCAAATCTAAGAATACTGAGACTCGCAATCTCTCTCAAGGCAGCGGCCAGGAAGCCGGTGTACATTAATATGAATACATCGCAATGCTAATATGAATCATGCTTAAGATGAATACACAGTTATGTCAGAATAAAAACGATGACTTAACTTTTTTATTTCTAATTTGTTGCCACGATTCGAAGGCAATTCGGAGGCCGTCGACCTTTAGCAACGACGTGGCAATAAATTACATAGGCGTAGGAGTAGCGCAGAGAAATTCGCAGCAACCCGAAATTTGGCATTTCCGGGAGTGATTACTGTAACTCGTCTGTGACTTTGTACGAACAGTCGCGATATAACGCGTCAGCGAGAGCGAAGCGCGGTTAAGGAGTGGATATTTAAAAAATTGAAAGCTATAGGAACAACATCGATTATCAAATCAAGCAGCCATCGATCAAGAATCTAGTCGCGTAAGCATTTCAAAAATCGCACGAGACAACGTCTCACGGTACACGATTGAAATGCACAAAACGTTCGAGCTGCGAATTGATCGCTCTAATTCGCAGCTTTCCCAGGAAAAGACCAAACGCTGGTTTCCTCGAAATCGCGGCGAACAGACGGAAAATCTTTGCAGTTCCAAAGCGAACGCGCCCGAACGACCTTGGGGGCGTCGTTTCCTAGGTCTACGACTTTCGGGGAAGTTTCTTCTGTTGCGTCTCGGAGGGCGGGTTTGATTGGGTTCTTGGGAACAGCGGGGAGCTGCGCGGGCTTTTCGCGGGTCCTAAAAAAGGTCGAACGTCGACAAAGTAGCGGGATCCGGCGAACAGATGCCGCTACGAGGGAACTTTCGCGAGGGAAACGCGCGTAGGTACTCTCCGCCAGGGACCGAGGAACGAGGCTCTCTCCGAGAAACTTGTTCATTCCCTTTATGCCCCGGATCCGGCATCTCGCCCGGCAACTTTTATTAAAGTATCGTCAATTTTCGATGCGGTGTCCAACTTCGCTATCAACGATTTCCACCGCGAGCATCGATACACCCCGGTCTCCGTTGGCTCGTTTGTCCCGCGACGTATTCCACGGTTGCCGCGGACGGAACCGTTTTTCGGAAATCCGATCCATTTAGACGCGGCGACTTCCGCGCGAACGCGTCGACAGTTCACGTGGAATTTACTGTAATTTCTTTGATCAAATTGTTGTTGCCGTGGTTATTTCGTTAAAATTCGTAGCTCTGTTTAATCCTGTAATCGCTGTGCCTTTGGTTTGTTTTTTTGGGGCACGATTAACTTTATATTCGTCGATATTACGTTATATTATATTTTGGTATTCTTTCATTTCGTTTAGTTTTCAATAAGATAACATTTGTACGTCTTGTGTTCGACAAAAATAAAGTTAATTAGACCCGTAAACAAACCAAAGATGCACTAATTGGTCACTCCGTAGTAATCAGGCTCCACTTGTAAGTCGAAAGAAAATTTGATATTTTTGTTATCAAAATCTAGGAAGAAAAGTAAATGGTGATACACGAGATACAAAGATTGTCTTGTTTTATCGGGAGAATTATGAAGCGCCGATCAACGTAGCTGCGATAGAAATCGCGGTGCAAAGCGTTGATTAATAAATCTTTATTGTATACATTAAAGGTATATTATTTCGTAAACGTGCTCTAAAAACTTCGAGGTGGATTTCGCAAGAACGATCGAAACCAAAGCGAATCGTATTAACGAGCTTCCGATAGCTGAAGCATTAGAGAATATTATATCTTCGTTGAATCCAGGAATAGCATTTTTCAAGATAAGAAGAAGCGTTGTTCAACCTTCGGACCGAGATGCATCTTATTTTCGAAACGACCACCAGAATTTGTTGCCGGAAGAAAGATACTGGACACAACGTTAGGAGCAACTAACGAGTGAGTCGTGGAAGAGGGCTCGAACGCGACCACTATAGAACTTCAATTAATGACGTGACAAACCGGCCGTCAAAATCACCGCGATCGCTCCGAATGGACTGTAATTAACGAGCGCCGCTGACACTTACCGGGAACTCGGACGAACAGCGATCGAGGTTTAATCGTCTCCAATCGAGATCACTCAGCTGTCCAAAGTTACACGATTCGAGAAACACTGTGGACTGTGCCGCAAGTACCGATTTCACCTGTCCGGTTATTTAATTGTGATCGACAGTGATGCAGCAATTTACATTATCCTGTATCATCGTGCCGAGAACAGAATTCTAACGAGGTTGGAATCAAATATCGGACAAAGGGAAGTACCAAGGAGATTAAGGGCACGATGTACCATTCGACTAATTTTTACTCTGCACATCGTACTTTGTGCTTTGCACTCTGTGCGATGTACAGTAAATTCTTCCTAATTGACCCTCGGCTTGATGACAATCGGTGACTATAAAAACAAGCTGAGGGTCAATTAGGTCAATTATTATACTTCATATTATTGGACTAATTTTTATCCTGTACTTTGTTCTATTGGATTAATGGACTAATTTTTATTCTGTACTTTGTACTATTGGACTAATTTTTATTCTGAACTTTGTACTATTCGAATAATTTTTATTCTATACTTTATACTATGGGATTAATTTATATCCTGTACTTTGTTCTATTGGATTAATGGACTAATTTTTATATTCTGTACTTTGTACTATTGGAATAATTTTTATATTCTGAACTTTGTACTATTCGACTAATTTTTATTCTATACTTTATACTATGGGATTAATTTATATCCTGTACTTTGTACTATTGGATTAATGGACTAATTTTTATTCTGTATTTTGTACTATTGGACTAATTATTATTCTGTACTTTGTTCTATTGGATTAATCGACTAATGTTTATTCTATACTTTGTACTATTGGATAAATGAACTAATTTTTATTCTATACTTTGTACTCTTGGACTAATTTTTATCCTGTACTCTATACTATTGAACCAATGGACGAATTTTTACTCTGCACTTTGTACCATTGAACCAATTTCTACTCTGAGTAATTTGCGCACTATACTTTGTACTTCGTCCTTGCTAAAATTATGAAAAGCAAAAACGGGAGCAACAATTCGTTGCCAAGAAATAACACCTCCAAAACGTTTCTGCAGTTTCTCCAATGAAATAATTGCTGGACAATCTTTGGATGAATTCGCTGAATCCGGTTAGTCTCGTTCGTTCCAAGCCCGCAGGGCCGATATCAGCGCTCATAGAAATCGTCGGCACGCAGCTTTAAAGAAAACTCCGGGAAAGTCGGGTAATAGAAAGCTTTCAAAGTGATCCTCCGGGTCCGGCGGGGCGTTCGTCGTGGTATCGGAATAAATTATGTCGCGACGAGGATGAGGTAGCAGCCGAAAGCTGGCTGCAGCCGGCACAGGTGGATGCAAGGCTGCATTTTGCATGCCGTCTGTCGCTCGCTTCGCCACGCTGAATTACCGTTTCGCCGGTCGCGCGGGCAGCCTCCGCTCCGTCTCTTCGCTAACACGCGAATCAGCGCTTCGTTTCGCGAGCGGCCAATTTTTCTCGCGAATATAAATAAATTAGCATCGGTCGCGACGCGTTCCATTCGCCGGCGGTCTCGCGACTCCGTATGCAATTCGAAACGGCCGCGCGAAATTACTTTGATATTCTTCGCGCTGCCGCGCTCGCGTAATCAGGCAATGAATCCGCCGTTTAATTAGCCGACGCGGTGATCCTTCCGCTCGCGTCGTTGGTCCTCCGGTTAATCTATCGTGAAACTGAATTTTGTAAATATTTCTGCGTGGTTGAAATTCGAGAGAAGCGAGATATATCTGTGTCCGGGCGAGGCAATAATTTCCTTTTCCGTACACCTAGTTTACTTGTTATTATTTGTCGTATTGTATTACTTACACATATCGATATCACGATTTACCATATATTTTTTAGTATACTATCTGGAATTAATTTTCTACCATTGGTGCTTCGTTGAATTATCTCTGAGTTATTATATGCGTATACAATTTTAAACGGAATAATTTCATTCCTGCTATTTTATCGAGCATTGATTTAAATGTATCATCTCTTAGAAGAATTTCGTAGAACTCTTTATGACTGATTTAATTCTTCAAATCGTATCTTCAGCAATGTTAATGATTTGAAAGATTTATTTGATTTTTCTATCTCATTTGCACGTTTTAGACTTAACTGTATTATGTATTTTACGTAATTGCGAGGTCTCTCATATTTAGCCTCGAAATGCTTCATCTACCAAGAACTCGCATCCGCTGATAAATAAATAATTAAATACATAAATAAATAAATAATTATTTACGACGATTTAAACTGAAGATTTTATGCATTTATAATATTCAATTTTGCGCATGATACGTATACCGAGAATGAATATATTTCTCTTAGGAAGCAACATGCTATGAAATCAGGGTTTTCAAAGTTTACGTCTACAATGTTGCAAGACGGGAACCAGTCTCTCGTCTCGACTGGATCTTCGACACTCGAGACAGTCGTCTATTAGCATGCCAAGAACAATACATCCACTTTCAAGTTCTACTGCCGCAGGCACTTCCAACATGTCGATTTTTACCTCGTTTGCCTCTGACAGTAGCATCTTGCCTGGACATGGTCTTCCTATTCGATAAAATACTAATTCGTAGACAGCGATAACACCAAGAAAAATTCTATAACAATCGTAACATCTAGGGTAGGGGAGACATTTACCGTGCTCTATTTGCGGTTTTAAAGGGTTTTCGTTACTAAAAACAACTTCAGCAATTCAATTGACATTTCTTTAGGATTTGAAGGTAAATTTCAATGTTTCTTCTACCGATATATAAATTTTCCCGTGTAACAAATATCAAATCTTTAAATATTAGATAACTAACGCATCGAACGAACGTTCAGTTATTAATGTAACTAAATTCAGTAGATAAATGACTGAATTCAATAAATAGATGACTGAAATTGAAACTGAAAGCAAAAATTCAAATAACTGTTTTCCGTAATGTTAATACGTTTTACCAATACAATTAACATTGCGATATCTATTTTTTTTACTGGATTATCGATTTTCATTCATTCAGTATTTTCTTCAGCATTTTCCATAACCTTTACACAGAAAATTTCGCGAATTCAGTATCAAGAAGTTGAAATAATTTTTATGGTATTTTAAGAACTTCCGTCTTTTGCATGTATATTTATAACAAATAAATAATTAATTCAAGTTGAACGTATTCAAATCTAACGTGTCTTATCCGATAATAAATATTTGAATAAAGAAATGTTCTCTTATTGCGTAAATACAATGTTAATTATGCTCGAATACGGACTCGTGACACAATTGACTACCCCACAGTAACTGACTCCACTGCTCTATTTCGAGCCAGCTGGAGCACAGCTCACCGGCTGAAAATCGTGGTACATTATCGAGTCGAGACGATAATAGTATAGACATTGTTCTCGCGCCGTTGACGGCCTTACGACGGTATAAATGATATCCAAACAGCATCCTCGGTTCAACTAGGCCATCAAAAATCTTATATCTGCCGTGAGATAGGAGGAGGATCATCGACGGCTGGTTTATTCAAACGCTCACGACCGGCTGCAATTCGTCGGGACGGTCGTCTCGTATCTCGGTAATCCCGGGACTCGAGCATGCAAGGAACTACAGGCCCGGCCATAAATTAGCGCACCGAGGAGGGCGAGGCGCGTGTTGCCGTAACACAATTTCTGCAAAATAGCCACAATAGGAGTCCCAATATAAATAACTTATCACCCGGATGAATGCGCTCCGCACCCGCGCGCTTCGGCCGTCTAACCGGTAATCCTCGCTGCGGTTGCATGCCCGAGACGGCCGGCTATTCTATAAATTAGACGCTGCCACTGATATTTTCCGGCGCCGATCCTCGCAGGGGGACGCCGGACTTGCTTTCGCAAGAGAAATCGAAACTGCAGCGTTTCCCGGAATATTATTCGCAATGGAACCTCGCGACCGTAGTTGGCAGACTCGTTTCACCACAATTCAATGGTTTCTAGTCACAAATAGACGATTCCTGATCAGTGGACCGCGGATCTTTATGCGAATACATACTTTTCTTTTAGAAAATAGGTATACCTGGTCCGAAATTTATGTCACGATCAGGTGATTGCAAAAATGTAATTTTTATTTTGCATATTTTGCACATTGCTTATGTTTTGCTTATTTACGCTTCAAAAGCATGTGCAGTATATTGTTTATAGTGTAGGTGCATTTGTTATGCTCATCTGAACTGTCTATCTTGTTCAATTAATTTAGTTTATTAGTCAGCAGTGGTATCATAAAGAGTGTTGGTAGCAATTTTACAGGCTGTTCTATAATTATGTTAATAGTCTGAAAGGGGTGATTCCTGAAGTCATTTGAAGTAACTTTTTCCTTAGCGAAACTGCAATCCGTGGTTTCCTTTACGAGTTATTATGGAAAAACGCTGACCAATGAGAGCCCAGCTCAGCTGGCACGAGGCGGCCGAGCTAACGGCGCCAGCGGTCGAGCGGTCGAAACCCAGCTCGGCTGGCGCGAGGCGGCCGAGCCAACGGCGCCGACGGTCGAGCGGTCGAAACCCAGCTCGGCTGGCGCGAGGCGGCCGAGCCAACGAGTAGTCGAAGCTGAGCTCCGCTCATTGACTCAGCCGATCTCGTCTCTCATTGGTCAGCGCTTTTCGTTAATAACTCGTAAACGAAGCCGCTGATTGCATTTTCGCTAAGGAAAAAGTTACTTCAAATGATCTCAGGAATCAGCCCTTTCCGGGTATTAACGTAATTATGGGACAACCTGTATATGATACCGATAAATCGCACCACAACAGTTTTACGTGCACCAGATAGCAATGTTAATCTTTTTTGCATCTCTTTTCCCAGTCCAGTCTTGTTTACCAATAAACAATAATAATAATAAATAATAATATAATGCCGAAGATACGTCACAGCAAACGATATTTCCAAAACGTTTAGTTGATAATTGAAGATCCCAATGTTACCATTCATGAAAATAATGAAAAAGGTATTTATTGTCAAACATGGACTGAGCGTGTAAAACGTGATCCAAGATCACAATTATCCCGATGCATGTGTTACAGGGCTGCTAAAACTCGAGCATGACCCACATGATAAAACCCACATGATCTTCAGGGATTAAGTCATCATTTTCCAAGTTCCCAGTTTATAAATTGCGCAAGCTTTGAAAACGCGTAGAATTCGTTCCCTGTAAAGTTTCGGTGTGAATGGTTCGGGGCAGTTGAAAAGGATGCGACGAATTTGTATAATTTAACGAAGCCGCGTAACCGGACGCGTCCAACGTGTATTTACGATCTTAACGAGTCACTTTTTTTGAGAGGACTGGCCCAGGAAATTCATCTGCGTGCGGCTCACAGTTGCAATCTCAACCGGCTGAATCGCGAACGTCTTCCTGTCCCGAGGCTGCTTTCATTGCATTTTCCGGACGGTCGTTGAGCAACCGCGCGTTGCTGCCGGAAGAAATAACAAGAGCAAAGAAAGCTGCAGCAAGCCTTCTTTAGTAGGGTCTTGCGTTCACCGGACCACAAAGTTTTACGTCGTCGGTACCTGGAATCTTCGGGACGAGGAGGAAAATCGCTGTATTTTGGATCGCAAGAAGTAGAATAAGCAAGGGGCCAGGCAAAAGTTCTGTACTATTATAATCACTATCTAGAAGAAGCTTCGACCTGGGTAGCTGTAGAGTGGTTCCTCAGGGTCCGCGTAGACCACGATGGACTCTGGTCATATTTTCTTAGCTTCTCTCGATTCCCTACATCCTTCTCCGACCTACATTCTTGTCTAACTTAATTCTTCTTCTTTTCTAAACGTTACTCTAGCTTTTGTTCTTTTTTTTAATTTGACTTGCATTGTAAATGTTCCTTAACCTCCCTCCATTCCACACATCTTCCACACGTCCTTCACACGTTCACACGTCTGCAATCTAATCTAATTTGTTCTATTTAGCTTCGATTGGACAGCCTTACTTTTTCTTTTACAACCTCTTTATTTTTTTTTTGTATTTCTAAAACATTCCATAAGTTTCTTTTCTCTCCTATCCTGCAATACTTTTTCAAGCCTTTTTTCTATGTACCTCCCTTCTGTTGATTTTTGTCTATCGTATAGAACTTTCCATAGTTACTCCCCTAAGTTCTTTCATAACTTGGTCCTTTCTTTAGGCTCTTCTATATACTGAACTCTACCATAAAATTTTCATTAAATCTGTACTTTAGTTAGACCCTTCTCTAAACACTTCCATTCTGTAGATTATTTTCTCATCCTGAACCTAATCTCTTTTACCTTCTCTTCTACCCTAAATCTTACCTTAGGTCATTTTACAATCTCGATTCTTGTGTAGAGCATTAACTAGTTCTTCCTGTAACACGGAGCCTTGTTTTGATCCTCATCTATCCCTAGACTTTCCTAAAGCTACAACTCTTGTCTGGAGCTTTAATTAGATTCTCTCCTACTGTTTTGTCTAAACTGGAGCCATATTTCGGTCCTCACGAAACCTAGACCATTCCTTAGATATTTTCCTAGTCGTTTCTCTAATCTAGAGCCTTCTTTCGACCTCAACTACCCCAGACACTTTCCTACGCCCTTCTACAACCTCGATCATTGCCTAGAGACTTAACTAGATTCTCTCTGAGTTCTTTCTTCAACCTAGAGCCTTATTTCGATCCACATCAACCCTAGATCCTCTCCTAGTTCTTTGTCTAACCCAAAGCCTTATTTCGGTTCTCACGTACCCTAAATCATTCCCTAGGAACATATTCTCCTAGTTGTTTCTCTATCCTAGAGCTTTCCTTCGACTTCATCTATCCCAGACCCTCCCCTAGATCTTCCCATAGCCTCGATCATTGCCTAGAAACTTAATTAGATTCCCTCTTACCTCTTTCTTCAACCTAGAACCTTATTTCGATCCACATCAACCCTAGATCCTCTCCTAATTCCTTCTCCAACCTGGAGCCTTCTTTCGATCCTCATCCACCAGAGAAATTCTTCCCAAACGCGGAGCCTTCAATCTTCCAGTGAACCCATCAAAATCTCCACGGAACCTCGTCGAGCAGGAAAGAATAAAGCGCATCCCATCTCGAATCAACGCGATCGCACGTTCCATGGTCGCCAGAGCATGGAATCGATGGTGGAGCCAGTCATTCGGGGAGGGGGGAGGGGCAGCTGGGCGTTGAATGCCTCTTAACGCGGCTCATAAATTTTTCCGCCGCGAAACTTCGCGGTTCTGATAGCTAGTTTGCAATTCCACGGACGATCGCTCGTAGATAGTTGCCGCGGGGGGCGGGCCGCGGGAAGGTAGACGTCGCTAGGGAGGGGGAACAGGGGCCGGGGAAGGCAGAGGAACGGACGTAGAAGATGCCGCGGGGAATGGTAACGAGAGGGAAAGAAGCGACAAGCCTGGAAACTGTGAAAAGAGAGAAAGTCGGCCCGGCACGGCGCGGAGGGAGGATATAGGCACCGTCGACCGCATTGCAGAATTACCCGGCCAGGTTCCTGGCCAGGGAGCATAAAACAAGCCGCCTGCTGCTGCTGCTGCTGGTGCTGCTGGCCGAGGGCGAATTTATGACGCGTTTGTACGCCGAAATAGAAACGCCGCTGCGAGCACCAATTTTCGGATATTTCCTTGCGAGTCGGAGGGGCGCTGATCAAGAAAAGCATCTTCCACGGATACGTCGCGTTCACGACAGGTGACGCTGACGTTTTTCTCCGGAGTAAATCGATTTTCTGGACAAATTTAAATCTGGGTTTACCGGAAGCGTCAAAATGACTTGTACTAAATTCTGTAATTGGTGATTATTGAAATTGTAAGGACACGTTATAGAGGGATTTATTTTTGATCTGTTTGTTTCATTGCGTATATATTATTATGATAGAAAATTGCTGTTTTTAGAATCTGAAACGATGTAAGTGGCAATTACTACTCCTAGACATACTTCTAGTCAAGATAATTCTAGTTAAGGTAATTTTAAATTTCCAACTAAATAATAATATCATAATATAATTTGACAATACTGTATTTATGTTATTGAGCTTCTTCTTAACTGATAATAATAGTATAATAGAAATATTATATTATATAAGTTCAACAAGACCAAAATGTTACTAGCTGGTTCTGGAATCTGAAACGATGCAAGTGGCAATTACTACTCCTAGACATACTTCTAGTCAAGATAATTCTAGTTAAGGTAATTTTAAATTTCCTACTAAATAATAATATCATAATATAATTTGACAATACTGTATTTATGTTATTGAAGTTCTTCCTAACTGGTAATAATAGTATAATAGAAATATTATATTATATGAGTTCAACAAGACCAAAATGTTACTAAATGTACTAGCTGGTTACAGTTTTATAAAAGCTAACAAAATTGTCAAGTGCCAGATACATTAGCGCAATAATATAAGTATAATTGTGTACATTGCATTTTTATGTATTCAGTCCCCTATTTATTTTAATAAATTCAAATTCCAATTTATTTGGGTCAAGTTAGGTCGAGTTTGGACAGGTTTGGGTGTTCGAGTTTTAGTCAAGAAGATCGAACATTGAGTTGGAACATGAATTTATCGAATGACCGCTGCCTCCACGAGTTATATCGCGTCGTTATAACGCAATGCCATTCTTTTTTGTTAACTGGAACCAGTGTCCACTTTTATATGCTGATTCGAGAAAAAGCGGATTACACCGGACGCTGTTATCTTTGCTAAAAGCTTTACTGAATATTGAACGCGGCGAATCTGCTTTATTAATACGAAATCTACCATGCCGGTCATTTTGACCGGTCTCATATTTTTTTTATTTTCAGAACATTGACGTCGCAAAGACACTTTTACAAGAAATAATTGAGGATACTTTCCAGTTGAAGCGTGCATTATAATGGAAATGATGAAATGTCTAAGTAAACTCAATTTTGTTCTTATGAGACAACACATCGCTCTTCTAATTCAATAATGGGACATTTTTTTTAAAAACGTGATTTAAAGATATTCTAATGCAATACTGGCATGTCCTTAAATGTATAAGGCAAAAGCATTAATCGCCATATCGCATATATCTATATTTCTGTAGATTTCTCTTATTACATATATTTATATTTATTTTATTTTATTTACAATTTATTATTTCACTTTTTTCAATATACATTGCCACAAAATTTAGTTAAAACAATATTTCATCATTTTCGAGAACCAAGTTATTTTCAACAATTTTTTCTTTCCACTTCGTTGTTTAAACATATCTCAATATCGAATTGGAGCCGCGACATGTCAGTCGTGTTTATTCTTCGATAGGTTTAGTGTTAAAATCTCAATCCCTGATCGCCTTGCGCGAGCGCATACTCTGTCGAAGAGACAATGAAACGAAATGGAACGGCGATAATCCGGTTCTAATTCGTTACAGCGATTTAGATCAACGCCCAGCCGTTCTTGGCCGCGAAATGGAAATGAACTTACCAACTGCCGATTGAAATCTGTCGAGCAACGCGGTTATTTCGGGACGCGGGCACCGAACCTTCCGCGCTCTGGAATTCGCGGAAGCTTAAGGAAACCGCGCTTACACGGATCTCGCGGCGTTTACAAGCGGCCTGGAACATCATAGCGGTGCGTGTAATCCTGCCGTTTAGAAAATCTCGAAAATCAGGATCACGGTGCCGCGGGCTGCGGTGCAATTTGCCAGAATTTCCCAGTGCCCCACGGTGATACGGCTATGTATATTAATTACCGCATTTACAAGTTCACTGCCGTGGCAGTGGCTCTGAATTGTTCATTCCCCGCGTAATTTCGTCGGGCACGCGTACACCGCTTCGACGTTACCCGCTGAATCTCCGTTCGCGCAAATTTTATCGCGTGTTACGCCTCACCAGCGAAACCCACGGCCGATACCGTGTGTGTAATTTAGAGTACTCGGCATTCCGTTAAAAAGTTGTCCGGCTGCAATGGTTTACTAGAGTTTTAATTTTCTTCCCTGGGATCCCGATTTTTTGGAACATTTTTGGGGAAAAATGTTCCGCGCGCACCGGGAATTATTTAAATCGTTGTACGTAGACTGCGGATTTTGTACGTTCGTGGCGGAAGCGGTTGCACGAAATGCAAGATTTTGCGAATATTAGAAGAATGTAAAAGAATCGTTACGTTGGTGTTTATGTATTAAAACTATCGATTTTATACGGTCTCTGGTTTATTAATTGTTCAGATGATTGCAACTGTGCTTGTGCCTCGTGTTCGTTATATATATATATATATACTTCGTTATTTAAAACATTACGTAATTTGTTAGAAATAATTTCTGTCATCATTCGATCAGTGTTTCTTTAAATTAATGGGATTTTCATTTGGTACTCAGTGCAGACGAAATAACATTTCCAATAGGAAAAGTCTGTGCATGGAAATAAAGTGAACAATTTAAGCTCGGTGTAAGATATTTCAACGGTCACTTTCAATACGAAATTGATAAAAAATACAGTAAGTTCTTCCCAATATTTCTTCAGCTTATAAGCAAAAATGGACAATTTGGGAAGAGAAGACTCGCGGCTTATTTTTATAGTTACTGATTGTCGACAATTATAAAATAAATTATATTTATTATTATTATTATTATTATTATTATTATTATTATTATTATATAAAATAAAATTATAAAATAATCATATCTCCTTTTTTCAAGTTGTCCATTTTTGTCTACAAGCTGAAGGAAAGTTGGGAAGAATTTACTGTAAATAGATAAGTTGCACTTTCGGACGGCATTGCAGCGTTTAAACTGGAACGTGTCGCAGCAAGAATATTTCGTTGATCGCGCAAATCCGCCAGCAATATTCTAAGGGCCAAGTGGATCTCGCAGTCCTCGTCGGAGGGAGGCTGGAAAATATCCGAGCGCGCCGATTGGGACCGAAAGGGGTGGACGTTCGCTCTCCGGGGGATGCAAACCGAGTGAAACTGGCAGGAACGTGATCGCGACTCCGGCTTCGCAGCGACATCGAAGCCAGCCAAAAGGAATGAGAATGAAAACTGGGTCGAAAATTTGATAAATCGACGGAGTATTAAAAATTGACGACGCGAGAGCGAAATTCTCGGCGACCGGGACGCGAAACGCAAAAGCTGAAATTCAGGTGGCTGTCTATAAAATTTGGATAGAAGTGTCGACGAAGAGAGAGAGAGAGAGAGAGAGAGAGAGAGATGGATCGAGTAGATTAGCCTAGAAAATTCCGAACGGAAAATCGAAAATTAATCTGCTTAATCGATTCGTTGTCGATGCGCCCTCGCGAAATCTAATTCCTCTTTCGTGTTCATTCCATCGTGTCTCGAATTAAAGGTCGTTGGTCATCTGTTCAGAAATCAATCTTCTATGCTGTTCTCGATTGCGCTTTCGCCGTTGTCACTGTATTCCTTGGAAACGTCTTTTAACGGGGCTTCATTTATTCAGATACGTGACAAGGATGGATCGGTTTTTAAATGTCCTCCATGCTAAATCAACAAAGAACCGTTTCAAATCGTAAAAATTCGATTAAATTCGAAACTGTGTTTCATGTTCTATGTATGCACCGGACATTCTACCAGAAACGTGAGTTTTCTCCGCGCGTATCGAGCGAAAACAAGTTGAAAAATTGATTCCCGGTGCTGGAATGACACGCGTAGTCGAAAATTATCGTACGTTAAGCGGTTAAGTGCACTTTGTCTTGTTAATGGCTTTTCGAACGAGTTTAACACTAAACCTACCGAGCCCTGAATGCAACTAACGTGCATTGCTTCATAACGACGACAAGACTGAATGCATTTAGATGTTTCGCCGTTTTTATCGAAACTCGGCTGCGGATTTTATGCGTTTATGGCGAAGATGAGCAGATGAAATATGAAATTACGAAGACGAAGAAGAAGAATGTAATAATAATACGCTATTTTGAACTTTTCGACATTCTTAGAAGCAATAATCGATTCTTATTTAATTTCTGCCCTTTAAAATAGTCGCGGAAAATTGTAATTTTCCACAAAAATCCGCAATCTAATTACAATGTACGCTTTAAAAAATATGTTCAGTCATTTTCTATGATAATACTCGGTATAATTTTCAGTATTAACGAGCTTGATCGACGCTGATTTTATTATGCAGTTCAACTGATTCCTCGACGAACTATACAACTTCTGCTGATCTTAAAAATTTCTGACGAATGACGCGAACGATTAACGACGACGATTAACGTATCGATTTCAAGGAGATCGTCGATTTCGGCTCGTTCGGTGCGACTGGTCCGAGACCAGCGATCGAGTTATGCAAAGCAGGGAACGAAGAGGTTTTGATCGCAGTGGCGGGGGCCGCCTGTTTACAACGGTGGGGGGAGGGTTGCAGGTGAAATAAGGAGCAATCCGAGGGTTGCTCGCGGCAGGCCATCAGTGCCAGAGTCGAATCGCGTACCGGGTCGGTCGTTAAAGACCAAAGTTTCGGTCGGGGACAATTCCTCGTCCGAGAGTGGCTGCTCGTGGGTAACTGAGACGTGACCATGCGAGAGAGGAACCGCGGGCCGATTCTATTGTGGATATCTATTTTCGTGTTTGGGCCAACTAGGAACCCGCGCGACGCCCGAGGTCGATGGACTTGGATTGAATCAATAGCGAAACAACTGTTTCCGAACAGCGAAGTTCGCCCGGCGCTTGGATGTTCGGATTTCGTTTCGAAGGAGTTCGAAATCGACGGCCACGTTGGCATCTTCGTCTCCGCGACAAGTCGTTCGTCCTCTGGTCAACTTCCCGACGAAACGAACGTTTAGCTCGCGAAGGAAATACGCATTCGTGGAACACGACGGAAGAGTAGATGATCGAACGAAGAGGCTAAACGAGACCAAAGAAGAGACTAAAGCGTGAATGAACGAGCGGGGGATTAGGCGAGCGAGCGAATCGATCTGTAGACGGATTAATAGATCGGTAAAGCAGGAAAGTTGTGGAAGAGTAGCGAAGTGGAATGGTTGAAGAGTTGAAGATCCGGACGGCTGAAGAACTAAAGTGCCGAAGAACAGCAGATCTGGAGAGCCGAATAACTCGAGAACCGGGGACTTGAACAGTAGAGAAGACGAAGAGCTGAAGAGTAAAGTAGTTGAAGTGTCGACTAGCTGAAGAATAAAGAAGCTGTGCCGAAGAGTAAAGAAGCTGAAGAGCCGAAGAGCAGAAGAGTAGGGCAGCTGAGCCGAAGTGTTGAAGAGTAGACGAATAAAAGAGGAAAAAAGGCTGGAAAGTAGATGAACGGAAGCGTAGAGAAGTTGGAAAATAAATATGTAAACAGAAATTGAGATAATTGGAAGGACACGGTTTGGAAAACTAGAAGACTAAATGCCATGACTACTAAATGCCATGACTATGACTATGCAGCTGGCAGCAAGGTTGGGCCGATTCGACCGAATCGAAGGCTAAACTCGTAATCATCATCGATTTCTCGGGAAACGGTATCTAAACAATCAATTGCCTCCGTTCGAAGGCGGTGCGCCAATGATAAGGTTCGATTGCAAAAATTACAAGACGCTCCTCGAGCCGATAAACACAGGCTCGCGTCGCCGTAAGCCGAAACCGAGGAAGGGTCGCAGCTAAAACTTGGGCGAATGTGCCGACTTTAATTAAGGTCGATCGATGTCAAGTAGTTAGCGGTGGTTAGAGGCGTTCTAGAACGGAGCGGTCGCGAGCGAGCGTACGCCTGGCCAGACATTCGCCGAGAGAGAGAGAGAGAGAGAGAGAGAGAGAGAGAGAGAGAGAGAGAGAGAGAGGAGAGAGAGAGAGGGAGGGAAGGAGAGATTTAGGGGGACGCTGTTTCAGCGAAGTTTGTTTTCGACTTCGATGACGTTGATTGAATCGGACCGGAGGTTAGAGCCACTTGGCCTGTTTCTGTTTGTTGTGCAGCCACGTGATAACATTAATTTAATAAGACTGGCCGATGGCGGTCGTGTGCGCCAGACAGATGCATCGCTGATTACGAGGCATCTTGCCGGTAGTTCGGGTTTCTGTTGGCAAAATCATCCCTCCCGTCTTTGTGTTCCTTCTGTGATTTATAGAAAGTTATACCTGCTTCGGAATAATTAGTTCGCCATAGTTTCGAGATGATCGCGGTACAATTTAATATATATTCATAATTAATACTTCTCTTAGGAAAAAAGATCACTTTCAAGCTTTTAGAGATCGAGCTACAATGATCCACAGTCTTTTTCAAACCTTTGCGCCATTTCTGCGGTACGTACTGTATAATATTGTTAGGATGAATTGAAATCGCAACGGTGACAAAAATATAACGATCCTCGATTAGGCTGATATTTAATTGCAAATAAATAATTCTGTTCGAAGTTGTTGTTAGACCGATGTGAACATTGCTCTGTATTCTCGATATTAATTATTAGATTTACGGAACCCGTCAAAATGACCGGTCACTAATTTTTTAATTTACGATTATTCGTATCGTAAAGATACATTTATGAGTTATTTATTCAATTTATATGTTACTTTTATAAATTAATATAAAACAGCTGTTTTTTTGTGCTCCGTAAATCTCATGTTAATTACTGGACCGCGGATCTATATGCATTTACGCTATGCGCAGATTTTTAAAGTGCTGAGAAACGTTTATATTATTATTTATGGTAACACGATCTAACAGCATTGTCATTTTCTTTTCACAATAAGTAATCTTTTAGTTGACCAAGGAAGCTTTTCTTAAATTCTGATCTTCGTGAAACGACGCGTGAAAATAAGAATTTCCATAAAGATCCGCAGTCCATTAACTACTACATTACACATTACATACGAACTCACATTCGTTGGTTTCCAATTGACCGCTGCTACATTCGTTGGAATAGATTAATTTAACGCATCCGTTTTTCAGCCAATTAAGTTTCATACGTTTACAGCATACGCGAACCGCATTAATTCCCGCCAGTTATATTGGCCAACGTTAAACCAATCATGCTGGCAAAACGATTTTTATCGTAAAATAGTTAAATAGTTACATTGGACACTTTTGCAGGAAACAATTGAATAAATATCTCAAGTCTGGCACACATTCTAATAAAAATAGGAAAAAGCTTAAATAGATTCCATGTCGTTATTCTTGCAAAGCATCGCACGTCAATTACTTTTAATGCTCGCCGTCAGCCTCTTCCACTCGAAGCCGTTTTAACTCTACATCCGAAATAGTTCCCCTGATTTTCAGTATATTTCCATATTACATGACTTCGTGTATTTTCTACACGCGAAATTGGGTCGCGCGACTCGTACGCGACTCGTTCTTTAAGTGAAAACAAATTTGATAATGTAAAAGTCATTTTGGAATGTTCGAGCGCGGTGTGTTAATAAATAATTCTGTTCGCCGGCAAGTTGAATTACAAGCCTCCACTATTATCACTTCGAATCGTAAAAATAAGACGAGTATAAGAGGATAGAGAAGCCGGGCTCCAGAAGCTGAAGAACTGCAACGTGCTTCTCAGCGATCAGATGGCGCCAGAAAGGCGGCACGCGGGAAGAGTCAAGGTCCTGGCGCGATGGCAGCGGTCGGCTGTCATTCAATTAATCCTGACGGTAGATCGATAACGCGGGAACGGAAATTGTTGCTCGCGACCACGCGGAGGACGGAGCGAGAGAGGAGAGAAACAGACGCGGAGAGCGACGGAGACAGAGAAGGAGGGGGGGACGGCAGGAGGGTCGAAATGCGGCGCACGAGAAAGCGCATAAGCGGCGGGTTCGACGTGCATATACGTGCACTATCGGGATTCTGCAGTGCAGGTGCCGGGGAAATGTGGGCCACGGCGTGCGACGTTGCGCGGCCGGGTTAACGTTGGCGAGCGCAGATAACTCGAAGCGACTGGTAATGCGGGGCTCATGCCTGTATGGTTATGGCCAAAGGTGGCCCAATAGCAACTGATGGCCTTTACCGGCAATGGCAATCGCCCCTTCCATTCCCAAAACCCTGGCCCAGCCTGCCAGCCTGCCAGCCTGCCAGATATCGCCTACACCGACCAATACCATTACGCTGTCAGAATCGGAAAGGAACAGCCGTTCGATGACGTTGCCTATATTTCCCAGATTGAATTCGAGCCCTCTCGCTTTCGTACGACCTCCCCCCGCCGCCGTTCCTGCGACCCGGGGACCGGCTATAGATCTGGCAAACCAGACGGAACGGCTTCCGTGCGATTAACCGTTCCGCCTTTTTAATCCTGCGATCGTGTTTCGCGTTTGTCGATTTCCACAAGATGTTACTAACTTAACATTTACGGATCGATGATCGATTCTAGACTTCTGCGGTCTCTTGGTAGCGTACAATAAGTTTGCAAATCTGTTCTTTCGTTACTGTTTCGCACGTCTTCGAGGTTTGACCTATCTTCTTTCTGCGCTTTTATTCTCTCTCTCTCTCTCTCTCTCTCTCTCTCTCTCTCTCTCTATCTATCTATCTATCTATCTTTCTCTTTCACAAAGTACGCGATTGTTAATGCAAGAATTACGCGAATTAATGAAAGAAGAACGCGATTCAAGAACGCGTGTAGTTGCAGCATGTTTACGAACACGTAGGCAGGTTGTTCCTGCGATCTTTCTTGTTTCTTTGTTTCGAAGAAACAGAACGGCCGGCATCGTGGTACCGTGAGGGCATCTTTTTGATACGCGATTGCTGACGAGGCTCTGTACTGTCATCAATTTCGACTGTTTCTCGTTGCAAAAATTTGTAAATATTCATTTATTCTCATTTATATTCTTATTTTTATTAATATTATTACTTTTAATATTATTCTTATTTTTATTAATATTATTATTTTTAATATTATTATTCTTTTTATTAATATTACTATTATTTATTTACGAGACACTGGACCCTTTTAAATCGTACAAATAAAATACGAATAAATCTGAAACATCGTAAACGTTACAGAGAACAAGATTTCACGACAGATACAGTGCAATTAGTTCAACATTGTTGAAATAATAACAAATATATATGACGAACGTTGACGCAAAAAGTTGCATAGTTGCTTGCATAGTTTCATTTAAAAAAATACCACAAAACGAAACATCGAAAGTACGCGTCCTAGGCTAGAACACCCCCATAATAAATCAAGCTAACACCCCAAACCCTCGTTTCGTCTCTAAGAACTCGTCTCCAGTTCTCTTCGACGACGACTCGCCGTCGTCGGGACGCAAGACCCATCAAAAAATGAATGTCCGCAACCAAGACGAACGTCTCCGATTAGGATGGTCTCGGGCATCTTTCTCGGCTCTTGATCGCAGACGGCGAACTTCCGGCCGAGTTCCAGTTTCGAAACTGATAAAGACGGATTTCGAGCGAAAGAAGGAGCTCGTCAGGCTGTGGGTTGCTGATAGGGGGAGGGGAGGGGACTGAGGCGGAGTGGGTTGTTCGTTGTCTTAATTGCTCGGTGAGTCACGCTCCATAGCCGCGTTGCATGATAATTACTCGGTAAACACTGATTACGCCGCACCGCGCGGCTGATTATACTGAGGAATCCGGAACCCGTTCCAACTCCGGTCGCAACTCCTGGATTTTACGCCGCCTCTGCGAGCCCCTCCCCCCCCTCCCCGTTGCTCCCTTCGCCACGGAATCGACAGCCTCCCCCGTGCCCGCGGAAATCCCGACGAGCCGCCCATCCGGAAGTGACGAGCTCGAATGACCACGTGGAGCTCGGAGAGCATCCACGCAGGATTCCCGGACACGTCGTTGCATTATCTGCCCGTCGAATAATTGCGCGCCACCTGTCTGCGTCGGCTTGACGGCATACCGCTCGATCCGCGACGCGATTCTAGGATGCTCCCAGTTATAGAGACGTAAGGATCGATGGATCTTGTTTATTCGATCTTGTAACCCTTGCGTTCGACTCTTTGCATCATTCTAACTCTTGCATGATCCACCGGAAGAGTTGAAAGTAAGGATCGATGGAGTCTGTTTATTCGATCTTGTAACCCTTGCGTTCGACTCTTTGCATCATTCTAACTCCTGCATGATCTACCGAAAGAGTTGAAAGTAAGGATCGATGGATTCTGTTTACTCGATCTCGTAACTCCTTGCGTTCGACTCTTTGCACCATTCTAACTCTTGCATGATCCATCGGAAGAGTTGAAAGTAAGGATCGATGTACAATGATGTCTCCCTAACTGACGCTCGGATTGCGAACAAAAATGGACAATTTGGGAATAGAAGATACGATTATTCGAGCCTTGTAGCATGTTTTTATAGTTGTTGACAATTCGTGACTATAAAAATGAACCGCAAGGATCGAATAATCGTATCTCCTCTTCCCAAATTGTCCACTTTTGTGGACAATCTGAGCGCCAATTAGAGAGACATTACTGTATTCTGTTCATTCGATCTCGTAACTCCTTGCGTTCGACTCTTTGCACCATTCTAACTCTTGCATGATTTACCGAAAGAGTTGAAAGTAAGGATCGACAATTTGGGAATAGAAGATACGATTATTCGAGCCTTGCAGCATGTTTTTATAGTTGTTGACAATTCGTGACTATAAAAATGAACCGCAAGGATCGAATAATCGTATCTCCTCTTCCCAAATTGTCCACTTTTGTGGACAATCTGAGCGCCAATTAGAGAGACATTACTATATTCTGTTCATTCGATCTCGTAACTCCTTGCGTTCGACTCTTTGCATCATTCTAACTCATGCATGGTCCACCGGAAGAAATGAAAATGAAAGATCTATCGGCTAGTGTGAATTAACCCTTTGCGGTCGAAGCTATTTGAATTCGAAATCCAAAACATGATTTCTGATCTACAGTAGTTCTATTTTATATAATTTATTGCGACTTATGCGCATGAAATTGAGCCTGTTGACAAGTACAATGTAATTTTCATAGTTCCATTTCAAGTAGAAACGAGTCCGATGCTCTTAGAATGATTTTGAAAAATAGTACACCAATTTTTAGTGGCGCCTCAGAGTCGCCATTCGAGTGCAAAGGGTTAATTGTGTATTTTGTTATTAACGTTTAACAGATTTTAGTAGATCGATCAACTGGAGAAATGGCACTCGTTCTTAGCGTTCGCAGGAAAGCAAGTCAGATTCGATTTCGAAGAAGTGGGGGTAGGTGACGCACGCGCTGAACGAGTCTCGCGGAGCATGCGTCATCTATCCCCACTCGATCGACGATAGATCTTACTTCGTTTTCCGGCGAACGCTACTCGTTGTCGTTCTCGCTCGCTTCGTACGTCACGCACACACACATACATACGTCCACATGCTGCAGTATTACATTTTTTTTTATTATTGTTAATATATTCTGTTTACAACTGGCTCTGCAGTAAGTTGGAAGTCTTTAGAAGTAGATCTACCAGTGTGGGTTAAAATGACCGATGTCATAATTTCTATTTTATAATTGTTGATAAAAAATCTCTTGTATAGAATATGATTGAATAAATTTATCAATTCAAGCATACGTTGTAATGGGCAAGCGTCTTAACAAATTAAGTCTTGTCATTCTTAGAAAATAAGTTAGCGTTACAATGGCAAAATTGCAACGGTGCATTTTATAATTATCCATGAACGCATCCTTCGTCAGTTCCTAGAAACAGTGATCAAGAAAAAATGAATTTCCATTGCCAATTATTTTAAGAAGCTGCAGCAGTATTTTTATAAACAGATTTCCAATCTTTATGCGAAATAAGAATTATTTCTTTCGATAATTCTAACAATCTAATCTTTCAATAATTGTAAAAAATTGAGATAAATGCAAGAGTATGTTTAAATTCTAATATAATATATATCTTCACAGTTTTGCACTTCGTTTACTCATTTTTGCCGCAAATGCGTTAAGAAAAAGTACGTACTATCTGTAGCGTTTTAAAAATGTTTGACCCCGTCGTTCGTCTAAAATCGATGTCTCCGAGCGAAGTGCGATCTTACGGCGGTGAACGGATAACGTTCGGCTTCGGAAACATTCCTTGATCAATTTTAGGGGTCTGCGAAAGCCAACAGCTTCGGGACCATGAAACATACCCCCGTATTCGAAGAGAGTGAAAGCTCCGTTGCGGTGAATTCGCAGGGGCAGGACTACTCGGTTGCCGCGAAAATGTAATTCCATCGAAAACTTTGCTAGCTTGTTGCGGGACCCGCGCAGGTGCCCGATACTCTCGCCCGAGTTACGAACTTACAAGCCAATTTTCCGAAATGATTATTCGCTCTTGTATTTCGGCTAAGTGGTTTGTTGCTCCGCCGCGCGAATCTATCAGCCGATTATGCGAACGCCGTTTCTGTTTACGGGGTGCGGCGTCGGAAATAGGTCAGTATACCGTGTACGAAATAATCTCCGGGCGAAATAAAAACACAAAGCCTGCTTTATGCTTGATATATATTTTTCGAAGAGAGAAAACCGTTTTCGCCACGGTTAAATTAACCCTCTATGGGCCGATTTTTTTCTTAAATATGAAAACATTTATGCAACGGAAAATCTATTACTATAAACCTATATATGCTAGTTAAAAAAATATTTAACAGTTTAAACAACTTTATTATAATTAATTCAATTTGTAACTTCGAAGTAACAACGGCTTACAATGTTTCCACTTCTGTGCAAAAATGCTTAAGCGTGAAATTCCATAAAACAGTTTCAATTTGGCGTTAAACATTGACGTACGTTGCATTTGGAACTGGTTGCCAAATAGTTTTTTCTGGTCCTGAATTTTCCTCATCCGATGATAATTCGGTACTAAATTCGTCGTCGCTGTCGATAATATTTACGCGTCGTCTGGTAAATGCTACCGGATGATCTTCATTGGACTCGAAATCTAATAAAGAATCTTCCGGTCTATTACCGCTGATGCGTCTAATTCTAATTCCTCTTTTATTTGTATACGATTTTGTATCCATATTTTGGGTATTCGACATATAAATTTGAAAATAGTAGAAAGCACAACTATTATCCTAGATACACTCGAATCTACCACAATATCCCAATGTAACCTGAAAGTTACAAAACTGTATCCTATACAAATGGTAACAAAATGATTATTGAAATGCAAATAAATAAATTGTTATTGATATACGAACCCAGAGCTATTATATACGCTTTTTTTCTACTTAGTAAACACCGACAAAAGCACAAATAATCCCAACTGCACAAGATGGCCTCTTTGGTTTCTATCTGCAGACAAATTGCAAGATATTTATTTTGACATTTCAGGTTGATAGTGCTGCCAACCGTCATCAATATTGTTATTGGTTATTTCAGAGGCATTATATAATTAAGACGTACACATCGTCTTGCGAAAAAAACTAAAACTATTTGGTAAAATGTGGATATATGTTGGGGCGTCACAGCGTCGTCAATAATAGCGACGAATTATGACGCTATATTTGTGGACTGTATAAAATAAAGAACCGGATTCTGCCTGCTATTTTGTATCGAGCCCCTGACTACAGTACACCCTTGGTCAGGATGTCTTGATGCTACGACTTCTATTACAACTCTGGTGCTCTATCAGAGAATACCCTCGCTCGTAGCAGACTACCATCCCTCCAACGCACCTACACTATTCGCCGATTGGTCCTGCCCGATTTTGGCAATAGCCAATCAGCTGGTCCGTTTCAAAGCAGACGGCCGCAAGGCCCCGGCAAAGACAGGAAAGTTCCTCCAGGCATGACCGTCATAAAACAATGTCAGGCTGACCCTTCGGAACCTTTCCTTCTTTATAACTAGTCCCGGCCATCGAGATCGAGAGAAACGATTTCTCAAAAAACCTGGTCTCGAAAAACAGCCGGTTATGCACGTCCGTGTCATAAAGACATTAGTGCTGTGCACTAACAATATATTAGCTTGTGACTTGAAAGTTACATGGGCCCATAGAAGGTTAACGTTGTTTTAAAGAACGCTTCTTAAAACGAAATAGCTTTTCTAAAGTTGTTCCCAACGATTTGAAATTTTTGCTTACGATAGAAGGCTAGTTTGCTAGAAAATGTATAAGAAATTATTCGTAAAAATTGCAGTTAGGTGAAATAATAAAATGCATCGATTGAACTTTCGTTGTACGCCCAGATGAAAAAGTTGGAAGACATGATTTTTTAAATTCTCTTTTTCGTCATTCTATCGAACTTCTATTCTTGCAAAAACTGTGCACACGATCCACTAAATTAGTCCTTCCAACGTCTGACAAAAATTCGACTGGTTCGATCGAATCTTATAAAATTATTTCCTTTCGAAGAATGTCCACATACATTAGTCGACGTCTGTATCTCTCGAGATTCCGCGGCTTCATGTTCCAGAACGATCGAAGAGACCTCGAAGAGGATGAAGGAAACAATAGTCAACAGCGATCAGCAACGATGAGCAGCGCGTTAGGGGAAAAATGGTACGCGACCCTAAGCAGAGATCGTCGAATGCAGCGATCAGGATTACTCGGAGCAGCGTGTGGTAACTCGATCGGAATGGAAATCCCCGGCGCCCGGGTCTTGCGGGAAATCAGCGAAGGTTAAGGCAGATTTCTACTGTCAGAGGCGCTATATACTAGCCTCACCTTGAGGCTAACGTAAATCGAACGACCGTGGGATCGGCTCCCGCTCCGACCGGTTTTTATCCGAGGAATAAATCAGCCAGCCGGTGGCGGGGGGCGGGATCGCGGAAGAAAAAAAAAGCCGAGGGACGTAAATTTCCAGCAAATTTTGGCACGATCCTGGATGGGGTTTTGGTGCCAAGCGTGGAACAAAGTCTCGCCGCGACGGTGAAATTTACGCTCGTTATCGCGCGGCGTCTCGATCGGAATCGAACGAGGTGCCGGCGAGCACAGCGACAACCCGCGAGACAAAAGCCGACCGGGAGGAAGACGGAGGTTGATTAAAAGGATTGCCGGAGGCAATCTCTGGCTCGCGGCCCTTTTTTTACGCCGTGCAATTTTATTGTGCCTTAACGACGTCGAGCAATCCACCCCCGCGGCGACGATCGCCGACGAATCTATAGAGCGCCGTCGCGGTGCCTTGCCAGCCAATTTCGTTCGGTCGTGTCTTCCTCTAATTCCGCCTTCTGCCGTGGCCTTGACTCCCAGAATCACCCCTGACCCCTCGTTCCCCTCGTCCAACCATCCCATCGTTCGATACTCGCGTTCAAGCCGGCTAATTATGGTAATGACTTTTCCCGCCTTTCCGCGCGTGTCGCCTCTGGGGCTCTGCGTTTCTGGACCATTCCGATGGAGGTGCGCTTTAAGAGAACACCATTCGGGCAAGCGAAAGTGGAGGATTTAGGCTTCAAAAAGAACCCAGGTAAATTGCCATAGGATCTTTCTCTGTGAAATTATGGCAGAATAAGTGGGCAACATTTTTTATCTGGAAGAAAGAGAGCTTTCAACTTTGATCGTCAGTGTAGGGTATTTTCTTTTTTGTGCAAAAATCTGACGTATCGAAGGAAATGAAAATTTGGGGATCTCGAAGTAGAGACTTTGCACTTTAAAATGAGCGGAAGAACATTGTCGTGCGATTCTTTCTGACAATGTTACAACAGCTTGAATATTAACTATTTTTCAGCTGTCTGGTACGTAGCAAATCTGACACTTTGATCGTCAGTGTAGTATATCTTTTTTCAGCGTGAAGTTGATATATTAAAGGAAATAATAATATAGCTTGCTTAGAGTAGAGGCTTCGCGCTTTAAAATGGGCAAGAGAACATTGTTGTGCGATTTTTTCTGACAAAGTTACAACAGCTTGAATATTAACTATTTTTCAGCTGTCTAGTACATAACAAATCTGACACTTTGATCGTCAGTATAGTATATCTTTTTTCAGCGTGAAGTTGATGTATTAAACGAAATGATAATATAGCGTGCTTAAAGTACAGACTTTGCGCTTTAAACCGAACACAGGTATGTCGTTGCACGATGTTTCCCAACAAAGTTACAATAGCTGAAATATCAACAAGGTTTTAACCGTACTCTAGCGATATCTGTCACTTTATTCTCTAACGTAATTTTATTTTTCTACGAAACCGCCTAATGCATCGCAAAAATATACTATAGCCCAATCAAACTAGGACCTTCTCCCTTCAAAATGAGCGCAGATGCGTCGTTTTCCGTTTATTTCCCACAATGTTACATCGATTCTCCAGCAAAGATCGATCCGATCGATCTACGAAACTTGCATCCTCAGTAAACGTCGTCTGCTTTGAAAACCGGCACTCGATTGATCCTGTGCGAATTACAATCGCCTAACCTTGCGGTTCAGGTCGTCGAACCGGTAGCCTTGAAGCAACGGCCGCGAGAATCAGTGTTCACGGGCCGGTCGGCGTTGTAAATAATTAAAGCGATTAACCAGCCCCGGCGAGGGTCGGCTATCGTCATCTGATTCGCATTAAATTGACGAACGTTAATCCCGGCCGGGCGATATTACGTTGATCGAGGGTAGCTCACGAAGACCGCCTTTACACCGCGGTCGAAGAGACGATGGCGGTCGTGCCGTGAATGCTGCCCTCAGAAATAGCTGCGCGCAGGGGGCTACAATAGCGCGGAGCAATGTCGTTTCTGGAATAAAGTCACGCGACTACTGCGTCGCGACAAGCGTCCCCATGAGCGATAACTACCACCGCTTCCGGAGACTTTAGTTTATGGCTGTGTCGTGGGATCGGCCGGCTGCCTTGCGCTTTATTGACTCCACTTTTAATTCCCTTTATCGATTCGTCCGCTGTTTGTGCTCGTGGTCGCCGAGTACCAGGCCTTTAGCAGCGTTCACACCCCCGGGTTTATACACCGTGTCCAACTAACCGCTCCTACAAACCATTATCGAGGAGCTTTTGCATGACGAAACGCTCCCGGAACGAAAGGCAGAATGTTCTCAGTCGACGTTGCAATTCGATTCGACGCTTTGGACGACGCAGAGGACCGAGATTGACGAAATTCTTCTTTTCGACAATTTATTCCAAGGTGCAACTATAAAAGCGATGGAAGCTTTTGGGACGATGAAGATGACAGAGATCGTAAAAAATGGTGACATGCTAACTCTCCTTTTGCTTCGTAGCTTCTGTTACTCGCGATTAACGCAGACAATCTACTCGAAGGTTCAACTATAAAAATACCATAATTGCGTAGGACGATGAAGATGACAGAGATCGCCTAAAATGGTGACATGCTAACTCTCCTTTTGCTTCGTAGCTTCTGTTACTCGCGATTAACGCAGACAGTCTACTCCAAGGTTCAACTATCAAAATACCATAATTGCGTAGGACGATGAAGATGACAGAGATCGTAAAAAATGGTGACATGCTAACTCTCCTTTTGCTTCGTAGCTTCTGTTACTCGCGATTAACGCAGACAATATACTCCAAGGTTCAACTATCAAAATACCATAATTGCGTAGGACGATGAAGATGACAGAGATCGCCTAAAATGGTGACATGCTAACTCTCCTTTTGCTTCGTAGCTTCTGTTACTCGCGATTAACGCAGACAATCTTCTCCAAGGTTCAACTATAAAAATACCATAATTGCGTAGGACGATGAAGATGACAGAGATCGTAAAAAATGGTGACATGCTAACTCTCCTTTTGCTTCGTAGCTTCTGTTACTCGCGATTAACGCAGACAATATACTCTAAGGTTCAACTATCAAAATACCATAATTGCGTGGGACGATGAAGATGACAGAGATCGTAAAAAATGGTGACATGCTAACTCTCCTGTTGCTTCGTAGCTTCTGTTACTCGCGATTAACGCAGACAATCTACTCCAAGGTTCAACTATCAAAATACCATAATTGCGTAGGACGATGAAGATGACAGAGATCGCCTAAAATGGTGACATGCTAACTCTCCTTTTGCTTCGTAGCTTCTGTTACTCGCGATTAACGCAGACAATCTTCTCCAAGGTTCAACTATAAAAATACCATAATTGCGTAGGACGATGAAGATGACAGAGATCGTAAAAAATGGTGACATGCTAACTCTCCTTTTGCTTCGTAGCTTCTGTTACTCGCGATTAACGCAGACAATATACTCTAAGGTTCAACTATCAAAATACCATAATTGCGTGGGACGATGAAGATGACAGAGATCGTAAAAAATGGTGACATGCTAACTCTCCTGTTGCTTCGTAGCTTCTGTTACTCGCGATTAACGCAGACAATCTACTCCAAGGTTCAACTATCAAAATACCATAATTGCGTAGGACGATGAAGATGACAGAGATCGCCTAAAATGGTGACATGCTAACTCTCCTTTTGCTTCGTAGCTTCTGTTACTCGCGATTAACGCAGACAATCTTCTCCAAGGTTCAACTATAAAAATACCATAATTGCGTAGGACGATGAAGATGACAGAGATCGTAAAAAATGGTGACATGCTAACTCTCCTTTTGCTTCGTAGCTTCTGTTACTCGCGATTAACGCAGACAATCTACTCCAAGGTTCAACTATCAAAATACCATAATTGCATAAGACGATGAAGACGCCAGACGCTGCCAAAAATCGTAAGGCGTCGACTTTCGTTTCGCAGACAACAAAATGCGGCGAGTTTACCCGAAGATTCGCCGATAAAAGTGCCGGAACCTCTAGCAACGGATGAACAACCAGGCGATGTATCGTTGGATCTAAAATTAGAGCGATTTGAAATATCGATCCTGCGTACTCGAAGCCAATCGTCGGCGATGAAGCGAAGCTGTCCGACGAGCCTCGAGACACCGAGTACACGGTAGCTTTTCAGCACCTTTGACTCGTCCGGGATTGGACGGAGAAAAAGAGGATCATTCGAGGAACACGCCTCTCGAATACTTGGCTCGGAGCCTGTGTCGACCAAATTACCACCCCGCATTCGGCAAATGTTTACCCGTTCGGCGGAACGAGGCGTTACTATGACCACTGTCGCGATCGAACGTTAACGAATGCTACCGGCCGACCGCAAAACCGAAATTCGGAGCTCGTCTCGCCGTTTTAATTTTCCGGCCTCCTTCCTATCGCGACGGAAGGTGCGTCCGGCGATAAGAAGCTCGTATCAATTTTCCATCGGCACTGATACGCTTCGGTCGGTGCATCGATTTTACTTTGGCGCTCGCTATCGATTAATACGGTCTACGAGACGTATGACCGGCTATAATCCGGATCTCGAACGTCTATCGCGGGGCAGATCGACGCTACGGCGCCCACTGATTTTTTAATTAGTTGTGCAGTTCCGCGGCTAATTCCGTATATCTTGCCCTGGAATCAGATATACTTAGGCGGATCGAGAATCGCTTGTGCTAAGGCGATCGAATTTCACGACGAATTATACTTTGTGGTGGCAGCGTTTGTTCTGCGTCGACTGTTTCTCGAATTACAGTAATGTCTCTCTAATTGACGCTCAGATTGTCCACACAAGTGGACAATTTGGGAAGAGGAGATACGATTATTCGATCCTTGCGGTTCATTTTTATAATCACGAATTGTCAACAACTATAAAAACGTGCTGCAAGGCTCGAATGATCGTATCTTCTCTTTCCAAATTGTCCTGTTTTGTGCGCAATCTGAACGTCAGTTAGGGAGACATCACTGTACTACGGAAACTTCTTCGAGTCAATTTATTTGACAATTTGATCAAGAATTATATTCTGCATTCTTTTTTCTTCAAGTTTTTTTTTATTATACAAGACAACAGAAATAAATTCTTAAACGCTAAGAGACGGCGTTAAGAGATCGCCTTTCTCGAGGCTCGCTTATGCGTCATCTTTAGCTGCAAGCGGGATCCGAGCAAAATTTATTTACGTATAAGAGAAAATTCACATTTTAGGCGAAACATTTCTGATCGAAATGAAACAAAGTCCGTCTCAATCGAATCAGCGGTTCTCGAGAAACAAAATCCAAAGTACAACCTGTTTCCGCGAGAAACGAAAACGCGTTTTCGAAGATTGCAATTTTTAAACGAATGTACTTAATTAACGAGCTCGAAACCGTCAAAACGATGACTTAAACCGTTTGTAATTTCACTCGTATCGCAACATACTCAATTGCCGATACAATTGCTCGAACGGATACAGTAGAATCAGGAGATTCGACTTGGTCGTTGCACAAAAGCGGCGAGAAAGACAAAGCAAAATTTCAGGACAGCCGCGAGTTGTCGTTTCCCCAGCGTCTAATAAGCGAATAGATGTTAACGAGTAATATCGGAGAATCACGAGGTCCCGGGAAGTCATTAGAGCCGCGGTTTTGCAAGCGGGCTGACGCATCCGCCGTTGTCTTCCACGGGCGAAAGTCCGGGCCATTGTTTTTTATTAAACAGCCGAGCGGAAGACCCGGATACATCCAGCGATCTGTCTCTCCCACGGTGTCATTAAATTGGCGACGAGAGACCGAGCTCGTTGCAAAGGCGCTTCTGCAAACAGATTATCATCCCGGTGCGCCGCTCGCCGGGAAAGTAGAACGAGCAAGAACCGCCTTTCGTCCGGCAGCAGCGTGTCCCGGTTCCGTTTAATAACTCCCGGCGTCCGCGTCCATGTCCGCTCGAATTCAGCTGGCCGACGGCCATGTGCACGCGGCGGAAACGCGTAATCGCGATTCCCGGGGCAGCACGCGTATCGGCGCGTCCCCTAATTCGCGGCGCGCAGCTGGCTCCGCTCGTAATCGCGCGCCGACACCCGCGCCGGACCGCTCCAACGGCGCGCCGCGCCGCGAAAATCGCCGGGGAAAATCCGCCAGCGCGATAATCCTCCAACGAATTTCAGCTGACGAAGGAACCGCTGCTATTCTTGCTCCGATACGCTTCTGGATATTGTTTGGAGAAGGCATGGTCGACCAGGAAAGTATACATAGGGCCGGAAGAGCCAATTACTGTGCACTGTTAACAGTCTTCTGGAGTTTCCGTTGCTAAACGCGACTCTAGCTACTTCAATAACGATCCTTAAGGGCTCGGAGGTTAAATTTCGAAGTTTCTTTCATCGATGTTTTCATGTGACAAATATCAAATTTTCTTCGAATGTTAACAGAAAGAAAAACAGTTCTGGAACCATTTACTGTGTGTCTATTATCTACAAAAATCAGTTATTGTGTCCTAGTTACTGTGCCTCAGATGCTGTGTTCCCTCCTTAGATACTGTGCTTCAGTTACTGTACGGTTTGAATACTGTGCTTTGATTATTGTGCTCCCTCGCCGAATACTGAGCCTTAATAACTGTGCACAATAATAATAAATTGTACATTTTATGAAGAAAATTTAACATAATAATAAGTCGCTTAAAAATTCACATTAGAGACGATTGCTGTAATAAAGGTTCGTATTTTTCATATTGAAAGTAAAGAGAAAAATTCAAATAAATATTCACTATTTTTTGTTTTTCCGTAATTTTAATATATTTCACCAATACAATTAACATTGTGAATGAGTATTGATCTTTATTCGTTCAGTAATTTCTTAATCTTTTTCGTAATCTGTGTAAAAAATTTCGCTAATTCGGTATCAAAAAATTGACACAATTTTTTAGGTATTTTAAGAACTTCCGTGTTTTACACGTTCGATAAATTAATAATTAATTGAATTTAAGTGAAAAATTTTGATCTGCCATATTCGATAAATATAGAGTTAATTGTGCTCGAAAATAAACCAAAGACAGAGCAATCTCAGTCACCCTAGGAACCAGTTCCACTTCCCCACCGCCGCACGACAAATGTAGCGAATTACCGTCAGGTAGTCCGGAAAATCGGAGGGCGTTTTATTGGTAACGAGGGTGTCAACCTTTTCCCGTATGCGGTGCCGCCGAATGGCGGAGCCACGCCGATTCCCGATTCCGTGGCCGTGCCGGCGATAAAAGATTAGAATAAGGAAGGAACGCGATTCCAATGCGGCAGACATCGCAGCAATTTTTTACGGGGCCGAGCACGCGTGCGTGAACGCACTCCGCCGTTTGTCCGGGTGCCAAGGGGTGGAAGATCGCGCGGCATCGAACAAGGCGGCGTTTTCAAAACTGATCGCCCAGCGAATTAACAGGTTTTTCAGCCGTCGCTCGAGCAATTAGACCGTCGATGGGATTCGGCTCACGTATGACTCCGACGACGAACAAACCGCGACGATGAAAACTTCCCTAACGAAGGACACGTGTTTTTGCGCACGTTGTCCGCCCTGCAGAGTCGTGGCGCGGCGGTTTGGGATCCTAGGTCTATGCCAGCATTGGAACATTATTTTGCAAAATAAAAATGTTGCCGCTGTGGCTGATCTTTGCGATCGACGTAGAGAAAGAATCGAATTGATCGGATAAATAAATTCTCAGATATGAAGACAGAATCGGGAATTAACTTAATTAACCCTTTCGCTACGGCGGGCCTCGCCGCGGAGTCGCCCGTGTAGAACGGAGCACCCTGCCGAAAGCAGGAACATTAAGCGCGCGCAGTCCTCAGCATTCGGGGCCAAGTCTTTTGCTTCAAAAACGACGTTGTGACACTGCTTTTAGAAGCAAAATGATTTCTGTTCATAACAATTCGTTCATAATTTTCCATGAACGTATTTTTAATTCAACAATACAATTATTATTTTTACATTGCACAACAAAATAGTAACTATAATCATAACATATTATTGAGCAATAATTTTTTAATAGTTATATTCTGTATGAAACTTCTCAAAACACGGATACACACATAAGCGAGGCGATAGCCCTTGTTTTAACTTTTGGCTCCGTTGTTGCGACCGGTGACTATAGTCACCCGTCGTGTATAGGTGGCATCTTGTGGCAAGTGACTATAGTCACCCATCGTATGTGGGTGTCGTTTTGTGGCGGGTGACTATAGTCACCCGTAGTAGCGAAAGGGTTAATTAAAATAATCGCTAGACTGGATTTATTAGATATTTAAAGTTCAATGAACTGCTGGCAAATTATGGTACGTTAAAGAAAACAAATTTTCGCTTCATGAATTTTGCATAAATATAATTTCGTGCCAAATTCGATTTAACATTCTTAATTATTTTCGACGCTTGAAATGTTGTTATCCGACTATCTAGTTTCTCGCAGTTAATTCAAATCTTCTCATGTTTCATTAAAGCCCGTAGAAAAACTGACGCGTCTAAAAAGAGCATCTTGACAAATATGTGAAAAAATTGACAAATAAAATTACAAAATAATCTTAAACGTACACGGTTACATTTTCGTCAAAATGGTCCGCTGTTCGAGCGTTAATTTATGATTTCCAACGTTGTATATTATTTCGTTTCGTACGTATTTTATTTGTATTTCACGCTTTATCCAAAGCGTTATCTTCGGGTACAAAGGGTTAGTGCGATCTTTATTCGCTATCGATCCGCAGAAGCTAGCGCAGCAGAAAATAAGATTGCACCCCTGACGTCTAGTGCCCTGTTCGCAGAAGTAAAAGATCGCATAAACATCACTGGGTTAGCAATTCCAGTGAGAACGGCTAATTCGAGGTGTGAACTTGTTCGCCAATTAACCCCGCGCCTCGAACAATCGTCGAAAGAGAACAATAGACTCGTCTACGTGCCGAGCCCGTCGAAGTGGGCAATTATTCGAGGATCGAGCAACCAGCCACCGATCAACCGGCCGGGAACCTTATTAGAGCATTAATCTTCATCTATCGCGGGGGCGGGCGCGTTCATTTGTCATGTTTGCTTCGTGTGCGCGCGCGTCACCGTCAAGGCAGAACGGGATCGGAAAGATGAATCGTAACTGCCAATTATGCGACGGAAGAAAGATCGCGAAGAAAAACGATCATTCCCGCCCACCTTGCCCGCCATTTGTTTCGCGATCACGCGTGCCTGGCATTCGAAGACCTTCTAACCCTGTTCCGGAGGCTTCCGACTTTCGTCCTTCTCTTGGCCGCCATCTTCGAGACCGCGAAGAGCTCTCTTGCTATCGTTAGCCTTCTACCAAAGCAATTTAGCGACCTGTTAACGATAAACAGCGCGATT
The DNA here is from genome assembly GCF_051020955.1 of Megalopta genalis. Taxonomy (NCBI): domain Eukaryota; kingdom Metazoa; phylum Arthropoda; class Insecta; order Hymenoptera; family Halictidae; genus Megalopta; species Megalopta genalis. Next base: position 8,992,808 of record NC_135019.1, read on the forward strand.
TTGTTACTGTTTGTTACCGTCATTTTGTTACCGTAATATTAAAACTCTCTAAAAGTCCACGAGAAAGCATCAATTAATTCTTTTAGGTACGATGGGATTAAAAATGTCCCATCTTTTTGATGCACTATAATGCATGGTGCGACATTTTTAGACATTTTTAGATTTCTTTTTTTTAGAAATGTTGCAATAGCTGCATGCGCATTCATAAATCCATGTGGCATATAATAACAAATAGAATTGAATTATTATTATTATTTTTTTATGTTTTTATATTATGTGATTGCTTTGTTAATAAAAATATACTAATATTGTTTAATTTAAAACAGGATAAAATTTCTATGCAACATGGGTGTATTTTATTTTTTAAAATCCTGTGCCCCAAAGAGTTAACCCCTTGTCTTATGATTGTTGTTCGCAACGAGCCTCTTTCTTGTTAATAATTCCATAAAACATGTTTACGAGCATTTACATTAACTTGAATACTGAGGAATGGCAACAATGAATTTGTTTAGACTCTTCGTTATATTAAATGTGAAGAAATGTTAAAAGAAGAAAACCGATCGCTTCGACCGGCACGACAGGTTCGATGTTAAATCTTGAAAAAAAGACTGAATTTATATTCGATTTTGAAAGAACGAATTAATAACATTCGTGTCTAGAAAATTCTTTTCACAGTGTTCATTACGAGTTTGTCAAGACGTTTCGTGCCAAGTGGATCGGTGATCAATAATTTGCTGCTAAGAAAACAGCAGCTACGGTAGTATCGATCCTGTGTCTAAAAATCAAATCCGAGATTTTCGTTTAAAAAAAACATGATCAATTTGTTCAACCATCGAAGAGACCGTTACCGAAATAGGTGTGCAAGTAAATAAACGATCGTTTCGACGATTCCGTCGTAAATGGTAGCGTTCCGGGGGCGAAACGTTCGTTTGAATAATTGCGCGCGCTGAGTGGACGAAAACGAAGTCGGTAAGATTTATCTTTTTCAGGTGACCCGGATCGTTCTCGCCGCGAAAATTAATTTGTACCGTGACCGGATTCAGGAACCCGGCCGGGTCCCGCACGGTTTCCTCCTTAATCCTCGCTCGGAATAGCTCGCCGGTTGGTCCCGCGGGGTCACGGGACTGTCAGAGATCCGCGATCTTCGATTCGGACGGGACCACGTGAACCGGGAATAAAATATGTGGATGGCCCGCTTAAATCCCCGAGTATTTTTCTCGCGACAGTTCCGCGGATCCGAGGGCCGCATGCCGCGCCGCCAACTGGAATCTCACGTTTCGACCCAGATCGCGAACGTATTAATTTTTACTCCGGCGACGTTCGCCGGCTATCGAGGCTCTCTAATTTCCAAAGTGTCTTCGTAATGCCCTCGAGAGAATCCGAGGGATAGAGGAGAGAGAAAGAGAGAGAGAGAGAGAGAGAGAGAGAGAGAGAAAGAGAAAGAGAAAGAGAAAGAGAAAGAGGGAGAGGTCGAGAGGGAGAGAGAAAGAGGGAAGGAGAGAGAGATAGAGAGAGAGCCAGAGAGAGAAAGAGAGGAAGTGAGAGGGAGAGAGGGAGAGAGAGAACGGGAGAAGGAGAGAGAGGGAGAGAGCGAGAGAGCGAGGAAGCAAGAGGGAGAGAGTGAGAGCGGGAGAGTGAGGGAGCGAGAAAGCGAGAGAGAGAAACAGTGAGAGGGAGAGAGAACGAGAGTAGGAAAGAGAGGGAGAGAGAGGGAGAGAAAGAGAGAGGGAGAGAAAGAGAGAGAGAGAGAGAGAAAGAGAGAGAGACAGAGAGAGCTAGAGAGCTAAAGAGAGAAAGAGAGACAGAAAGAGGGAGGGAGAGCCAGACAGATAGGAAGATAGAAAGAGAGAGAGAGCCAGAGAGAGAGAGAGAGAAAGAGCGAGAGGGGAGGGACGGAGCTGTGACGTTATCAAGCTCCATCGTTCTTTAATGCAGTCTCAAGATTGAACCTATCGAAAGTGCATTACGCTGATCGAATTAGGGCTATGCTCGATCAATCAACGGGAAAATCTGCGTCGCCGACACACACGGTGCTGCTGTGTACGGCGTAGATCCGAGGCGTTCGTTGTCCCAATTTACTCGCTAAATTGTTATCGTTGCTAATTAACGCCTTGCCTGACGCAACGATCGGAACTTACTCGATCGTAATAATTTCTCAGAAGGAGAGGAACGTTCGTTCGTCGTTGTTCCGCTTGAATTGATTTACGTAAAAATGCGCGAACTAATTCGATCGCGCGTTTCTTTTTAAAGTCATTGGTGGACCGTGGATTTTATGCGTTTACAACAAAAAGCTTTCTTCCCAATAGTCCGACCACGAACAACCCGAGCATGATTCTAAATGGTAATGGCTAGATCGAGGATTCTTACGTAAACACGCGTCTTATACGTCTCATGCATGTTTCGCATATTTTAGTCATAAATCAGCACACACGCAATTTACATGCGAAAATGAACGAGTTCGTAAATTTCCGACGAAAATGATCTTGATAGGGAAAATACCCCTGTGCAGCGCGTTCGTTCATCGATATTGTTAAAGCTGTATCCATGTGAGCCGTTTATTATGTGCTCGTTAGATTCTGCAGAATTTAAACAGCTCAACGCTAATTGCAAGATACAGGAGTTGCCTACATACATATTCATTTCATTTTTCAATAATTGGAACGAATTGGAAACGACGCAGCAGAGTTTTTAAACCCTTCAAATAATCTTACCGTTCGATTAACTAATATATCAACTAATTTCTCTCCTAAATGCACCAAATCTGCATCGAAGACTGCGCCAAATGCAGTGCACCAATAACCACTGTTCGCAATCGTCATCGCGTTCCTCCACGATTAAAATCGTCTCGGACAAGCAACGAGATGCTATCGCGTTCCACGCTCCTGCGTCCGACAAACGATCGCGAACGAGAGATCAACGAACAAGGAAACAGAGAAAATGAAAATATGACCAAACGGCGCCGTGTCTCGTCGATGTTATCGTTCCGCGATGAAGCCATAAACACGGGCCCGTAATTTACGGTTATGGCGTCGATGTCCGTTCGCGGTCGCGATTGATAGGATCGCGTAGGACCTGCGGGGGAATTCCTGTCGGCCGTCGTATCGACGGATGAAGAATAAATCGAATTGCAAATGCGCCGGACGGCATCGGCGACAGATTGCAAAGTTCCCCGCTTGAAATTGACCGAGAGTGCCCGGGCTCTCCGCGATCGATCAACGGATCCCGGGACGAGTATATACGTCGACGGGAATGTAAACTCGGCGCGGGGCCGCGCGACTCGGCACTTCGCGGCCATTCGTTATAGCGATACGTCGCGAAACCTTCGACGAGGATTCAAGGAGAATTTACTGGACAGCTCGAACGACGTTCCAGCCGGCGGAACGACGCGTTTCCCTATTTTGCGAAGTCGTTCCGAACGTTTTACATCCGAGCACGACTACTGGTTTATGTACAACGGCGAGTTATGCCGCCTCTCTTTCTTCGCTTAAACGTCTCCAACCTGTTTATTCAACGTCGAAGAGAACGAATAAAGAAGAACGACCGCATTCCGCGAACGAGCCCGGAAGATAGCTATCGATCGCGGCAGAAATCGGTCGTCCTCGATCCGTAAATTGCCGGCGAGCTGACTTATTTTCATCCTCTTGGTCTCTACGATGCTCCTGAGTTTCGATTTCGTGGTGGGCGAATCGTTAAAAATTCCACCGTTAACAACTTTAGTAATTTGATTGATATTTCTTAAGTATTGTAAAAGATCAAACATTCTTTTAATATTGGGAGAAAGGAAGAACAAAGTTCTGGCGCCAATTACTGTGTGTCTATGATCTAGGAAGATTAGTTACTGTGCCACCTCCTTGAGTATTTAGCCTCAATAACCGTGCACAATAAAAATTTAATATTTAACATCCTTTAATAAACTTTGGTTTTTATAAAAAGAATGTAATATCACAATAAGTCATTAACAAGCTCACGTTAGAGATGCTTGCTTTAATAAAATTTCATATTTAAAATTTCATCGTTTTTAAATTTCTTCTCCTCAAAAATGTAGCGAAGATGATTTCAGTGATATTGAAAGTAAAAACAAAAGTTCAGATAAATATTTACTGCTTTTTTTCAGTAATCTTAATACATTTTACCAATACAATTAACATTGTGATATCTGGCCTAGGATGATTTATTTTATTGTATATCGATCATTCGTTCAGTACTTTCTTGATCTTTTTCACAAGCTTTACGGAAAATTTCGCGGATGCAGCATCAAAATATCGATTTTGTGATATTATAAGAATATATATTTAATCATATGATATTTTATTATGTGATATTATATTTCATATATCTAATCTTAACAAACAGATAATTAATTGAGTTTAAACAAAAAAAAATTAACATGCCTTATTCAAAAAATATAAAGATGAAAATAAAGTAAAGGCGCAGCGATTGACCAGTCTACGATAACCCACGAAATATTAGGATTTCGCTACCCTGATCGGTCGATAGTGCGTCGCGCGATAGGCTCGGGATGCTGGCTGTGACATTTTCCAATTTCCAATTCTCGCTGGTATTTTTTTGCAAATGACACAGAAAATGAGCATTTCCCCCCTTTTAATCTGGCAGCCAGGCAGGCCGGGGTAATTCGTTAATTGCATTTGCTGGTGTCTTTGACTCAACTTTTATTTTTTCATCGATCCACAGTGGGTCGCCGAATTTCATTGTGCAATTCCGACTGCAGCGTTTACTCCGACACCTCGAGTCTCTGTAATAATACCTTATCGAGATCGCAACTTCATACAGTGCTAATAATTTATATCCATAAATTGATAATCACCGCAGAAATCGTTTGTTTCGCAATATCAGATTTCGTGAGACGGAACGACCGTTCCTTGATTTTTGCAACAGCAGGCTAATATTACCGAGTCCATTGACTATTCATTGTTCACCTGGCACCAGAGTTCCCAGGCTGTCAGAATAATGAACCTAACGAGAAAAACTTTCGCCGATCCAAATGCGTTTCGAAATTCGACCGACATCAGCGCCACGAGAATGATTTATCCGGCGCTAGTTTCGGCCCGCCATTGTTTTCTGATTCTTTTATTTTGTTCGGTGGTCCCCGATCGCAAAAATTCTGCCGCGGCCCCTCCGGCCCGCCTACACAAGTTTCGAATTTTAAAAACAACGAGCCGACATTACGCCGGCCGAAAATGACGGGGTGATTGATCGATCGATTAATCGATCATTTGATTAGCGCCGCGGGCCTGGACAGCCCATCCCTCGCCCGATAACAATGCAGTTTACTCAGTCAGCGATATCGGCGCGATATACCATTCTTAACAGAACCGGGCAGCCGATGACGTGGCAAAAAATGATTGAAAGCTCGCGTGATATACTGCCTCGTCCGCGCGAGTTTTCGATAATGCGACCCGCAAGGACGAGCCGCGATCACTATGCTCCTGCACCAAGGATACATCATCGTTACTCGAACGAAGCAGGCGACACGGATGATTCTTATTTGCCTATTATCGAAACAGGTTCTTTGACGCGTTCGCTACTAGCTCCGTTCTGCGGATTTTATGCATTTATGGCAAGAGAGAATAGTGAACCGAAATACTGAACGGTGAAGACATTCGAAGAATTTAAGAATATCGTTATATTATTTTCCGGTTTATTTTTGTAACGCGTTAAGTGCCGAATATTATACTCGAAAATATATTATTATTAAATTATTATTATTATTATTATTATTATTATTATTATTAAAATATATTGTACTCGAAAAATTCACAAAATATCGAAGACATTTAATTAATGAAAGTCAAACTAGAAAGTGAAAATTTACTATAGAAAATATTGGTTTAGTTACTTTGTTCAATTATTTTTTACAAGTCCTAGTAACATTCAATTTGATCGATATATTACGATAAAAATGAATTCCGAAAACCTACTTAAAAATTAGTGTCACCCATACGTCACCCATACGTAACTCCTGTTCGATATAATCGAAGCACAAAGTTTCCATTTAGCATAAAGATCCGCGGTCTATTTTCGTAATTTAGCAAACGAATGTTATGTATATATATTGTGTTAATGTTTTATTGTTAATGTTTCAGGACTTAGTACGCGTAGCAACGTTCACCGAATTAATTGAAAGAGCGATTCTGTTTAAAAGAAAAGATATATTCCTTTCACAGCAGAAGTTGTGGCGATTCGTATTCGCTGTATTTATTTAGAATATTTACTCTTGAAAAAAAATACATTACGTTTTAGATGATCTGTTCATTTTAGAGCAGTAATAATGATCATTAATTCGATGCATTTACACGCAATATTTACCCTCGAACAAGAAGGCATATTGCGACCAATCACGAGGTAGCAGTCCGATGCAGAAAATCATGCATAGATCATGCGCCGAAGCTATGACGTAGGAGGAAGTAGGAGCTGAAAGAAGGCGCAGTGCTATGCCCAGGTGAACAAAATCGTTACAAGGTCGCCGGCAACAACAACCAGTGGAGAGGCGCAGGGCCTTGGATATATCAAAGGTAAGAACAGTGCTGCAGCAAACTTCGAACGGAAATAGGCTATCCGCTCGCACGATGAACAGACTTCAAAGCCCGTGCAAGTTTGTAACACGCAAACCCAATGAACAAAGCTATCGCCTAACGGCCCGGCCCGGTTCGGCCCGAAGTATCCTATGCATGCATCGATAGAGACCAGGCTGCACCACGCCGAGCAACCACATCGGCTCGGGCTGGTTCTTCTAGGAAGAACGTGGTTGACATTTCGAGGAATCGTTCGGGTCGATAGGCGACCGTCATTCAAGGCTTTCTTTGAAAATATTCGTGGCCCGAAATAATCCTCCGAGTCCCTTCGTTCGCCCTCCACTCCGCCGTGCTTCATTGTTATCGATTTCGCCGAAATGCCTTCTCTTCTCTCGATACCATCGAGCTGGTGCGGCCAACTTTCTGTTTATCAGGTGCTCGACCAATGTTCTTTCACTGTAGTTGGGAGAACACGGTGGATGTAAAAATTCTCGGACACCTTTTAGAACGGTATAACTGTTTCAAAACAGGACTAAATGGATTGAATTTTTTTTGAGATGTTGGAGGGACTATTGTGATTTCTCCTGGAAATGCAAAATTTCGGGTTGCTGTGAATTTCGCTAGTCCGATGCTTATGTAATTTATTGCTACGTCTGTGCTAAGAATCGACGGAGTCGATCAAGCGTGTGATACGGAAGATCGACAGAAAATGGTCTATTTTGGTGTGAGTGGGGTAAGAAAAACCGCGGAGCTAGAGGTACGTGACCGTCGAATCGAGGCATGTTTCCTTCGAATTGCCTTCGAATCGTGACAAACAATTAGAAATAAAAAAGTTAAGTTGCCGTTTTTATTCTAGCATTAGTATGTATTCATATTAATGTAGTCCGGTATGCTGGTCGCAGTCTTTTTTGCCGACTGCCACGAGTTTCCAGAAAAACAAGCCGCGAGACTCGAAGAATCGCGATTTAGTATTCTAAGAATTTCCGGTTTCAATTCTGACCTCCGAACATTTCTGGGAGAAATTACTCTACGGTACAATGAATAGAATTATTTTCTTTAAATTTTGCTATTACTTGAAGTGACAAAAAAATAAATAAAAACTCACTTTAATTTCAACTTGTTTAACTGAAGCTATTTTTATCTTTTTTATCTTTTTTATCGTTTTTATCATTTTTATCGTTTTTATCTTTTTCGTCATTCCAAGAAATAGCAAAATTGAAGAAATTATTCTAATCATTGTACAGCAAAGTACAATCATTGTACACTAGTCCCTCTAACATCTCCAAAAAAATCAGTTGACTCGAACGACTCGAAAAAGTCATTTAGTCCAGTTTTCAAAACTGTATACCGCTTTGAAAGGGACCTGAAAGTAGTTCACATGTGGAAACAGCAAACGGCGAATACATTAGGAATATTGATTTAGTTGCTCGACTAATGAGGTTCGCAGAAATAACTGCATTATTCATTCGCGCGTCTAATATTCCACACAAAAATGATTCGACTCGGTTGCAAGGAGCGAGAGCTAAATGAAATACATATTTCTTCTCCGAACAGTTTGAATCGGGAATTCTTCTCATGCTTCCGCCGCTCCGTCTTCCGCCGTTGAACGCGCGAAATTCGCAGACTAACAACTAACTACAAAGAACCAAAGACGCCTCGGCGAAGAAAACTACGAGCTAAATTCATTTCAATAAAAACACCGCCAAAGACGCATTCCGCGTAAAAGTAATTACTGCAATTACAGCCGGTACAGAAATATCCGTGCATTCTTCCGCCAACTTCGAGGAACGATTTTTCTCCGCAATGCGTAAAAGATCCTTCGCCGGAGTAGAGAAAATAATCTCGAGGCTCGACGAGACCGTCGGTGGTTTAATTAAAAAGAGAATCGCGAACTAAGCAGCCGTATAAACAGTTTTATACGAACGTCCAACAGAACCGGCAGAAAAATGGCGTTTCTCGGAGGTCGCGAGAATTAATGCGCCCCGCCGGACTCGTAGCGTCGCGTTCCCGGCGCCGATCCGTTGTCTTACACGTCGAATGATTAAACGATCCTTTCCCCGTTGCGTCGCGAAATCATCGGCGTCGGGAGCACAAAAGTTCGAACTTGAAACTTGCCGTAGCCTCGCGACGACGACGGTCCCGGCAACTTCCGGCCGGCCATTCTTTCCCGCTGACAGGAAATTAAAACTTGGACGCGACGCGGGAGCCCCGGAAAAATGGGATTGCTTCTTCCGCTTGCTACTTAGAAATTTAGAAACCCTTCCTGCGAGACCGTCGCAGTTTCGAGTGGATGCACGAAAATAGTTTTCGCTATCGCGCCGGTTATCTCGCTGGGTAACGTATGTGCGCGATCTCTGCTCCCTGCGCCATTGCTACGCGATATCGGGCTCGCGGAGACACCTTCGGAGTCCTACGAAATTCTGATTGAGATCCTGCGAGCATCATTTTTAACCTCGATCCGAACATGTTTCAACGCTCATTTGTTCTTCGTGGTGATTCCGCGGATTTTCTTTGTTGAAGTATTTGCGTATAGACATGATTTTGTGGATTTCAAACTGGGAGGATTTAGAGTTGCTAAATGGTCACTTTTAATGCGTTTAACGTTTTAATAATGTTATAGTCAAAATCGTGACAGTCAAAATGATCGAGTTCGGCTTCTTTCTTTTGACACCAAACTTACTCACAGCTTTTATCACAACATGATTAAACACTCGACTGTCCTCTGTGAAAATTGCACAGATTTTTCTTTTGGAAAAGCCCTTGTACAGTCGCCCATAAAACGCAATAAAAGCTGAACTATATGATTTGAATTATTTTTTAGATGATGGGGGGACTAATCTACTAGACTTTGTCTAAAAAGCTTTTTTTAATTTTCCCATTACTTGGCATGCAAGGAAAAAATTAAAAACCTTCGTTTCTTAACTTTTTCATCTGAGCGTATAACGAAAATTTAAAAAATGCCTCTTGTAGATCTCGGTAAATATTTAGTACCGAATCCACTGCGGCAGTCTATACAACAATCAGTTTCAGATTTCAGGTTCATCAGGTCAAATCAGGTTCGTCGTTTACAATTGAAACGCATCTTATACATCTCGATTGCTTTCGATCGGTAACTTCAGCTATCCAGAGTGCAAATTGTTTAAAGAATTTTCGGCTTACGGAATATTTAATTAGCGCCATATTTAGCGATACACGGTGAATCCTGGCTAGCATGCAAAGCAGAAACGAGGAGCACCGGTGGTAGAAATGTTTGCAGGCAACCGTGGCCCTAAGCCAAGGGAATCGCGGTAGATCCTTCGCGTCATTGGCGTAGCACGTAACGCTCGAGCTGGAGCAATCGAAGGACGTCTTAAGAAGAAGGAAGGAAGGACGGGTGGAAGGGCGAAAGGAAGGAAGGGAGGATGGAAGGAAGCAAGGGGGAAAGGAAGGAAGGAAGGAAGGCGGTTGGTGCAGGAGGAAGAACGCAAGTTGCGCGTGTAAACCGTGCGACTAACGATATTTACCGTGGGGCCCGTCGCGAAGGGACCGGCAGAGGAAGCGTCGCCTAATTTTATCGGGCTTACCGGTATAATTAAAAGCAAACTGTGTCGCGGCGAAAAGTGGGGCAGGTCGCCATTTCGGAGGCAGTTACGTAAGGACCCTTCGACGTTCATCGCGCGTCGAATGACGACGGTGGTTCTCAAGGACGCGTAAATCTCTTCGACGAAGACAGGCCTTCTCTTTCGAGTAGCGTCTACTTGTGTGCGGGGGTGAGTGTGTGCGATTAAAGAGGGAGAAAGCGGGAGAGAGAGAGAGAGAGAGAGGATCCGTGTCGGCCGTGTTACACGTGTTACCGGCAAAGGAATCGATAAGGGGACACGTACACACGCCGTGCGCACCAACACCGGCTTACCAGGCGATGCGATCCAACACCGGCTTCCTTAAGCGTCTATTTATGTCGCGAGTAGTCGCGTGCATCCTGCGGCCGCTTTTCTATTTTCGACCTTTGCCCTAAGCGGCGACCTAAAGGGGGCAAAGCACGGTCGAATGTCAAGGTCGGATCGTCGATAATTGCACGGCACCGTGACTGACTGACCGTGAGGAAGAGCCTACGATGACGCCTCGCGTAATTGCACCGCCAGGCGCTTGCACCAGCCGCCAGAGACCCGAATGCAACTACCGAACTCTTCTTTCTCCCTCTCTCTCTCTCTCTCTCTCTCTCTCTCTCTCTTTCTCTCTATCACTACCTCGCCTTTCAACGCTGCGGAAATTTTTGACACGCGCCAATGCGCCCCTACGTTATGCAACCCGCTCGCCCGAACGACTGCAGCCATCAAACGGCCTTGAAGCCTGATTTACCCATCATTTTCTGGAATTCGGCTCGGGGATCTAGAGACCCAAGGAACGTGATTGCAGCTGCACTTGGCCTCCGAGTTTTCGGGAAACCGAGGACGAATTTCGGGAACAGTTAGTTTCGTTATTGGTCCTAATACTTGTTTCACTCGACACCTTGATATCGATTCCTTCGATAGTATATCAATTGTGACAGTTAATAAACTGAACTCTATGAAATCTTAAATAGAATGGTTGATGAACTTATATATTAAACAAATGGTCCACCAAATGGAACATAGAATCGACGATGAATTGTTAAATAGAATGGATGACAAAATGTTAAATAAAGTGACCGTTTGCTGCACCCCAATTTCGGGGCGACAACGTTATATTTAAGCCTGGATTATTAGAGCTGTACCGTTAGTATTAAGGAAATATATATACAGGATTTCCCAATAATGTCTCGCAATTCGGAAATGCGAGGTTCCTGAGGTCATTTGAAGTAACTTTTTCCTTAGCGAAAATGCAATCCGCTGCTTAGTTTAAGAGTTATTAACGAAAAATAGTGGCGAATGAGAGGCGAGCTCGGCTGACGCGAGGCGGCAGAGCCGATGAGCGGAACTGGGATTCGACCGCTCGACCGCTGGCGCCGTTGGCTCGGCCGCCTCGCGCCAGCTGAGCTGGGATTCGACCGCTCGACCGCTGGCGCCGTTGGCTCGACCGCTGGCTCAACCGCTGACGCTGTTGGCTCGGCCGCTTCGCGCCAGCGAGCTGGCCTGTCTGTGTTTTTCGTTAATAACTCGTAAACGAAGCCACGAACTGCATTTCCGCTGAGGAAAAAGTTACTTCAAATGACCTCAGGAATGCGCCATTGCCAGATTGCGAGACATTTTTGGGACACCTCGTATATAAGCAAATCAATCACATAGAAATTCTTATCCGAGGAAATCGAACACCGAATAGTATCGGCACTACCCCTCTCCCCTCCCCGCCCTGCCGAGTTGTCACCACAAACTTAATGAAATGACAAGTGGAACCGGTTACTTCGAGCACAAAAGGACCACGAAATAAACGATTTTTGCAAGGCACGGTCTATTGCATGAACGACAGAATAAGAAAGTTACGAGGATCATGCTACCATACTTAGTCAACTACGTTCCTTAGAGCTCCGGTTACCGGACCCGTACTCGCTTTCAGCCACACAGCCTTTGGTTAATATCTCAGATGATATGGTACGTAGTTTCGCATGCGTGTCACGTGTTCCTTAGCCCGCGGTAATGTAGTCAGAAAGTGTATTGAATCCTCTACTCTCGGCTATTAACTTTCCCCGTTATTATATTTTCATTTTACCGACAGTAAATTCCCGCACTAATGCATTTTCCTTGCACCGAATGTATTTCCTAGATTACGATTCAAACGCGGACAGGAATATCCAAGCACCTATGACTTACCGGTAAAATTATCGGCAACCATTCGTTGATACGGAGACTAAAAAAAACATGATGGAAATAAAAATAATTTGAAAAGGACGGAATCGTATCTCTTATTCTGCCTGAACAATGCGCAATCACCAGTCCATTTAGCCGATTGTCATCGGCCGTGTAACAGATATCATTGCGTTTCGTACTGCGAGCAAAAGTGTCGCGATGACTGTTCCGTTTCTGTCGTAGCAGTGACAAATTGTGTTTTCAGCCTTCAAGTTAGGGCAGATGTATTTTCAATTATCCCACCGTTCTTGATGCAAAAACAAAATTCTGCGCGTTTATCCTTTTTAATAGAACCACGTGAAATTTTATTTGCCAGCTGTTCCTATAGAAAGTTTCCCAACGACTGTGTTATACCTAAAAGAATTCTAACAATTTCACGGTCGCGATAGAAATTAGACGCTCGTTAATTCCGCCCATTTGTCTACGAGAAGATAAAAGACGGAAGTTTTTCCGAATTCGCTGGCCGCCGAAGGAACCTCCGCGAGTTGTAAAAACCGATCGTCGGCGGTATTTCAGAGTTACGCTAAGCAGTGGAACAAGATATTTCCAGGGAATCGAGCCCACGCACGGGTAAGGTCGTTCCAGGTTAACCTCGAAGAGGAAAGTGCCCCACGCGGCGCTAAACATTCATCTCCCTTGAAGGCGGGCCACGATTGATGCTCGCCATAATGCAAACTAAATTGCAAGGGCCACTCGTTCCGCGGGAATGCCGCGCGCATCGCCATTTTTCACTATTCTCGCGTTCGCCGGCGTTTCGTCGCGCGATCCTGGAATCGGTAAGTGGCTGCGGAGACCGTACCGGGGGAAATAAATTAATTTTTTCGTCCGGGAAATATGCGATAACTCGTAACGCGAAGGTTTTCGGAGAAACAGCGGTTACGAGACTGTAACCGGAATCTAGCGATACCCGTCCCGCTGTTTCCCGACGGAGTTTCTCATTTTTTGAATCAACGTTGGGGGAAATTTGTTAAGGAAACACATGGGATGAAGCCGGCAACGTTAAATATACAAGCAATCTTCCGCGAGGATTTACAACGAGCCCGTTGCGAGGCTGCGATTCGTTCATGAGCAGGAAATCGATAAGCCGAGGATCGAGAAGACTCGCGGAAAGTACTCCGCGGCCTAATTACCCGAGACATTTACGCTAATTAATATACTTTATCTCGCGCTCGGAAACTTCATCTGTTGCGCCTTTTTAAAGGGACTTTACACAGTTCCGAACATCCTTCTTGTGTTATAATTTATAATAATAACAATAATAAGGTTTGTATGATTTATGTGACAAGTCGCTACAAAGTTCCTGTGTTGCGATAGTATGACAAATATGCAAAAGTAGCATATCAAAACTAAACAAAAGAAAAAGAGAAAAAAGATAGTACAATAAAGTAAAAGATGCAATGGAAGATGAAGTAAGCGATCAAGATATTTGAATAATGTGAAAATAAAAGGATAATAAGAAGAAAATAGAACAGAACTAAGCAAAAGAAAAAAGGAAAAAGATGGTACAATAAAATAAAAGATGCAATAGAAGATGAAGTAAGCGATCAAGATATTTGAATAATGTGAAAACAAAAGGATAATAAGAAGAAAATAGAACAGAATAATACAGCACGAGATCGTTAGAAAAGAGAACAAAGTAAGTACCACGATTTCATGAATGACTGATATTTTCAAATGAAAGAATTCCGAGAACTGCTCGAAGTTGTACTTTCCAGACCGCGAGCGAATCGATCGCGAAAGTGCGGCCGAAACAAAAAAATATTCCCGAAGTTCAATTATCGTCGCGAGCAGAAGTGATCTATAGGAATTACTGTTTCTATCGCGTCCCCGGGGAGCGGTCCGGGAATTGCGAGGCCACGGGGACACTGGAAATGAAACGGGACACGGTTCGCCGTTGTTGGCTTGCTCGCGAGTATCGCCAGGTGCCGAGTCACGACAGGATGATACCTGGTATAAAGTAAGCGGCACAGCCTCCGGCTACTTTCAGGCGGAATTAACGCCGCGGTGAGTTTGCAGGCTAGTCGGTAAAGGTAACTCGGCGTATCTGCGACGATAAGTTACCGGGAGGGGGAGAAAAGAGGGTTAAGGGTTGTACACACACAGTCGAGAGCGAGAGAGAGAGAGCGAGAGAGAGAGAGAGAGAGAGAACGAGAGAATGGGGGGGATGATAGGGAGGGATAGATAAAGAGCAAGGGGGGAGAAAGGGGATCGAGGTAACCAGTTAACGGGCCGGTATTTACTTTCTATTTTACCCGTTGAATTTATACCGCGGTGGTTTGCAAGTTTATAGCATTCGTTATCCGCTGATGCAGCCCGATAAGGGTGCAGTTTTAAATAATTAAGTGTGCGACCCTGGGGCGGTTTTCGAGCTGTATCGGCGCCGGCGCGCGCAAATTGCGAACATCTCTGCGGCCTCGGGACGCGCAGCGAAACTTTCCGTCGTTCGTTGATAAATATTTAACCCACTTAAATGTTGTACGCGTCTCCTCATCCCGTCCCTTTCTCTCGGAAAGATAACTATTCTGACGGAATATCGCCCTCGAGACCCCCCCGCCCCCTCCCTCTTCCCTCTCGTTTTTCTCGTTTGTATCGCGCACGGCTTTCGACGGGAACGCGGGCACGGCAGCCATTATGGAAACGTTCCCGGGGAACAACTCGACGACGTCGACGTCGTCGGACAAACGATTCTCCGTTACGCTGTTCTTTTATTGCGTACGCCGCGCCGTTTATCGTTACACGAGCCACGGAGATTTTTAACTTTATCCGGGCTTTAATGGGCGAATGACGAGACGTGGCTCGTGAGATATTGAAACGAAAGTGTCGTCGGCGGTTTAGCGACCTCTAACATTTAAAAGGCTCGTTTAATGGGAATTTTGTTGGATCTTCCGCCTGGGATCGGATTTCGTGGCACTTGACCGAGTGTCCTCGCGATTTCTGTTATCTACACAGAGTCTGGATGTTTCTTTTCGTCGTTCGAAATTATGTGGAAACGGATTCGTACGATGATTTAGCCTGCGAATTTTTTCCACTTTAAGGAAATGGGGTAAAAAGATGTATTCGCACGAGAAGCCGCAAGGAATTCGAATTTTTGACAATTCTTTTCGTTGACTCATTGACGCATCCTGGAACTAATTTTATTTTTAACAGCCACGACCTATTCTCGATTCCGTGTAAACGACGGAAATATTTACTCGGTATTGAAAATTAATTGTTACGTCACAATTTATTACACTTCCCTAGTTTCATTAAAATACACGAAATGAAGGACATCGAAGAAGTAATTGAGAAACCGTAGATCAGAACATTTCCATTTTCATCTGTATCAAATAAATTCGTATCAATTTCACGAAATTTTTCAGGTTATCGGTGTCTGTCGGTCGAAGCATTAAGAGAACGCTAGAATCATTTTGGCCGTAAAAACGGGATCCGAGCTCGCTGTGCCGCGGCTCGATAGCCGATATATTAATGCGATCGGTAGGGTAGCAGCGGGTCGTGTCACGAGTCTATCTACGAATCGGATAGCGGGTAAAATCGAAACGTCCAGAGTAGTGCCGTCCCGAAATCTCGTTTCCGTTTTCACGGTCGTTCGTGCTCGCCTCTTTTCCTCCGCTCGAAGAAAGAAGGAGAGCCTGGGCGAGAGACCACTGCGAGGAAACTCAATTTGTCGAGATGGGGTAGCTCTCTTCCTTGGACCTTTTTCAGTCGTCTCTCTCTTTTTATCTCCGTCTCTATCTCTCTCTCTCTCTCTCTCTCGCTCTCACTCTTTCTCTGGATCCCTTCGCGAGGCCGCTCGATTGCCTCTCCTCGCCGTTTCTAGCTCGCCCCTCTATTTCCGCCGCGATTACAGGGGCGCACAAGTCTATCACGATGCATAATGCGCGCGCCGAGCCGCGGAGCAGCTACTTTGAGAGAGTGCATTCCAGCCGCGTCTTTTCGATCGTTCTTTATCATTCGCCGGAAAACTCGACGCACGACTCGAGACGCTCCTTTATCCTGTCCGTGAAACTACCGGATACCTTCCCCGATGAATGGCTGCACGGTTTGACAAACAACGGGACACGGAATACGTTAGCAGTTGCCACCGGCACGTTCCCGGCCTCTGGACGAACCGAACAGTCGGTCGGATTCGTCACTTTCCAACTGTATTACGTGTAATAGGCTGGATCGATTGCCACTCTAATTCGAGTTCGCAGATGTTTACGATTTCCCATGGGAATGCGTTTTAAATAGAAATAAATTGTTTTTCTTTCAATAATTTCGCTAAGTTGACAATTGTGTAGCAATGTACTGTCAACTTATTTTTACGCTTCACAATTACCAAATCAAATCTTCCGAATTCCGATGGAGCTTAGTGTTCTCGAATATTTCATTCGGACAGCCAGATTATGCATTGATGATTTAAATAAAGGGAACCGTGAAGATCCCGATCGTGGTTTTCGGGAAATGGTATCGCGCTGCCGACACGACGACGTTCATCTTTAACACGTTGACTGCCACGCGTATTTACAACAAAATCTCCTACAGGCCACCCGTGCCGCTATAGGAAGCGTGCGCTGTTAATTCATGTCTGTTTCTGTTCCTGCATGAACAGTTGGAATCTTTGCCGAGTACCGAATGGTATGACTTAAAATCTCTGTCCCTATTTTTTTCAATAATGAAAAGAGATCGGATTGCCTGGAAGGAGAAGCATAAATAGAATTACATCGTCAGATTCTGATTCGGATACTGATAAATACAATCTTAGTGATAATGAATGTTATGAAGATACTATTGACGGGATTTTACGAGAATTGGTCATGGAAGAAGAAAGAAATGTTGATGATACCGAGGAAGCTACAGTTCAAATAAAAGATACGAAATGGACCGATCAGAGGCACGAGCAAATCTGAAAAAACCAACAACTTTTTGTCCAAGCTGTCCTGATCAACCTCAATTTTGCAGAGAATATTTTAATGTTATACACTGCGAATAATTTTTTTCATAAACCATTTTTATAAGAATTCAATCGTTTCATTGCCTCCTGTAGAATATTTGTCGAAATATTTTCGGAAATCCTTTGTAAGTAGTCGAATCAGCGTCACCCGAGTTACGGGTGACGTGGCCTGATGAGAACTTTTGCTGTCACCCGAATACGGGTGACGCGGCAGTCAACGTGCTAAAATACATTAGGAGCATACTCTTGACACTTCATTTGCTCAAAACCTGCTAACAGAATTTCGAAATTATAGTAAATTCTCCCTAATTCGCGATCAGACTGTGCACGAAAATGGAAACTGAAATGGAGATACTATTATTCTAGTCTCACGGCTCGTTTTGATAGTCGCCGATTGTCAATAATTATAAAAACGAGCCGCAAGATTCGAATGATCGTATCTCCTCTATCCAATTGTTCACTGAATTCCAAACGAAATTATTAGATGTATTTACTGGATCCGACTTGTGAATATACAATCGTAATAGCCAGTATTACCAAACAATTTTTATTTGTTTATCTAAGCACGCAAAATCCTTATTTAGCTACATTTTACAGACACGGAGAGCTTTCGATTGTAAAAAATGATGCTTTCCAGAACAAAAGGACGAACTATTGTATTCATAAAACTCGTCTAAATTACAGAAAAATAATAATACAATCGACTTCTTAGATACACGTTTCTATTTAAATCATTTCATTAACTAAAACAAAGCTAGACGTCTACTTCATCTCGAAAATGCTCGGAAACTGACGCTCACTAATTAACATTTCATCATTTTAAGAGGACAGTATATATCTTGTTAAATATTTCCTGTTGTTTATACGTTTCCCTTGTGAAAAAATTCATCCTCATATAAAAGACTCGACGTCTTTTATATCTCTTTAAATTTTATTTTAGTTACATGCCGAATATAATCGAAACGTTCGAAGAAGTGCGATGTACGTAAAAACAGTTGTTTAATTTGCCGAAAACTCCGGACGTAATTTTGATAGTCGCAGTGATTAACACGCTTGGCCTGCATACAAAACCGGGAAGGTACAAAAGAACGAGCCGCGGAAGAAGAACGTTCGCAACATTTGCGTGGGTGTAAGCGATGGAGAGCCGTCACACACGGAACAATGCGTAGCACGTTCGGGTCAGCTCTGATTAGGCCTTTGTGAATGGAGTGGGGCCAATATTGGCCGGGCAGGTCCGTTGATCAGGCATAGTTCATCGCGATAATACGAAGACTCGTTAACCGACCGGGCTATTTGCAACAACATTCGGCCGAATTCCGCGGGGATCGGCACACTGAGAGTGAATTTCCGGTGGCGCACAGGGATCGGGCTCCTATCCCTTGATTAACCGGCGCGAGGGTGATCGCCGAGTCGGTTTTCAAGCGGCGATCGAAAATAGAAAAGCGGAAACGTGGGGACGCTCCTTGAACGCCGGGGCCGCGACGAATAAACGAGAGGCAGGTAGCGCGTGTTAATGCGGAGTCGATTTAATTCGATTTGCAATTCATCGGCGATGCGGAAAGGAGAAAGAGTGGGAGAACGATATCCGCGGATCGCGAAACGAAACGAGTTGGGGCCTAGACCGTGTGACGCAACGAGTGCCGGTTTGTCTACGGTTCGAGCGAACCGTGAAGACGTATCGAGATTTCGAGAGAAGTCGTCGTTGCATCGTTTAATTGCTGTGCCGCGGACTTGAACCGGTTTCCGGATGCACCGGACGACAATTAAAATGCGACGATCGAGGAGTCGTTTTTATCGAGGTGCCACTTGTCCTGATAACCGTCGGGACACTGTTATCATGGAGGACAGAGGAAAAACGAGAGAGAGAGAGAGAGACAGAGAAGAGAGAGAGAGAGGAGAGAGAGAGAGGAAAAGGAGAGGAGAGATTGTTCTCGGCGGAACGGAGAGCAAAAGTAAATAATCGTTAAGCGCGCTCTACGATGCAAATGCCTTCTTATTATTCTCGCGCCTCGAGAGTTATAGTAACGACAGGTTTTTATCGAATGAAGGGCACGGAAAGGTTTTCGTTAAAAGTTTTCCATTTGCATTTAAGAGCGGCCCGAGATAAAGAGCCACGGGATTCCCGGCGGGCTATAGCCGGAAGAAACTCGCGTCCGGAAAGACGCATGGATTTGCGCCGGCAAAGGATCAAAGGATTCCTCGTTCTATAGTTCGACGTGGCCGCGAACGATTGGCAATCTTCGTCGAACGAAAAACAACCAGATCGGAACCTCTGTTCTCGTCGGAATCCGTCCTAACGCGCTCCGTCGCGATTTTCGTACTCGAAAAATCGTTTCGACCGATTAGGATTCGGTTTCGTCGCGCAGACTGCGCGTTCCGTTGGAAAACGGTAACGGGAATTGCGAGAATTTTAGTAACACTTTCATCGAACGGAACACGAAATAACAAATTATACTGCGGCAACAAGGTAACTTTGCTGGATGGATGGAATTCTGTTGTTACTGGCTGGAAACTGTTCGTTCGAAGATAACAGGGAAGATCGTGGCTCCGCCGACGTTGCTTGGAAATCTGTTTTCTACGGGTCGAAGGGATTTAAGCGGTTAGGATCGGGATTTATTGTAATGAAAGGTCAATAAAAGGCACAATAGTTTCCGTGAGAGGACGAGCAGATCAAAATGTGCGGCTGGAGGAATTGCAACGAATTCTGATCGAATCGTTTCGATTTCGATGCAGTTGCCAGTGGTGGCAAAAAATTAAGTCGTACCGATCAAGCTTTGCCGAGCTCTGTACCTAAAAAGACGATTTCGTTTATCGAACGGAAGCGGGAATACCTTTCAAAAGGATCGTCCAGAGTCCGCATTAAGTCCAACCAAAATACTTCGGAAGTAATTCTCGCAGGTAACAAGAATTTAAGTAGTACAAATCAACGTTTCCCTCTATCTGGGTTAACAAACAATTTATCCTCATGGAATTAACGTAATAATTCGAACAATTCCTTCGGAAAACTAGAGAACGCTTTTAGTTCAATCAGCTTATTTAGCAAGCAATTCACAGTGATTGCATTAACTTATATATTTCGAGTCTACGTTTGCGCGGCGGCCGCGTCCCTATATATAGAAAATGGAATTAATTCCTTGAGACAAAATTGTAGATGCTCTCGGAAACGATCCGTTACTATGTCCAGAACTATGTTTGGTTCAATGATCGTCGAGGAACGAGTTCGAGTCAAGATCTTCTAATATAAAATTATATTAAAATTATATTATTGTTTCTATTATTTCCTTGAAACCGAATTGAAAATTCTATTGAAAACGATTTATCATTAGACCAAAAGCTTCACCGAAATGCTGGATCTAGGTTCAGTTGTTGAGGCAGCCAGTTGCACAGGTTACATTGACCGAAATACAGAAATATCTCTAATTGACGCTCAGATTGTCCACAAAAATGGACAATTTGGGAAGAGGAGATACGATTATTCGAGCCTTTTGCGGTTCGTTTTTATAATTACGAACTGTCAACAACTATAAAAAAGAACGAGCTACAAGGCTCGAATAATCGTATCTCCACTTCCCAAATTGTCAATTTGTGTGCAAAATCTGAGCGTCAGTTAGGGATATATTGTAGTTCGAATCAAGGTTTTCCGCTTATATTATTTATAAAAAAAAAACTCTACTACTTCTCCGAGAGAAAATCAGAAATTCTATTGAAAAATATCCCATGCTACGTCGAGAATAGAATCCTCTACGTCCAATTGTCGCCGAGAGAAGCTGCTCGCACAGGTTGCAGCGGCCTAAGCAGTTCGAATCAAGCTTTCCGGCGGCGTATTCGCGCTGCGAGGTTCTCCGCGTGCTATCATCGCTCGGCGATCATCTCGCCGGCAGAAAAAGAGAATTCATCGCTCGTTCCCCACTGAAATCGAAGTGGATCACCGCGAAAGCTGCGAGCCTTAACCCGATTTGCGGACGGGAACGAGAGGAGATCCCTTTCTTCCTCGGCGGCGCGGCTATATATTACGCCGGCAGCCGAGACCGGAAAACCCTCGAAATAACTCGGAGAACCGTGAGAGCGCTCGATGGATCGAACTGGAAAAGAAGCAGCGATATCTCGATTAGACGATTGCCCTGTCGTCTCGTCGTCGACGACAACAACGAGCTCTAGCGGGATCGTTTTCCGATCTGGGACTCTGGGCCGCCGATTCCCACGGGTTTCTCCGACCCGCAGGGATTCTGGACATCCATGAAACGATAGCGTTTCATAAAACATTTCATTTAACCGTTTCGATGCGTCGAGTTTATTGGTTTCGATTTCTTTGGTCCAGCGAAACGTTGTCACGCTTCTCCGTTGAAAACGCGGCGTGAGTAAAAGTGACTTTATTTCTGCTATTCCGATTTTAGAGATTTACTTCCGATACATAACTATAGTCTAACTATAGTCACTTTAGCCTGTAGTAACTAATAGTCACTTTCCGTGTGCATAAGTATAGTCAAATTCAAGGCTCATAGTAATCTTTTATATTGTTACTGGTATCTAGAGTGCGGATCTGTATGCAAAATAAAAATTGTATTTGTGAACACGCAAGAACATAAAATCCGCGCTCCACTGATATCTAAACGAAAACTTAACGAAATATTTGTATATATATTTGTATATTTCTATTTTTATCACTTCTAATACAGAAACATGCGACTATAAAGTTCTTTTTAAATATACGAGATGTTTCAGTTGAAGGAGACCATCCACAGCACTGTGGATAATTCGAAGTAACTTTGACATTTTTACCGATATTCAAAAAATACCAAAAACAACTATATTTGCATA
This sequence comes from Megalopta genalis, assembly GCF_051020955.1. Lineage (NCBI taxonomy): Eukaryota > Metazoa > Arthropoda > Insecta > Hymenoptera > Halictidae > Megalopta > Megalopta genalis. The sequence continues at coordinate 9,014,893 of NC_135019.1, forward strand.
TTTCTATTTTCAGTTATTTCTATTATAAAAATATACAGATACAACGTTTCGTTAAGTTTCTGTTCAAATATCACCAATGATGCCTCCACACTATCAGTGAGAGTTTCTGTTGTGTGCGCATGTGTGCACTACCGTAGTACTACCACTTACACAAATAGAATTTTAAAAAAAAGGTAATGTATCTGTCGTTGAAATACTAGGGTCACAGAAATTTTTTGATAAAGTAACCGTAGTGGTACGGTTATTCTTCTCCTTCTTTTCGCACCGTGGTTGGAACTCCGCTGCTATTTTCAAGACGGAATTGTATTGAACGGATTATTATGTTGTTCGGCAGTGGCAGAGACCGTGTACAGTAGCAGTGAATCATTCATAGTCGCTTTGATCCGACCGATTCGCTGGCTAAAAGCGACAGCTGCGATTTTTCCGCGGAAACGAGCGCCCCGGTCGTGTCCTACGCCATTGCTTGTTCGCGTGTTTGCACGGTGCATGTTTGCAAGTGTATGCACGCGCACGCCCCGCGAACAGTAAACATAACCGTCGGCACAAAGCAGACGGAGCAAATGCTCGTGCAAATGTAAAATGGCCAACTTTTCTCGGAGCTGGCTCGACGATTTCTTCCGTCTTTTCTCTCCTCTCTCTTTCACTCCTTTAGGCTTTAAGCGGACCCGGAGCAACCTTGTCATCTTCTACCTTTCTCTTTCTCTCTATCTCTCGGCTCTCTCTCTCTCCCTCTTTATTTCTCTTATTTTTCTAGCCGTCGACTTCTTCCTCGTGTAGTTTGCCAGGTCGCGCGACACGAAAAGCGGCAAGATTTACCGATTTCTTACTGCGAGCTCAAACGAAAATAAATCGAACAGCAAGACGCCGGGTACGCGCACCCGTCGGTGGTCCCTTGCACCGAGAAATCAAAGGAGCCTGATGAGAGGTTACGTCCGAATCACTTCCGTCGGTCTGCCTCCTGAAACCACCGCGCCGGAAATCCCGGAATATTTGTTCGTCCCTGCGCATCCGCGCGCACACAGGCTCGCGTACGTCGGACAATATTGGTAATGATAATAAATTGACGCCGACGGTAATCAACGAGCCAAAATACGGGCCGCGACCCGTTCGGCGGACATTTAAGACGCTCGGGCACTTTATAAATCCTAATTTCAACTATAATATCCAGACTTCGGGGAATTATCTTCTGGGAAATGCATTAATCGAGTTGCACGGGCTGCTGGAAAATCTGCGGGAGGTCTCTCAATCTATGCGGCAAAGATCGAGCTAAAACTTTGCGCTGAAATGTAAATTCTGACTTCCGTCATTGACGCAATGAATTTATTATTGTCATCCTTAGTTTGACACTTTTATTTGCTCCGATTTGAAAATTCATTCTCACGATGATCTATTATTATATCATCTTTCTGGTTCTCGCTCTTTAGGATACGCAAAACGTAAAACCATTGAAAGATTCATTCATGTCAAGGTTAAATACATTTGCTGTATTTCAATTTAATTGAATAAAATACTTCAGTTTTATGAGATTTATGAGATTGTCGACGTCATGGTTATAAATTGTTAAGCGACTTAAGAAGTTGTCGAATCGAATTTTCGACGTTGATGCTGCGAGCTTGTTAAAGTAACAATTGCAACTCCCTTATGCGAATATTTATTTTTACAATACTCTGGTATCCAAACGTTCTGTTATCTAGTCATTGTATTATTTAAGTATTTCACGTATTATCACCTAGCAAATGCAAGTTGAATGCAATGCAATGCAATTTGAATGCAATGCAATGCAATTTGAATGCAATTGCAATTGTTTCAATGCAATTTCTAAATAATAGAAAGTTTTGGTGTCAGAATATTATAAAAATAAACCTTCAGATAAGAGAGTCTCTGCTGTACTCCAAATATAAACTATTACTTATTATACTACTCGCACCGCGTCCAATTTGCTAGCTCGAATTTAGTGGACAGATAAAGCAGCGCTAAATCACAGAACTTTCCAACGACCAATTTATGAATAGCACTTTGCAACTGTATTCTACTTATAGTTCGCTAACCACGTGTCTCAGGTGAACGTAGAATCTACAGCAACCGCTTCGAGGACGTGATTTCATGGAAATAGATCTAATCGAAGAGTCGCATGCGCGCGGAGTAGAATGTAGCCAATCGAAGACGACCGATCCTGTTAAAACCGCAACGGTAAGGGCTGCCAAATAATTAGGCGATCGATCATTGCCACGGCACTCTATCCATCCATTTTCGATCCTCCCGAGGGTAACGACCAGATCTCCTAACAACGATCTTAAATTCGGGATGCGTCGACGCGTAATCAGACGGAACTATCCTGCTCGTCCCAGGAGAGCTTCACTTCCGCGTGAACACCGATTTCTCAGACGTCAAAGTTTGACCACGAGTGTTTGACCACGGGTGTTTGACCATGGGCAAAGTTTAAACATCGATTTCGGTGCCGACGATTCGCAGATCGTCGAACCGAACTCCATCAAAGATAATTCTGTTATTCATTCTGTGGTATTCGATATTTTTATTTGAATCGTTGATCGGTTAGCAGTTGCTTCGTAACAATAATTTAGACTCTATTGTTTCGTTTTGGTCTCAAAATATTTCAAACGTCTTCAGATTTACGAATGTATTATAGTTTTCACCAAAATTGTAATACGAACAGCAAATTTTAAGCTACGACGAATATACTCGCTGTAACACGAAATATTGCTATTTTTATACGAGGAGTATACTCGCCGAAAACAGCTGACTGGCTAATTGAAATTGTACTGGAATCTTAACCCGTAAACTGTGCACCTTTGTTAGACTAGTGGGATAATTAATATACGATTAATATACCTTTAATAATACGATATTTAAGTATACGATAATTAATAATATTAAATACTAAAATCGTGGTCGCTAATGACGAGGCCGTCGTTCGAAACTGACAGAAGAATAACACCAACAAAATGGCACTCTGAGTTTGAACTGTTTCTCATGGTTCCCATAGGAAGAAGATTTACTGTACCAGATGCTAAATCTTGATCAAACTTTTGAACTGGAGAGTTCTGCGATGCTCTCTTTAAAGATTGTTTAACGCTAGATTTACGCGGCACTATAACGGCACCTGTTTTATATCAGTTTATAAAAGCAACAATAAGCCATTTATTTTGATTTTGAATGAGTATTATTGTAACATTTGCCGCATATAACACACACATATATATATATATATATATATATATATATATATATAGAACGTATATCGTAGAATGTACGTAATGTATCTTTACAATCCGAACAATCGTAAATTAAAAAATAACCCGTCGATTCGACGCTGGTTACGCGGACGTAGCCAGCGTCGAACGAACATACGTAAACATTGGCAACGTTGAACAAAAATATACGATCGTATTCGGGGAAGTAGGGGCGGAATCATCGCGCACGAGAATCGTTCATGCAGCTGTTACGGTCAGAGCAGGAAAAATTCCGGGATTCGATTTGGCCTTCGAAACTGAATTCGGGACGAACCGAGTACAACGGACAAAAACTGCGAGTTTCCGACGGAAGGAGGGAACGTGTGTTATGGAGCAGTCTGTAGCCCGCGGAACGCTATCCCGAGTAATCTCGTTCCGATAACCAGGTTCGCTGCGTGACGGTGACTGCATACGATGTTTCTTTCCGTTCCGGCGCCGACACGGCTCCGCCGAAATTCACTTTGCCGGTTGTTCAAGGGACGCGGGAATCAAAGGGACCGTAGGCGACGTACACGGTGAGCACCGTTTGTTTGTCGGTGATTGACGCCCAACAATCCCGGGCGAAAGAGAAACAGGTTTGGCTGCCGACGCAAGGAAAATATTTCGCGTTCGCCGTTACGCTCAGACGTCGTTTTGATAGCGCCGGCGGAATTGCGACACGTCCTTTCTGTTTTCTTTCTTTCTTTTTTTTCTCTCTCGTCCGCCCCGAATCCCTCCGAGGAACACCCGGAAAGCGAGCCGGCCGTGAGACCGAGACTCCCGGCAAGTTCCCGTCGGCGTCGCGAGTCGAATGTTTGTGTCGCGCTTACCGACAGTGCCCCAAAACTTTCCCAGCCGACTATTCGACAATTCACTTTCCAGTCGACTGAGTTTCGCCGGCGATATTTGCCAGCACTCTCCCGCCCGCCCTAGCGCCGATGCCGCATCGCATCCCCGAGCTAAGTGCAATCGTGTGTGCATCGCGAGGAGAAGCAGCGAGGAGGAGCAGGGCGAGACGCTTGTATCGTGACTGCGCGCGACTTCTCCCAGTCATTACGAACCCGAAACGCTTCGGCAAACGGGACCGTAATTCGAAGCGGTGTGCCGAACAGTTAGTCCGTTGTTTATTTACTCGGCGTATGCTCCGCAATCATGCGAATCGGGGAATGATTAGCAGACTCGGCGCTGCGATATACGACAACGTTCGGTCGGAAACATTAACACGATGAATGCTAGGCCGGTTTTACAGAAATTGCCCGTGGCGCCACGGTGAATTTTCTTTTATGCGATACATATAATGTTGAAATATTATCTGCAATAGATACGTTACAGTGTACAGCCATGTTTGACATGTCAATTGCGACAGGGTTCACCGTTCGAATCGACGATGGTAATAATACAAAATTTTAGATATTGACATTTGTTTGAAATTATATATATTCCTATCAATTTGGGCGCGCCGGTCACCGGTGGTCCCCATGGCGTCATCGCCAAGTTAAGTGCCGGTCACCGGTGACCCTCGTGGCATTCAACGTGTTAATATACAATTTAATAAAGAATATCAAAGGATACATCCTTCTTGATCGGCTAGCTGTTTTCGAGGAGTACACTCGTCGCGGAGAAATGGCAAAACTTTCTGTCGCGACGAGTAACTTTCTGTCCTTGGAAACAGCTGTTCGATTAACGTGATCACCGGCTGCCCTGGGTCGTTATAATTATTATCTAGGTCCATATAATTATTAATTCCGTGTACGCGGAATTAATGTGTTAATCATTTGTCTTACGATTTCTTTCGCGATCGACGTGATTAGAACCAAAATTTTAGATATTGACATTTGTTTGAAATTATATATATTTCTATCAATTTGGGCGCGCCGGTTACCAGTGGCCCCCATGGCGTCACCGCCAAGTTAAGTGCCGGTCACCGATGACCCCCGTGGCATTCAACGTGTTAAAGGCGATCTATGCGAAACGCTGCGAGCAGCTCCTTGAAAGACTGCAAACTCTCGCACGCATTCTGCGGCGACTTTTAAATCGAGGTACGTAGAATGTCTGTCTACGGAATTGCTGGATTGTGTGTCTTGGAGGGAACGTGCATTTTTATCAGGCAATTTCGAGCGGCTCCGAAGTCGGAGAAAAATGTGTGCGCACAACAGACTTTTTTTTCATTATCGTCGTCACCAGGGTGTGGCGTTTTATGCGCCTAGATAAAATAGGAGAGCGAGGGACGCGGTTAAATATGCGGTTCGATAAAGTTTCACGTGGTAGTTCGATATCGAATCAATACAATCATTGTTGACATAACGAAACCGTGGCTAAAATTCTAAAATCGTTGTTCAAATACCGAAACCATGGATAGAATGCTAATATCATTGTTAAAATACCGAAATCATGGTAAATATCATTGTTATTAGGAATATTCTGAAATAGATCATTTGATAAGATTCACAATGAACCATTGTGGTTCAACATTTGCACTTCATGGAGGATTTCCAAAGTCCTAAAATTATTCCTTAGAAAACTAGCTTATATATGAAAAACTTAAATGATAAACTTAAAAACTTATAATGTAATGATAAATTAAAAAATTTTTAAATAATAAATTTAAAACTTAAATAATATTGATCAATATATCTTGATTATTTCTTACGTGCATAATTATTCTTGCGTCTAAAACGGTTCGTATGCACTACTCGGTCTAGTAACAGAGCTTGCACAGTACCTAAACGAATCATGATTTATCTAAGATCACTGGAAATATCAGAAAAATTGTTCTCAAAGAACTAGGTTGTCGATCGATGTCTTAAATAACAATATATCGCATCTTCCGGATGCGCGCAGTGTTCACATAACAGAATCATTGGCGCAAGAAATGCACTTTCGCAGCTCGAAAATTGCGTTTCGCACAAAAGCCCGCAGTCTAGCCGCAACAATGAGTTAGCGAAATAGCATCGAAACAGCTGGTTATCATGGGTTTCCAACTGGCTCTAAAACATACGGATTGGTTGCATCGCGAGTCAGCCGAATGCGCAAAGTCTGCATCATGAATTGCTATGGAGCGATAGTTCGCCTAGCCCGCGAAATGGATTGCAGCCGATGGATGGCTACGAGCGAATCGTGCGCCGTGTCCTTTTCATCTTTGATTTCGAGGAAGACAATGCTGGAAGAAAAAGCATCGCGGTTGGATGCGCGATCCCGCGAGCAATGCTCGAAATATTGTGGCGTACTCTCTTTTCATCCGCGTTCGTCACACGACCTATCCACTTTCCAGGTCACCGAGCTCTCTCTCTTTCCCTCTCTCTCTCTCTCTCTCTCTCTCTCTCGCTCACTCTCTTTCTCTCTTTTTCTCTCTCAGCACTTGGCATTCGACTGTTCGCAAGTCTCCCCTACTCCTTCCATCTCCTGACGTTCGCCGCAGGTTAATCCTTTCGGCACAACCGAGAGAGAGAGAGAGAGAGAGAGAGAGAGAGAGAGAGAGAGAGAGAAAGAAGAGAGTGTAAGAGAGTGGAAGGAAGAGGAGCTCGGGGCTCGTGATTATAAAATTTTCAGCAGCTTCGGAAATTCGTCTGGAAATTCTATTCATTCGACCTTTTCCATGCAGCAATGAAATGTTCATCTCTGGTATCTCGCTTCGAGCCGAGCTTGATAACTACAGCCTTGGAACTCGCCTATGCCGATCAAGAAAAGAGGTGTTTCTTATTCTCGGCTGCTTTATTAATCTCCGGGGCTCAAGATTTTCCTCTCCCCCTGTTAAATCGAAACTTTCTCCTGCGAGAAATAGTTTCTCACTTTCTTCAATTATTTTAGTAGAATCCTCTTTAAGCTTTTTCCAGTTTCGAACTATTCGCTCTTGTTGCATAAACTATTTGGATCGATGGATATCCGTATACTTTCTACACTCGGCAGGTTCTAATCCGTTAAGAACCACAAGCGATTTCTATCGGATCGTTCGGAAAATTCTTTCGCACTTTCGCGAGGAAATGAAAAACGATTTTTTTATGTTCAGAGAACATGTGTTGCGAGAACCAATTTGTTGACATTTTACTGCCAGCTTCGGGATCTCATGCTCGCAGGAGTCCTGTTTTCTCATTGGCAAAATGCTGAACCGAGTGCTTTTTTAACACTGTCAGAAAACGAACATTCTTTTTAGAAGCGAAACAACCTTCCCTCAACGACTTTTAATCCTTGCATTATCATTAAAGGTATTTCCGAGTATTATTCAGCTTTATCAATTTTTCACTGCTATTATAAAATGAGTGTATATTTTATGCAGCCTCGGATCTATATTCTATGCTCGTCGCTCGTCCAAGGTCATTGTCGTTTTCGCCGCCCATTTGGCCTGCACACTGCGAATGCACAGATAGCTGAACACATGCGACGGCATTCGCGAACGTAGATCGATCGGCTGCATTTACTCGCGACATCTTGTCCATTAGGATGATGTAACCGCGTTGGCATACGGTGGAGTAGGAATACGAAACGAAGATCAGTCGGCCCTCTGAAATATTTAGCAGCAGTCGGGCGACGATACATCGATCGACCGTAGGGAGACACCGGTTGAAAGTATTCGGAACGAGGCCGTGTGGGAAATCGATGCTCGTTCATTGCCACGCTGTTTTTTTTTACCCCCCTCCACCCTCCCAATAGACGAGGATCTACCACTTGTCGCGATCGAGTCGCGACAGTTAATGACGACGAACGCGTTCGCGTTGTCGCACGAGTGACGAAATTATTTGACACGGATTTAACTCCTGAGTGAACAATAAAAGCGCAATGATGCGTACAATTTATCTGACGTTGAATATCGATGCAGTCCATGCGACAAACATATTGCCCCGCATTTAATAAAGCGTTACAATGGTGGGAGGGTGCTCGAAACTGAAAATCCAAAACCATTGCCTCGAAGTAGAGGTTTCGAGCTTTCATTTGAAAACAAAGCGATCAGCCTACGATGATATTTCGCGGAGTTATCGTCAGTCGAATTTGGCCAATTCGTATTCGTACATTTTGACGCTAGATTTACGGAACCCGTCAAAATGGCGGGTCGCTAATGTTTTAATTTACGATTATTCGTTACAACGGCGAGAGGGTGCTCGAAACTGAAATTCTAAAACCATTGCCTCGAAGTAGAAGTTTCGAGCTTTCATTTGAAAACAAAGCGATCAGCCTACGATGATGTTTCGCGGAGTTATCGTCAGTCGAATTTGGCCAATTCGTATCCAACATTTTGACGCTAGATTTACGGAACCCGTCAAAATGGCGGGTCGCTAATGTTTTAATTTACGATTATTCGTTACAATGGCGAGAGGGTGCTCGAAACTGAAAATCTAAAACCATTGCCTCGAAGTAGAAGTTTCGAGCTTTCATCTGAAAACAAAGCGATCAGCCTACGATGATGTTTCGCGGAGTTATCGTCAGTCGAATTTGGCCAATTCGTATTCGTACATTTTGACGCTAGATTTACGGAACCCGTCAAAATGGCGGGTCGCTAATTTTTTAATTTACGATTATTCGTTACAACGGCGGAAGAGTGCTCGAAACTGAAAATCCAAAACCATTGCCTTGAAGTAGAGGTTTCGAGCTTTCATCTGAAAACAAAGCGATCAGCCTACGATGATGTTTTGCGGAGTTATTGTCAGTCGAATTTGGCCAATTCGTATTCGTACATTTTGACGCTAGATTTACGGAACCCGACAAAATGGCGGGTCGCTAATTTTTTTAGTTTGCGATTGTTCGTATCGTAGAGATACATTTATGAGTTATTTATTCGATTTGTATGTTACTTACAGCAAATGTTACAGTAACATTTGTTAGAAATGAGAATAAATGTCTTCTTGTTACTTTTATAAACTAACATAAAGCAGCTGTTTTTTGTGCTCCGTAAATCTAGTGTCAACATGCTTTTACTGTTTTGAACAATAACAGCTGTTTTGAGATATTTTCAACAGCATTTTCACAACGGTACTGTAAAAAATTCTTGTGCAGACGCCAAGGCAATCATCCCTAAAACATTCGCAGCATTATACAAGGTAAATCGTTCAACACGATCACCATAAATTATTCAATGGATCCATTAAATGTTTTCTTTCTCTCGGTACAGAGGCGTTCGCGAGACTATTACGCTGCGAATGTTTAACGGGCAATCATCGCGAAGACACGCCGAAAAACAATTTGAACGGAGCCTGTTAACACGATACTAACTTAAGGTGATAGTGCCCGAAGGTTCGCTCCGCGTAAATCCGCTACGAAAGCAAGAATAATAATCGCGGACGACGTCGAGAAGTTCCGTCCACTTCTGAAATAAGAAATTTTCGTCGGGATTTAATTCGCCGGGCTGACGAAACGCTTTCAGCGTCGCTTAAGCGAAATTCGTTGAATAAACTGGTCGCGGAGCGGGGAGAGGGGTGGGGGTGGCGCGGGAATACAAAATAGAGTTTTAGACCATAAAAGCGGATGGAATTTAAATTCGTCGAACGACGGTTCCGTGGACGCGACAGTATGTGCGCGGGAGAAGCCGCGAATCGAAAGTTGCCGGAATAAATTACGCGCGGCCGCGGTCACCGACGGATTTTTCGCATCAAACTTTTCCCACCGAGCAGATCGTTTTGCTAAAAATGCTCTCATTATCCAGCGGCGACTTTCGGAAGACGTTCGCGAGCGGTCTGTCGTGTACCCTGGTGTTGGAAATTGTTGGTAAGGACATCCGTTTGCTTGCAAAAGCTTCGTTTAGAAGAAAAATTGCAATTATTTCTCGACTTTCAGTCAGAGTCAACTTTGCGAGATGTTTATAGAGAATTGTGGAACGCGAGGTTAAATTCATCGATACGGGGTGGTTCGACATGGAACGAAGCGAAGAAAATGTGGGACAGATTTTGTTAATAGGAAGCTTCGTTTCGGAGAAAAATCGCAATTATTAATCCGAAGCGACTGTCGCGACTTTTTCCGACTAGTGACAAGTCTTAATTTGGTGAGACATTTACAGAGTACTCTGACAGCCACAGTAAAATTCACGAATACAGTACGATTTCACGTGAAATATAGAGTGAAATGTGTCGGACACATTTTGTTAATACCAAGCTTCGTATAGGAGAAAAATTGCAATTATCATTCGCAAGTAATTTCACGAAGTTTTCGACTCGTGACGAGGGTCAACTTCGCGGGAGCTTTCCGCAGTGTTCCGACTCTCCCGGTGAAATTTATACGCACCGGGTGATTCTACATGAAAATCCGCGTGAAAAACCTGCAGTAGATATTTTACGTGTCAAGCGCGGTTTCCGAGAAAAACGAGTTCAGAGCGCATCTGACCGTCGCTGTCCGAATCCCTTATCGCCGAGCGCATTGCGCATTCAAAGACGATTTCCTCGAAAACGTAGCCGCAACTAAGAAAACTTTGTTGTACACATTCGGCTCATTTTTCCCCCGCAGGATCATCCCCACCGGGTTTCAGCGCTTCCGGAGCGACGCCGCGCAGCGTGTAATATTCATCCTCGGTTGACTCGTTGCGAGAAACAAAATTCGCTCGGTGAAATTTGGATCTTCTCGGCGTAATATGCGCGATAAAACGAACTTGCTGCACCTTTGGCGGCATGAGTGGATTTCCCGACGGGCAAAGTGACTTCGGAAAGGAAGGGGACAGGAGAAACGGGGAACGCGAGTTTCTTTTACGAGAAACTGTGCGAGACCGCGCGAAACGAATCGCGAGGAGACGCGATATAATTACGATTAAAATTACTTGTGTAACAAGTTGAAAGTCCGTAACTTGAATCGCTTGTTACACAAGTAATTATGATCATAATTATATCAAGTTTGGTGCCTGGTTGATTAGAAAAACGAGATGAAAGGAAATCAGCGGGTCGACAAATTTCTGTTAATTTTTCTGGAATTCTTGAGCTGGTACAGTAAATTTTCTGCAATTGTTGCTCAGCTTGTAAACAAAAATGGACAGTTTGGGAAGAGGAGATACGATTATTCGGGCCTTGCGCCTCATTTTTTAAATCGACGATTACAAAAACGAGCCGTGAGGCTCAAATCCTTTCCCCAAATTGTCCATTTTTGTATACAATCTGAGCGACAATTGGAGCGAATTTACCGTAGATAAATTTGTGCGATCGGATTTGAAATCAGCGTGTCGACAGGAAGTGCAGGAATTTGACGTTGACAGAATTTGGAATATTTCAAGTTTAACATAAATTTTCGAGGTTGAAGAATGTTCGTGCTCTTCTAATTTTCCCCTTATTCTGCAACATATCAGCTTTAACATGAAAACTGCCTTTCATTTCTGGCAAAAGTTCTTCGATTTTGACACAACTTCGTCATTTCACCTCACTATGGCTAGTCGAGCACGTGTAAGTGTTCGCGCGTCAGTGACGACGATAGAATCTGGACAGTTGTCGCGAGAACACTGTACTTCGGAAATTGCATTTTGACCGACTTTCGGGGAAAAAGGATTTCCGGGAAATCGCGGGGGCACACGCCTTGCCGTGACACGATCCGAGGGCACGGTCGCTTCGCCCGGAGCTGATTTAACATGCTCGAGTGCGGTTAACCCGAACGCGTGAAGCGCGGTGAAAAGTTAACGGCCCCGTCGAGGGAGCGCGGCCGGAAATAGCGTGGGCGTGCGGGGCCGAGTGGCCGCGAAATAAAGAATCGCCGTCGAAATTTCCGCGCTCTGTTTTTCGGGCTGGTTGCGGCGTCCCGAGTTTTTCAATGGAAAACTGCGGCTTCCCGCCGACCTTCTATAAAGTATAACTGTTTAAAGTGGACAGGACAACCGGCCGTGTCCCGTTACCACGCCAGGAATAGCTGCGGCTCGTATTCTCAATATTGCACAATGCAATTTCCATCGTGTACACGCGAGCCGCCGCGCCGTTGCACCGCTGCACCGCTCCTGCACCGGCTACACAATCGGCCGGCGCTGCGCTCGAGAAGCTCCCTTGCAACCCAGCGTCGGAAACCTATTCCTTTTCCGCTGTTCGCCGTTCGAATGGAAATATCAGTTTCCACGGTTTCATCCCGGTCGCTTAAATTATTAGGCACGTCCCGAAATCCCTATTAACCTGACCCAAAATTCATTCGGTTCCTCGCAGGCGATGCTGTTACGTGCCACGAAGATTTGCAATCGAGAAATTAGTGGGTCTGTCGTTAATTTTCTGGTTCACGACCGTTGCCGTTAACCCGTTGAGTGCTAGTTCATCGAGCGATGATAATTCGGAGCAATATATATTCGGCGAAATTAAATTTTACTAGGTTGCTTAAAACGCGAAAGGGTTAAAGTACCGTGTGCATCGTGATTTTTAATTTACATTTTTAGTTTTTTTAGTTTCACCACTTTTTAGTCTCAGTTTCATAAATTCTTGATTTCTTTTCGTTAATCGAGTTTCTTCGATTTTCTGGAAATTTTTCTTCGTCAGATTGAATCGAAATGTGTACAGAATTTAGTTGCGCAGCGTCGATCTCGAAGAAGTAAAATAGAAGTAAAAAAATGTATATAAAAATTGCAGTATTAACCAGTTTGCTATTTTTGACGAGTACACTCGACGCGAAGCAGCGGCAATATTTTGCGTTACACAGCGAGTATATTTGCGTCGCAATAAGTAATTAAATTAGAAAATAAAACAGTCGTTTCGTTGCAATTTAATTCCGCATTACAACAGCCGCGCATCGTTGAAACAGCCAACTGGTTAAGCCAAGGGTTGATCCAGGATGCATAAAGTTCTTGTCGAAGATCAACCATGATCCCGGACAACCGTGCGAGCAAATGCCCAATGGAAAATCAATGGGCAAAGCGAACCGTAAATACAGAAAGATCCGCAGCGTTCGAATAACGAAACAATGCCGGCGCATCATCGGAATAAATATTTCCCGGCAGAATTTCAATTCAAATTTTCAAGCGGTTTCGAAGGGATTCGCGCAATTTTTCATTAAGCCCTGCGATTTGGTGTTCAGGGCAGGAAGGGCTTGCCGCTTGCGCGGTTCGACGCGGCTCGAGCCGTATCCGATGATCGCAGATTAAGCGCGCGCGTTTCCACGGAAGATCGATCAAAAGATCGACCGTCGAGCACGCCGGTTCGCCGAAATCCGGTCCCTCCGAGCTCTCGTTACGTCTCTGTTTCCCTTGGTCCGCGGATTGACCTAAGCACGCGTCCATGGGCCGACGGTCGCCCGTGTGGGTCGCGCCGCGCGCGTGTGCGTGCGTCGATTGGAGGGAATTTCCGTGTCACTGGCACACGGCTGGGGCCCCTCTGTACGTGCTCGCTGCACATGCACCTGCACCTACTATTTCGATATTAACGAGTGATCGAATTGCTTCCCAGCTAAGCCCCGGCGCCGAGCAGAGTCGTTCCATCCAGTTTGCGGACGTTCACGCTCCCAACAAAGGGAATCCCGTCGCATTGTCGATATCGATGAACCGAAAAACATTGCAGCGATCCGAAATATCGGGGCCGATAGAAAATTCCGTGATTCTTCTGTTCGTACGTCCGCGTTGCCACACACGGGTACATTTGTGATCGAAAATTTGGACGCGGTTTATGAACTCGTACACACAGAAATATAGACGGAAGTAGCAGAATCACTTTCTTCGGCAAAGGATGCAAGCGAATGCAGTTTGCAGCGACACTGGGAAAGCCTTTGGCACCGTTTCTCACTCTTCACTCATTGCCAAATTTAAAGGACATGGTATATATCTGGAAATCTTCTGTCGTTGTTTGAGAGCTCTATTACATCGAAACGTGTCAGATTGTTAAATTTAATCAATCTTTCTTCTCATCCATTAGTGTTCTCTCACCTTTATTAATTCTAATCTAATAATTCTAATCATTTTAATCTCTTTATTATTTTTAATCTCTTTATTAACGAACGTTTTCAATATTGTTCTTTCTTGCTGTTGATCCGATGACGATCTTAAATTCTTTCATGACATTAATATAACACGATTTTGACCATCTTATTTCTTGGCGTCAACGTAATAGGCTTGCTACGAATGCATCTAAATGTTCTATTGTTCGCTTTTCTGGCGGAAATAATAATTTTTTATACTGTAGAGTAATTAATTTTATATCCTGATACCAAAACACATTTTACTATCTAAAAATTACATTCAAGTCCTTTACGAGGTAATAATATACCTAAATAATATAATGCTTTGATGGTGAAACTTGTGGATAATAGAATATTGTAAATATAAATGTTTACATAAGACCCAAACAGACCATTTCGTGTCGATCTTTCGCATCGCTCGCTTGACCGACTCCGTCGACCATTAACACGTTCCGTGCCGAGCTTTTTTTACTCGAATCTTCACACTTTGATATTTTACTAAAACTTGATGTATTACGTGCAATTATTAATTCTCGTACACATAACAACGTAACAAAAACTTATCAATGCCCATTCTTGCGGTGGAAATTGATTCTTCGGTTCTAAATTTCTTGTAAACAATTTGTTCAGTTCACTAAGTAAACATGCAAGCGTGTACCATCGATGGTACACGTGGCACGGAGCGTGTTAACAACGAAATGGCAATAAATTATATAGGCCTGGGACTAGCATAGAGAAATTCACATTTTCCACGTACGATGATCAAGTCGAGCCTAAACGATGACAACATAGAAAACGTCCTCTTTCTTCTTTAACGCTAGATTTACGGAGCACAAAAAACAGCAGCTTTATATCAGCTTATAAAAGTAACGATAAGACATTTATTCCGATTTTTAACAAGCGTTATCGTAACGTTTGCCGCAACTACCATACAAATCGAATAAATAACTCATAAATGTATCTTTACGATACGAATAATCGTAAATTAAAAAATTAGCGACCCGCCATTTTGACGGGTTCCCTAAATCTAGCGTTAAATCCAAAGATTGGATTTAATCTGCAGCAGAAATTGCTGTGTCAACAACGTAAGTACTCTTAGAGCGTTATATTTTTAATTACTTCGATCACGATTTGATACCGGGCAGAAGATTAGATATCGGATAGAAGATAGCAGACGGCGTTCCCGCTAATCGAAATCGAGCGGTTCGTTCGAACGGTCGCTAGGAGACTGGCGCGTCCCTGTTTACGGTGAAATAAATCAGCCCGTTCTCTGTTTCGTTCTGAATTTTCCGGGGCGGATCACGGCAGTCGTGCAGAGGTGTCCCGGAATAAAGTATCCAACAGAATCGCTAATCCGCCGGCAAACACGCCCGATATTGGGCCACCTGTTTGCACCGACCGCAATGTTTACGATGCGCCGGCCGCCCGGCAAGGGTGTAACGCGATTGGCGGAGCAATATTTTTAATAAAGAACGGTCTGATGTGTCGACGACACCGGAGGGGCAGCCGACCGACCGTTTTCCCTCCTCTTGCTCTCGCACGTTATTCCGTTCCCTCGGCCCGCCGCGATTCTTTTTAGCCCCGTTTTCAATGCGCCGCGTCGCCCGACACGTTCATTTCGCCGCGTTTCAGCAGAAGAAGCGACGTGACTACAATTTCCACGGGAAAACTCGAAACTGATTATACGAAGCCGCCGGCAAATTATTAGGATCCGCGCGTAAATGTCTTTTTCATCTCGCCCCGCGCAACAGACTGTCCGGACGGAATTTTCGCCGTTCGGAAATCGATACCCGCGACTCGCGTCCCCGTTTACCTTTCTTCCCGCATTTTCTCCCGCGTTTCATCTTTTTTTTCCCCCTACAGATTCCCGCTACCGTGTTTGCCGAAGTTATCGACGTTTGTTCAAACATGGTTTCCGTTTCTAACAATCTTCTAAATCGATTAAACGGTTTCTCGCGCGAGGACCGTTCGTCTACGAGTCAACGTAACCGTGTAGCGTTTCAACGGCTGGTTAGATCGCGTCGAAACGATGTTCGCCAAATTGTTTAATTTACGATCGTCGAAATTGCGAAGACGCGTTCATGGGACATTTATTCGATGAGGTCGAAATCGCTAGAAGTCTGAATGAGTACGTGCTTGTTGATTTTATAGAACAGTGCGAAGCAGCTGCTCGTAGCAATGCAAAACCTAGTCTTAACTGAACTATTTTTCACACGTCTTCTTTCATATTGTATCGATTCGTACAAGTTTCTCCTTGCACTGTTGTACTATAAGCTAAATGTACTTTTTATTTGCTTTGCTATATTTTTATACAAGTTTATTCATTTTAACGTGATCGCATTAACTGTCATTGGGGACTGCATGACTCACAATTAATTATACCATAATTCACGTGTGACGTATATTATATATATATATACAAATAATATTATGTTATATTATAATATAATAATATTATATATATATATATATATATATATATATATATATATATAATTATATTTGAATTATGGTATAATTGTGAGCCATGCAGTCCCTAATGACAGTTAATGCGATCACGTTAAAATAAATAAACTATATATATATATATATATATATATATATATATATATATATATATAATATTATATCTACTTATTGATATGATACGTATGATATGATAAATATTGACATCTAATTATTATCTCCAATATAAAATATGATATCTATTATATGTGTATGTTATAATATTATTATAATATTATATCTACTTACTATACTTATTATTAGATATATATATATGTTATATAATTAATAAAATAAGTAGATATATTATAAATATGAACGTTCATTATTTTGTCATTGTTTAGATTTGATTCGATGTCCTTCTTAATACCTTGCTATTGTTCGAAGAATTTCGTAAGAGCAGCCCATTCGCAGAGGACGATTTCTCTCACGAATCTACGCGAATCGAGACAGAAGGACCGCCGGATCTCGATGAATATCCTGCTCCTTCTAGTCCTGAAATCCCGCCGGAAGAACGCCCAGGATCCGATGATACTCGACGATCGAGCGAATCGCGTACCAATTCTGTCTCGCACGGTCTACTCGATCGGAGTTTCATCAGAATTCTACGTTGCTCGAGCCGTGTACTCATCGACAGAATTATCTTGTTATACACTGAGGTATCTCGTCCTCGCGGATAAGAGGATAACGTAGAATAAAGTGTCCCCGCGTGATGTTACACGTCCCGGAAAACTGCTGTTCTCCGCACCACGGATTCGGCAATGTGCCGGTGCCGTCCTGGCTGTTTCTACGGCTTTATCCACTGTATAACAACGGGGAATTCTGAACGTTTTTAGTTATCAAATACGTAAGTCGCGCGAATTTCCTTTCAAGTTTCAGAGAAAAAATGCACCATCTCGTATTTTACGAAATGAAAGAAACAGTGGAACCATTGTAAAACATATTTCATACTTTACGAAATGTCAGAACCATTGGAACCATTGGTTACGCGAGTATCATTTAATGAGTTGTCGAAACTGAAGGGAAATACGTACAATACATTCTGAATTAACTCCCGTGCCTCAACGTTTTAAAATGCTGAAAGAGTGTACCAATTTCCATAACATTTCGTGCTACGCTTCTCTCTTTATTCTTATTTATTTCTCTCTTATTTACATTTTTTGTAAGATCAGGAATCTATAGTAACGTGTGTGTGCGCGCGCGTACAACGAGCTGACGACACTAAAAAACCAAAAAGAGTCGTAGACTAAAGAATATCTCCATTTGGTGAATCTGAAAGTGAATTGCGCCATCCGCTGACCAGAGAATCCAGGTAAATCAGTGTCGGACAAGACTTCCACTATTTGCTGTAAAAATCGATGCACCGCAAACATTAGCTTCTCAGAAAATTGAAAAGCAGCGACGCAGCAAGTAGAATACATCGGCCACTTGTCATACCAGCAATCAATAAGCAAATTCACTTGACCCGGGCAACGAGCAATTCACTTTAACCCTAGAAAGATAACCATATGACAACGTACGTAAAAGATAACCATACGCTTCAGAGGCGCATGCTTTTCTAAGGCGCCAATTTTATACTAACAATGGATATTTATTTAAGTTAATCTAGTCATTTTAAAGGTTTGGCATTATTGTAAAAATAAAATGCATTTATATTATATTTTTTTATATTTTAAGTAATTTTAAACTTAAATCACTAGACCTCTATGAAAAATTAACAAAAATCAACAGTCTTCGCAGGCGCCTCTGCGACGTAGGTTATCTTTCTCGGGTTAAAGCAAACAATCGCTAGCATCGTCTCCCGAGAGACAATTAACGATCTAAGTAGAACGAGTCGATCACAAGTCGTACGATGTCCCCAAATTATCCCCTACATCCAAGAATGAAACATCGTCGATATTTCAGTCGACATCAGAGACGAGATCATCCGCAGCTACACTGGTATTTCCGACACACTCTGTACATCACCTCGATGTAAGTTTGATGCAATGCGCCTCGTCCTCCGGACATTAAAGACGAACACCTGAGAGCCGGGCGACGTAGCTGCCGAATACAGTGACCCTCTTTTCTGTGACTCGACGCGATAGTACACGCTTGTCGTACCAAGAATCGTATAATCATCCGCAGCGTATGATTCTGGGTTTTTTTCTCTTGCGCGGCGATGTGTTTTTATCCCAGTTGGAAAGCAGACGTTATTAAAACCGAACGTGTGTTGTACGGGGTGTTTCACACAGGGTGTGACACAGGTCAGGATCATAAAACGATCGGTTGTACGAGAGAACGAGTTTGGAACACCTTTGAGAACAGTGAGAAGAAAGCGACTAAGCTGTTTTATAAGAATAAGAAAACTGAATTTACGTAGACATTTCGTTGTCTTTATTAGAAAGTAATGCTTGAATTGCGAAGCTTATCGAATCGATTTCTACGAAGGAGGCTTCGCAACTCTGAACAATTTTCGCGGAAGATGTTAAATAGTAATTGAGACATCTCACGGCTTGATAGCGCTGCGTCACGCGAGTGTGTGTGAGTGAGCCAGTCAGTTTAGATCAGTATAGCAGGAAGTTTGGTATGGACGTCATAGTGTGCATGGAAATGAGATAAGGCTATATATATATATAATATTATAATAAATATATATAATGTTATAATTATTGTAGCGTTCCTAAAAGTATCGAATATAAATGTATAGAAAATTATAGTGACTAAAAATAACAGAAGAAATGCGAAACAGTTCCTGTTGGCCGACGCTGCAGGACCAGCGTTAAATCTATTGTCATCGAAAGGAAACTACTAACAAACGAACAGCATTATAATAAATATACATAATATTATAATAAATATATATAATGTTATAATTATCGTAGCGTTCCCAAAAGTATCGAATATAAATGTATATAAAATTATAGTCACTAAAACTAACAGAAGAAATGCGAAACAGTTCCTGTTAGCCGACGCTGCAGGACCAGCGTTAAATCCATTGTCATCGAAAGGAAGCTACTATCAAACGAACAGCACATTATAATAAATATATATAATATTATAATAAATATATATAATGTTATAATTATTGTAGCGTTCCCAAAAGTACCGAATAAAAATGTATAGAAAATTATAGTCACTAAAACTAACAGAAGAAATGCGAAACAGCTGCCGTTGGCCGACGCAGCAGGACGAGCGTTAAATCTATTGTCACCGAAAAGAAACTACTAGCAAACGAACAGCATTATAATAAATATATATAATATTATAATAAATATATATAATGTTATAATTATAGTAGCGTTCCCAAAAGTATCGAATAAAAATGTATATAAAATTATAGTCACTAAAACTAACAGAAGAAATGCGAAACAGTTCCTGTTGGCCGACGCCGCAGGATCAGCGTTAAATCCATTGTCACCGAAAGGAAGCTACTAGCAAACGAACAGCGCACCTCGATATTAGAATGCAAGGTGCTAAAACCAGCATTCGTCATCGTTATCCGAAGGACCGCATCTCGCTCGTCGCGAGAGACAGCGGATGATTACGGATCGACGGGGGGGACTTTAGCTCACAGCCTTGAGAAGTTGTCAGCCTTGGGAACTTTGGCTAGGAAAATCTATAGGCCGATCTCATCGTGCTCAGATTCCCGAGACAGTCTGATTTATTCGAGCAAGACGGACGCGTCGGAGGGTGAAAGCGTTCCGGCTGGTGTTTGCCGGAAGATTATACGCCAATGCTGGGACACACACAGACACAGACACAGACAGAGACGCAAACGGCGAGAGAGACGGTTTCGGTGTGGATGGGTCCGCGCGCGCGCGGCTCGCCGTGTGTGTCGCCAGGGGCTCGTAAGGAGGCCGGCTCGAAGAATTGTAGATTTAAGTCGTGTCTTATCGCGAGGGAGTCGTAGCCCGCGGCTCGCCGTTCAACCTCGTCACGACCCGTTTCGGAGTCGAGGCTTCGAGGCTCCGTTTCGAGCGTTCTGCCGTGTGTGCAATATTAAACGCCGTCTTAAAAACGGCCGACGCACGGCCAGACACTGGCGTAGACACCCCGGCCGGCGCCGATGCGTTCGACGCGCCCTAAGAAAACGCTACAGCGGCGATCGATCGCGATTCAGAAAAGTCAGAGCCTTGCCCAAGGAAGATTCGTCTGGAAACCTTGGCCAGGAAGTTAGGCGTCGTCGATCATCGATCAACTCGGGAAAAAGTGAAAAGAGAAACGGCGCTCCCGAACGTTTAACGAGAATGCAATTTTTAATAGTGTTCGCTCGAATCTCGGCGAATTAGATAACGACTGCTTCGTCGTCTCGCGATTCTTTTCCGCTGCGCCGCTAATTAGAGCTCGTTAGAAGTGTCCGATCGTTGAAAGATAAATTTGCTCCGAAGGAGCGCTGAGAAACGAATGAGAATTGGACGAGGTCATTGCGAGGATGCTCTGCTGTCTGAATAGTTTATTATAGCTTGGCATTTTGTGCTGGGAAATATTTATACGTTGCTTTATCTGCGGAACAAGCAGTAAATAGGACATTAATTTTACACTGAGCCATGTATTTCTGTGGCAAGAGACGAATCTTATTTTATTTCGTTTCATATATTTAAGTAGAACGAGCGTTGATCTCTAACGGAAGATAAATTAGAAGATTAAATAGAATGTACTAAACTGAAATATAACTAATATTCTAGATTAAAATATTACAGTAATGTCTCTCTAATTGACGCTCAGCTTGAAAAGAAAAATGGACAACTTGGGAAAAGAAGGTACGATTGCTCGAGTTTTGCACCTCGTTTTTATAATTGTCGATAATCTGCCACTATAAAAACGAGCCGCAAGACTCGATCAATCGTATCTCCTCTTCCCAAATTGTCCACTTTTGTGTACAATCCGAGCGTCAATTAGGGAGACATTACTGTATATATTAAATTAAACTGAAATCTAAAATCAGGGAAATAGTCCTAACTGAAATAGAATGATCATTTAATCTCTACTTAGTATTTTCAGGAAACAGCTACGTATATTAATAGTGCGAGCGCGATGCGATCGTAATCTCGGTTTCCACGGCCAAAATCTGATCGATCAAGATCGACGGGCTCCTAATCTATCCTCCAGCGATCCCAGATTCGGTTCCCTGATCAAAAGCAGCCGAAAGGTCGTCCGTATGGGTATTAGCAGGACGTAAGTGGCCGCGATGTCGTGGAGTGGCCACTTTAAAAACGACCGACGCTACGACACGCCAGGTCAAACCCAGTGGCGTAGCCTCCGAGGGCTCGGACGGCGGTATACGGTCGGAACAATGCTGTGCGTTCGTTTCTACGAGAAAATCGGATCTATCTTAAAGCCCCTTAAATTACAAATAAAATCATCGGTTTCTTCGCACGATCATACGGTCAGTTTCGATGACTATTTCCAAAGCGAAACCACGTTCCTCGCTCTTCCTTCTTACTTTTCCTTCATTCCACAACGCTTCAGCTTCAATTCGGGAACAGTTCCGTTACTCTATCTTGATCCTATCGGAAGTTCCGCGATTCTGTAACTAAATCGCCCAAATGTTCCCTCTGCGCGGTAACGATCCTCGAACCACCTCTTCTCAATTAAAACGGAATCGAATCGAACGCGTGCGTGTAGCCCGGGGAAGCCAGTTCCCCCGCAAACAGGGGATTTCCTTTTCTTTATTCTTCCGTTTCACATCGAGGGAGTGGGGCTTGTAACGAGTTACGCCACGTTGGAGTCGAACGATCGAGGAAAGTCGCGCGAACAAGAATCGGAATTCAATGGACGTCTACGCTATTGACCGGACTTCCTGTTCCGACTAGCCGTCTTATATACAGGGTGGTCGATTAGAATTCGCCGATATCCGTAACAGCTGGACGTACATTTTTCTGTCGGACGTCGTTCGCAGGACTGCGGACAGCCCTCGGAATTGAATGATAAACATTTTTCGGACAGCTCAGACGAATCTTAAATTATAAAGTTTCAGTTGTTCTGTAATATTTAGTAATTATTAGACTGCGGATCTACATGCGAAATAGAAATAGTCTGCTTCCATTGCCAGACGCAGGAGCCAAGCACAATATTTTTTTCTTCTCCAATAATTATTATAAAATGATAATAATTTTGCTTCTCTAATAATTATTAAAATTATTATATCGCCATACTTAGTTTCTATTAATTTCCCGATCGGTTCAAGTTACACCTATACGTTCCTGCCATAAATCCATAATATCCGCAGTCGAGTAATTATTAATCGTCAGGTCCGCGAAAAGACTGTATTGCGAATGACAGCATAATTCATCACGACTAAGAGGATTATCATGGGAAAGAAAAAGGCGTGGCTGCGTTAACTGCAAGACGCGGGAGCTGCATAGTGATTAATAGACAGCGGATTCGACGCATTTATGGCGAAATGGATTATAGTGAAACGCAAAATGGTAAACAGTTTCGAGGAAACTGGGAATCTCGATGCTCTAATCGAATGAAACCCATTAAAATTATTTAACAGGGAAGAAGGAATGTACTTGGCTCGAACGTGTTGGAAATTTCAAACATTGTTTATTTTTCGCAGTCATTAATTTCTTCTTTAAATCATCGTCGTTTTTAGATTCTTCGGATGCATTTTACTATTCGTGCATTTAATCTGTTCGGTATCGTAAAAGAGTGCATGAAATGCATAGCCACGACGTTGAAGTGTTTTCTAATAAATGTTGAAAACGTTGCTGGAGGGACGAGTCTTAACTGTCGCGTCAGATTGGCCGGTAGAATTGGCTGGTAAAATATTTGACACACGTAGTCGAACACCCTGTATAGAAGCGAGGCTCGTTCCCTGCGCGGCCGACTCGTGGCTGACTCTCGTGCCTGGCTATGCCTGAATACCCGGCAGGCTCGGCGGCGGGCAACTGCATTGCAGTACCTCCTCCATATGCCAGGCAGCGTGCGCTCCGAGAAGGAGCCTGCACCGGCCGAAAGAGACGGAGCAAGTCGTAGCGCGATTTATCGAGCCGAGCACAATCTCCTGCCGAGGATCGAGCCACCGTTACCACTCGATACCAACCACTAATTCGCAATCATTGCGAGACTAAATTCTTCAGAACATCATTCGATAGTCTGCGAGTTGCATTCGCTTTAAAAAGATTTCCTACGTAATCGTCTTCGTTTATCCCATCGCTGTCACCAATATTGCCGTTTAATCCTCGTTTAATCCACTGTTATTTCCAAAATTGCATTTTTGTGCACACGAAATTCTATGACTCAATAATTTATGAGCTGCATTCCCTGCTAGGAAATTTTCTAGGCGACCGAGCTCTGGGAATTCTTGTAAAAGTATTTCTTGTCGAATTCGAAATATAAATTGTCCACGTGTGACCCACCACTAACTCGTAAATTGCACTTCTCTGCGCAGGAAATTCTATGACCCGATAATTTGTGAATTGCATTTGCCGCAAGGAAATTTTCTAGGTAATTGTGGAGCGCGATTTTGAAATTCTCGTGAAAATATCGCTTATTTAATTCGAAATATAAATTGTCCCCTTCTCTCCACCATTAGTCTCAAGACTGCACTCTTCTGCACAGGCGATTCTATGATTCAACAATTGACGCGTTGCGTTCGCTTCGTCGAAGTTTTCCGGACAGCCGTCCTCGTTTAATCCACTGTTATTTCGAAAATTGCATTTTTGTGCACACGAAATTCTATGACTCAATAATTTATGAGCTGCATTCCCTGCTAGGAAATTTTCTAGGCGACCGAGCTCTGGGAATTCTTGTAAAAGTATTTCTTGTCGAATTCGAAATATAAATTGTCCACGTGTGACCCACCGCTAACTCGTAAATTGCACTTCTCTGCGCAGGAAATTCTATGACCCGATAATTTGTGAATTGCAATTTGCCGCAAGGAAATTTTCTAGGTAATTGTGGAGCGCGATTTTGGAATTCTCGTGAAAATATCGCTTATTTAATTCGAAATATAAATTGTCCTCTACTCTCCACCATTAGTCTCAAGACTGCACTCTTCTGCACAGGCGATTCTACGATTCAACAATTGACGCGTTGCGTTCGCTTCGTCGAAATTTTCCGGACCGAGCCGTCCTCGTTTAATCCACTGTTATTTCGAAAATTGCATTTTTGTGCACAGGCAATTCGGTAGTTCTGATTCAATAATTTATGAGCTGCATTTTCCCGCAAGGAAATATTCCAGGCGATTTTACAGCGCACCTTGCGGATTTTCACAAAAATTTGAACCGAAGATATAAATTACCCTCGTTTATTCCGTCGTCACAAAAATTGCAATTTTCTGCATAGGAAATTTTATGACGCGATAGTTTGTCCCTTATGTTTGCTTCGAATAAATTTTCTGCATAATCGCGACAGTACTGCCAGCTGAACCTAAAATATAAATGATTCGCAAAATTCTGTTTCGCATACCCGAGCTTGCAAAGCGTGTTTGACTGCGCGCGCGACGAATTCGTGAAAGCGAACATATTATTTTTAGGCGTTGCCGGTGTTTGGTGGCAGACAGTGCAGAGCTCCCGGCTTTCCGAAATTAATAGAATCGCTTCTAGTTACTTAACCGTCTCTTGACTCAACGAGCACACGCGCCACCATCAACTCGTCGAGCGATCCCAAACTTTCGGCCGGCCGTGTATACATCAGTTTGATGAAACAATAAATTCCCAGTTCCGGATGAAATTTGGTCGTGTGTAAGCCGTTTCGTATACCGATGGACACACGTGGGAGAACGATATTCCACACGTGTACCTGGATGTGTACGTACACCATTCGCGGAGGATCACGTTCGATGTATGCTCGCGAATCCGAGACAACTTCGGTACTCAAGTTTCGTATCTCAGCCGGTTTAATCTAACCAAAATACCGGGATCGAAATAACCTATGCATCGTTCCTTGTTTCTCAACTATCGAATATTTGAACCCGCCTCGGAGTAAAAGTTGAACTTCGGTTTAAACGAAAATTCAGAGATCGAAACGCATCGTTTAGAAACTCTTGCTAGCAATATGCTGTAACGTTTGAGCACGGATTAGGATCATCTTCGAGCAGATTTTTCCGAGACGATATAATATAACCCCAGAGGTGCTTTTTATAAAATTTCATTCGAGTGAAATTTCTGTCGTTCATTTATTTCGTCCGTTTCGTTTCGAAATTTACAGATACACAGATTCCGCTTTCTTAATCTCATATCCTAATACCAACCTTGGGTATTGGATATATTTTTCAAACGAACGGTGATATCTAAAATCTGTCTCCTCAGGTGTATTTCTTATAAAATGACACAGACTATTTCATATTACGCCATTCCTCTGCCATACAAAGTTTTCGAGATATTCGTGAATATTGTTTTTCGCCCTCGTCTTTCCGGATTGTTTTCACCCCTCCAACGTATTTTCGCACGGATAATCTTCTTTGTTGTTTATTTTAATTACTCTCTGTTCTCCTTACGACACCTGTATCCCGTTAACAACGTTCTGCTACCACCTTTTATAACGTTAAATATGTAATACTAGGTTTACGGAACCCAATTAATCATTAATTTATAAGTCATAATAAGTCATTAATTTTGTAATTTACGATTATTCAGATTGTAAAGATATATTTATAAGTTATCGTTTCAATATACGCGTTAGTTGCGGCAAATATTACAATAGCACTCGTTGAGAAACAGAATAAATGTCTTATAAAAACTCCACTTTCGGTGCTCCGAAACTTTATCGTTAACGAACAAACTGCACATTCAATGAACCCGCTCTACTACCACCTTTTATAACGTTAAATATTTAATACTCGGTTCATGGAACCCAATTAATCATTAATTTATAAGTCATAATAAGTCATTAATTTTGTAATTTACAATTATTAAGATTGTAAAGATATATTTATAAGTTATCGATTCAATATACGTGTTAGTTGCGGCAAATATAACAATAGCACTCGTTGAGAAACAGAATAAATGTCATAAAAACTCCACTTTCAGTGCTCCGAAAATGTATCGTTAACGAACAAACTGCACATTCAATGAACTCGATCTACTACCACCTTTTATAACGTTAAATATTTAATACTAGGTTTACGGAACCCAATTAATCATTAATTTATAAGTCATAATAAGTCATAAATTTTGTAATTTGCGATTATTCAGATTGTAAAGATATATTTATAAGTTATCGTTTCAATATACGTGTTAGTTGCGGCAAATATTACAATAGCACTCGTTGAAAAACAGAATAAATGTCATAAAAACTCCACTTTCGGTGCTCCGAAACTTTATCGTTAACGAACAAACTGCACATTCGATGAACCCGCGAACAGCATCATCGTATCGAACGCGCGATCGTATTTCTTCCGATGGATCGCGCGATAAACGAGACATCGTCTCGTAGATGTGCAACGCCACGGTGCAATTTACCAATTCCCTTCCTCCTCTTTCATCCATAATATTTTCTCCGTTATTTTCCAGAAACACCGAATGTAATTTCTCGGATGGAACTACGAAATACCGGGATCTAGAAATTTTCTTCCACTCGCGAACGTAAAGCAGTTTGTAAATCCCGTTTCGTAGGCGATAGCTGAAGCTGGCATCGCGCGGAACGGCCCTGTCGCAGGCTCCGTTGGCAATGCCGTGGCCGCATGCCGCATCGGAATCCACGGGAGCCTCTTCGGTATCGTAAGAGCAGACAAATGATGGGAATAACGTAGCCTCGAGTAGGCAATTTGAAAAGGAATCGCGTGATTCCGTGCGCCGCTTCAGAAATTCGATGGCCTCGGCGAGTTTCGTGGGTCCCGGGGATAACGGGCGTGGATTCTCCACGGTTTCGGAAAACTTGCGGATATATATATATAGAGAGAGAGAGAAGCTGCGGGAAGAGAAAAGAGTATGCCGGGAGGCTGGAGATGATGGTCGGATGCGGAGGCGGCCGCGCGGGAAGGTGATACATATTTTCCAGGAGCAACGTTGGCCCGTGGCAATTTTGCCACGCGTGTTTTTCCCAAGATTTATGTTTGCCCGTGCCACCGTTTAACGACGTCTCCTGCCTCCTACGGTTATTATCGTCCCCCCTGCGCCTCCCCCTACCGATCCCTGTCCTCGCCCTTCTCCCGTCGACCCTCTGCCAGACGTTGCCGGCAGAAAGTTATCATCCGATAACTGTCTGGCCTTTTCGGAATCTGCGAAAATTCCGGCGGCGTTCTTTCCCGCTGAATCCGCCGTCCGCGCGCCGCCCAAGAGAGCAGACGCATCCGCCGCGTCGCTTAAACGGCGCGCGAGGATATTAAAAATAGAACGTGTAAATTTATGGTGTCTCATCGCGGACGTCGCCCCGTTAAATTTCGTTCACGGAACGCGGCCGCGCGGCCCGCCACGACGCGAGACGCGCGCCGACTTTCCGCGAGCATCGGCTGCCATTCTTCTTCCCCGCGAAATGAATTTTTGCTGTATTTATTGCGCCCCCGACTGGCGAATTTATCTTGGCACACTTCGATCCGAGCACACTTTAGTCGGACGACGGCGATCCTTCTTCTCCGGGCGGCCACTTTGCTTGATTGTTGATTTATTTCAGCAATTATGCCGGCAGAATTTTCTCGGAGATTCTCTCGAATTTGTCCGACTTCGGTGGACCATTACTGCTACCGCATTCTGTTGTTGATTCATTCGAGCAATTTAATTGCTGATTCGTTTCGGCAATTTCGCAGTGCGAATTTCATAAAACATTTCCCGAATTGGACAGATTTTAGCGGATCGCGTTTATTGCATTTAATCGTTGATTTATCTGTGCAATTTTGTTGTGTGATTTTCCTGAAGAGGATTTCTTTAATTTGATCGATTTCAACCGACCATTATTAGTGCCTTACTTGGCGCATCATTTTTTACCAGTTTTCTCTAAAATGCATCGATTAGAGAATCTCATTTCGTAACTGTTTCTCATCGAACCCACTCAATATCGGTTAAAAGCTGCACGTGAAAGTAAGAAAAAAAAGGAAAAGAAAAGAAAAGAGAAGACTTTGGCAAGCTTCGACGAAAAGAAGTAACCTTTCGAACCAGCATCAACAAAGGTTTCACCGAAAAGTGCTGATTCTTCAATTCCTCCACTGACAATAAAATGTTTTCAGACGATCACATTACATGATTCCAGTATCTTCGAGAGAACGATCTCCGCGAGAAGATCCTAAGAAACAAAGAAACCTGAAAGTCGACCGCACCCTACTCAAACCTGGCATCTCAGCGGCCAAATAAAATCCAAGAACGAACAAGAGGGAATCTCGAGGCGAAAGATAACAGAAACAACAACACTGGCACACCGACGTCAAAGCGTCCCCATAAATCATTCGGACCGGCATCTCGCCCCATCATTGGCGACCTCTGACAAGCAATTCTTCGTCCGCGGAGACGTTGATCCTCGGTAATTCCACGGGCGTTAGGTCCGGGTCTTCGTCAGCCGCCCCATTGACATTGTCATCCAGAAACGAGCATCCAGATCCTCGCCGCGACGGCACACGTTCCGCAAACGACGGAAGTCGGACCTGCCCGTCACATGCTCGACACCCAGAATAATAATTTCGTCCGCAATAATAGTCCGTCTGCCGGCTCGAGAGCTCTTACGAGGAACCGGTTGCTGCTGGTCGGCTTAGATAGCCGTTTGCGACTCGCTAACAACCGGCCTCGTTATCTTGACGATCGGATGTGAATCAATATTTCCATTGCCGGTTGATTCGCTCTGTCCAATTATAATAGATTCAACAGGGAAATACCTTGTACATGTCCTCGGTGTGTCTAAAAATTGTCTCACTTTAATGGGAAGTCGTTTCATAGAGGATGTTTCATAATTATGTTCATACCCGGAAAGAGGTGATTCCTGAGGTTATTTGAGGTAACTTTTTCCTTGGCGAAAATGCAGTCCGCGGCTTTGTTTATGAGTTATTAACGAAAAACGCTGACCAATGAGAGGCCAGCTGAACTCGCTAGAGCGCAGTCTAGCTCGCGTAGCGCTAAGCGGCCGAGCCAATGCGCGGTCGAAGCGCAGTGCCGCTGATTGGCTCGACTGCTCCGCGCCAGCTGAACTCGCCTAGCGTAGTCTAGCTCGCGTAGCGCTAGGCGGCCGAGCCAATGCGCGGCTGAAGCGCAGTTCCGCCCATTGGCTCGGCCGCCTAACGCCGGCTGAACTCGCCTAGCGTAGCCTAGCCGCGTAGCGCTAGGCGGTTGAGCCAATCAGCAGCACTGCACTTCGACCGCTGATTGGCTCGGCCGCTCCGCGCTAGCTGAACTCGCCTAGCGTAACCTAGCTCACGTAGCGCTAGGCGGTCGAGCCAATGCACGGCCGAAGCGCAGTGCCGCTCATTGGCTCGACCGCCTCGAGCCAAGCGAGCTCGCCTCTCATTGGTCAGCGTTTTTCGCTAATAACTCGTAAACGAAGCCACGCATTGCATTTTCGCTGAGAAAAAAGTTACTTGAAATGATCACAGGGATCGTCCTTTCCCTGGTGTTAACGTAATCATGTTGAACTCTTACGACCACGTATCTTTCGTGTCGATTTATTATTTATGAATGATGGGAACAATCTTGTTCTATATTTTTGTATTGTTATTTTTAACCCATAATTACTATTGTCGTTTTGTGAGATTGCTACCAATTATTCATTCATCGATAACAGTAAACAAAAATTGTAAAAAGGCGAACGATATTTTATTCGATATTTTATTTATCACTTTCATGCCAATAATAACGTAATGAACAGTTTGTGAGACCACTAACAGTGGTTACGCAAGTTTTAGTAGATGTAGTAATTGAAGGTTAAAGAAGGAATGTGCAGATTGAATTGTCCAACTCTGCGGACGAGAATTTTTAAATGTTTTCAGAATATTTTCCCCTGAGAATTTGATTGTTTATAAAAAGAACTTACAAAAGAGCGAAATGAGTAATATTTTTAGAAATTTGCAATTTCTCGAGTAAGACGTATAGCCCGGTACATCGACATTCCTCCTCAAAGATTTAAATTTTTATCACGTTGATCCTTTTATGACTCATCTATTTGACACCGAGACTCAAATTCAGTCGAATGACGGAAGAACGAATGACTATTCGTAGATTGCAAGTCCGTATGCACACGCATAATCATCCAGCTCCGCTGCTACGAAGAAAAAGAAATATATTTTTCTAGTATAGTATATATAGTATAGTATATAGTATATAATTTTCTATATTTTTCACCGTATTGTCCACCGACGAAGTTCCTTGAAAGCATAACTCGCAGCCACCATTCCGCGCCGAGACACCAAGGTAATGCGTCCCTTATCGCGGCGGCTTTACGAATGCTCCAAAATATTCCTGAATATTTCTATCCCCTTTGTTTGCCTAAATCCCCGTGAAAAAAATTACAGCCGTAGTCGTTAGCAAAGTGACGCGGGGGTGCTTCGCTGTTTAAAGCGCGGAGGTTACAAAAACGAGCCGCGGAGTTCGGTCGTATATGGCGGAGAAGAGCATACGGGGTGTGCATGAACCCGGCGGGGGGGGGGGGGGGGACGAAACGGGGAAGGAAAAAAGGAGAACGCGTGCACGGTGAAACCGTCTCCCTTTCTGCGCTCGCAGCAGCTCCTATCCAGCTCGTGAAGATCGTTCCGGGACCGTGCGAGCGAATTTTTATTTTCCCCACTCAATATTATACCGGAGATAACCCGCTGAAATAACGATATCTCTGGCCACGGCCCCTGTTGGGCCACTCTTGCGGGGGCGGCGCGCAGACTTTTTCAACGAAAAGTCGGACGAGTACCCGGCCGAAACAGCTTCGCTTGCACCGGATAAAACGACTGTTCCGCGGCGTTACAACCTCGTAAGGAAACCGAGGCGCGAGTAATGGGGTTTAATCGCGAATGCCGCCCGTATTGCCGCCATTTTCCTCCGGCCGCCGCCTCCTCCGACTTCTGTTTATGCCGGGAATAAGAAACAAGGGAACGCTTGATCGTTCTATCGGCGAACTTTGCTCCGTCGAACACTGGAATGAAAATTTTGGAGCCTTCGACTTCGCATCGAGACATTCGCCGATCGAGATTCGACTCTTTCAGCATTATTTTTTCTATTTACATAAATAATCGACGACCTCGTTCGATAATCTGAGGAATATTCGAAGAGAACGATAAAAGCAAACCTTTTCAAATAAAATAGTTTTTCCAGCCGACAATATTTCAGCGCGTTTTATATGACTTAGCGGATTTTGTGGATATGAAATTGAGTCTTGTGAACCATGAACAAATTTGATAACGTAAAAATTACTCTGGACCTGGCAAATTTATTAAATATTCTCCAATAGAAAAGAGCATCGTTATGATTTCAGTTGTTACAGAATGCACTCGAGCCCGTGAAAATGGCGGATCGAATGTACTTCATTCGACAATTATCGAGATTGTAAGGACGCTCTCGTATTTTGCAACGAAAATATCTCAATAAGTACATCCCTGGTGCTCGAGTTGTTAAATTGATTCAATCATTTGCTTACGGAGAAGCATCGCAGCAATTTCAGTTATTGTCGAACCAAAGTCGCCCAGCCGGTGGACCTTCGGTTCTTGATTTCATTCTGGAACCTTTCTGGAACCATTCTGGAAGCTTCCTGGAACCTTTCTGGAACCCTTCTGGAACCATGCTGGAACTTTTCTGGAACCATTCTGGAACTTTTCTGGAACCTCTCTGAAACCTTTCTGGAACCTTTCTGGAACTTTTCCGGAACCATTCTGGAACCTTTCTGGAACCTTTCTGAAACCTTTCTGGAACCATTCTGGAACTTTTCTGGAACCTCTCTGAAACCTTTCTGGAACCTTTCTAGAACTTTTCTGGAACCATTCTGGAACAATTCTGGAACTTTTCTGGTACCTTTCTGAGTCATATATCTTACTCATATTACAATAGCTGGTTTTAATACGAATCCAATATTGTATTATTTCTTTCAAATAATCATAAATTAGAAGCAATTAAATTTGCAATGTGACATATGCATGTATATAATCGAATCGAATGTTTTCAAAGTCGATCCATGCAACCTGCTTTGAATGCTCGATCGGCTGAAACCGATGCATCACAGAATTTCCAGTGCGTTTCCAAAACACAGCGGGACCATTGAAGGGATAAATAAAAGTAATCGTGTATTCCGGTGGCTCCTCGAGTCGGACGGGTCTGGCGGAGGATTAAAATTCCCGATTGGTGCAATTGTCAAACGCTGGGTCGATCGATCGGGTACAGGTTGGAGGAACGACCTGTTTTTCTTTGCGGCGTCCGCGTTAACCGGGCGGCAGCGCAATTCCGAGGCAACTTCGACCGCCCGCGTGGAGTCCTCGTTCTCGTCGTCGCCGAGGTAATTGCGTGTTTATCTGCTCGGCTTAATTACGTGTCCGCTTGTCCAGCTGCAGGTGGTAAATTTTGTCCTCCCCCTTTGCTACGCCCCGTGCCCGTGTCCGCGGTGAACGTCGGATGTCCGCCATTTTGCGCCGTTACGGACCCTCCTGTGTCGGCCATACTTTTCCTCCACCGACAGCTTCCACCGTATTCTAATATCGCGTCGTTAATCCTGCCCGGGAACCCAGCACCGCCGAAACCTTTATTCTTTTATCGTTCTACCAATCTTCGATTCAAAAGCCACCGGCGACTTTGCCGGCGGAGCAACGTTTGACAGCGGGGCCAAAGCGGATTTGCACCTAGGAGCTTTCTGGAGCGACTGCGAAGTCTCGCGACCATAGAGCCGAAGAGTTATTAGCTGCTTGCTCGCTTTTCTTGTCTCGATGTTCCCCCGCGGTCTTGTACTTTTATGAATTTTTATTCGTCGTCTAGCGACGGTTGTTCGTGTCTCGGGAGCTTTCAGCAACGGTTGCAATTTTAATGCTGGTCTATCAGTGGGCGTACGCGCTTTCGACTTCGGGAAGATCTTGTCACTTTGACTGGTCCCGTAGTTAGCACTTTGACTGCCACGTTGGTCACACGTATACGGGAAACGCGAATTTGTTGTCGGACCCAGTTTTGACTGGCCTCGGGAAACCTCGGAGATTTCATCAAATTTAATTCAACACTTTGACTGCGGCGGCACTCGTGCGTGTGTGACAGAATCATTCGCATGGATTTGCAAATTTATTTTTACGCTAATTAATTACGTCTCCTCGATTTCATTAGTATCCGCAGAATGTTAGATTGCTGCGAAACGAATCGAGGTCGTACAACCGATCGATTTTAGTCCGATTAAATAAGATGTTTTAACTTTATGACGTTTTTGAAATTGCGACGCGGCAGTCAACGCGTTAATTAAATTCCAACTGCTTTTGCAACATTCTTACGTTTTGTGGCAGAATTAGAAGATAAAAATTAATTGCTAAATATGAGCAAATATTTCAACAGTTTTAGAGAAGTAATTTCCATAATAAAGCTTGTATTCTTACGTAACGAAGTAAGTTGTTCCGATTTTCTGTAACTTTTGTAAAGCAGAAGGCAACGTGTTACGTGAACATTCCGCGTTTCGAAGAAGTATATTCGGTTCAAAAATACGTCTGTACGAATCAGTGACTGAATCGACATACAGTCGCCTTTGCATCGAGATTAAATTCCATTTCACGGTAACATATTCACGCCACGATGAGATTCTACAGTCGACTAAGCAGATTTCTGTTAGCGTCGCCGATGGACGAGCAGAACAAGTGTCATAAATCGCCTCCGTAGAGAATCGATCCTGTCGAGCAAACAGCTTTGATTGTGCGGAATGTTTCTGGT
The DNA here is from genome assembly GCF_051020955.1 of Megalopta genalis. Classification (NCBI taxonomy): domain Eukaryota; kingdom Metazoa; phylum Arthropoda; class Insecta; order Hymenoptera; family Halictidae; genus Megalopta; species Megalopta genalis. The sequence continues at coordinate 9,049,163 of NC_135019.1, forward strand.
CTCGAATGCACGTGCCGGTACACGTTCAACTGGTTCGAGAAAATTTCCAAGCGTCGAGCCAGATCTCGTTCTAATTGGACGTCAACTGAATTGAATCATCGCTAAGAAAAAAGTATCCGTCGAGTTCCAACCGGATCGAGGTGGGGTTTCTTCATTAATTAAGAATAAGGGAGTGCCGTCGATACTGAAAAGAGAGATTGGAACAGAAAGAGAGAGAGGAAGATAGAGAGAGAGAGGAGGGGGGAGAGGAGAGGATCGCCGTCGAACAATGCGAAACAGACACGGAGTTACAGAAGTAATAGGTGGTTGAACATTCAGTGGAGCGCGGACGTCGCCAACATCCGGCGAGTTGGAAACATTTTCGAGGCAGAATAATTGAGATAAAGGGACGATAACAAATACCGGATGCGACGTTGAAACAGCTACTTTCGCGCTCTTTCAGGGACGAAATAAGGAACTCTCGAAATTCGCTCGCGCAAGAACTTTTTCTTTTCAGGCCGGATCCGCGGCGCAAGTTTTTCAATGAACTTTAAAGCGCTTGCCCTAATTTCCCGGTGAATGGGGGACCGCAATGAAAGCGGCCCCGACCCGCTTTATTTTTTTTTCTCCTCTCTTTCTTCTCTTCTTCTTCTTACTCGACTCGTCCGCCCCCGCCGGAGCACGTTGCTGCCCGCGCCCCTAACGTCGCGTTCCGCGTACGCGGGGCACATACACATGTACACGCGCGCACAGAGAAATGCCGCGGCATAAAGCCGCGGTGTGTGCGAGGAAATAAAAAGAATCGCGGTTGAAAAGAAACCACGCTGGAAGCTGGCGTTAGCAGGTGACAATCCGTTCTCGCCTCGTCGCCGGAACTCGCGAATAGAAGCAACAATGTGCGAATTTGCACGCTGGATAAAACCTCGCGGAGGGTACAAAGTCCCTTGTCCTCTACCTTCCTCTTTCCCTCTCTTTCTCCCTCCTTCTCTCTCTCTCTCTCTCTTTCTCTCTCTCTCTCTCTCTCTCTCTCTCTCTCTCTCTCTCTCTGTCTGTCTGTCTTTCTCTTTTCCTCTGTTCCTTTTTCTCTCTATCGAAAGAGTCGCCGACGCTTCTTCGATCCCGTTGAGAAAGAAATTGCTCGCGCTTCCGCTCGAACGAAGCCTTATTAATTTATTATGAATGCGAAGGAGGACGCGTCGCCGTGGAAGATCAACAAGACGAGACGCGCCGGCACAATTGGGGAAGGTGGACGAGCCTCCGCTCCCGACGGGAGACGGAAATATAATTAATTACGAAAGCTGCAAATGCTTTCCTTCTCTATCTTCCTCCTTCTTATTTTCTTTTCCCTTCTCTCTCTCTCTCACACACACTCTCTCTTTCTTCCCTCTTGCTCTTTCCTTTTTTTCCGAAGTTCGCATCGTTGATATTTCTGCGAGTTTTTCCGCTTGCCGGAGACGAAGGGAGAATTAATGAGAAATTCTGAACTCTCGGCCCCCGACCAGCCGCCGGTCTACGTTTATTAAAATCACAAACTCGACCGATGCGTCGCGATAACTGAGCCTCATCGGACAAGACGGGGCTGGGTGGGTAACTTCCCTTTTACGAACCACGGTACGCCGCTGTCCATAAATATTTAGTCACTTCACTTCCAGCGGAAAAGGAAAAATGAACAGTTGTTCTTGCCGAACCGAGTTGTGTAGGTGGAGCTTCGGGGAATTATTTATACTTTGAAAGAGACGGACCAGTTAGCGAGAGTTTGTTATCCTTCAATCTTGGATAATTGCAATTAAGCAACGTTGCGAGACTTTCGAATTATTTTAATTCTAGAGCCGCGAACCGCGTATTAGAAGATATTTTAGAAAAGTACTTGCAGAAAAATCGGTCGTCCCACAAAATCGGTGCACCAAGTCGGAAAATTCACTCTGAGTTCCAACGTGTCCGCACTCTGGACACTTATTTCGACCGTTGGAAGACAGTATGGTCTTTTCAGGAGCAATAATGCCAACGATAACACAAATAAGATAATAAAAATAAAATTGCTGCGCTTTTGATTTGTTTTCGGACATGATTAACCTTATATTTATCGAATATGGCGCATAAAAATTTATTATCGAAAGATAAACGAAATAAAATAATAAACAATTTTAAACAATGTTGTAAACAATTTTGTACATTAATCAGGCCCGGAAAGAAACCAAAGGCACAGTAATTGACCACCTCGCAGTAACCGTCTCCACTATCTTAATTCAATGCTAGAATAAAAACGGTAACAGCTTAACTATTTTATTTCTAATTATTTGCCACGATTCGCAGGCAATTCGGAGGCCACGTGCCACGATTCGACGGTCACGTACCTTTAACTCCGCGGTTTTTCATACCTAATTCACACCCGAACAGACCATTTTGCGTTGATTTTCCGCATCACACGCTTGACCGATTCCGTCGACTCTTAGCATCGACGCAACAATAAATTACACAGCCTTAGAACTAACACAAGGAAATTCACAGCAACCCGAAATTTGGAATTTCCGGGAGAAACTACGTCATGCCCGATGGCACCATCTCGCTAGAACGATTCGATGGTCACGTACCTTTAGCTCCGCGGTTTTTCATACCTAATTCACACCCGAACAGACCATTTCGCGTCGATTTTCCGCATCACACGCTTGACCGATTCCGTCGACTCTTAGCATCGACGCAACAATCAATTACACAGGCTTAGAAATAACACAAGGAAATTCACAGCAACCCGAAATTTGGCATTTCCGGGAGAAACTACGTCATGCCCGATGGCACCGTCTCGCTGGAAAGACAGCTTCCCCTAAGAACTGTATCACGATCAAGATTCTCGTCGCCTTAAAAACCGGCGCGCAAATACTTGTGCAGCGGGAACAGTGTACGTGACCGAGTAAAAACGACGGCCGAGTGATTTAATTGGTTCGGAGGTAGCCGGGGCCCGGCGGATCGTGCTTCATAATGGAACGGTAAATATTGAACGCGGTTAAGTATCTCAAAGCGTTAAAGATTCACCGGCCAGGTGGAAAACCGCTCGAACTTTTAAGTGCGACCGCGATATAATCCAACATTTTGTATCAGCAGCTCGGCGGCCGACGTGGACGGGGCTCGGCTAATAATGTTTGCGGCCAATGATACACCCGGCCAATGGGGAACTTTTTAAGCCGCCGCGTCGCAAACAGGTTCTCGAACGGGTTACCGTGAACACGACAAATATCAATCGCTTGCACACCGGTTCCCTCGTCTTCCTTCTCCCACGAGGAGAGGAACACCGACCGGCCTGGAACCCGACCCGATCGGCCGAGGGAATTGTTTATACTGGAGAACCGAGTCGATTCCACCGGATAACCGGGTAAACCCCGCTGGCGAGGCGGATATATATCGACGAGCTTTTGCCCGTTCTCCGTCCACGAACGTCTCGCGGGTACGTGGCCGACTGGAAACTTGCCCCCGCGATCCAACGAATTCGAGCACGACCGTTTTCACGCGAGAGCCATCTTGGTTCTACCGTGGCCTGGATTTTCCCGGGAATCGGAATTTTTCTCTCTGGATCGTACACCTCCGTCAGGAATATATTCCTTATATGCTAAAACAGTTTCACGGCACGGTTCACCGTGCTGCTAATCATTTATGGAGGAAGCCACCGTGTACTGTTTTGTCGGATTCTATTGTAAATATTGAATCGAATTCAGCGGAAATCGGTCGGACCGCGTTGTTTGTTTTACAACCCTTTGGGCATTACAATATCGACGAGCGGGCTTCTTGGAGAAACAGGCCGTGCGCGTATGAATTTTTACCGCGAATATCACCTATCCGAGCCGATCGATGCTGCTCTCGTTTCGATCGAAAAGAACCTTGGCCCGGCGTGACGATTTTTGGTCGAAAGAATATTTTTACTGATGCGACAATTAAATCGACAATTTAGCAGATTACGAAAACAGGATACATTTGCGAACGTTTAGATCTGCGAACATTTATGCGATCTAGTTGATCGCACTCTCGCTTCCATCGGAAAGAGCTTGACTTTTGTTGTGAGAATTTTCTTTTGACACTCTCATCGACGTAGCAAGCGCCGTTTATCAGTATCAAATATCCTCACAATATCAGAATCGTTTAATCAATGAAACCGAAACTGTAATAATAACTATAATAACCGTAGGAAATATTAACTGTTCCGTATCCTAAAAATCTGTATTATAAAAGTAACGTTTACTTCGTTCAGGACATTGAAATGAAAATAAATTTGGCAACCTGGTCAAAAATTAGTGTCACCTATACGAGACCAACGCGATACGAGTTAACAAACAAATTCAAACGAATAAGGAAGTGTCAGTCTAGAGGTATAATAAAATCTGCTTAAAGAGCGGTAGACTTGCTCAATTAACCCTTTGACGTATCATTTTCTTCGCAGTTACTGCGTTTAGAAATTGTTCGATTCGAATAATTTCGTAGAAGAGAAAAAGAATCGATACTCACTGCGTGCCTAAATTTACTCGAACGTTTACATACGTTTAGATATTTTAAGTATTTTAGAATGTTTAAATATTCGTGACAAGAGATTAGAATTTTATTCTAATTTTAAAAAACAGAATAACATCTGTGCTCGATAGGTTATTACCAGAAATTTCCATCGCGAGTCGGACTCGTCGAAATACGGCAAGGGGTTAATAACAGTATCTCTTGATCATCCGCGTAATTTTTGTTTGCTCGCCGGGTACCCGGACAAGTCGGATAATGTATCCAAATCAGTGTACCAACACCGTGGACGGCGCAGGCCAACAGACAGGGTTCACATACGAGATTTTCCCAGGGGACGCTTATGTATTGTTTATTTTAATTATGCGCAGGTTTATACGAGCCTTATAAGGTCCCGGGACAATGTCGGGGAGCAACAATATCGTTTTAACGGTCGAGAGGACGAGGCCATCGGGTATCAGCGTTCCCGAGATGTTCCATTAAGGCGTGTCTGTAAGCAACGATGAGGAGATTGCTCCGTTTTCGAAACGACGATACCGGTCGGGATCAGAATCCGTCGTAATTGCGTTCCCGAAGAAAATCAACGAATCGTCCGTGAAGCACGGCTTAAGCCGTTTCTCGAGGAGTCTCGGAGAGAAATGTTCCGCCCTTGCCACTTCGATCTATAATGGCTCGATGAAACTCGAAACTGCCATAACTTCTCCCCCCGGCGATTTTATACGGTACAAGGAACTTTCGCGTACCGTCTCGGGAATTTTTCGGATTCGGAAAGTTCATTAGTGGCGGCGATCCTTTGTCTCGCATCGTCGTGATTACACCTTTAAATTTTTGCTTAAAAGTACACAATTTGCTTACGACAATAGTGAAAATGAGCTGTGACATATAAAATCACGATTTTCCTTCTTTTCGATCCTCTTTGCTCGATCCTCGATCGACGTTTGCGAACTCTAACCTTGCTGTTTCTAATAGCTGATTCATTTTTTTATATCGATTCGTAGCTGTTTTTTTAGGAACAGAAACTTCAGCTCCGCTCCTTTATTTTGATTTCAGTAAGTATTGAATATTAAATACGCGAGTACTCATTATGATTTACTTAAAATTTACGATCGATGATGCTTTTTCCTTTAGCATAGTTGCATTGAAAGCATTGTCGATTTGCTAACAATGATAGAGCAACACCGCGTTGTTTCTAATTAAATGCTTCTACTTAAATATTTGGATCATTTACTTTATTTTCTATTGCGTCTTTCATTGTACCATTTAATTTCTCTATTATTATTATTATTATTATTATTATTATTATTATTATTATTATTATTATTATTATTATTATTATTATTACTATAAACTGGGTAACCGAAATACAGAACACTGAAGACATTGCAAGAGTTTAGAAATACTATTACATTATTTTCAATATATTAAAAATTTTGTATAATTATGAAATGATAAGGTTTCTATTTTCTACAAAGATCGATTCTATCAGGGGAACTATTAAGAGCGAAGATCAATGCTAATCAACATGTCTGTGAAAAGAACACACAGCTTTCCAGTTTAATGTTTAATAACGCGGCGATTCTTCGTTCTCCAAACTTATCGAATAATTCCGTGGATGACTTTAAGGATGATTTATTTCTATGCTACACGATCTATTTAACGGGACAGTCATTTTTACGGGAATTCAGAAATTCTGCGGATCCGAACGTCGAGATGGGATTTACGGTTCGCCAAAGCACACAAGTCGACTCGTACAATCGAATTACCAGTGATCCATTGAACGCCGCCGCTGCGCCGGCATGTTTCTGAGCGGACGTCCGTTGCAAACTGGGCCTAAGAGAGCCGAAAGCCCCGTGTCTACCAGGTGCAACAGTCTCAGAGAGACGTCAAGAACATTGGAGAGCGAAAGAGCCCGTCCGAGCAGCCGGCAGAGAGAGAGAGAGAGAGAGAGAGAGAGAGAGAGAGAGGGAGGGAGAGAGAGGGAGAGCGAGCGAGGAGAGAAGGGCCTTTACAGGCACGAAACTCGGGTAACACGAGCAAAGTTGCGAACGCGCAGGTTCTCTGTCGGGTCAGTGTATACAACATCGACGAGTTCCCCGTGTGAGGATCATGAACCAACTCCGGGCAGGTTCATTAAGCGAGATAAGGCCGGCCGAGGGTGAAGCGGAACGGATCTCTTTCGCCTCTGCCATTCTCTCACAGCCCCCGAACTATCTCGCCGTTTCTTCTGCAGATAAGAACGCGTTTTGACCCGGACGACACCGTCCGTGATTCGTCACGCGACACGTGGACCCCCATCCACGACGAACAGCCGCTCCACTAAAAATCTCCTGGCTTACCCATAAAATTAACTGTTGTCTGTATACAAACTAATTAATCGTGCAATTTCCTGTCCTGAAATTGACCATAAATCCGTCTCTTATGTGCACCTTAGATTTTCTCCTTTTCTTTTTTTGTCACAGAAGCACATGGTAACTATATCGAGGATTTTTATGCAAAATAAAAATTGTCTGGATTGAGATTGCAAGAGGAATAATTTTAACGAGTCGAACACAATACAACAGTATCTTTAACATTTTTAAATGTTCTCGTGTTCGTTTTATATTCATTATATGTGATAACCTGTTGAAATTGCTTGCTCGTCGTTATTGCTATGCTCTCAACTTCTTTTCTAATTGTTTTACTTCGTTTGAACAATGTATCATCGCTATTGTTCACTACTATTCTCAATTCTTGATCTTATTGTTATTATTGTTATTATTACGTTCCAATACTCCTTCTATTGTTATATTATTGTTGATGTCACATTAATTCTCACATACTAATTCTCATATTAGTACCGATTGCTTCATTCTATCTTCGCTTATTGTTATCTTATTTTTATCACTTTTCTGTCATTTTATCTTCGCTCTTATAACGTTCTCTGTAACAAATGGTCCATCCCGTTGACATAATAAACACTATTACTATTATTATCATTATCATCATTATTATTATTATTACCATTATAATTATCATTATAAACTATTATTATTATTATTACTATTATTACTATTATTATTATTATTATCATTATCATTATAATTATTATTACCATCATCACTATTACTATCATTATTATTATTATTATTATTATTATTATCAGTATCATTATCATTATTACTATTATCATTATATATATATATATATATCGTCATTATTATTGTTATAATAACTATTATTATCATTATTATTACTCTAACCCTAGTTTTAAGGCAAGTTAATCAAGTTTGCTGCTCCCATCTTTAGAACACCTCCGAGAAAAATCCCGGAATCTTCCCCCATAAGATTGCAACTTCCCAAAAATATCTTTGCCGGTGAAAAATCGAGATCCGCGCAAGAAAGCGGATAATAAAATTCTCCGGAGCCGCAGCTTTCTCGGAAGCACGATTTCCTTCCACAGTCTTCCATTAGCCCCGTTCACGTAATAATTAATTTCCGTTGCTAATCCAGCTGTTTGTAGCCATCGCATCATCGCATTGCCGGCTCGCTCTTATTCTTAGACCACAAGATCTTGCCGCGTTTTGCATTGCATAGCGTATTAATAACTCCATTAAACGTTCCGTTCCATTTTATGCAACGGGGATTACGGTGTTATTTATTCATCGACCTGGCGCGTTTACGATCATTGGAAAACGCGCTGTATTTTCGCCCGATCTTAATCGGTACCTTTCTCTTCGGCGATCTATTCTGCATCGGGCCACCAGGTTTGCGCATCCTACGGCAGTAATAACGCAGGATAGTGGTCGAATATGGAACCGTGCCATTTCTACGGATCTGGTAAATGAATATCTGTTAACTGTGCTTGTTTCGCTGGTGCATTGTTCGATGGTTTCGTACACGATTTAACTATTATATATAATTATTATACATACATATATATATATATATATATATATATATATATATATATATATAATATAATTATTATATATATAATATATATATAATAATAATGGTACTATTTAACTGGTAGTATTCAACTAGAGGCATTTAATTAGAAACAACGGGTGTTGCTATATCATATATAATCTATATAATTATATAATATAATAATAATAATAAAGAAATGAAATGGTACTATTTAACTGGTAGTATTTAACTAGATAATAGAGCAACACCACGTTGTTTCTAATTAAATGCTTCTAGTTAAATAGTACCATTTAATTTCTTTATTATTATTATTATTATTATTATTATTATTATTATTATCATATATATAATTATTATATATAATTATTATAAGGTGACAGAAACGTCTAAACATCGCGCGAATAATCGATCAATCGCCGATTGACGCGAACGATCTAAATCCCCTCAAAGCAATCGAAACTGCGCCACTTGCTCTAGAGCATATTTCTGCCATATTAGAATCGGTAAAATTCGTTGTGTTAAACTCTGTACCAATTCCAATAAAGCCCTCGCCTAAATTAACGAGATCCAATATCGCTCGACGATGAAGACTCCACTATTTTCCGCAGCGATTCCGATCGAAAAATTTCTTCGGTACATTATCTAGCGAACCGATCCCTCTATCTTCTCTCCCCGAGAACCCCGAAGTCGTTCCGTCCAATATCGAAAAAGTTATCCTCTTTTAAAGAGTGACCGGGTATTAGCAGCAGCGACTGAACACGAAAAACAAACTGCTGCATAGCCGGCTGATATTTCCGAGAAAAAGCGGGCAAGAAGGAAGAGAATGCAGCGTTGCAGGGGAGGCTGCATCGCGGCGTTTCGTCGGTTAATGCCTTTCTAATGTGTAAAACATAACGTTTCACTCGCCCCGCGTCTATTTGCTGCCTCGATGGACGATCTACCCCCTAAACTCGGGATCTGATGCACACGACCGATACGGTCGCCGCTCCCGTCGCCATTAAGGCGTAATTGAGAATCGATACTCGATCATCCGGCGGCCCGATATCGGTTCCTTCTATCTCTCTTTCTCTCTCATACCTTCTCTCTCTCTCTCTCTCTCGCTCTCCCCTTCTCTTTCCCCCCTTCTGATTTTAATAAGGTGACGCCATGACGGTCCCGGCTACCCTTCTTCCTCATTTATATACGCCAGCACGCTCGCGTGCTTCTCACACGGCGTGTTATTTTAAGCGAACCTTGTTTCACTGAAATTTCCCGGCGATACGCGTCCCCCCAGCCAAGAACCTCGCAAATTGAAAAATCAACGATACAACGACGGGTCGCCGGGTTACGCCGCTACAAGCGGAATTTCGTCGGTTACAAACCACCCGAGTTGCTCGTTATTCGGATTGTTTTAAATTAATACTTACGTAAGATAATTATCCGACCGAGTTCTCCTTTTAATCGAATATTTTGTTCGAGTCATTTATTATTCGACATAAATTATATTCTACCTACTTGTTCGAATAATTCGTCGGTCTATCTGTTTATTCGAATGATTCTTTATTCGAATCATTCTTTATTTGAGTAATTTTTTATTCGAATAATTCTTTCTTCAAGTAATTTTTTATTCGAATCATTCTTTATTCGAATAATCCTTCATTCGAATAATTCTTTCTTGAAGTAATTTTTTATTTGAATTATTCTTTATTTGAATAATCCTTCATTCGAATAATTCTCCCTGCAAATAATTTTGTATTCGAATAATTCTTTCTTCGAACAATTTTTTACTCGGATAATTCGAAACATTTTCTATTCGAATCATTTATTTTCCATACGAATTCCCGTGCGAATATATATATATATATATATATATATATATATATATATATATATATAAATTCTTATTCGAATAAATTTTTATCTAGATCAATTTTTATTCGATCGTGTATTTGTTCTTACACGGCAGCAAACGTGTTGAAAATGTTCGTGCCGCCGATCGCGGACTACCCGTTAACTTCCTGTTAATAGGAACTCTAATTGAATTCCTCTAACGAAGAATATAACGACGATTATATACGAAGAAAATTTCACTCGAAATTTGGACGTTGTCCAAATATTTGCCGACGCCGAAAAATTTCAAAAATCCCATCGTAATCTGTGGCGTACGGCGTACCGTTTATTGTCCGAGAAAGTCTCCCCCCCCCCCCCCCACTCTCGCCCCGAAATCGGCTCGGCGAGAAGATTTCCGGAGCGTTTCATGCGGCAACGGACAATGTGCAAACGCTGGCGAACTATAGCCGTGCCTTGGGAAACCGGGCATTTTGTAAATTCCCGACAGAAATTCGGTGAAAATTGCCCGGGAGATTAGCCGGCGGTTCAACCGTTGATGAGCGGGATCGATCGTACGTGGCTCGCGGATCGATATATATCGGGGGGACGCGTTGTCGTTGTCGTTCCGGAGCGGATCGTGGCGGACAGGTCTGCGGCGAATCAATCTTTTCACGGACCGGGATGAAAAATTCAACGTGGCGTACGGTGGAGCGTGGATCGAACAGTATCCGCGGCGGTATCCGTCCCTTGTTATCCAACGAAACGCAGTCATTAAATACCCAGTACGTCGAATGTTTCATTCGACGCCGCTAAATGAAATATGCAGCCGCCGTGCTGCGTCGCGTCGCGTCGCGTCCGTTCGCGGAATCGGATGGGCTCGGCTCGGCTCCGATCCGATCCGCTTCGCTTCGTTTCGCTTTGGAAGGCATTAATGAACGCGGAACGACCGATATTCGGCCGGGGGGATTTAATGGCATCCGAGACAATACGTTCTACTTCACGTGGGCCCGGCACGTTTCATCTCGTTAACGGCACGTGGCCGTGACACTTGGCTTATTACCGCGTGATTAGCTTCCTCCTCGATGCCGCGTTTTGATTACGCCCCATATAATTGGCCCGGCCCCGATTACGAGCCATTACCGCCGCCCACAATGAGGACCGTCGCCCGGCAATATGTAAACCCGCCGACGTTGTTTATCACGATCGCGATTTAACCCGTCGCGCGCGTCGCGCGTCGCGGCCGCTTCGAGTGCTGCGTCTCTGGCCCGCCGGAAAATCACGGCGACGCCCGGGGCCGCCGTAAATTTCATTTCATTCACTGCACCCGATCCGAAACGACCTGCCCCGCGACCCTGTTACCGTGAAACGACGCAATTATGTCCACCCGATTCACCCGGTTCGGCTCGGCAACACACTTTGCTGACCTTTTTCCCCCCGCCGAACCTACGGTTTCACCGACGCCTAGGCTACAGGAGCCAATTACTGTGCCCTGTTAGCAGTCTTCGGGAGCTCTCTCTCTCTCTACTAAACAGAACATCAGCGATCTAAATGACGCTTCTCGAGGACTTAAATGTAAATTTCGAAGTTTCTTTTGCAGATGCGAGTCCCGTTAATAGTCGGACACTTTTCAAAACGCAATACAGTAATGTCTCCCTAATCGACGCTCAGATTGTCCACGAAAATGGACAATTTTGGAAAAGAAAATACGATTGTTCCAGCCTTGTGTATCTCCTCTTCCCGAATTGTTCATTTTTGTGCACAATCTGAGCGTCAATTAGGGAGACATTACTGTAACTTTTTTAGACCTGGACTAAACGACTTGAATTTTCTTTTACGTGATAGAGCGACCGTTAGACCATAACTAGAATGCTTCTTTTAAATTCTGCTATTGCTTAGAATAACGAAAGAAAATAAAAGCTTTTGTTTCTTAACTTTTTTATCTGAGTCTATGACGAAAATTTAAAACATGATCTCGGTAAGTTATATGCATGCTGCATCTTTAATTGTTCGCAGCTCATACGAAGGCCTACCGATTTCGATGAAATCGTGGCATGTGGCCTTGGAATTGTCTTCGAATAGTGGCACGCGGCCTCCGAATTGTCTTAAAATCGTGGCAAAAAATTAGAAATAAAAAAGTTGAGTCATCGTTTTTATTCTAGCATTGCTATGTATTTATATTAACACTTTCTGTGCGATGATCGATGAACATAAACAACGTAAACAAGTGTGGATATTGCTATTGGCTCCTTATTTCATCGCTGCGTCTTTGACTTTAGGTGATTATTATTTTATCGAATTATTTCGTGAATTTACATAAAGTATTCTAAATTTGATTGCGTAGACGTGCAGCCATTAAATTGTTAATGTACAGCAGCATGCTGACTGCTGCCAATTCCTAGCTCGGTGCGTCCTAGGGAGAATTTACTGTATTATCAACACATTTATTCGTATCTATGTCCTCCTTCTAACAAAATTTATAGCAGAAAAGGGATCGATCGAAACTTGCCGGGCACTGTTTTCGATATTTTCCCCATAAACGCGAGCAGCTCGGTAAACAACGGACCTATCCACTCAGGAAGCCCGTGTTGCTCATTGACCCATCAAGAACGTGACTTCCGTCCGCGGGAGAGGATCGTCGAGGCCGTTTGGGGTCACTCAACGCCGCTTAAGGTCATATTATTTATGAAATGGCAACCGGCGAACGGCTTCGATGCGGGGATCGGAGGCGATCGACGTCGGTCGACTTAATTATTCGCGGTGCCGGGTAGAAGGTGACGCGAGGACAGCCTCGTTTTCAACGTGAACCGAATAAGACGAGGAAAACAGGTGCGCGATGAATCAGCCCAGTGATTTGTAGGCGGACTGTGCGACCCCGGCTCGTTAAAATTCCGCGGACGCGCCGCAACTTCCGAGGAGGATCCAGGAAAGTGTTCGCCACGCGCCGCTCCGGTCTCTCAATTAACGTTTCGGAGTCTCCTGGACGGTGTCCATCGTCGGGGAAAAGACTTGCCGGTCGCTTAGGGCAACGCTTCCTCGGGACAGGCGCCGGAATTTATCGAACTTTGATATCCAGCGACGGGGAAGCTGTACTTGGGAAATCAGTGTTCAAACGAGATTGGAGGCGCTGCAATTTCCAAGGTTACGGATATTCTCGTTCCCCGGATTTTTATGAACGTAATTAAATATTTTAGAGCCGGCAATTTATGGTAATAAAAACAGGCGAAAGAGATCCATCAGATTTTACGGACATCTTTGAAGCTGCCAGTGATTCTACTCTAATTTTATACATTTCTTAACTACCGAATGCAGTAGTAATTTTTTTAGATAAAAAGAAGTCCATTTTTCCATTGTTGAAAATTTGTTCACAACCGATCCGTCAAAAATTATTCGTACTTCGTTGTCGAGTAAGAACTTGCACGTCGAACAGGTGTCGTATCTTATCCACATCATTTCCTTTATCATTTCTCTCCTTTTTTTCTCGTTTGCACTTAGTTCGATTGCTATTGTACTTTTATATCGTATAACAAAGAGGGTTCGTTTAAAATAATAATATAATAATATAATAATATAATAATATAATAATATAATAATATAATAATATAATAATATAATAATATAATAATATAATAATATAATAATAAATAACCTTTAAACGAATAAACATAATTATCATTACCATGATTATCATCCTACGCTATGGAATAAATAAATGAACAAACCCATATAAAAAAATATTTTCTAACAGTTCAAGGACGTACCTACAGATTCCAGAAGAGATCATCCCGAAGTTGTGAACAATGATCTATGAAAGAATTCAAAAAGATCCCTCATATAGTAGTCGCGCGAGGCTTCCGTCGGAGATAATCGACGGCGACATTTTTAGAAAAAATGTCGTCGGTTTAACCTTAGCCGGCCTTGAGCAACCGTAAGCGGCGTCGAGTGGCCCGTGAACGATCGCGGGGCCCGCGTCTTCGACGCGAAGGACGTCGGCGAAACCGGTAAACATTTCACCGGGATCGATAGTTAGTTGGAAAGTTCTATAATTTCGATTCTGGCTGGCATCGATGATTTGCAAGACGAAAAAGTTGGATGGACGAGCAGAACGATGGAACGTTCGATGTCTCCTCAACGAGCGATTCCTCGTTATTGGAAAAGTCGTGGGAACTTGGCTCCCGAAGGTTGGCCGACGTCGGGAACGCGCAGGAAATTACGACGAGCGTGGGTATCAGTGGCCGACGATTTTCTTAATTTCCTTGAAACGCTCGCGATCGCTCGGCAATTTTGCCCGGCGACCGCGCGAAAACTATGAGCGAACCCTTTTCAATAATTCCACGGGCCCGGCCCGGCCCGAACGAAGTTTGAACGTCGCCTCGCGCGGAATTCGTGAAACTTTCGTCTTTCGCGGCCGTTCTTCCAGCGGCATTTCCGGTCCCGCCATTTCACGACGCTCCAATGTCCGATTTCTTATTGTCCGCCAGTCTTTGAGACGCTAAACTTGCTAAAGTACATAATTTGCACAGTGTCCGTTGATCACCAGCCGGTGGAAAATCTGCCGAGATAGTACACAGTCGAATCTACCGAAAATGTTGTCATGACCCTCTGTCCGGTTTTTATAGAATATATAAATAGTATTTATATAATATATAATATATATAAATTGCACGATTTTTATCACAGCTTCGTTGATCACGACTGTTTCGTGCTTAATTATTTCTCTGATGCAATTGTCATTCTTCGATTTTGGTAACACAAGAATCGAATTATTTGTTGATTTGGAAGAAATAAACTGCGGATCTTAACGCAAAATAAAAAATTGCAGCGAACATGAATCGCATAAAAATTTCTTACTCTAATAATTTCAATGTATTGAAATATATTAAATGTTTTTAATATAGTCATCGTTCGAATTTTCACCATCGCGAATCTAACTCGATGTTACAGTGCAAAGGATAAAAAACGGTCAATTGTTGTTCTAATTATAGCATTCTAATTTGAACTTGAATTCGCGATGCATATTTTATTTATAATTAAACTGCGAAATTGATGCATTTATGTATAACAAAAATGAGTAGGTGAAATTTCAAACGACGACTACGTTAAAAAAATTTACGAACGTCTTTATATTGTTCACAACTTATTACTATTCTATATACTTTTATTATTTATTATATTATTTTTCCAATAATGAGGAATCGCTCGTTGAGGAGACATTGATATATATATATATATATATATATATATATATATATATATATATATATATATATATATGTATAATAATAATAAATAAAATATAATAAATATATATATATATATATATATATATATTATATTTTATTTATTATTATTCTATATACTATTCTTCACAACTTAAGTACAGGAAAGAAAGGGTCATCGTTGATCATAGAGGATGCAGTTAATTGCAATTACTACTCCTGACCTATTTAATATCTAATACTTCGTAGGAACAAAACGCAGGAGCGAGAAGACTTCCGAATCTGAATAGAAATTGAAACGAACGTCGCTCGAGGTTTGAGCAAAGGAGATCGACAGAAAGGAAAGTCGTGCTCCGATGAAGTTCCAACGGGATCGTCGCAGAGGATGCGTGCGACTGCAGCGACAGGGGGGGGGGGCGGAAACGCGGTTAATTATTCTAATGACAAGCCGTTTGTACCGGCAATAACGCAAGGTACTTGCGCGTGCCTGTTCAAAGCGGAGTGCGTCGAATAATTACGACAGCGTTCCGCTGAAAGAAATATTTAAAAACGGCCGAGCGAAATGGAATGGGTGGCGAGTTTAACGATTCATAGTGGAAAAATGGCGACACCGGGACGGATTCGAGGAAGGCTCGCTTGTGCAAACGGTTCGGGAGGGGGAGGACCCCGCGAATGCGTGCGAGATTGAACGCGTCCGTCGGTTTAGCCAGCAAAAGGCGCGCGGGTGTTTGCGGTCCGTGAACGTTGATGAGTTCGCAACAGAATCCCATAGCGCGTCTTATCGCTGTCGTCGCGTTGCGATGCATCGCGCGGAAAGCATGGTTTTGAGTACGGTTGGAGAGGTTAAATTGATAATTGTTCCGAAGAGATTACGCTGACAGCGACCGCGAATCTCGAGCCGATTTGTTTCCGGCCTTCGCTCGAGGGTAACCGCCCATTTCCGGCGCATAGGAACCGACGGGTCGAAATATTATCTCCTCGAATTTTTGGGACACCCGTGTACATTTTTGGAACCTTTAAATTAACATCGGCGCTGGGCTTAATCGTTTAGATCTCAAACACTGGACTTTTCGATCTCGATAGATCCAAAAGTGATTAATAACTGCTTTACAACGACGAAAAGACTATTTATCGAGACCTTTCGTATTTTTTTTCGTAATGTACGCTTGGATTTTGTTCAAACAAAAATTGAAAATTTTTTAAAAATATTTGAAACGAAAAATATGCAACTGGTCACATTGACCAGCTTGATAAGTTTGGTGTTAATGTATCTCATTATTTTGTCGCGAATAAGTAGTAAACATAAGAACATTCCGGTGATCGAGCAAGTAGAATTAGATTGTCTACTGTCAGACAAGTGAAATGATGTTCCTTCGTGGTCAGACAAGAATAATCAGAGCGACCTGTAACCAGACAAGTTGAGCAAAGTAAAAGCAGAATTTTATAAACAGAACAAGAGCAGTCTGTATCCAGAAAATGCTGGATAGAATAAGAACGCCTATTGTCAGACGAATGAAATGAAATTAATTTGTGATTGGATAAGTAAAATTAGTTTCTCCGGTACCCGAGTACCACAAAGGAAATTTAGAATCCAATTAGTAGAATACGGACGATCAGTGAACAAAGTGGAATACAAATAGTCTATGCCAAGAATAGTAGAATAGGGAGGCCTGCGGTTAGACCGGTGCAGTGGCCTGTCATCAATCGAATAGAACAAGGTCAATTTATAATGAAGTGGAATGGGGTTTGCCTATAGTCAGACAAGCGGAATGCTGTCGACTTGGAATCAAAGTAGAATAGGCACTAGATGCTCCCCACAAATACAATCGAAACGATTATAAATTGGAGTCGATGATCTGCAAATGTAAATACAGAATGTTATTTAACACGTTCCGTGCCGAGCTTTTTTTACTCGAATCTTCACACTTTGATATTTTACTAAAACTTGATGTATTACGTGCAATTATTAATTCTCGTACACATAACAACGTAACAAAAACTTATCAACGCCCATTCTTGCGGTGGAAATTGATTCTTCGGTTCTAAATTTCTTGTAAACAATTTGTTCAGTTCACTAAGTAAACATGCAAGCGTGTACCATCGATGGTACACGTGGCACGGAACGTGTTAACTGATGGTTCAACCGGATATGCGCTGATTCTACGTCTGAAAATAAATTGAAAATGTGGAATAATTCTTTTTCATTCGGGGCTCCGTTTTGGAGGAAAATAGTAGGTGGAAGGAATAATGCTACTGAATATGAATTACAATAGTATTTTTACTTGCTTAATAAATTTACCGAAATTGTTTCTCAGTTCGTATACAAAAATTGACGATTTAGGAAAAGAAGGTACGATTATTCAAGCTTTGCGGCTCGTTTTTACAGCTGCCGATTGTCAAGAAATATAAAAACGAGTCGCAAGGCTCGAATAATCGTATCTCCGCTTCCCAAATTGTCCACTTTCGTTTACAAGCTGAAGAAAAATTAGAGAGAATTTACTGTATTTCTTTCAGCTTATATTATTATTATTATTATTATTTCGCGTGATTCTTTAATCGAATGCATATAAAATTCCAATTATTTTCTCGTACAATATCTGCATTCTTAACAGCTGACTAAATGAAAACGAATTGAACAATATAAAAATTACTTTGAAAAACGGCGCAGCAATCTTCGATAGTGTCTCAGAGTCGTCATTGGGGTGCAAATGGTTGTAAAAGCTGTGGGACAATCGAAGAGAATTTACTGCACTTGTCGTCACGCTACAAGCCACGCGAACTTGTCGCATCGTTCAACTCGGCTTCCTCGAAAACAAAGCCGCAAATGAAAACAAAAATGTTATTCTTTTTCTTCGATTTATTTTTTTCACGCAGAATCGGCTCCTATCCGGTTGCACCGTCAGTTATACGACTCCGTGCTCATCAGTCCTCCGCCATTAAATGACCGGCATCAATCTACTTGCAATTGCAAGCAAATCGACCGAACTCTGTCACAAGCATCAAATTTATCAAGAACACCGACGAACGTTTACGGGAGCAACGTACGCGTCCCCCGACATACCGGTGCAAGATTACGTTCAACTTGATACTATTCACGAGTGGGGGAGATGGCAGAGAGTGCACCGGCTACTGGTGTACAGCGCGTTTGTTGACGACTGATAGTCGTCCTTGCTAGTATTTCACCGGGGCCGACATGCTTTTTTTACTGCGCCATAATAATAATTCTTTTTACTGCTCCGAGTTTTATATGACGCGGAACGGACGTGGCGCAACCTCGTACCCTGTCTTCCTCTCGCGCAGAGAAATTTCGCTGTTGGCGTATCAATTGCAACGTTGATCAATCGCTGCGAGCCCGGCGGCCCGAGATTCCAGCGATTTTCAATGCAAATTGTCTTTCCGGCCAAATTGTTGGGAATCTTGTGCAACGAATTCCCCGGATTTAACATTGCGTGTTACCAACGCTCCAATTCACTGTACCAAAGCCTGCGCCGGTGTTCAACAGGGTATCCACTTCATTCTGAACCCTATAAATACAAATTCCGCTTCGCAGTTCTCTCGAGCGTCCCTCCAGAAACGTTCAAACTTCCCCCAAAGATCCGCAGTTTACACGCAAATCGCGCTCTCTCTCTCTCTCGAAAATTGTCGAAACCGTCCGGGGACAACCGCGAGATCACCGTAGACACCGGATTACGTAGTTCCACGAGCATGATCCTGTCCAAGAAACATGGTCTTGCCGGCGCAGGACAGCCAAACGTTCGAACGGCGGCCCCTTTTCATCTTATTTCCGGGCGACGGCGAGCGTAACCGCGACGATGCCTCGAGCCGGCATTGAAATCGCGCCGCAATCGTCCGCGGCGATATTTCTATTCCCGGTGAAACTTCCGCGATCGGGTCGGGTCGGATCGCGGGCAAATCGCCGGGGATAAATCAAACGGTCCCATCGACGTTTTCCTTGTCCGTGTGCAGGCGGCCGCGGCGCCGGAACGCTCGCAAATCGAACCGGCGCTGCGTCGAACTTATAATCCGCGGCAATCTGTCCCGGGGCTGGATGGCTCGCTGGCTTTATACCCGGTAATAACAGGATTTTACAGCGCTCGAATGAGCCGCGGCAGCTCGCGAACATCGGCCACGTTACACCGGACGCGATCGCTGTCTTTCGGATCGACGCTGTAAAAGTTAACAGACTACTCGTCACACGAGCTTCCGACTCTTCGTTCGGCTTCGCCAATTACTTCCACCGGATTGGCCCGGCGAAAACGGGAACGCGTACTGCGGATTTCCGCGATTCGTTACGTAATTTCAGTAGTAGGTGAAATCCGAGGCGCTGGATGCGTTTAGAGGATTCAACGATGCTGTTTTATGTTCCTAATCTGGCGAAATCGACGAGGATTCGATCGAGGAGATTATTACGCGCCGTTCACATTTTGCACGCGAGACACTGGGAACGTTCCGAGGACCTAGAAATGATGTTCTTTCTTCTGTTTTTAATTTAATTTATTTAATGTCGCATCATTTAATGTTGCTTAATAGCAATATGCTACAACTGGTCGGATGTAATGTAATTTATACGATAGTTTTGTATTACATTTTTACATTATTTTCTTAACCTAGGCTTCTTAAGTCATCGCTGTATAATTTCGCTAAACAATTTGGTTTCTTCCAAGTATGACATAATCGTTGCTGGTTGCTTGTAGTTGACCTAACATTCTTTGATGGTATTGGGCATTTTTACCTTTTTTCTGATTTTGTTGTACACTGGACATTTTATTAGGATGTGCTTCACTGTAAGCTCAGCGATTTGAATGTATCCATCCCCGTGGTTCCACTTGGGTCAAATACTTTTTGTTCGAAAAGAAATGCTGTTCTTTTGTCTCTAATTTGATGAAATTCGTGAGGATTTTATTGAGAAAATTATTGCAGGTTTATTTTATACTGTGCGCGCGAAACAGTGGGAACGTTTGGAGGATTTAGAAATGGCATGCTGCGGCGTTGTTTCCAATTTGATGAAATTTATGAGGATTTAATTAACGAAATTATTTCGGACAAATTAATTTTGTATACGAGACGGATGGAACGTTCGGTGGATTTAGAAGTGTGGTTGCGTTATTTTGAGTTTCGCGAAATTTCTAAGGATTTTATTGAGAAAATTATTGCAGACCGATTTTATATTTTGCGCGGAACTGTGGGAACGCGCAGAAGAGTCAGAAATGCTCTGGTGTTATTTCTAATTTGGCGAATTTTTTGGAAAATGTTTAAAAACTGGAAAAATTTTCCTGTTTTTACGCGAGACAGTAGGAACGTTAACAAAACATAAAAATGCTGTTGTTATACTTTTTAATTTCATAAATTGGTGGAGGACTTTTTCGTAAGAATTATTGCAGACCATGTTTATATTTTATGCGGAACTGCGGGAACGTTTAGGGATGTTTAAAAATGTATTTCTGTGATTTTGGATTTCGTGGATTTGTTGAGGATTTAATTGAGCAAATTATTGCAAGCAATTTTCTTGCGATCCGCAGAATTGAGGATTCGTTCCAAGATCCAAATTTTGCTGCCATTAACTATAGAAATGAACTTTAAGTTTAACATTAACTTGTTATAAATATTATGCGAACATTTGTACAAAAGTTTCTGCAGCAATTATAAAATTAGAACAAACATTGACTTTTTATCCAATAAATTACAATAGGTCAAAGAAAAATAGGGCAGTTCAAATTGTTATGAAATTATTATTTTATATTTCACATCTCTCTCTCTCTCTCTCTCTCAGCGTGTATGCGAAAAGAATTTTCCAATCGTTTGCTGGAAATATTCACGAAACTACATGGTTTCAAAAATATGGAAAAGGAAAAGAACTAAGAGAGAGAGAGAGAGAGAAAGAGAGAGAGAGAGAAAATGGGAATGGAGAAAGTGTCTCTGGTTTCACGGTTCATCGACGAACCGAGAAACAAATGAACGGAGTATCCGCTTCGAAAACGCGTGCCTCGCTCCATCATATTTTCTCGTCTCTCCTTTTTTTTTTTTTAATTTCATTCTCGTCGGGTGTCGGGCTGTGCGTTGACTGCCGGAACGTTTCGCAGAAGCGTCGAAATGACGTTTAATGTACACCAGTGGCAGGCTCACCCGTCGAAAAATTCGTATCAAAGGCCCGGCGAATTGTGATTGTCGGAGCATGAAGCTAACCCACATTTCCGTCAGTTTGTAATACAATTTCATCGTATCCAGTTTGTGCCTCGCTGATTCGATTTCATGTTCAAACAAACAGGCCTGGCTTCGCTCGAATCGGCGCAGCGCGTCGCGGATCTCTAGTAAAATTTTAAATCCTGAACAGTGACACATTTGGGAACGGGAGAGATTCGGAATATCGAAGACACTCATCTGCGAGATCAATTTTACACTTTAGGATTCACGGGACAAAAATCGGTCCGGCCAATTTGACACGATTTTCGAGACGATGCTCTTTCGGTCGGAACCACTGAACTCTGTTCGATGGTATCTTTTTGCACAGACTGTAATGATCATTACTAGGCTGCGGATTTTATGCACTCCTGCACGTAAATGTGAAATACAAAACTAAAAAGATATTGGAAGAATTTGAGGATTTCTTTATATTAGTTTCAATTTATTACGATCGTTGAACGAGAAAAGATATTTTCATGTAATTTATATTCCTTAAAATTAACATAGACGATTTTTATTGTGCATAAAGACCGGCTCACGACAAAAGTTGGTACAATTTCACCCGATTTTTCTTCAGTTTGAACTATCAAACATTGTTTTCTTTTCGTTATTTCTTTTTTGTTATTTCATTCACGCGCCAGAAGCTGTTCTTACAGCGGATCTAAATTTTCAGAAATTTACTAGGCAGAGGCGACGCGAATGTTCCAGATTTTCCAACAATTTTGAGGAAAGATTTGCAGCAGCGGTCGGATTTTATGGGATTAAAGTGGCCGGGGCGAAGGAAGCCAGAATAAAGAAATCAAACAAAAGAGGCGCTAACGCAGGTGGAGGAATTATACCGTCTGATTGTTCGAGCTCATCGTGTCGTCAGGTCCGTAGAAAACTGATGAACGCCGCAGGAACCAGGTCAGACGTTCAGCCCGTTGTGATCGTAATCTTAATTAACGAATACAGTCGCAGTAACTCGACCGACCCCGTTTCGCGGGCATCTGTAACATCCTAACGCGCCCCGGCCCCGCCACATCCGACGTTAATTGCCCGAAATAGAAATACTTGTTTCCTCCTTTCGAACCAGACACGTATTGCTCACGGCGTAAAGGCAAAGTGCAAATATTTTTAGCGAGACGGCTCTGTCGAGTTGCAATACGATTCTCTGAAAATAAATTCGGCATCGACGAACGAAAAGTTCGGGTCTGTCGGTCGTTGTCGTAACGCTGGGAAATTTGTATCGCCCGAAAGGCGTGCGAATATTAGGCGCGATTATTCGTGTACGAGGGAGGAATCGTCTCGGTTGGGAATTGGAATGGTAATTCGATAATGGTCGGTCAAGTGCAATTCTGAAAATTGCCTGCGATTGATAAACGATCTTTTCCGAAATCAAAATTGCCTGTATCAATTCTAAGAAACAGAAAGACGAATTTGATTCTTTCTCGTGTTCGAGGGAGGAATCTTCTCGGTTGGGAATTGAAATGGTAGTTCGATAATGGTCGGTCAAGTGCAATTCTGAAAATTGCCTGCGATTGATAAACGATCTTTTCCGAAATCAAAATTGCCTGTATCAATTCTAAGAAACAGAAAGACGAATTTGATTCTTTCTCGTGTTCGAGGGAGGAATCTTCTCGGTTGGGAATTGAAATGGTAGTTCGATAATGGTCGGTCAAGTGCAATTCTGAAAATTGCCTGCGATTGATAAACGATCTTTTCCGAAATCAAAATTGCCTGTATCAATTCTAAGAAACAGAAAGACGAATTTGATTCTTTCTCGTGTTCGAGGGAGGAATCGTCTCGGTTGGGAATTGGAATGGTAATTCGATAATGGTCGGTCAAGTGCAATTCTGAAAATTGCCTGCGATTGATAAAGGATCTTTATGCGAAATCAAAATTGCCTGTATCGGTTCTAAGAAACAGAAAGACGAATTTGATTCTTTCTCGTGTTCGAGGGAGGAATCGTCTCGGTTGGGAATTGGAATGGTAATTCGATAATGGTCGGTCAAGTGCAATTCTGAAAATTGCCTGCGATTGATAAACGATCTTTTCCGAAATCAAAATTGCCTGTATCAATTCTAAGAAACAGAAAGACGAATTTGATTCTTTCTCGTGTTCGAGGGAGGAATCGTCTCGGTTGGGAATTGAAATGGTAGTTCGATAATGGTCGGTCAAGTGCAATTCTGAAAATTGCTTGCGATTGATGAAGGATCTTTATGCGAAATCAAAATTGCCTGTATCAATTCTAAGAAACAGAAAGACGAATTTGATTCCTTCTCTAATGATTCTACCGAGTTCAAAATAATATGTTACTGTTCCGAAATTCATTTACTTACAGTTTACTTACACATCGTTGTCAGAAATACACAGAATCCGATGTGTAGGTGTGTCTTGTCAATTAAGACGAGAATAACAACTAATCGACAAGCGAACTAGGTTACGTCGATTTGGTTATGGCGATACAGACAGGACGGAGATGATCGCTAATTCGACAAATGAACTAAGTCTGCCACATGGTTGGACCAGTAGAATAGAGAACAGACAAGTGGAGTAGCTCTATCATATGGCCCGTCCAGTAGAATAGAGACGACCACTGAGCAGACAGGTGAAAAAATTGAACCAGTGCGCACAAAGTGCGCGTATTCCAAATAAATTAGGAATTTCCAATCCAATCAAGCAAGTAAAATGAGACACCATGGCCAGACAAACGAAGCAGAATCGTCCTCGTCCGATCAAAGCTAGCGCATTCCACTGCCGTTACGCCTTCCATCAGGGCAAACGTCGAAATGCAGGCACCGTTCAAGAGAAAACGATTACAGAATGGAAAAGAATAGTCGAAGAAGGAGTCGCAATTATCCACGAGCGATTAAGCACGCCGCTGGAACGATGGAGGCTCCGGCAGCTGTTTCGGTAATCATCGGCATATTGTGGCCGAAACCAGACGCGAACGGTTAGCGTTTCAGAGAGCAGGGCCGCGGAGGAGAGACAATTAGCGCGGAATTTCACGGCGCGTCGGACGCAGTTTTCCGCGTCCGGCCGATTGTTTTGGCGTCGGGGAATTTTCCGCGGAAGCCGAGCCCGCAGTCGAGCCGAATTCGCACCAGAAATCAGCGACCGTAGAGGCGACGTTCGAGGACGAGGAGCGCGACCACCGCCGCTCGATTGTTCCCGGACGAAAGGAAGCGAAAGAGAGGAAAAATTTCGAGCGAACCGCAGCGATTCCATTGGCGGCGTCGCGGCGCTGGATCTGCGTGCGCGCCTCGCTTTTTTCGCGCTCCTTGTTTGCGAACCGAGAGAAACGGCGAAAGTTCATTTGTCAGCGGAACACCACCGTCCAATACCGTCGACTCGCTGCCGAGTTTCTGAGGCGGCATCATTTATTTCCGATTTTCGAAAAAGCCGAGCGGGATCTTGCATTAGGAGCCGACCGACCTGTTTCCACCACCGAGCAACTTTCAGCCATCCTCCGGCGAGCTTCCGAAATAAAACTTGACGAAACTCTCGACGCAACTTCGCATGCGGATCCGCAAAATCGACGGCCATCGATTCCTCCGCGGAAATTTCACTCGCCGAAGCGACGTACTTTTTCCACCGGGACACACGGCGACGCGGATTTATGTCCATGCTCGATCTTCGCCAGGCCCGATGAAGTCGAAGCCGCCGCGGAAAACCGTGCGCGTTTTTCTCGTCCGGAATCAGATGCGATCGCCGCCGAATCGTCCCCATATATTTCGCTTTGTGCGCTCTGCGTCGAAGTTCGCGAACAATCCCGCTTCTCGTAGACTCGCTCCTTCCTCCGGCTCCCTTCTACGCCGTCCGGCGGCCCTTCAAAGCCCTCCGACCTCGCGAGTTACTCAACTTCATTACCCCGGCTAAACATTAATGACCCGGAAGGCCACATTCAACCCCGCAGCTAGCCTTCGCCCTCCTGTCCACGGCTTTCCTATTTCGAGACCCTTCGAGACCGCGTCTCGGTCGCTGCGTAGATCGATGATTGCCGAGGACGACCTGGGATCTGTCAATCCTCCATTGATCGGCTTGCTGGAAGTGTTTGCGGCTTTCAAAATTAATCCTTTCGCAGATCATACTCGACTTGTTGCGAAACAAATTATACCTTTTTATGGATTTTATTCGTGCTTTGTGCGAATCAAATTCACATTTTAGCAAATTAAATTCACATTTTAGCAAATTAAATTTACCTTTCAGCAAATTAAATTTAGCTTTGAGCAAATTAAATTTAGCTTTGAGCACAAATCAAATTTACCTTCCAGCAAATCAAATTAATCCTTTAAAAGAACAAAGTTGTACGTTTTCATAGAATTTTTAATTTAATACGAATTTACGTAACTAATATAAAATGATACGAATTTCATTGCAGGTTACAGGCTTCATTAATCTTCATTAATTAGCTGGAAAGCGCTATTGAACTTTTTAATTTGATATGTATTTTTATTGAAATAATTCCGAACAAGTGAATTTAATATGAAAAAGGGCGAACGACGTGTGGAAAAAGGTGAATAATACCTACAAAGGGTTACTTTCATTCTCGAGAAACAGAACAAAATCTAGAAATGAATCAATTCGGTGTAAAAGCAGCTGAATACGAGGTACAATGTAATTAATTTTTTTAGCGTGAAACCTATATTATTGCAGAGGTCTGTCACTGGAAGAATTGAGGATAGATGATTTACCTAGTGCGACAAGATTAACCAATGGTTACACTTAAAACCAGTTTGCAGTGATTTCCATCTCCATAAAGATCTTACAACGTACCAACGTTGCCTTCGCAGGACCGTGCAAATCGTTAATTGCCCTTAGAGAAAATGCGTTTAATCGTAGAGTTTTATTTTTGGAGAAATATTCCTGGATAGAAGACGTACCTAGCGCAGCAAGATTAACCAATAGCAAGACTTAGCTCTATCTCGAGTACAGTTTAAAATTATACGCGCCCGTTTCCCCATAAAAGCAAGGAATCCGCAGTCAACTCGCAATAATTTACATTCGCATAAAGATCCCGCGACCTACTTCAGCAACGAGCTTAACGCCCAAGCGAGCAGAAATACGTTCGAAGTGCCAATTCGAAGAGCAAACAGCGCTGAAGATAATTGCGTTAATAGTTGAAACAGTGGATTTTATAGTCGCCTTAGGAGACCCTGGCGTGTCCATTTCAACCGCCGCAAGACGATGAGTCTTCGTCCCGGCGATAAATCGTCATTACAATTACACCGGGACAGGAATATTCTGCCGAGCCGTAAAATAAACTCCAGCCCGGCGATTCCGCGCAATCCGCGGGAATTTATCTCGTTCCTTTCCCGTGTCCATGCGTCGGCTATATTTCTCTCTCTCTCTCTCCCTTTCTCTCGCTCTCTCGCCCTCTCTTTCTCTTGTTCATCCACCCACAGTTTGCCACCTCGCGTCCTCGCCGCGGAACGCGTACGGGTTACCCGGCCGTTTCTGGTTGCTCGTCGCGCTGTCCCCAGGGCCCATCTCCAGAGCCCATCTCCAGAGTGCCGTTCCTCTTTCCCATCCGCTGACCACCGTCGGCGTTGTCGTCGACGTCGGCCGGTTCGTCGTTCGACGTCCCCTCGGCCTTGCTGCCCGCGTAACGCTCGACGTAACACCCGCCAAGTGCCCGCAGCGTTTCATATTTATAAAAGAGTTAATATTTATCCTCGCCGGTACCCGACCTGATGGCTTTTTACCCGGCCACTTGCCATTCCACTCTGCCGGTCCAGCTCGAGTAATATCCTGCCGCGACCTCGCGCGAATTTTCTCGATTCTCGCTTTACCATCTGATTTATTGCCTGGCTCTGCTTTGACACAGGACGCTCCATAGAAACTCGAAAGTCAGGCCGAATTAGAGGTACCTGATTCGCGTGTACCTTAAATACGGGTACACGTGTTATATCCGTGTATATCCGTGTACGTCCGTAGTGTATATGTGTGTTATAATACTTGTACTTTTCTGTACACGAACAGACGTGGTAATTTCTGTTAATATGCTTCAATTAATTAACTTTCTGTATTGGTACGGAGACAAAAGATATGCGAGTTAATACGCAGCGTGTCCCAAAATTATGGTACTTTTGGGAAATGGGAGGTTCCCGAGGTCATTTGGAGTAACTTTTTCCTTAGCGAAAATGCAATCCGCGGCTTTGTTTACGAGTTATAAACGAAAAACGGTGTCCAATGAGAGGCGAGCTTGGCTGGCGCGAGGCGGCCGAGCCAATCAGCGGAACTGGGATTCGACCGCTGGCGGCGTTGACTCGGCCGCCTCGCGCCAGCTGAGTTGGGATTCGACCGCTCGACCGCTGGCGCCGTTAACTCGGCCGCTCGACCGCTGGCGCCGTTGACTCGGCCGCCTCGCGCCACCTGAGCTGGGATTCGACCGCTCGACCGCCTGGGGCCGTTGGCTCAAACGAAAGAAACGAAAAACGCTGACTAATGAGCGCAGTAAGCCCAGTTCCGCCAACTGATCTCGCCTCTCATTGGTCACTGTTTTTCGTTAATAACTCGTAAACAAAGCAGCGGATTGCACTTTCGCCAAGGAAAAAGTTACTTCAAATGATCTCAAGAACCCGCCATTTGTATATTGTGAGACATTTATGGGACATTCTGTATATTAATTACACGCGCACACATGTACGCAAGTATTCTCAGTACACGTTCAGAGTCCTGATTTATAGTACAAATCGTTAACCTTGATTGTGGACAACATGAACATTAATATCGATCTCGGAGAAGCGTGTAAAAAAATTGCTTGAATTGTGCTTGCAGAGATTTAATGACGATAGAGACGATCGATGGAATAATAAGTAATCTTGACAAGACAGGGGCGGCTCTTTGTCACGGCTGATATTCAAATTAATCTTATATCTTCGCCATTGGCTTCATTCTGAAATGACAGATTCAAACGTTTGTTTTTGATTTAATTTATTTAAATGACAAGTGCCACAGAGAATTCGCAAGAGTGCATATCATATCGTGCAAGGTTTGCTCTAAGAAAGATAGCCCTAAAAATGAGAAATTTACCTAGTGTTTGAACTGTTCCATTGAAGTGAACGTATGTAAGAATGGAAAGGATCGCGAGCTGGCTATTAATCTTCCTCGTACTGTCCACGAACCAGTGTACAATAGCTTAAAATCAAGACCGTGGCTTTTACGAGATAGCAGGACCCACAAAAAGAATGATCGAATCCTCGAAATCGGTGAATTTTTTAAACGGAAACTGGCGAACAATTTCGTGGCGGATCGCCTATCGTACGACAGGCTGGTTACAAGCATATCCAGCGAAGTGGTTTTATTTGGCGATCGTTTGTGTAAAGCTAATTAAATGTCGCGTTCCCTTGCCCGGTTGTTATTCGTTGGTATCGATAGCTCCGCGCAGCCAAAGATACGTACATGCACAGTTGCAATTTTAATCGTCGCCGGCCGCTGATACCGGTTGCCCGTTTCCTTCGGTTCAAACGATAGATTGTTTCTTTCGGCTCGCCGGCAACGGCAGTCCATTTTCCCGACTGTATTGTAACCTATCGGCCAGTCATCCAGGAACGATTGAAATTATCCGGCGCGCGGCGCCGTGCATCCCGCGGTCCCGCTCTCCCGTTCGGATTCATTATAATTTTCTCCGGTGTTTCTAGCTCTCGCCGCGCCGCGCCGACAAAAGGGCCCCGACTGTTATGACAACCCGCCGTGTATCATGCGCACACTTCGGCAATTACGTTATCCTGCCGATTGGTTTCCAATAACGCATTTATCCACTCGGATGCACCCTCTGTGGGTTATCAAACGTATCAGTTTTCAAGTGCACGCCGCGCATCCCGGCGCAACGTTTCACCGATTCCATATTATTCAACGGGATATCCGCTTTCTTCCTTCGATCGAAACGATTCGCCGCACCGGACAGCGAATATCCCCCCTCCCCCCGCCTATACGCCGCTATCCGCGGA
This sequence comes from Megalopta genalis, assembly GCF_051020955.1. Classification (NCBI taxonomy): domain Eukaryota; kingdom Metazoa; phylum Arthropoda; class Insecta; order Hymenoptera; family Halictidae; genus Megalopta; species Megalopta genalis. Next base: position 9,078,681 of record NC_135019.1, read on the forward strand.
TGACCGGCCGTGTGCCGCGGATTACGCAGCCGCGAGCAAGATCGCGGGTAATCGCGCGAATTTCATTCGACACATGTATCTTTTACCTTTCACCTTTAGGTAGAATACTTCTAAAGGACTTGTGTACTCGTTGTGCGTGTAGAATACCTCTTTATTCTTTCGCGGACTTTGTCTTTCGACGAGTCGCGGTGATCGAGTGTTCGTTTTTACACTCGCCGTTTGCCCTGGTAAAATTCTTGAACAACCCTGATTGGCTAACCCCACGCGTTGGGCCCTCCCAATCGGCGTTGTTCATTTGTCCTTTTCACCGCCTGTTTCTTACGCTCTTCGCGTATTTTCGGATCGGCGTGGTGATCGGAGGGGATAACGAGTTGGACGTGACAACGTGTGCAACTTTTCCTTCGGGTCGCCCGCGTCGGACCGCATGGCCCTTGGGTCGCTGGGTCCGCTTCGAGTACCTTTCGGAAATTCTCCTAATTTATGACGGTTTCCGTTTGCTATCGAGGTATTTCTAAAAAACTCTGTCGCGAACATGCGTCGCCAATGTTTGGGACTTATCATTTCAAAAATAGCTTCTTCGAAGGAGAGTCGTAAATTACGCTGGTCGTTTGCACGAGGACTAAGGTTTCCATTGTGCGCGCGACTGGACGCTACACACCGCTCGCCGGTTTCGCTTTATCAATCTTCGTGCAGGCGTTCCGGACCTTCCGGTGGATCTCCGCGCAGAAATGTTAGAAACTGAATGTCGACCGTCGCGTCGATACGTTCGGTACCGTTGCCGCGTTTCAACAGCGGTTGCACGTGTTCATTTTCCATCGGAGCGCCAAAACCGTTCAGAAACGCTAACCATTATTTCGCGAACGCTACCGTCTTGTAGACATCTCATCGAGGACAGAGTTGTGCTAATTCGATTACGTTGTAATGCAATTTCGCAAATTCGATTACATTGTATTTCAGTTACACGGTAAGTCGGCTACGTTGTTATTGAATTACATCATTCAAAGCCCTCCGGTTAATTCAATTTCTAATTATTTTAATCACCGGTCTAATTCGCGAATGCGGTGCAATCGAAATACAATGTAACGGAAACACGGTTCTTCGAATTACAGTCGTTAACTTTGAAAAAGCGATATATATATATAATATTTCTATGTTTTTCTTTTCGTACACTCGTTTCCGCTCTCTTCTGCTTATTTCCTTTCCTATTATCGCCTATAAATCTATTATTTCGTAATCTGTAATTCTAATCCAGTCGCGTCGAAATTCGTAATTAATGCAACTTAATTACTTAGTACCGTGCAATTGTGCCCCGATTGCGGTTACGAATTGCGCAATAGTTTATTGAACGGATATCCGAATTACGAGTTACAATGCGATTAAATCGTAACGTAATTAAATTGCTTTGTAATTACAATTCCCCGAGTAATTCCATCGTAATTCTGCGCAACTCTGATTGGTTACTATCTTACAACCAAGTTTATTCAAACTCTGTACCAACATGGGTGCATAAAAAAGTTGACGCATAAGGTTTTTAAAGGATCCAATCCCGGAACCGAATGCAAAACGCGTTACACGTTCGATACGTTATACGGATTCGAAAGTTTTCCGACCGAGTTACAATGTTAATTTCTTCTTTTTTTCTTTTTTTTTGTTGAACATCGTTTCAACACGAGCACGTCAGAGAAAACCGATGCATAAGGATTTCAATGGATCCTAACCGGGAACCAACCGTAAAGTATAATGCACGTTCGAAACGTTACACGAATATGAAAGCTTTCTAACCGAGTTACAGCGTAAGTTCTGAAGACCGTCGAGCAAATCCAACCGGCTCCGACATCGTCGCGTCAAAGGAAACCGAAGCATCGGGATTTTAAAGGATCCCGAGCCGGAATCAAATGTAAATTATAAGTGCCGGTCGCAGCCTCGGTTTCTCCGGGCTGCGCCGACAACGGCGCGTGAAACAGAGCCGAGGCGCGAGTAGTCCAAAGGATCCGGGGACCGAGCCCGAAAGTATCCTCGATCCGCCGACCTATTTCCAATTCAAACGTCAAGTTAACGTCGCCGCTGTCTTCGACAGGCTCGAAATAGCAATCGGCCTAAAGCGATTTCTCCCGCGCGATCAACGGAGGTGTCTATCCGCGTTCGACGGATGCCTTTCATCCCGGCGGCCTTGTTCCCGGCCCTTTGCACACGCGCCTATCCCTCGACACCGATACATATTTGCATTCCTGGGCTCCGTCAAAGGGTGCAGACCTTGAAGAATATATCCCCGCGGTAAATGCAACCGCGCGTGCCGGCGGGGGTGTATCCGCGACGAGACGAGACGAGACGAGACGAGCCGGGACAGACGAGACGAGACGAGACGAGACGTCGAATACTCCACCCGTGGAAATTACTTTGATCCGAGCGAAAGGGGATTCTTTTGTTCGGCCGAGGAATCCCTCGGTTATCCGAGAACCGAACGAGAGGAGAAATTCACCGGCAATTTCACGCCGGTTCAACTGCCGGAACGAAAGAGAGGCGGTTTGATACCGAAGTCACCGGCCCGGGCTCGAACCGGTACCCCCGGTATATCGTCATTTCCGGCGAACTTGGACCTCGTTAACCGTTCATCCACCACTTCGATTTCTACTAGCCCTCTGTGCCCTGTCCTTCTTCCACTCTTCCCTCTTGCTGCCTTTCTTTCCTTCTTTCCTTCTTTCCTCCTTTCCTTCTTTCCTTCTTTCCTTCTTTCCTTCTTTTCTCCTTTCCTTCTTTCCTTCTGTCTTCCCTTCTTCCTTTATTCCTCTCTTTCTCTCTTTCTTCGTGCCTCTCTATTTTTTCGCGTGCCCCTCTCGCCGAGAAATAAGCTTCATCGTTTCCGCTCGAGGGGACGGTTAAAGGGCCGGGAGATCGAGAACCAGCCCTGATCTTTATTGTTATTGGCGTCGGTAATGAGCCTCGTTGCGTACCAAATAACTAATTCCGGGGAAAGCTCGCTGAAGAGACCCTAGAGGAAAAATGGGGATCGCCGGCGTTCGTTAATTTATGCTGATTCGAAGAGGGTTGCGTTAATTGGGATGAAACACCGAGGATGCCGGCGATTTGAAGTTTCACGGTGTGCATTTTTGGCGGGAAATAGATGGAAACATTCTTTAGGAATTCTTCGTTGGTGCATACAGGCATCATTGATGTTTGCGAATGCGTCGTACAGGGTGCACTTATTTTGCACTGTTTCGTTGCGATGACATGAACCGGGTCGATCGAGTTGCATTGATACAGCGATGCGTTTGAGCAGCAAGCTCAAAGGTGAGAAAAATTGCATGAATACCGAAACATTCGCGAGTGTCGCGTGACAATGTCAGTTGCAGGGTTAATTTTTACGAGAACGTACAAACTGATTGAAATACGAATGTCCCTTTTTATTTTAGGAATTTAATTTTTATCCTTTAATTTTAGATTAAATTTAAATTTAATCCTTTAATTTCGACGAATTCAACCGTTCAGGAACGCATCGTAAAAGATGCACTTATTTTGTGGTACTTTTGAGCAGCACAAGCATAGACGACCTAAAAATGAATGAAAATCAAGGCAGCAAAATATGTCGCACGATGATGTCAGCTACAGGGTTCATCTTTGCGACAACATAAGAAACGAGCAGAACTCAAATACGGTAATTTTTCTTGGAAGTGTCAAATTTCGGGTTGTATTTCGGTTGTGAATTTCCCTGTGTTAATCCTACGTCTACGTAATGTGTTGCGACGTCGATGTTAAGAGTTGACGGAGTCGGTCAAGCGTGCGATGCGGCACGCGGCGCAAGTTCCCGGAAAACAACACGAAATAGCTTGTTTGGGAGTGAGTCACACTAGAAAAACCGCGGAGCTACAAGGTACGTGACCAATCTCCGTCGAATCGTGGCATGCGGCGTCCGAATTGCCTTCGAATCGTGGCAAAAAATTAGAAATAAGAAAGTTAAGTCATCTTCTTTATTGTGTATTCATATTAACACATTTTGCGCGGCCAGAGATCGAGCTTTACTTACATACACGGCTATCGGAAGAAAAAAGTTAGAAAAGAATCGTTTTTCAGAAAATATTTAATATATTCAGAACTAACAATAAGATTTCGATCACAAGTGTATAATAAAGAGATTTATAGAATTTCAAAAGAGTTTCTTTTAAATATGTGAACAAAAAATTTATGAAAGTAAATTTTTCGAAAGGTATTAACTCTTTGCAACCGATGCCAAATTACCGCAAAATTTAAAATACTTCTTTCCACCCGCGGTGTTCCAATTTTTCATAATGCAGTGCATCTTAAACACATGAAATTGAATATTGTGATTCATGCAACGGTCACGCTTTCAACAATTCTCTAAATATAAACAAAAATTTGGTTAATACAATTCATTTTGAAACGCAACACAACAATTCTTAATTAGTATTCTTAGTATTCTCAGAGAGAGAGAGAGAGAGAGAGAGAGAGAGAGAGAGAGAGAGAGATCTGCGTGTTTCGATTCCCACTTCAAACATTTCCGGGAGAAATTACAGTAATTTGTATTACAGTACAGACAATTATACATAATACACAATACAGATTATTCGAGCCTTCCGGTTCGTTTTTATAGTTACGAATTGTCAACATCTATAAAAACGAGCCGCAAGGCTCGAATAATCGTATCCCCTCTTCCCAAATTGTTCATTTTTATGCACAATCTATGCGTCCGTTAGGGAGACATTACTGTACATCGTTACAGCGACGCGTCAGCTGTTCACGAATTCAGCTTAGAACGAATAAAGCATTGATAAAAATCGCGCCAGTTGAAAGTGTCCAGGTGCTCGAAGTGTCTTCTAAACCGTAGTCTGGCCCCGGGCGTTAGGAATTCCGCAATCGATATCGGGTGGGTATGCCAGAGGGTATGGGAGGGGGAGGGCAGATTTCAATAAATACTCGAGACACTGAGATACTTACGGCAAGTTCCTGCTGTGTATGGAAATCTCGACCTCCGGCTTTTCTCTCGCGTTCCTCGAAGAGAAAGAGAGGGAGGGAAAGAGAAAGAGAGACGTAGAGGGGGAGAGAGAGAGAGAGAGAGACAAAGAAAGCTCGGTATCTACGTCGGACAGAAGTCGAGCCCGGATTGTATCGAGTTCCGACGTGGGTGGGGATAAGAACTGAGGAGAAGAGGGAGGCAGGAAGCGCCGGTGGCTAAAGCCGATTGAAACAATCGGCGATCAGTGTTCGGTGATCCCACTTGGAAATGGTGGGGGCCGTTCGAAACGAAATCGTCTTGACATCGAACCTCACCCCAGCCATTCTGCTCGAATAGTCTTGCTCGAGGCGTCGACCGACTAAAATTTTCTCGCGATTTCGCCGCGGCGCCCGGCTCACGTGCCGCGCATACAACAACAAAACGAACGGCACAGAAAAAGCACAGAAGCGACAACAGCGGAGAGGAGAGTTCCCGTTGCGCCGTTGTTTGCCGACGCGTCGCGTGGCCATTTTTTATCTGCTCGCGTCCGGAACGCTCCTCGCCCGATTCGATGGAGTCGACAAGATCGATGAACGACATGTTTATCGCTCCAAGATCTCGCAGATAGCAGTCGAAACCGGGAATGCAGAGCGGCGACCGGATTATAGGCGGTTATAAATATCGAAGAGCGACCTGTCGATATTTCAGCGGAACTCGGAACGCCGCTTTCCCCATCGCGGACGTATTAATAAGCGAAATAACTCTCGAGATGATAATTCCCTTCTCGCTACACCGGCGTTGATCGCTTCTCCCGAATATTGCCCAGGATGTTTGCCACGGTGGACCGATGTCCGAGGAATTAATTCTTTGCTCGGAGGAATCATAATGCTCGAGGAAATCGTGATTTCTGTTTGTTTCAAAGCTGTTTAAGCCAGATATTGCGAAATAAGAGGACGTTCGTAGATTGTTATGAAATCCTGAAGATTGGAAAAGGGAACGCGTTGTAATCGTTCCACTTCGGTTGTACAACCGTCGATGAAAGAGACAGGTAAAAAGTTCGACGACAATGACGAAAGATGCGCATTCGTCATGATTAAATCGAGGATCTTTATGAGATCCTTGGACTCTGCGAATTATTTTATAACGAAGGAACCAATTCAACCGAGCAGGAGATTCCTTATAGGTAATATAAAGTACGAGTATCGTTAACGTGATTGTTAATGTACAAGTTTTTCTTCTATTTTAAAAGGAGGCGAATGCGATAAATACACAAAGATGCGAAATCAGAAGACACAAGTTGTGGAGATCATGTGCTTGTTAACATTTTCATATTCCGTTGTTCTTTAAAACGGGGCAAATACAACAAATGCACGAAGTTACGAAATCAGAAATCATAAATTATAGATATCATTAACCCTTAACGGTCCAATGCCGCCGTACACGCGGCAGAAATCGATAAAACCGTAAAATCTGACAGGAAACATTGGAAGAATAGGCACGATTGTTTCGATGAAGATATATCAACGAAGTTTTATTTAAAAAACGAATATCTCTTCTCTATATTCGATGCAAAAATTTTCAGTAAAAAATTTCTCTTCGTCTGAAAAACAGTCTGGACTTGGCAGTGTGTAAACTGGAAATAGTTTCGGTCCCCTAAGGGTTAATATGTGTGTCAAAGCGTAAATTGTCTTGCCTTCTAAAACGGATTAAATAGAACAAATGCGCAAAGATCCGCAATCAAGAATATGCGAGGCTCGTATACCATTTTACAGCCGACACTATTTTTTGCCAGTTTTAGAAACAACTTGTGCCACGCGAGTAAGCTAAACTCGATCAGAACTCGTTGAGCCCAAGAAGCCTGAAGAAGCAATCGTTCTCGTCGATGGTAACGTTCCAGTTTCACAGTATCCTTAATGAAATTGCTTTGAAGTTGCGAGTCTTGCGGGATTGTGATACCCGGTGAATCCGTTAAGAGGTCAAACAGTGACGCGAAAGGAAAGACGACGGCGCGATCAATGGTGGTACCGATCTAGAACGGGGACGCAGCAGGTGCCCGGTTCGTATTTCGGTACGCGGGATCGTGTAAACGCTGATCAGTCCGCGGGACCGAGTTCTCGCGGTTTCCCGATAAAATTCAGTCGCGCCGTCAATCAATAATTCCCGGCGTTCGGAGTTTCCGCGAGACGGTCTGCAGGCTGCTCGTTTCGGTAGTTCCGTGACTGTGACCAATTTCACGCGCTCGAAATCTCGATACAGCCAGCCGCGGCTCGACCATAAAAATCGGCAGGAAAATATGGCGAACCGGCGCGGGCCCTAACGGGCGCTCGGCCCAGAAAAAGTAATTGTCCGTAGGGATCGACGCCGAGCAAACGCAACCGAGGCAGGCCGCGCAACTTTTATGGAGATCGCGGCTCGAGTACGATTGGGTTCGTACGCCTTGCGAACCGGAAGGATGTCGAGGAGATAAGTGGCCAGATAATAGCGGGAACAATTCGCGGCCGGCGATAGCGTGACGAGGTAATGGAGATATGGAAATAGTTGGAATTCGTCCCTCGTTACGCTTCTATATAATTCCGGCCGGTATCGCCGACGGTCTATTACTGATACAGAATTCTACGGACCGCCTCTTCCAAGTCCTGTTAATACAATTTATCCCTTCGTTACGAACTCGAGATTCGTGCGGGAACCAGGCCGTCTTTCTCGCTGCGATTACCTCCTGGATGGTACAGTCTTGCTGCAGAATTTTTCTCGCGTTGTAACATTGGTGTTCGGCGTTTTATCTTGCCGGCGAGACCCGTTGACGTCGAGCGGAACGGCTGATTTATGCGATGCATGCGAGTAGAATAGGTCGGACAGTGGCCAGACAAGTGGAACAGGGACGAAATGTTGTCAGACGCGTGGAAGAAGAACGACCGTGGCTGGGAAATAGAATAGGGATGCTGTATGGTCAGACAAGTGGAATAGGGACGGGTTCTGGTCGGGCAAGTAGTACAGGATGGTATGCGAGCAGGCGTGTTGCCGGGCGAATGAAACGATTCGCGATTACAAATGTAAAATAGAAATTACTCGCGGTGAGTGGAATAAGTGTTGTCTGTGATCGGACGATTGACAATGAGTTGCGTGGGCATGATACATGGTCGGAGAAGTAAAATAGGGAAAACCCAGCGTCGGGTGAGTACAATTATGATCCGAGAAGTAAAACGGAGATGGCACTTGGCCAGACAAGCGGAATAAGGACAGCCGGTTGTCGGGCAAGTAGAATTGGACCGGTCTGGCCAGCCGACTGGAATAGGTGCAATTTATTGTCAGGAATATGGAATTCCCAGCAAAGTGGGAACAATTTATGATCGGACAACTGGAGTATGAATAACGTGTGATAGGACACGTAAGATGAGGACACAGTGTTATCAGATATGTTGAATAGGAAGATCGGACTAGTAGAGTAAGATTATTCGATCAGACCAGTGGAATAAGAATATTATCTGATCAAAATTACGCGATCAGAAAAGTAGAACAAGAATGCTCAATGAGCAGGCAAGTAGAATATGAACATTCCATGATCAGACAAGTAGAATGAAAACACTCGATGATGAGACGAGTAGAACGAGAACACTTAGTAGAATAAGAACATTCCATAGTCACACACGGTCAGACCAGTAGAATAAGAACATTATTCGGTCAGGCCAGTAGAATAAGAACATTATTTGATCGGACAAGTAGAATAAGAACCTCATGCGATCAAATAACTAGATTAAGAAAATTACGCGATCAGAAAAGTAGAACAAGAACGCTCAATGAGCAGGCAAGTAGAATATGAACATTCCATGATCAGACAAGTAGAATGAAAACACTCGATGATGAGACGAGTAGAACGAGAACACTTAGTAGAATAAGAACATTCCATAGTCACACACGGTCAGACCAGTAGAATAAGAACATTATTCGGTCAGGCCAGTAGAATAAGAACATTATTTGATCGGACAAGTAGAATAAGAACCTCATGCGATCAAATAACTAGATTAAGAAAATTACGCGATCAGAAAAGTAGAACAAGAACGCTCAATGAGCAGGCAAGTAGAATATGAACATTCCATGATCAGACAAGTAGAATGAAAACACTCGATGATGAGACAAGTAGAACGAGAACACTTAGTAGAATGAGAACATTCCATAATCATACTAATAGAATGAGAACATTCAGTCATCGGGCAAGTAAATCATTCGGTAATGAGACAGGTAGTATAAGAAGAATCTTTGGTGAAACGAGGCATCTAAATTCATGCCGAATTGCCTCGTACAAAATCAAGAGATGCCAGGATAGAACGACGATGCCTGTGTTAATTTAATAGAACATTGATTCTTGGAACGACACGCAGCGTCTAACGATACGAACAGCCAGCCGATAGGAACAGCGCGAATGAACACAGAGGTGGCGAGTATCGTAGATCAAACAACGAAATCACAATGGATCGGGGAATAAGGAACTTGTGAATGTGGGACGACGGGTTGTGTCCCGAGGGAGGAGTAAAACATCGAGAGCGTATAATACGCGAAGGTTTATTAAGCGAAGTTTACCGAACCCGGTCACTGTTTATTTTCCATTCTACTCGTCCGAGCGAAGTGTCGAAATTGCCGAGCGACATTTGTCACGGGCCAATCGTATCCGCGTACCCGAGGATAACTCGATATATATCGAGGCGAGAGAGAAAGAGTAAGTGAGAAAGTGAGAGAGAGAGAGAGAGAGAGAGAGAGAGAGAGAGTGAGACAGGAGGGAAGGGGAGACCGGTCGATGCAATCCATTCGTTTCCAAACGTCAACTCCTTCGTCAGGGACCGACAGTATCGTCGACACGTCCGTAATTATCTTCGCTTTCCTGTCCCTTGGGAAGTTCGTGGCAGTGCTAATTAACGTACTACACAGCTCGGCCATTTCGCTGCGCGAATATTTTCGATGCGACGTATCCTGTCACGGTGCTTCTGTTTGCTAATGGTATTTTTCGCCCCATCAACGCGACTCCGCGGGACCCCTCTTCTTCTATTTTTTTACCCGCGTTCTCGTGCAACTTTCATTTAAATACCCACACGCGCGCCGCCGTTTAATTGCGAGCGACGCCCGAACAGAAATTGATTCGCGCCCTTCGCTTCCGGTGTCGATCCTCGAATTTTTTACCCAAGTCTCTCTCGATGGGCATTTGCCGATCCGGAGGCAACAGAGTCGTTCGTTATTTTTCAGGACACTCTGTCCCTTTCTCAGAGTCGAGTAATTCAAACTTAATGAATTATTAATTAGCGGGGGAACTTTCATAAGGATCCCGCGTTTAATTCCTTTTTTGATACGATGAAATACAGTACGACGAAAACAAGAACAAACTGTGATCGTGCATAGAAAATTAGAAATTCATTCGATTGTATTTTCGAGAAGATGTTCAGATGAGGAATCTTAATTCCAGCGAGCAAGATTTTAAACATTCCGTGCTGCAATCTCGCGAACTCTTATTACAACCTCGAGATGAAACTTGTCGTTTGCACGTTCGAAGTGAAACATTTCCGGCGAGATTTCACGTAAAATTCTAAATAAACGTTCCATTATCTTAAATGCCTTAAATCACCTTAACTGTTAATTATCATAAGTGTCTATAATCGTGGAGCGCGAACACAGTGTTTCTCGACACACGATCCTCGACACTTGCGATCCATTTTTTACCAACGATCACGATCGTCGCACGTAATTCAAGACTGTCGGTCGAAGGTAACGCGAAGCTGCATCCTCTCGTCCTTGAAACAGCGCCGCGGATCGATCGGGACACCGCAGGAAAGTTTGCCCTGCCGCAATGATTCAAATGAAATGTCAACACGCTGTTCTGCGAGACTGACTCCTAACTTTTCCCGCCGTGTTGTTCCCGGTGCATTTATTTCGCCCGGTGACGAGCACGGAAATGTGTCTAACGTGGCTCGCGATTCCTTCCCGTCGCCCCTGGCCGCTCTCCGGGAAAAAACATTTTCCACCAACTTCCGCGAGGAACGTGTTGTATCGCCGCGCCGCCACGAATTGTATAATGAGGTTACAAGTAGAAACACCCGGCAATGGTCAGACGGTCATGCAATATTCAATAGTCTGTCTACGCGATGAATAATTAAGCCCGGGATTTACGGACGCCGCGTCCACCGACATATTAAATTACTTTTTTTAGACAATATCGTTACTCATTATTACCAACGCAGCCGCGTTCTGCATTCGAAAGCCGCGCAAAACTTCAGTTACTTGAACTTAGAGAAACCGTTATTCTGAACTGTTATTCTGTTATCCGAACGTTCATGTTCGCTCGATCCCTTTGGATAATTGAGATTTAACAGTATTAAGAGACGATAATTATATCGTTTATCATAATCAGAAATTATGCTGTATCGCTAACCAATGTAAACCCTTTGCACTCGAGTGGTGACTCGTGAGACACCACTAAAATGGTTACATCACGTTCCAAGATAATCTTTATATTATCGAAGCTTAGATTTTAAACATTATCGAAAGTGTAACCGTTGTATGAATCACGAGACTCAATTTCGTACGCGTAAAATGCACTTTGTCTTGTAAACTGAAGGTACTACAAATCAGAAAAATGATTTTAGATTTACAATTTAAATGGCGTCGTGTGCAAAGGGTTAAGTATCGAACGTCGCGATCAGTACAATTGATTCGTTGATTTTCTCTGCGATCAAATTGTGTGAATAATCGCTTGGCTACCTCTGACTTCGCGCAATGTAATTACGTGCTCCGATGTTCGCATGCCATCGTTATGTGAACATTGAAGCAAATGGGGGCACACGATGAATATAAAATTTTCTTTCTCTTCTAAGAAATTATTACTATCGAAAAAGCAATGGTACTGTTAACACGTTAAGCGCCACGTCATTACCGCGTCAATCACCGACAACTGCCTTTATAAAACGTTAAAAATTATATTCTCGCGCATAAATATACTTTAAATAATCTGGCGATCGTAAAAGAACGTACTCAAATGTTACTTGTTGCCAAAGAAATTTCAATGAGCATTATTGAAACACGGTTCAGTAATGTCTCCCTAATTGACGCTCAGATCGTGCACAAAAATGGACAATTTGGAAAGAGGAGATACCATTATTCGAGCCTTGCAACTCGTTTTTATAGTTACCGATTTTGCCAACAATTACAAGAACGAGCTGCAAGACTCGAATAGTCGTATCTCCTCTTCCAAAATTGACCATTTTTATGGACAATCCGAGCGTCGATTAGGGAGACATTACTGTATTTCCAAATCACAGAGAATGTTATGTTGGCGCTTAACGTATCAAGGGTTAAGGACGAAGAAGCACCAATAAACGGATCTGCAAAAGAAATCTTAGCGTTAAAGAAGTTTACGGAAAATGGAAATGTCTCTGCCGGCGGACAAGTCCGAGCGAAAAATATGAAAATATTCGGCGTTAAAGGAAACAATTTGTTACCGGCGTTGAACAGGTTTGCAGCGCGTACTTTCTCGGAAGATACGAGAACGTTATAAACAGATCGGGAGAAAGAGCGGCGCAATTCCGTCCCGGTTGGAAAACCGTTCCGCTAACAGCGACTTTCTGAGCAGCGTTTTCATTAGCGCGAGCCGACGCTATCGCCCGGGGCGAGCCGAAGATAAGTGGTTATCTTTCGTTTGTCTTTCACCGTCCTATTCTTTCGTTCTTTCTTTCTTTCTTTCGTATTCGTTTGTCGGGTCTTCGAGGTATTCCTGGCGGAGAGTTCTCGCGGCCGGATCGCGCCGACATGGAAGCCGTTTTGTCTTCGTCAAGGCCGGCCGAAAGGAGCGGAAAGTGCTAGCTTTTTAGAAGGCGCATTCTCCTGTCCGTCCTCGCGCGGAAACGATCCACTCCGCGGCGCGGCGCGGCGCGGTGCGGCGCCTAGCCGAGCCGCGGCGAGAAAAGATGGTGCTGCGCCGCTTGAAAAATGAATATCTTCGGCCGACCAAGGAGAACGGAAAAAAGATACGGAGCGCATCGCCTTCCGCGGTTTCTAATGAAACGTCATACCGGAATTTATTTACCCGCCCGCCTCGGGTCTCTCTCTCTCTCTCTCTCTCTCGTATCCTTCTCTCGTCCCGCCGACGGTTTCGGTTTTAGTCGCCGGAAATTCGATTTGACTGACGCGAGCCATATTTTTGTGACGCCGCCGCGGAAATGGCGAAACTGTGACGCATTTGCAAATTTTGGGACAGTTTCCATGGTTCTATAGATAGCTGAACCCTTCGCCGTACCGAACGCTCCAACGTGCGCGGCATTCAAATGTCTGCTGCCGGTCTGAACGCTCGAAAACGCTCCTGCTTTATTCGAATCGGTAAACTGGAATTTGTATCGTGTTCCATGGTTGAAACAGTTGAGCACTGTTGCGGCTAGATTATTTCATGCAAATATTTATTGAGAATCGAATACAACGAAATTAGTTCAAAGATGACTCTTATAGTTTATTTCTTGCGATGCTTTTCCTTTGGTTAGATATCAAATTACACTCGAACTCGGTAAATTTAAACGTACGTTTACGAAATGAACTTTGCTGATAATTACTGATTTCATCGTCCGCGGTGTCATTCGGTTGATGGATTTTGAAAAAAAAAACACACACACACAAGATGACAGCACAGTTACAGGTGAAGGCTACACGAGTTTTCCTGCAAAGGTACGAGTGCTGTGCAAAGTCCTTACAAACATATAATTACGTTGCTACACTGCGGACAAAGTTGCAGCCACAGAGGAAGCATTTTTTACACGGTGTTTCGGTTCCACAAATTTTGTAAAGCGCTACAACTACGGAAATTATAATACATTCGCGCCGCAAAGAGTTTCAAAATAGCGAAATGAATTTTTACGCAGCGCTGATTGTAACCACAAGATCAATTTCGAGTACGTTTTCGCAACTTCCTTTTTTCTAAAATTCTTTCAGAGGGTACGAACGAATCGAAAATGAAAATAACGACGTTCCTGGGGTCCTCTGAAGTTCATCCTGTTGCCTATTTCACAGACTCGCGCTTCCTAATAAGTTCATAAGATCTAAGAACGTTCGGTTCTTCCTATTTTCTAACATTCTTTCAGAGAGTTTGAACGAATCGAAAATAAAATAATCACGTACCCGAAATCTTCTAAACTTCGTCCAGTCTCCTGTTTCACAGACTCACGCGTCTTAATAAGATCGCGAGGTCCAAGAATGTTGCGTTTCTCCTATTTCCTAAAATTCTTTTAAAAAGCATGCGTTGATCAAAATTAAAATAAATCCCGAATTCCACTAAAGTTTCGCCTGTTTACTGTTTCGCGCACTCGCGCGTTTTAAAAAATTCGCGGGATCTCGAAACGGGCAGCGGAACGGCATAGGAAAAGTGAGTTCATAGTGGCCCGTGTCGCTTTGTCCCGCGATCGTATCGCAACTAATTGGATGATCGAGTTCGACCATGGTCTGTTTGCCGGTTTAATTAATTTGCGAGTGCTCGGACGTAGAGGAGTTAAGCGTTCCGTGGTTCGAGAGGGAACAAGGAGACCGTTCGCGAACCAGAAAGAAACTTTCTGCCTCCCCTTTAAGGATAGTTTTTCTCTCGCGTGTACTCTTTAACGATACTTGTACGGAAGTTGCGGGGGCGGCTGGCGGACGAAGGGTTAAAACCAGACTCTGTCTACGCCCGCGGGAACTCCGAAGTTTCGGGTAACACGAAAATGGGTAGTTAAGCCGGCAGATCAGCCCGCCTCGAAACCTCGACGCAACTCATCGCGCTAATTAATATCAATTTCGGTAATCCGCGCGCTCTTCCAGGCTCTCGCTCATGAAAAATAAGCTTCCGGAGCTTCGGGAAACCTGTGGGGAAACAAACGATCGCTACCGGGGCTTCGGCGAAATTCTCTTCGAATAGTTCGCTGCGATTTGAACACACCTCAATTTTTCTTTGCATTTCCTTCGCATCTTCTTTACATTTATCCTCTTTACATCGACTAATAAAACTACACGTATGTACCCGTCATTTCCTCCCCTACGACTTTGGCCGAGTCGCATCGAAATCCAACAGGGAATTCGTTTCCTATAAAACGATTTTTAATAATGTTTCACGGAGAAGGCTTACATGAAAATATGTACTTTAACGTCAGAAGGTGCTCGCTTTCAGAAAATGGTATCGTCCGTGAAACTTGACCTGCTTCCAACGAAGAAAATACGTACACACTCGTTGTTTCCTCGTCAACAACCTCGATCAAGTCTCATCAAAATCCAACGAGAGGTTCTTTTCCTATAAAATGTTTT
Source organism: Megalopta genalis (assembly GCF_051020955.1). NCBI lineage: Eukaryota > Metazoa > Arthropoda > Insecta > Hymenoptera > Halictidae > Megalopta > Megalopta genalis. The sequence continues at coordinate 9,093,922 of NC_135019.1, forward strand.
CCAACGCTGTTCCGCACAGAAGACATCGATGAGAAGAAGCGGTTTAATTCGAGAACGATTTTCAGAGACTGTTTTCATCCCTCAGACTCGACGCAGCAGCAACAAATAAAACAGATTCACGCTCGTCGTTTTCTCTTCTATAAAAAGGCGAAGTCTGATCAAAATCCGGCGAGGAGGATCGTTTTCTTTCAAATGTTTTCTTACGTTGTTCAGCAGGCGCGACGCTGACGGAGTGCGCAGATTAAGGACATCGGGTAATCGTAACGAGTGAAATTACGCCGTCGTAGTGGAGCAGCGTTCGCGTTGAAGAAATAGTAATCGTACCGAGCATTACGAAAGCCCCCGGCGACGGTACGATTCGATTTAATTCTCGGCGAGGAGGAACGCGAGCTTTTTAATCCGGTGTCGCGTCCCGCAACTATTTTTCTCCGCTTTTCTCGCGGCGCGGTGAAAATCTACTTTCCGCCGAGGCGGGGTAACGAGCCGCCGCCTTTATGGCACGCATTAATTAAATTAACGGGATCATTAATTGTGGCCTGGCGGTCTTCTTCTGCCGTACGCGCCGCGTATCCTCGGCAAATCCTAGTTAGAGGGGGGCCGAGGGGGTGGACGCAGGACTTCGCCGCTTTCACGAGCCAGTCTAAGAAAGAACCGGTGAAAAGCCGGGGCATTGTGTCGCATCGGGCGTGTTCGAGGGTTTATTTGTGAAACGACGCGAAGACAAGCCGCCGCAAAATAAAGGGACAGGCGCGCGGCTATTGTGAACTCTTGGAATTTATGCACTCGCGGAGAAAGGGGTTCGCATACACCACTGCTCAAAGCTTTGGGATCGTTACGCGACGTCAAGTGAACATGCCCCGTTTTTCTCCTTTTCTCGCCGCCGGAAAAGGCCGGCCGGGAAATTTTTCTCTTATCGGATCGCGCCTCGTTCCCGGCACAACGAAATTAATCGATCCGCGCGGCAACAATTGTTTTCTACGTTTCCTCGGAACTGGAACAATTTGTCTTCATGGTTTCTTCGTAAATACATATCCGGGAACGCGTGTTTGACTTTTGCTGTATAGATTAATCGTGCGCTCTACGTGCCGAAGTTCTCGATTCCTTCCTGAACGAACGACAATCTTCGATCATTTCTCTTTGATTTTGAAGGAAGAACAATGTAATCATGATATATTCTTCATAAATCCCTGCGGAATTGCTTAATTTTTGCTGCATAAATGAATATTGATGTCTCAGTCGAAAGTCGTTTTCTACGACGTCAAATAAGATAAAAAGAATGCGTCGATGTTTCTTTCACAAATTTGCATTGAATTCCCCGCTCGATAAATAATCGTGCATCTCTTGTATAAATAATAGTATCCAATCTATATCGAATACTAATGGATTCTTTTCCGTATAGCGAATAAATAAATGAATGAATAAATAATAATCTTCGCTCCATTCTGCAATGCACAGAAAATAAATAAACATGCTTATTTTTCTTCAACAAATATATTATTGCCGATTTAATCGGAATATAATTCTCTCCCTCGAGAGAGAGAGAGAGAGAGAGAGAGAGAGAGAGAGAGGGAGAGTAACCAAAACCTGTTTTTCTCTAATAAATTTACCGTCCAAGTGTAAATAAGATGACAAATAGGTATGTCCAATAAACCGACTTCCGTCCGAAGAAGGATAAGATCCGAGTCTGATTGAAAACGGTAAGCGGAGAATCGTAAGACAATGGACTCTTATACAGTCTTTTATTTCATTGCCGGAGATCGCATCATAGTAAGTAATGAAATATTTTCGAGTACCGCAGTGTACACTCCCCGGACGGAAAAGGATAAGCCGGGTAATGAAACCTCGAGTCAGGTGATCTTTTCTTTTCCGCTTTTAAACCAGCTTTTCAGAAGATCGTTAGATACTCTTAAATTCAGAGGGAAATTCATCCTGGCCTTGCCCCGCTCGGTAAGTAGACGGGATTCCATCCATTTCACAGTCAAATGATCCGTCCTCGTATATTATTCCGGCGTATCTTGCCTGTCCGGCGACACCATGAAACAATAACAGGATTTCTCGAGTCCCGTCACGCGCATGTTTTTAAATTCAGAAGAAATCCGTAAAGTTACCGGGCGTTTTCTCTCTGCGGACTCTCTCTCCCTTTCTCGCCCTCTCTCTCTCTCTCTCACTCACTCTCTCACACTCCCTATGTCTCCCTCTCTCTCTCTCTCTCCCTCTCCCTATGTCTCCCTCTCTCTCGCCCTCGCTCGCTCTCTCTCACTCTCGCTCTCTCTCGCTCTCTCTCGCCCTCGTTCTCTCGCCCTCGCTCTCTCTCTCCCCTCTCTCTCTCACTCTCCCTCTTTCTCTCTCTCCCTCTCTCTACCTCTCTTTCTATCTCTCTCTCTCTCTCTCTCTCTCTCTCTCTCTCTCTCTCCCTCTCTCTAGTCTACTAACCTCCTCTCTCTTCCTCCCTGAACCTCGTATCGACGTCGCCCTGCTTTCCGATTCGTAATAACATTGAAATTCAATCCGACGCGTTCCGCTCGATAAAAGTAAACCAGCCGGGCTCTCCGGTGACCCGATGATCGTCCTTCAGTCTTGTTCCAATTTTCTCTTAATCTGCGATCCTGGATCCGAGACCGAACCAGATAACACGTCGGATCCTGTCCCGAATCTTTTGCAATAATAGCGGAAGTTGCTCCATTCTGCGATACTGCCGACTCAAACCTGTTCGTATACCCCCGTTTAAACCGATCGAGTGCAGCTGAAGGTCCGAACGATACCGTACAGATCAATTATCGAAAACACAGTGTAAGCTATTCGCTAGCTCGAGTCGCGCTCGACGACAACCGGGCTGCACCTTTATTTCGTCTTATCTCGAGTCTGCTGTTACTTTTTCCGGGTCAGCCAACGGTTTCAATATTAGTTCCTTTAGAAAGCAATTGTAAATTGTCCGAGTATCAGTTCCTGAATTTACTTTTATTAACAGTTTCGTGGACGTCGGATGTACACTGCCGTGCATAAATGTTTGAACACTGGGTAAGATACGATTCGAATCAATTTTACAAAGCAAAATCAATTTTACACCGATTTGAATTCATGCGTTTTCCTTTCAACAAATGTACATATATGTTAAATATTTCTTGGTGTTTGTAGACATTATGTGAAATCTTGAGTCAGATTTGTAATAGAGGGTTTAACTAATAATGTAGCTCACACTTTTGCAATAATGTGCAAATATCGAAATACTTGTGCACGACAGTGCAACGCATAAAATTTATCGGAAAGTGCAAATCGTTGTTTTATGGCCAGACAAGTGAAATAGTAACGAATTGCAGTCGAATAAGTAGAACAGGGCTGACCTGTGGTCGGACAAGTAGACTAGAAACAGTTTGTTCCCAGATAAATGGAGAGATACCGATAGACTGAACAGGTAAAGTAATAATTGCTGGTGGCTTGGACAAGTGGAATAAGTATTGCCTGTGGTCGAACAAGTGGTCGAGGCAAGGTATATGGTCGGGCGAGTCGCAGGGAATAAATCACTGAGAAGTGAGTACCTCGCGATGCCTCAGAAATTCCGAACAAACCATTTTGCTCTCAAACAATTAATTCGCAAACAATTTAAAGTTCTGTCTCATCTCCCCTATATTTTGGCAAACTTCTTTGCACCCTGCGCGACGATATCGATCGTATCCTTGGTACGCATTGTCCCAGAAATTTTTCTACGGCCAAGAATTTTCGTATATCGTCACCCACGCCTCAAGACCGCAAGCATCGCGTCCAAACACTCTGCGACCGCGTTACGCTAGTTCAGTTTCAGAAAAATGCCGGAAATGGAAGCCGAATTCACCTCGCACGAGAACAGCCACAGTTCCTTTGTGGTAGCCAACAACCAAAGGAATCCGCGACAGCACGAGTACAGGCAAACATGTTTCCCGGCTCCGCATCCTGCTAGAGCAACCCTCCGTGAAAAAGCTTGATACCATTTCCGAGGCTCGACTCGACTCGGCTGGAACAAACGCGAAGAAACAGAGCCGCCGTTTCTCCGCCGACCATTGTTGCGAATTAATGTACCGTAGGCAATTACCTATACTACGAGCATCGGGTTCGATTCAAATGAAATTCAATCGCATGCTACCCTACCCGCCAATCTTGCCGGGATTGGATTTATTTACCGAGGATCGGAGATTTATTACGGGAACAATCGACTAATTAACCGATATTAGTGACTAATTAACTTACCGATAGAATAACAACTGCTCGTGCGGCCTGTAGAATTCTTAATTTTAGAGAAAAGAAACCAGTTTAGATTCACTTTCTCATCACATTTTGTTCATTGAAAACGTACGCTGAGTTCGCCAAAATTAGTCCAAGAAGTAATTGGAGAACGTGACGAAATATCGACGAAAAGAAAATTTAATTTCCTTTCGTAAAACTGACTTTATTTTTATTATGTTTGAAGAATTCATTCGAATGAGAATTTATTCCTACAGGAATTCATACGCCAAATAATTAATATGAATGAAAATCGATTTATCTATATATTTCTTGCAATACCATTTTCTCGAATTATTCGAATACAAAATTATTCGAATAAAGAATTATTCGAATACAAAATTATTCGAATAAAGAATTATTCGAATACAAAATTATTCGAATAAAGAATTATTCGAATACAAAATTATTCAAATGTAGAATTATTCGAATTATTTGAATTATTCGAATGAAGAATTATTTGAATTATTCGAATGAAGAATTATTCGAATAAAGAATTATTCGAGTGAAAAATTATTCGAATGAAAAATTATTAAAATGAAAAATTATTCGAATAAAGAATTATTCAAATGAAGAATTATTAGAATAAAGAATGATTCGAATAAATAATGAATTATTCGTATAAAATATTCGACTAAAAGGAATTCATTCGGATGATTATCTCATATAGATAAATATAAATAAATAATCCGAATAATGCCCAACCCTGCTGTCCACGTCCGACTTTCTATTTCACCGACTAATCTTGTCGCAAAATCCGCAGTGTGCCACATTCGGTGCGTCGAGAACATTGTTCCCGGCTACACGTTTCCCAGGGAATCGAGTGCCGAGAGGTCTGGATGTTCCGTGAGCAGTGTCGTTAAGTGTTTTCTACGAGGCCCCCGGTTATCCGTTTCGAGCCGGAAATCGTTGTAGCAGGCGGAACGAGTTCGCACCGTACTTGGCGGGAGAGAACGCGGACGGCCCCGGTTATGATGGCTCGGGGAGCCGCGCGAACGCGTTTTCCACGAAGAAATTACTTAGCCGTCGCATGCAGCAATCATCGTACGCGCGGATCACAGGTTCCTGGAAACCCGGCCCCCGGCCTGCGCCTACTTTGTGTATACTCCCGTCGTCGTTCCCGATCCCACGCGTGTTTTACCGTCCTATTATGGCCGCGATATCGCGCCGCCAACCCGGCTAAATATTACATTAATGTCGCGCCGTCGGCTCGATAAATGGAACGGGACGCTAATTGCCGATCATGATTTGCGCGGGACCGTTCCAGAAATACGAGGCAGTGTCGATAATTACCCGGAACGGGGCTGTTACTTTTTACCGAGGCTGGCCGCCGACGGCTCGGCGCGTGCTCGTTAGCTTCTTCGCAGCCTGGCGAGGCTTGCGTCTGATTCCTTGCATCGATTATTTAACGGTGATTTATGGATCTTGGGAACTCCGAATAGTCTCGGAGCGAATAACAGAATTGTCGTTTAAATATTTAATTTTTGTGTTAGCGAAGATCGTTTCCATTAGTTTGCATTATTCGGATTGTTTCGAATAAATATTTATCTAAGATAATTATTCGAATGAATTACTTTTAGTCGAATATTTTATTCGAATGAACTCCATTTAGTCGAATATTTTATTCGAATAATTTTATTCGAATAATTCGGGCAGAGATAAATCGATAAATTATGAAGAAACAACACTTTATATTCTATCATTTTTATGCAAATCAATTATTTTCCTGGCAAATTCCTGTACGAGTAAATAAATGTTGCCATTTCAAGAAGGATATATACACTTTGATATTCTTTATTAATTTATACATTTTACAAAAGCGTTTTACTTAAACAAAATATGTAGAAAATCAAACGTATACAGTATAATTACTCGCACACCTTTCAAATGAATAGCAACAGCTAACTGGTTAAATTGAAATTAATAGATCTGAAAATTAATTTTTCGGATAATATCTTCTTGAATTTTTTCAGGAATTGCGAAACCTGAAATTATTGGGATAATAATTCATGTCATACTATTGATCGATTTATAAATTTCACTGAATAAAATGCTTTAATTTTATGACATTTTCGTGGCATTCAAGCTGTTATACAGCAGAGAATCTAGGGTACAACGATAAAGCAAAAGATGACCTATTGACTTTTTGCTAAAATTACAGCTGTCTAAATTGTATCACGCTACCGGGTCGATTTTCTCTGATTCGATAACGAAGAGGTAATCTCCCCGAAAGTAATCATCCAAAGCCGACAGCAATTAGCGGAAAAAGAACAATAATTATCCATCCAGAAACCTTTTCATTGTCCGCTGCCAGTATAAGCCGCAAATATTGGACGTCAATAGACTTGTGTTGGCTCTCATTAATTACCGAGAGAAAGGGCCTGTTCCCCGGAGCGTACCGAACAAAGAAACAACTGCAAACAGCGTAGATATTCGCTGAATGCCTTTGTTGCGAAGCATACGTTCGGCGGGATACACAAATATTAAAAATCCACCAGCCGGCGTTGATTTCCATCGGTAATTGCGGGAAAAGTTGCGTTGCCCGAAGTCCGTGCAATCAAGGAACGACGTTAATTAGCAACGAATCCCTTAATGCCTGGGTAACGAGCGAGTATTTATTAAGTGCGCAGCGTTAGCCGGAGTATAGTTGCGTATTGTGTCGCTGTTAGCTGGATTAGGAGCGTTGGCTCGGGGTTCTGGCGAGTTACCTTCGCCGTGAACTCGGGTCGGGCTTCGGTTCCGGGGACGGTTAGGATCTCTCTCGGTCGTCGCAGGTGTGAAACAAGGCGACATTCCGACGCCTAATCTAATCGTACCGGATATATTCTTATAAACACGCACGTGTATAAAAACGCGGCGACCACCGAATAAAGCACAGTCGTGTTGACCGGTTCGATCCTAACCAAGCCACACCTTGTTCGTCTCATTAAAACCATCGTTACTCGCTCCGTGTTTTAAGCGTTACTTTGATATTTTCCACGGAAATACCTAATTACTTTCGTTCAGACAAGATCTTTTATGAACCCTAAGTGATAATTCTAAGTTTCGTGATCATTCGAACTTAACACGTTGAATGCCACGGGGGCCACCGGTGACCGGCACTTAACTTGGCGGTGACGCCATAGGGGCCACCGGTGACCGGCGCGCCCAAATTTTTTGTGTTTTAAATTATATATATATATATATATATATATATATATATATATATATGGGCGCGCCGGTCACCGGTGGCCCCTATGGCGTTACCGCCAAGTTAAGTGCCGGTCACCGGTGGCCGCATGGCGTCACCGCCAAGTTAAGTGCTGGTCATATATATATATATATATATATATATATATAATTTAAAACAAATGTCAATATCTAAAATTTTGTATTATTACCATCGTCGATTCGAATAGTGATCCCCGTCGCAATTAACATGTCAAACATGGTTAGTCACTGTAACTAATCATTGTATGTATCATTACATGTATCGCATAAAAGAAAATTCATCGTGGCGCCACGGACAATTTCTGTAAAACCGGCGTGGCATTCAACGTGTTAACCTTCTTCATACGAATCGGTGAATTAGCCCGTACGATAGAAGAGTACAAAGGGGCATACGTTATTTCTTCAGGACCTAATACGGTCCCGGTGACACAGAGACGGTTCGGTCACTCTCGGCGGTCGCGGAAGAAGAATAATCGCGGCGCTGTCTAAGGGACGAAAAGTGACAAGAAATATACGAGGCAATTACTCCGGAGCAAAGATGGCGCCGGGTCGTAAACTTTCTACACGCGAGGAGGGCTTCGGTAATTAAAAGTGCGTGGACGCGTGCTCAACGGCTAATGGTTTCGCTATGACTAGAGGGAGCCGCGGCTAGGGGAGCATGATACAAAAAAGCAGAGAAAAAAAGAACAGCGGCGGAAATACCTTTAACCGCGCGCGTGCTAAATCTTCAGGAAACGCGCGCGAAAAGATAAAAGTATTCCCGTGGGGAGGGGTGGGGTGGGGCGTAAAGCTTCGGGAGCTTTGTTAACGCAAAGATTTCCTTTTATCTCGGCGAACTTAAAACGGATAACGTTCACTTTGAAAAACGGCGTTAAGGGCTGGCTTTATGACGCGGACGTGACTCCTCCGTGCTTTTTCAGCCCCGCAACCGCTTCGTTTATTAGGACCTTCTTTTTTACCCGGGAAAAATATTAAAACATCGGTCCAACTGGCGCAACGGTTGCGCACGGGTTTCGTGGAAGCGGTGCAATTTCTTCTGTAAACCGGAAGTTACAATATTGGATTCGTTGCGATCCTCTCGGATTTCACGGATCCTGCAAAATTCGTATTTAAAAAAACATAAGGTCCGATAAGATTAATCGCGGGATCGCCGACTGTGCTGTTTCTTTGGTGAAGTGGAAACTAACTAAAACTAAGGTGCGCCACGTTGTAATAACTTGAAACGGCAGCCGCTATTTAATTGCTTTGGGCACTATATATGACCGTATATTCTTTGGACATTCCAAAATAAGGTTCACCAGCGTCTGTTTATTTAACCTTTAACCGGACTGTCGATTACTGCCAGTTGCTGTTCCAGCAAATTTTCGGTGAACCATTGCAAACTTGAGTTAATAGAGGATCACGGTAGAGATTCTCTTTATTAGATTTATTTCTGTCATATTCTGATACCAAAACATTCTATTATCTAAAAATTTAATTCAAAGTTATGTCTTTTATTTTACTAGGCGATAATATATCTAAATAAAACAGTGATTAGATAATGGAGCATTTCGATACCAGAATATTATATTATATATTATGATATATAATATTATTATATATTATATACGTATAGACATGAATTTTTAAACAATTATATTAACGAATCTTACTGTGCATCAACGATGACTTGTTTAATCCATTCACCATCGTCCGGTTAAGGGTTAAATCATCGTAAAAATCACGGAAACGCGATACAAAATGTGATCTGATTTACAACAACAAAAAAATGCGAAGCAAAAAATATACAAAAAATGCAAATAGAAAAATGAATTTTCGAATTTGATTACGCAATATTGCGTACCGCAACGGCGTTTTTGCGAGCCCATTTCGCCGAGGCGTTATTTATCGGATCGAAACGAACAGTTTCGAAATTGATTCTGAAATTACGTGACGTGCTTCCGTCAGGCCTTAAAAACTTTTCTCTCGCCTCAGCGTGAACTCGCGGATCTACGATATCAGGCCTGTATCTCGGTTTAATGGGATCCCGGGGAAAACGCCGGATAGATTCCTGCGCGATCAGGATAACACGAGCCCGCGACCGCTGTCAGACCCGGCAACTTTATAATTACGTCAGACGGGGCCCGGCAGCCGATCGTGGAACTTCCTTTCCCATCGAACTGTCTATAGAATCAGCGGGTCGAACGCAGGACCAGTGTTCGACTTCGTCGCAGCTTTTTAGCGGTTTCGGACTAGGGAACTCGGATGTCAGCAGATTCGCCAACCAGTTCTCGCAACTAGCAGGAAAGACAGTGTACGAAAACAGTTTGGAACTTGAACTTTCACGAAAATCGAAGGTAATTTTTATGGAATTTTTACGGGCTGTATAAATTTGTAAAGCATCTTGTTAAAAAATGCCCATTATTGCGCTCGAACAGAGACCGCAGTATGGCAATTTGTTCCGAATTAATTGAACGAGGCGTTTTCATGAAACTTTGCAGACACGTTTATACGTGTTCGGGATACGTTTATAAAATTTTGTACGCCGCTGTCGTTGAAACTTTGCTGATTATTAACACGTTCCGTGCCGAGCTTTTTTTACTCGAATCTTCACACTTTGATATTTTACTAAAACTTGATGTATTACGTGCAATTATTAATTCTCGTACACATAACAACGTAACAAAAACTTATCAACGCCCATTCTTGCGGTGGAAATTGATTCTTCGGTTCTAAATTTCTTGTAAACAATTTGTTCAGTTCACTAAGTAAACATGCAAGCGTGTACCATCGATGGTACACGTGGCACGGAACGTGTTAATCGTTTACTGACAGCTGAGCCGAGCAGACTGGATCAACAGATTCTTTACCTCTCTCTTATTTCTAAAGGACGATTCCATTGTCTCGAACTATTCTACGGTAGAATTCCGTTTACATGAACCTGTCGGATGACGAGATAGTTAATCCTTTCGCTGCGGAACGCCTAAAAATGAATTACTCTCTCAGCAGCCGGCGCGATAGTAGATTGTCTGTACGAACGACACGATACGCGCGACGCTCGTAAGACGGTGTGTGAAACCGATTTTGCTGGGCTTTTCTTTGAGGCGACTGGCCGACACGGCTGCCAAACAATAATAGTAATAATAATGATAATAACGATTCTAGTAATTTTTAATAATCTTAAATAATATAGACAATTAATATAATATATTTTGTCGCAGGGGTTACTGCGACGGTTTATATAAAATAATCCGAGAGAGTTTTTTTGGTTTTTATATAACGAGAACTTTAATATAACTTGTAACAAAAGGCGATGAGGTACAGTGTGTAGAAGGTAAAGGTAAACGAGTGACGGATGAGACAGAAATATGAACACGTTGAGAGTCGGAGAAAAACTTGCTAACTGACGTCTCCAGGTCGAGAGGTCCTCGTATTTATTGGGGAGAACGTATTGAAATTGGTAAGGGAAAGTCCTTGGGAAGGGCGAAGGCCTTTCCCGAAGATTTTCCGACCGGGGTGATCCGGGACCTATGGTCCGAAGCTGTGTCCCAACGTTTTTATTGTTTTATTGCGGTGTGTACGCCTTGCGTCGGGAAAACCCGAAAAAGGCATATGCACACCCCGCTTTTGAAGGACGTGTCTTTTTATGTCTGGTCCGCCACAATATTATAACAAAATTTAATAATCGAGCGCCAGAAGGCGCTGTTCGCTGAGAGAAAGTGTCTATAGCCGAGCGCCAAAAGGCGCTGTTCGCAGCGAAAGGGTTAACATAATCGAACGGTTCGTACGATCGGAGTTCACCTGTTCCCCACCGCGGTGACTGTGATTTCTCGTTCATTTGCTGGAAGTTCACGTTCACGCGAACGTTTACGTAACGAAGTACGTTTAACTGGACTCGCATTAGGATACAGTTCAGTTAAACAATGGCTGTCAAAATTTAGTTACAGAGTACAAACGTAGTTCGTATAACGTGACTCACTTTAATTTTCATACAAATGGAGTTCAGTTTAGTCGATGTAAACGGAGTTCCGCTGTATTGTTAAACCTTTGTACTCGACGCTATTTCGGCTTAAAAATCGAGGTACAGTAAATTCACCGGAATTTTCCTTCAGCTGGTACAAAATAATGGACAATTTGGGATTATTCGAGCATCGCGGCTCTCTTTTATAGTCGCCGATTGTCAACGATTTATAAAAACGAGGCGCGTCCGTTTTCGTTTACAAGCTGAAGACAAATTAGAAAGAATTTGCAGTACTTCTTTCAACTTATATTATAATTATTTCGCGTGATTTTTGAATCGAATGCACGCGAAATTCCGACTATTTTCTCGTACAATATCTACATCGAACAATAATAATGAATGAATAATAATAACTGAATAATAATGTAAAAACTACTTTGAAAAACAACGCGGCAATCTTCAGCGATGCCCAAGTGTCGCGATTCGGGTGCAAAGGGTTACGAAATTCCGCGCGTCAACAGCTGATGCGTAGAAAAGAAAGGGGATTGCGCGAATCGCGCAGGATAGATGCAGCGACCGATTAACTCGGCGTAAAAGGCAACACACGTCTTCGCCCTCGCGAAGAAAGGGAACGTCGGCGAACAGCGGCATTAACTCCGCGAAAGAGCCTGCGTATGCCGAGTGACATTGAAAACCCAAAGCGAAAGAAAGGGACGAAGTTAGGCGTCTCTCGTTCGCCGGCCGTCTCGCTTTCGCTCTTTCAAGCGGAGCATTGAATAGAGGGAGGCTCGCGCGCGACCGTAAGAACGAGATTCAACGCGCTGCAAAGAAATTTACTTCTTTGATTGACATTCAAAAGGAGCACTCCGTGCTTCCTTTAACCTGAATTATGAAAGGATACCGGCGGATAGGCCGAGGTGGCGGGGTGCTGCGCGGAACGGAACGTCGCGTCGCGGCGAATTTTCCCGGGGCACCCCGGGGGGAAACATTTTTCCGCGAGAATGGGCGGACGTAAATATTGACTCGCGAGCTCACGGACGTCTTCAGACGAAAATCGCGGAACCTCGTTCCCCTAACTCACACTCTCGGGCGATCGCCGAAAGTAGAATAAACTATGGTAATGACGGAACGTTTCCACTCACCGGCTCTCCATCCGGCACTTGCCCTCCCGCGCTTTGCAGTTGCTTTTGAAGTCCTCGAATATTTGGCTGCACGGCTCGTCGCGCACGCACACGTTCAGCGCGTGATTGCAGCTGAGCAGCGAGTCCGGGTACTTGTCATTGTCTGCAAGAATTCGTCGGATTATGTTAATGGGATTTTCAGCGACGTCTACGACGAATCGGCGCCGTTCTAACGTTTTCGGTGCACCGCGACACTGCGCACTTTTATGCATTCCCGGCTCGTAAGGCTCGTGTCGAACCCTTGACGCGTTAACCGCGGAGCCGATTTTCCTGGGTTTTCCGTTCAGGCGGCATTATTCCGTTTCCTGCATTATTATTTAACCTTGATACGGCCGGTCCAATGTGCCGATGCCGTCCAAACGCTATCAGCGCCTATGAATTGACGCCGTCCAAAAAAAGTACACTGTCAGTCCAAGCGGACTGACGCTGCGCTCAACATGTTGCCGGTCTGTGAGATCGCGCTACTAATTACTAATTCATATTACAATAGTTTCTCCCTCATTCGCGCTCAGATTGCGCGCAAATTGCCGCAAAAATCGACAATGTGGAATGGGAAGATTATTCGAGCCACGCGTCTCGTTTTTATAATTGTTGACAATCGGTAACTATAAAAACGAGCCGCGAGGCTCGAATAATCTCGCACACAATCTGAGCGCGAATTAGAGAGAAATTACTGTACTTTAACCTTGATACGGCTAGTCCTATGCGACGATGCCGTCCAAACGCTGTCAGTCCCTGGGAGCTGACGCCGTCCAAAAAAAAGTACACTGTCAGTCCAAGCGGACTCACATCGCCCAAATGGAAAGTCCACTGTCAGCCCAAGGGGGCTGACGCTGCGCTCAACGTGTTGCCGGTCTGTGAGACCGCGCTACTAATTACTAATTCATATTACAATAGTTTCTCCCTCATTCGCGCTCAGATTGCGCGCAAATTGCCGCAAAAATCGACAATGTGGAAAGGGAAGATTATTCGAGCCACGCGTCTCGTTTTTATAATTGTTGACAATCGGTAACTATAAAAACGAGCCGCGAGGCTCGAATAATCTCGTGATACTGTGGTGATCATATAATCGTTACAAAAATTATACGATTGTAAATAAGGGACCGTCCTTAATCGTAGGATGACTAAAGGTATGCCGGATCACGCACTAAGGCTCTATTACAGAATTTGCTATAATTGTATGTACATGTATAAAAATAGATACAGCGTAATGGTAATAATCTAAAATATTTCGACGGAATATATAGGATTTGCTGAATATGTGTGTTGCCATTGCACACAGATATTAGGTGATCCGGTTATTGCGAGGACCTGCAGAGGTCCAATATTACGTTTCAGATATCCCCTGGGCCAAGGATACAGTCCAATCTGATGGACAGTTAGATCTTTCAGTGGAGAACGTACGAGTGGTGTGCGTAGATGTACGAGAATGGGTTATGGGTAGGATGATGAAAGATTTGTAATAGGATTGCAATGTGTGAGACTGTTTGCATGCTGGCGTGTAAGTGATAGGATCATACCTAGGATGATAAGGAATTATTTTGGTAAGTAATGTGTAGTGGCAATGTGAAACGAGTGAATGAGTGCGGTGAAAAAGAAGAGCACGCGCGAATGTAAATACAGTAATTTTTCCCTAATTCGCGCTCGGATTGCGCACAAAAATGGACAATATGGGAAAAGGAGATACGATTGATCGAGCCTTGCGTCTCGTTTTTATAGTTGTTGGCAATCGGTAACTATGATCGTACCTTTTCTTCCCAAATTGTCCATTTTTGTGCGCGATCTGAGCGCGAATAACAGAAATTAAATGTAGTTAAATTGTAAAAGTTATTATAAATTCACATGGATATAACGAAACTGCAAGAAGACTACAATATAAATAGAGACTGTGATCGACTAAGGGGCGTAAAGGTTAACAGACCAGCGAAATTCGTTAGAACATGTAATTAAAATTTGTACAAAAATTCTCTTACAAAAATGACAAAAATGTAGAGTGTTCGCCGCGATGAAATTTTCGCGGAGAGAAATCCGGTATTGATCGCAACGGCGACGCTAAAATATAAAATTCTAAATATCTCACGAAGCAGGAAATATTGACCACATACTATTTTCGTATAAAATGAATTATCCGGTCCAAGATCACTTCCACCGTAGCGTATCAAAATAAACAAAATAATCCATATTCAACGCCCAGCCCGATCATCGATCACACTTTAAGCAACCACCACATTACGAAATGTTGACGACAGATAGAGCGAAGAGAAGCCGCCTAAAACTAAAACACTTTTCGACGTTCGAGCCGGCAATAAGTGCACCGATGCAGCAGCCGGGATGCCGGCGGGAAACCAGCCGGCAAGCAATATTCAAATTGGAAACGATAACGCGTCCGGGTTTTCGCAATCCGATGCAAAGGTCCGCAAGGATCGCCGGCCGGGATCTCTTGGCAAGGACTCGGCCGGTTTATCATTCAAATCCCGCAGAATTTTCGCGGGCCTGATAAGATCTCTGCGGACAATAAGCGTGCCGTGGCCGAGCGTGGGCGACGCTGCGCTTCGCGTAGACAATAGTCTCGCCGGAGAAAGAATTCGTTGATTATTAACGCGTAAAAAAAGTTGGTTGTGGAGGGGACGCGCGGAAATAATTGTTGGTGCTGTGACTGAAAAAAGGGCGGGGGGGGGAGAGGGAGGTGAGGTGGCAAACAAAGAGAAGGACAGGAGTGGTCCGCGAAGAGCCAATGAGATAAAACAATAAGAGGACACCGGCGCCGTCGCCGGTGCCGCAAAACGACGGCCGAGAAAATAATAAAGGGCATTCTCTTATCAATGAAAGAAAGAAAGAGAGAAAGAAATAATAAAAGAAAGAAAGAAAGAAAGAAGGAAAGGCGTGGTGCGTTAAGTACGGGGACGAGAGTTTTATTTTCGGGGGAGAACCGCGAACCGAGGAGTTTCCCGTGAATAATTTCAAAGGCTCTTCGATAATAAAAAGCGATCACAATTAAACGGGGCGGGCTAATTCGCCGGCTGATCGAGGGGCAGGAAAGAGGAGTAATCGGCAGTTACGACAGCCCCCGCGCTTTTTATATTCGGTAAATAAAGCTGCAGGAAATATCGGGGCGGGTGAAGTGTGCGCGGGAAATGTATAAACAAAAGCGTCGATGAAGTAAGGATAATGGAGTGGAAAGGAGTACGGTGGCGGGGGCCGATATAGAGAGAAAAAAGAAGTTTCTCTCGCGGAATCGACAGGCAAGAAGAAAGCCATTCTTTCAGCATCGGTGAGAGATCGGAGACGAAGAAACGGACAGAGAGAGAGAGAGAGAGAGAGAGAGAGAGAGAAAGTCAGAGACAAGATCTCCGCGGGAGGAGAGAGAGGGGAGCGAGAGGGAGGACCGGTGGAAAAAAGGATCACGGCTGGAACAGCGGACGTGGGTGAAAAGAAGCGCATTGGGAATTATCCGTGAATCGTTCGGAAATGCTCAAAAGACTCGACGGCCCGGACGAGCGAGCCCTCGGGAAAATGAACAATGGAGATCGCAGGCGAAGCCGCAATGGCGCGGAGGTTATATAAGGGGCCGCAGTCAAAGATATCGCGATCCCTTTGTTTCTTCGACGAGGGCCGCGACTCCGACCCTTCCACCCACGACCACCCCTTTTCTTTTCATCGAGAGGAAATGCCCGGCTGAGTGGCACCTCGATCAAATTTTCCTCTGTTGCGTCCACGGTCGTCGCCCCCTCCGATAAACCAGCCCTTCTTCGGCCCCAGGACCGCTCCGGACGATTAGCCCGATACGTCACGGACAGAGAAAGTTGATAATTTCGAGGAGCGAGACCTTGAGATCACGGTGGGATAATTGGAAACTTTGGATATGGTTCGGGGATTTTTCCGCAGAAGATTGCGACGAAATTCGATCGTTTCTGAATTAGTGGAATTATCGATAGGACAGCCTCGACCGTTGCTTAATCCTTCCAGTGTCTATAAATAAATAAATAACAGTTTTGATTTCTTAATTTACGTTCCCCCCTCTCGCAATTTTCTAATTATCGGATCTCACAAAATTTGTATAATTTCCTTTCGTTACTTTACCAAAATGTGCATCAACTAGGTTATTCTCTTATATATCTTCTCCATTTTCAAATTATTTAAATAAAGTTAAAAAGAAAATAATTCCTTTCGTTGTATTATCTAATTATCGTAGTTAAGATCCGGCACTTACGGTGTTACACGGTAAAAGCGAGACACTATTCACAGTGATAATAAATAAATAAAATATCAATTTCATTATTTAATCCACTCTCGCGGATTACCTGGTCGACACAGGAATAATCGGCGCAGCTACAAGCTCTCGTGCGAGCGCAATCGGTGAATCGAGTGCACCGAGATTCGATAATCTGAATTGAAAACGGCTGAAGACAAAGGATCTTCCGGACCGTGCCGAAAATGTAACGAGCGAAGCGTACCGGGCCGAAAACCGGGTCACACGTTGTACTATCTTGAGAGCCGATACCGAGCACGCTTCGTCTCTCAGACGAGCATCAATTAACCAATAATGAAAGAAAGGGAAGAGAAAGAAGAAGAAGATGAAGAAGAAGAAGAAGAAGAAGAAGACAAAGGAGAAGAAGAAGAAGACTTGAAAGAAGCATAAGAAGAAGAAGAAGAAGAAGAAGAAGAAGTTGAAGAAGAATGAGCACTCGCGAGCCAGAATTACAGAGAAAAATTCCTCACCTAAATTGGCGAGAGATCTCAGAAGGTCGCGGGCGGGGTTTAATAATTCGGGTGTAACGAGTCGAGCAATTAGAAGAGTTTGGCCAGAAGCTTAATTACATTTATCCTGGTTGTATAAGCTGAAAGCCGGTCATACGGTGGAGAAACCGGCGGATAATGAAAGCTCACCGCCACGCCCGGTTTCGAAAACCGGGAAGCTTCGGCACTTAATGAGATTAAATTCGCTCTCGTGCTTCGGGGAAAGAAGAACAGAGTAACAGAGAAAGAGAAAGAGAGAGGGAGACAGGTAGAGAGAGAGGAGGGTGAGGAAAGGAAGGGATGGAAAAAAGGAGAGAGGAAAGAAAGAAAGGAAGGAAAGGGAAAAGCTCGAGGCGGGGGAAAAGGAAGAAAGGAAGCGGAGGCCCGGCAAAGGCACGCGCCACCCTCGCCCCGTGAAACGCGCAAAGATAGCCACCCACGCAGTCAGGGCCAGGGTCCACTGAAAGCAACGCGCGTTCGCCGCGCCTCTGCAACCGGCGTGCTGCTTTCAAGCAGCTGCATGCAGCCCTACGATACTCCAGACAGAAAAAGATCCCGAGGACGCGTAGATCGGTATTTCTCACGCCGCCTGCGTCTCCACCTCCCCTCCCTCCCACCCGCGCGATATGTTGCACGCGCGATCATTCCGCCGCTGCGCTTCCGCAAACTCGCGGTAAATTCGATGAAAAACTCGCCTCTTTCATCGACGAGCTTTGGCAGCCAGGAAAAAATTGTTAAGAGGTTTATACAGCTTCGATCTTCTTTTCGTTCCGGACTTTATCCCGGATCTTTGATCTCTCATGATTTCGCAGACTGATTTCGGGTAAAACGATGTTAAGCAGCGCATTGAATGGAAAAGGAAACAGCCGTTTTTATTTGGCTTCTTTTATACTTAGCTTTTACTTTTACCGATTTCAGCGGATGATTTTGATTTCGAACGACGATTCGCTGTGTAAAGTGAAGCAATCTTTTTTCTGGAATTAATTTCTTTTTAATAATAATAGTAACAATGATAACAATGATTTAGACATGTATGCGGGTAAAAAAGTCCTTTTGTTACAGGAGAAGAAATAAAAAGAAAGAGATCTTATATATATGTTCGATTTTCTTGTTGTACTTGTGCGACGACTGTATCAAATTTATAAAATATATATTTTATGATATTATTTTTATTATATATATATAGAGTAAGAAGAGAAAGTAAGAAAAAGTGAAATGTACATAAAATGTACATTTGTAAAAGTGTATGCTTTTCAGGGGGTCTAAGATTATTACAATTATTTTTATTACATTTAAAAAGTGTTATTATTGAATGCTTATGCTACTGTTCGATGGATAGAACCTCACGAACTTCGAAACACTTATTTAATATGAATATAAAATAATACGAATGAAATCACGAAATAGGAGCGTGTACCTATCATGGAGCACCGTTTTCGTACTACGTCCCCGTGTTTCATAAATGTTCTTCCTTAAAACGCCTGTATTCGAATGAACATGTTTTTACAGCCGATTGTTACAAAACAATTATTTCTGTCAATGGATATATAAAGAAGAATGTTCAAAAGCACGGGTAGAATTTTTACATCGACATTCGTATGTTCTATCTATTTTTTATTGTATTACTTGTGCTACTGTTTCAAGATCGAGTCACAATTGCGCGGTGTTTCATAATAGGTACCGATACGTAACAGCACGCAGCGAGTGTAAAATTTGCGATAACCAGAGAAAGAATCCGGGATAAAAATGGCAGAAATGCGATCGTCGACGCGAGTTCTTGAGAATATGGGGCGAGGATTACGGGACCGAGAAACGGGATTGCGAGCGTGACAAAGACTATCGGTGTGCGGTAGTTCGATGGCGGTCGAGAGGCATTACGATAATCTTCTCGCGTAGAGAGAGAGAGAGAGAGAGAGAGAGAGAGAGAGCGAGAGAAAGTAGAGAGAAGTCGCGAAGAATGCCGGCAGCAAATATCGCGAGCGATTTCCGCGGTCGGAGCTCAAGCGGATCGGGCTCGAGGACGCTCGAGCGTGGAAGCCAGTCGTCGCGTCGGTTCTTTCGGATGCGCGGCCTGCATCGGGCTGGTGTAATGCGGCACGTGGAACTTCGGGTTAAACAAGAAACGAGCGTCGCGACGCGACGAGACGCGTCGAGACGAGGCGAGACGAGGCGAGACGGGATTATTGGAAACGTCGCGAGCGGAACGCGTGTTCGCGACTCGTTAAAAGTTCCCGAGGATCGTTTCTGGCCCGGATCGAGAGAGCGTCGAGAGAAGTTTCGAGCGGAATCCCTCGTGACGATTAAACCCCTGTTAGAGGATTAACGCGTGGTTGTGATCGATCCCCCGCCACCCGTCGACCCTTTTTTCCCCCAGCAACTGGATTGATCTTAATTGATTTCCCTTGTCGTCCAGATTCAGGCCGTCGCGTCGCAGCTTTTTCCACCGATGGAATCTCCCCGGAATTTGTAATCTCTAATTTCCGATCGCGGAATCGCCAAACACTTCTAATTGCGCCGAGCCGAAGGAACTGCGCCAGCTCGAAACAGAAAGTGAAACTCCGCGATCGATGTCTTTCATTGTTGGTCCGTTTGAAACGTCTCGCGATCTTCGCAAGTATATTTTCTCCGCCACTGTCTAAGACATTCGAACGTGACGAAATGCATTTGACAGATGCACGCTTGGCTCGTGCACTTTTCTCAAAATCCTTAGTCATTTATTAACCCTTATCTGTCCGTGATGTCAATTTGACAGCGTTTTCAAGTTTCAGAGGATATTATTCTGTTAGTTTTGGAAACATCGATCTCGGACTTGATGGCCTTTATTTTTTTTAGCACGTAGTATTTCAAGTATACGAAGTATGCGAGAAGTGTCTCGTGTGTCAATTATCGCTTCTTTTATGGTCGATACAATATTTAGAAGCTGTATTCGAATCTATTAGGTCATTAACCATTTGAGTTCCAAGCAGCGCGATCGCGTTGTTCAGATTTTGTGTCGCGCTCAACTTTACTGACGCGCGTACATTTTTTTTGTTCTGTTTGTCAACATTGACGAGCGCGTCGCTTGGTTCTCTTCGCAATCGATTGAGACAAGCGCTGTCGCGCTGTTCGGCATTTTTCGACTGCGTATTCCCAATAAATCCATAGATCTCACAGTAAAATTATAGAGTATAGTAGGCATTTCATACTTAACCCTTTCGATACTACGAGCCACTATAGTGGCCCTCCATAAGATGCCATCGAGGTACTACGAGCCACTATAGTGGCTTTCCATAAGATGCCATCGAGGTACTAAGGGCCACTATAGTGGCCTTCCATAAAATGCCATCGAGGTACTACGGGCCACTATAGTGGCCCTACATAAGATGCCATCGAGGTACTACGGGCCACTATAGTGGCCCTCCATAAGATGCCATCGAGGTACTACGGGCCACTATAGTGGCCATAGTGGCCCTCCATAAGATGCCATCGAGGTACTACGAGCCACTATAGTGGCCTTCCATAAGATGCCATCGAGGTACTAAGGGCCACTATAGTGGCCCTCCATAAGATGCCATCGAGGTACTACGGGCCACTATAGTGGCCATAGTGGCCCTCCATAAGATGCCATCGAGGTACTACGAGCCACTATAGTGGCTTTCCATAAGATGCCATCGAGATACTAAGAGCCACTATAGTGGCCTTCCATAAGATGCCATCGAGGTACTACGGGCCACTATAGTGGCCATAGTGGCCCTCCATAAGATGCCATCGAGGTACTACGAGCCACTATAGTGGCTTTCTATAAGATGCCATCGAGATACTAAGAGCCACTATAGTGGCCTTCCATAAGATGCCATCGAGGTACTACGGGCCACTATAGTGGCCCTCCATAAGATGCCATCGAGGTACTAAGAGCCACTATAGTGGCCTTCCATAAGATGCCATCGAGGTACTAAGGGCCACTATAGTGGCCCTCCATAAGTTCGATCGTTTGTAGCGAATAAAGTCAGCGCTTACTGCAGAAAGCTAATTCACCTTATTTTTCTCTCAACAACGGATAAATAGATATGCCTTATTTTTTTCAATTTTGCTTAACTTCATTTGGATTAAGCCTTTTGCTACGGGCGGGTTCTCCGCTGCGGTACTCCCGCAACGATCGGCGTCTTGTAGCGTGCAGCGATGTCGCAGCGCGCCGTCCAGCAGAAGTACCGCGGCGGAAAATCCGCCCGTAGCGAAAGGGTTAACGACCTAATAATAGTTCGGAATGAATAACTTTCAATAGATAAGAACGATAACAAATCAAGAATACACAGTAGTCACAGTAGACGCAGTGACAAGTGTGAAAAAGCAGTTTGTCCGGAGAACATTGCTTAAATATGTTTTCCTTTATCACCCGAAAAAAAATATTCGATAAACGAATGTGTTTGCCTCCTGTTATATCATCTTTTTACAATAGCGTCAATTCGACACACGAGGAACGCGTTAAGTAAGCGGTACGCAGAGTCTTTGGAACCGGTTCCTAAAAGCGACTCCTCGAGCGACACGTATCAGAATCAGCACCGCATTCTTCGAATGTTATTCGGGGAAGTTCCCGGAATGCTCCGGGAGGTGGAACACCGTTCAAAAAAAGATAATGCGAACCCTCTAATTTGATGTACAGAGTGAGGCAAAGGCGGGTAGTTGAGCGGGATCCTCGGGAAGTCGCCGGAAAAGTTGCGACCGCTTGGCAGAAGTGCTCGAGAACGGATAAAAAGAATTTTCATCGTCCGGGGGGAAACTTACCGTTCTTCGAGACGAAGTTGCAGGGATGGTCATAGAGGAATTCCCGGAAGCTGTTGCAATCTGGATCTACGTGGCGCTCCCTGCAGAGGCACGTGGGTCGGAAGTAAGTGAAAGCCTGCAGAGTGTTCACGGCCGCCTGACACTTTGTCACTGTCACCGTTGAACAAGCCACTGGAACAGCAAAATAATTATTATTAACCGGGGTCGGCCGGCCGTTGCCGATGACAAATAGGCTTTCTTGCCGCGTTGCGAATTTCGGAGCTAGACGCGCCCAACGCAATTTAAACGGCTCGAAGCCTCGCGCAAATTAACGTAGTCGTCGCTTCTCGTACCCGATTTGAAATACTCGGGAGAATTTACGACACGTTTGCGACACCAAGGGGAGGGGCAATTTTTCCCGATTTTTAGCTTCCGAATCCTGATCATAAATAATTAAACACGAGAACGGTGTCCGATTAAATTGCGAAAGTAGCTGCATGGAAAAATCGAGTCTTCCGAGCATTATTCCCGGAACAGTTCGCACGGGGAAATTCTGCGAAAAATCTGATACGTTTTTGACGCACAGCTCGACAGCGGGTAATTTTTTTTAGATTTCTAGGATGCAAATTTCGATCACAAATAATTCAAAACGAGAGCGGGCTAATTAAATCGCGAAACTAGCAGCATGGAAAAATCGAATCTTCTCAGCCCAATTTTTCTAGCATTTCGCACCGAAAAAATCTGAATTAAATCTGACAGGCTTCTGACACGAAGCTGAACATCGAGTAATTTTCTTAGATTTTTACGCCGAGTCCTTTAGGTTCGCATTCCGAGCAATGCAAGTGCCATCTTGGGCCAAGCCCGCTATCGATCCTTCGAAGACGATAGGTAAGCCCGGCACGCACCTCCGACGTTATCTAACGGCGGGATAATTAAACCGCTTGAGTAAAAGTTTCTTTGCCCGCGGTCTAATTTCATCGGGGAATTAATCAGCCGGGCCGAACGGGCCGAAAGACACGCGCGAGCTCGCGGCGGCAAGTTCGGCAAGTTGTTTCCTTTGGCAAGCTCCCGAAAGGCTCGTATTCCATGCGTAATAATTGCCGGGAGGGGAGGGCGTCGGCAATGCCTACCTGCGAAGACCGCAAAATCCCATCGAGAAATTCGGCGCAACGCGGGAGTCGGAAGGCTCGACAACGAGATTATCGCGCAAGAATGGAAAGCTCGCGTTACACCGCAGGGAGCAATGGGAAGTCCTATGGTTGGCAAACCGACGATAACGCTCGGGTCTGGAATCGTTGCTGCAACAACGACCGGAGGACTCTTCGCAACCGTGTCACCTTCCTCCTGAACCGCGAGCCTAGCCTCTCCACGGGAAACGCGCGCTAATCACAGACCGGAGTCCCGTAAACTGTTATCCGACTGCTGAACTGGGAATTTTTATACCCGCACGGTTCCCCCGGAGATGGTCGGAAAAGCCCGGCAAAGTAGCTGAACTCGCACAGAAATTCCGAAACTTATTTTTAACCCGCGCGATTATGCGCTCGGACAGGCATTTTCATTGGCCTCGGGATTCTTGATTTTAAAGATTGATGGACGATCGAACAGAGAGAGCGCGCGCGCGCAGTTAATTCGATTACGAGAGACTTTCCGCAGTCGTAGTTTGTCACTGGCCAACAATTATAACCGAGTTAATTGCAGACCCGAAGTAACAATTTGCCGGGAGCAGCTCGTGATCGAATCATCGGTTACATTTTAATCGTCGCTCTCGCCGTGTAATCAGATTACAGTTTGTTCGATCCTGTCACGGGCTGTCCGTGAATGATTGATACGTTTCTAATTCGTCGTATCCAGGTGTGTATGTGCATGTGTGTAGCCGATACCGTTGCAGAAGTGCTGCCGAGGCATCTTGGCATCGACAAATGCTACGCACGGATTGATCATCCGCCCTTCGATGTCGCACAACAGAATACATTTCTACCCGCAAATCGTGTTAACGAATTGCAGAACGCTTCGACAAAATGTTCGAGATACGTTCGAGATTGTCCGTCAAGATCCTGAAACGTGGATCCGAAGCGATTCGGCGATCGATCGGGTAAGAAGTTGGCGAATCAATCGTCTACGCCCAATAACAACGATAACAAAGCAAATAGGGAACAGGCGGGGCCGGAGATTCTTGGCTCGGACGATGCGGTGGAACTCCTCGAGCAGAAAAAATTAATTTCGCCCGAACGGGTCCCGAAACTCGTTCGACGTTAGCCGGCCGAGAATCCAATCGATTCGAGGAGAGGCAGCCGCGGGTATAACTTGCCCGGGAGCTGCCGGAGGGACGGCAAACGAAGAGTCAGTGCTCTATCTTAAATTAAACATTAACTTCTGCCTGCCAGAGAGTGTTTTACTTTTCGCTTTGTAGCCCGAACTCGTTCGTACGATCGTTTTCTTTTTTCGCTCGTTCCTCTCTCGGCCGGCGCTCTTATTTCCTCGTCGAGGGAACCTCGTTGGAAATTAGGTCGCGTCGAGCCCGCGACGCTTAACACGGATCCCATTGGCTCGCGAGCTTTTTCGAAAATTCCGCCGGAACCGATATTTCAAGGGGCACGCGCGTACCTTCACGCTCGAATTACAGAGCGATTTTTCGAGATTTTTTTCAAAGAAACCTGCAGAGAGTTGCCGTTCCGAACTTTGTACGCTTGTCAGACAACGTTTCGAGGACGTGCTCAAATTTTTTCCGCGAAATAATTGTCGCTTTCCCGAATGTTACGGCACTGGTTATACGAATATCGGAATCTGCAATTCTTACTCTGTGCTCAGATTACAAGGCGAGCTTTCGGCATTTTTGTTTACGGAAGTGTAGGAAATATTATAACTCAAAGCTTTGCGAATGTATCGAACAACGTTTGGAGAATGTAGACAGAATTTTTTGCGCATTAATAATCGTTTTTCTCAAAGTTACAGCGCCAGTATCCATTACATGAAGTCACCGTCTGTGAATAGTCACCGTCTGTTAATAGTGAAAAAGAATCATATATTATATTACTCGTGATTATTATATCAGAAGATTACATTCCTTGTTTACAAATAAATTAATATTATTTTTAATGATAGAATTTATCTTTCTGTTTTTTACTGCAATAATATTTCATGGATTACGTGTAGTACCAAGAATTATTTCTATATAACATGTCTTATTCGTATAATAATAATACATCATTTTTTAATATTACATCGTATTAATTTTGATTCTAATTACGGGGCTAATTCTTTATATTATAATTTATCGAAGAATATATCAAATGTATACATATATATAGTATAATAGGATCATCATTGATACAATCCCAGTTTCAGGCTCAGATTCCACGGTGCCTTTCGAGCATTTTCCAAAAGAAACCTGTCGAGCATTATAATTCAAAACTCTGCGCGCTTATTCGGCGACATTTGAAGTATACACTCAAATTTTTTCGAGCAGCAATACAACTTCTCCCGACAGTTACAGCGATAATACCAAGAGCGCCACGGTCGACTTTCCACCCTAAAGTGTTTGCCTAGCTCCGCGCTCGGATTGCAAAGCAATTTAAAGGGAATTTTCAGCAACACAATCACAGCAGGTATTATCATTTCAAACTTCGCTCGCTTATTATACAACGACTGGAGAATGTATTCACATTTCATCAAGCAGCAATAACAATTTCTCGGAAAGCTACGACAACAATCGCGAGAGCTGGGAAAACACCTTCGTTCTTCCGGGATCAGCGAAAGGATCCGGACAGGGTGACAAAGGCGACGAAACTTGGCTCGTCATTTTTCGATCCGAGATTCGACGGCGACGACGACATCTGGATTCATTACTTATACGCCGCCGCTGCGGCTCCCAGTTATTACGAAACTTACGGTGTCTTGGAATTGTAATTAAGCCGGCCTCTCCGTCCCATTCTTTCGGCGAACGACGTTGTACTAATTAATCTGCGTGCGGAGGGAGAGCGGGGCGCGGGGCGGGGGATAGCGAAAAAGAGGAAAGTTGAAACGGTTTTAACGAGGAAATATTTTAACCGGCGAGGATGGTCGCGCGAGCAATATCCGGGACCGATGCGACGGGTCGAGCTCTCTCTCTCTCTGTCCTCGCCAGCGCGATCCTCCCTTGCAAAAATCACAACTCCGGTCTTAATTGAAACGAATAAATTTCCTAACGCAAGATTATTACCGGCGGGAACAGAACACGGGAACGTCTTGTTGATCTTCGCGAGAGAGAAATCCGTCCGGGCAATTAACGGAATTAAGATCGAGTCGCGCGCTTAGAGGAGCTCCCCGGGCCAACTCGATATTTTCTTCGAGCTTTGATATTCAAGTCCGACAGTTTGACGCCGCTTTCGGCGGAATTGTGTCGGCCGCATCCCCGACCCGTGATCAAACGATGAGATGAACGTCGATAAACGAGCAAACAAGAATAACTCGGGACGAATGAATGCGCCGTGGATGATGCCCGTGGATGCTGCGACGATGAAAAGAAAACCGAACTTTACACTCGACGCGCGGAACGATGCGATTTAACGGAGACACTTCGCCACGGAACGTATCCGACATCGACAAAGGGAACTATGTTAAGTGAGTTACTCCGTTACGTTCGTTTGATGGGACGAGCAGAAACGGGTCAAAAATCCTCTTCGACGGAATTAAACGGCGGGATTATCCGACTGATTACCGAGGAAACGAGTCTAACCGGTTTAACACTAGAAGTACCGAACGCTAAACGAGGCTATTGTGTATCGCTTTATGACGGCGGAGGTAATTGAGTTGTTTCAACTGGCTCGGTACGATTTCTATTGTAATATATACTCGAATAAAGATGTTTGTTAAAACATTTTCGTAATGCCAGCAATTGCGAAAGAAAGAGATCAGGGACCGAGCATTTTGATTGGGATCGATAGCACAAGCGTTAAACTTCATTGAAGAAATTCGTCTAGCTTCGCGCGTATGCTATCGTCCGAACGAGCATGATCATTTATCTATTTCGAATAATCGAGACACTTAATTCACAGAAAAGGAAATATGACGAAAAAGCAGAGATTCAGTATTAATAGGGCATTCTAAAGGGGGAGCGTTTCACTCTATAAGATCACATTCGAATCAATCTAGAGAAAACATTGTCGAACTAATTATATCGCGATACAATCACAAATTAACTTTCGAATAGTCATTCTAACGGAACAACTTCGATTTATAAGATCACGCTGAAGCGATCTAGAAAACAATTTTTAGAACTAATTAAAGCAGCTACATTCACAATAAAATCACAAAGAAAATTCAGGGATCGACTTTGACAAGTGATCCTTTTAAAGGGAAAACTCGTCTCTATAGTATCGCATTGAAAGCAATGTAAGGAAAATTTGTTAGGGCTAATTATTGTGACAAAATTCACAATATAGTCACAAGAAAAGATCACAAATTGACTTTCGAGTGGTCATTTTAAAGGAGCAACTTCGCTCTATAAGATCACACACGATCTGGACAAGTACTGTTGGAACCAATTGAAGTAGCTACGTTCGCAATAAAATCACAACAACAATTCACGGATCAACCATCAAATGGTGATTCTAAACAGAAAACTCTCCTCTACAAAATCACATTGCGAAACCAACGTAAACAAAAACTTCCCCGCAGTCGACTGCAAAATTTCAAAACCGACCACGTTTCCCTATTTTCCAAGACAGAATCTCTAAAAAAAGAAGGCAAGTTCGGTGCAAGTACGAACTTGTCCCGTCGACCTGAGCACAGACAGAATATTCCGCAATATTCCTAGCCGAAGATGCAGCATCAAGGACGAGCATTTATCCCGAGATTTAATCAAATCCATGGAGTTCGATCAGCCATCGCCGGGAAAGGTGTTGGCGGACCAGTTGCAGACCGCGACAGAAAGCCGAGAACTTTTCCGCGGCGTTCGGTTGAAAGAGAGGGAGGAAACTGTGAATACGGACCGTGGCATCACCTGCGCGTTTCATGGAAACACGGCCGCGTGTTTCGGACAGTGGTGGAGCGGCGGTCCGGCTCGCAGAATGCAGATGGTCACCGCACGATTGTACGACCGTATGTAGTATCATCCTCCCGCGTGCCCTCTCCCCTCCGCGACACCCCTCGCCGAATTTCTCCGGCGGGGCAGTCGTTCTCGAAGTCGCTATCTACGGTTGACCATGCGCTCCCGCACACCCCATAGGCGCGGCCAGCGAACCGTTAAAAGCGGGGGGTGGCAGGGAGACGGATAGATATCGGACGGTATCAGCAGCGCTCCAGCTGCAACTGCAGCCTCCAGATCCTGGGTTTTGTGCGACACTGTGTATTGTGACGGCTCGTCGTGTAAAGGACACCGTGCCACCCCATCCCCTCGTATCGATTTAATCCTGCGAAATAACACGTCGCGTGTTTTACATCGCTCTTTCCCGCTGTTTTTACTGACCCATTTACGCCGACGGGATCGCCGGTTAATCCGTTAATTATGCGGCTTTTATGGGCGACGGCAAACGTCTACGTCTACGAGCCGTGAAACGAGACCGGTATATATTGAAAATATACCATCGTTATCGCTGCTTTTTCTACGATTAATAAATGTACTGTTAACCCCTTCGGCAATCTACGTTATTAAAGAATCTCCGCTAAAATCACCTAGCGTTCCTTTTCTCTTTATTAAACGGCTTGCCGAGGAACGTAGCTTTTTCATTTCATACAAATTGTAGGGATCGGTCAAATATAACGCCGTACATAACATTTGATTTAGACAGAATTTGTAATAAACGTTATCGCGAGCGACGAAATAATTATTGAGCTTCCGTCAGTCGTAACTGGACCGCGGATTCTTTATGTAAAATAAATATTGCCGTCATTTTTTATATCGAAGAGAAATTAGGTATAAATGTATTAATTGTTTTAACGATGTTGATACAGCAAAAATAATGCTGCGAAAATAATCAAATTCTTCTTTTCACTTTATCATTCTGTTTCGTTTATCCATTTTTCCT
Source organism: Megalopta genalis (assembly GCF_051020955.1). Classification (NCBI taxonomy): domain Eukaryota; kingdom Metazoa; phylum Arthropoda; class Insecta; order Hymenoptera; family Halictidae; genus Megalopta; species Megalopta genalis. The sequence continues at coordinate 9,122,988 of NC_135019.1, forward strand.
GTGAATACATAAAATTTACGGTCTAATCATAACTCTGTCTTTAAGAAGCCTATTGATAGATCTTTGGTGAATAAAGTATTAATATTAACCATTTGCATTCGAAACGATTTCAACTGTAAAACTAAATTAACTTTTCTGTCTTATAGTATCTCCATTTGATGCGATAAAGTGCATTTCATGCATATGAAATTGAGTCTTGTGACTCTCATACAGCAGTTAGACTTTTAACAACTTTTTATATCGAAGCTTTGATAGCATAAAAATTATCTTGGAACAATTTCAATGATGCCTCAGAGTCATCACTCGAGTGCAAAGGGCTAATATTAAAAGAGTAGGAAAGACAAGACACTTAGTCCTCGGACCGCGGTCACCGGGTCAGTTTGTTCCAGGATGATGAAACGGTCATGGAATTTATTCAATTCTCGGCAATTGATACTAGATTTATGTGGAACTTGTCAAAATAACTAATTTTTTAACTTACGATTGTTCAGATTGTAGAACTATATTTACGAGAGTGCATAAATGAAGTGCCGTCAATGAACTTTTTCATCGCACCCGTAGCCAAACAATGGTCTTCTAGTTTGATTGTAAAGCGCCGAACATTCTCTTAAAGATCCGTGAAAAATTTCGCGAAAAATCGAGTCGCGCTAGTTCAACCGTAGTCACGAAATGTCTCGATTAATCCGTCACCAGAAAAGCCGCTGACAGTGGTATCCGATTGGCGGATTCTCGCCGGAGCGAATTGCCCTCTGTCTCCGTGTTCCCCAGACTCATCATTCAATCAAACGTTTTCTTCGGTGGCCCCACCGGCGCGTCATTAGTCTCGCTAAATGAATGTTCTTTCGCCGGGTGAAGAACGATGCTGTTCCAAGAGCCCGGACGTTTTGTACAATTTTTATAAGCGTGGCCACCCCGGTGAATCCTTGCCCGAGGAATCCACCGCGGAGGTTTCATTAGGACAGCCGCATTATTTCGCGAGTAGCAACCTCGATTCGCGCGGAAACGACTCGGTTTTTGCCCCCCCCCCTTCTCCGGATAACGATCCAATTGCATCGAGCACGGTTCACGCAAAAACCTGATTCTTGGGGATTCGTTGGTTTTCGAATTTTTGCAACGAAAACAAAACAAAACAAAAAAAAAGAAAAAAGTAAAAAATGGAAACGAGAAGCGATTAAACCGGCTACGAAATACTCGTACCTATTTTAACATTGCTCGGATTATTTGGTGTACGTGGAACTGCAAAAATACACTCCGCGCGAAAACAAATTAAAAAGTGGTCGAAATCCGTGAAAGCCCGCGCGATTGTTCGATTTATTGAACTAAACATACGGTATAAATATTCATGGCATTTAGCATTTTTCTTTTTCATCGGGCCATGTGCTTTCAACGGGATAAAATGTGAACCGAATTGGTCACGCGGTCAAAGGGGATTTCAATTACTTTATTTAACTGCGAGCCATTTTCAGATCTCCGCGCGCGCCTCGCAGATTTCTCGAGCTGATTGGAAGAGGATGACATTCGAAGTCGGTCAACATGACGAGATATTCGTGCGAACTACTCATTCTTCGGTTGACAATTACAGTTTCCAGTGCGCCCGAAATTGCCTACGGATTCGTTTCAGGAAACGAAGGATGCTCGGAGCGGACATGCTTAGGACGGCAGAATTAGGGCAATTTTCTGCATCACCGATCACCTAAATATTCAGCCTGTGAATCTTCGTTAGAATTGAATGCGACTTCGCTTCTGTCATGACCATAATCCGTCGCTAAATAAAATACCATTTTCCTCGAAAATCCGTGATTCTTCAACGTTCTACAAAAACATAGATCTGCCGGAGAGAGAGAGTGGGGCTTATGGAATACATAGTTAATCGAACTTCCAAGCCGCTCCGTTTTATTTTTCGTGCACAGAATCCATTAGAAGCGGAAATAAAATTCTACCGCAGTCTTTTTGGCTCCTCAAATTTCTACAAAAATATGAACACGCCGGAGTGCGGGTTTCTGCGTATTTGTAACGCATAAAATCCCTGGATATTCGTGAAATACAGAGTCAGCTGAAATTTAACACACCTCCCTCCGTTCCGTTCTTCATTCTTTAGAACTTTCGGTTCGGTAGGTTGGTACCTTAACATTTTCAACAATCTACACGCCGCTGTTGCGAGGCGATGGAAACGTCTACGTTCGCGTTAATTAAAAATATGTATATATATATATATATATATATATATATATATATATATATATATATATATATATATATACACCTCGACGCAAGTTTATTCTAGATAAAAATCGAAGTTTGCGCGAAGATCCGCAGTCCAATAATACCTATCTCGACTTCGCCAACTGCGCAAAAACTTCTCCGTAATTTCATCGCGATATCAAAGTTTCATAATTAAATTCCCGCGGAGAATAACGCGAAATCGAAGCCAATTATCATATATTTACATATCGACACACCTTAAAAAGAAGGTAACAATATCCCCAGCGTTTTTGCCGGGTCAGTGACCATCCAATTAACGTCGCAAGGGAGAGTGTAACATAATGAAATAACCGTATTCATCGGTTGTTTTCCGCAGCGTTATTTAATGCGAGCTACTTTGCAATTATCACACCGATAAATTCTTTCTCGCCGTCTCTTCCGCGATTATCGAACGAACCAACGCATTTCTCGATGAAGTTATTCCAATATAGGGAAACGCGAAGCGTATATAGGGTGACCCGATAGAACGTAGTTCGAATACAACGGATTGAATCATAATCTGCGCTGCGCATAAACTTTGAATAATCGAAAATGTAATTACACAAGCACGTACAACGGCTCGCGAAGATATTCGAACGTTTTTTAAACAATGGAACAACTATTTTATGATTGGGCCAAATGACTTTAATATGTTTGCGATGTTAGAGGGACTTGTTTACAACAAATTTATACGTTAAAATTTAACTTATTCTTTTAACAGAGTTAGAACTTTTGCATTTGTTCCGTCATTACAGGTAATTAAAATATTAAAAATTTGTTATGGACTTTATACGGTAAACTAGTCCTTCTAACACTTCACAAAAATTCAAGACATTTGGTCCGATTTTGAAAAAGTCATTCTGTTTAAAAATCTGTCCTAATACTTTGGCGAATCTCTGTATGCAATAGTGATGATCGAACAACGAATGAAGGATATTATTGGATGTATGAATAACATCCATTATCCCATAATCGAACATCGCTGAATAAAGTTATTATTATTATCGTTATTACGATAACTCGTTTCATCGCGTTGCGAGAAACTCGTAAAATATTCAAAGTAATCGAGTCATCTCGTTCACCCGGTATACGACGTTGACGCAAATGGCTTAAGGGTTGAAAAATAGGAAATTATACTTGTCGGACGGTGTTATTACATCGACAAGGCGCGGTGTCGCGAGCCGGTTACAACGAAACGAACGAAAAAAAGGAGCAGGTCGAAGAACCGAAACGAAGCTGAAGGGAAAAGCAGGAAAAGCGGGAAATGCGGGAAAATGCGTACACCTTTGGTACAGCTTCCAAGAGACCTTTGCTTGGTCTCGGGCGAATCTGAGGGGCGCCGGTGCATATTTCCCCCCTCCCTTTCGTTCCCTCCCGGCGGGGGCGGCTGTCTTTTTTCCCTATCCGTTTCACCCCCGACACACGTTCACCCGGTCTCTCGCGATACTACCCTACCGCGACGGCTATCTGCCTCCCTCTCAGGCCATTGTGCTCGAGAACTGTGCACGGCGCTTTGCCGTAACAACGTACATTGTATTTTCGAACAATGGGATCCTTCTGCCACCCCCGTCGCCCTCTTCGCCACCTTATCGGTCCTTTTTTCCACGGCGAGACCGCACTTTCCGCGCTTATTAATGGCGGCGAACGGATTCGATTCGCGATCGCGTTCCTCCACGCAATTCCCACCCACTCCACGAATTATTACCACCCTCCGCATTGTTCTCGGGTCCTACCTTCGTTGCCGGGATCGTTTATGAACCGGTTAATTATTTGCCGCTCCGTCGTGCCATTCTTCACAGCCCGATCTCGAAGCTGGAGGACAAATTAGCTGATCCTTTCACGCGTCCACTTTCGAACAGCGATATTCAAACCTCGCAAAAGACGTGGTGGCCGTGTCAATTTTGACCCGGCTAAGTTAACCAATGCTTGTTTGTCTCCTTTAATCAATGTTTAAGGTTGACGACAAAATGGTAGAATTTGATTTCAATTCGAAAGACGAGAGTAACATATGTATTTAGCGGAACACGTTTCGAATCTTCATGTTGAAAAATAAGAAGTTTCCAAGACGATTGTAAATAACAGGAATTAAATAGAAATAAATTGTTTTTCTTTCAATAATTTTGCTAAGTTGACAATTGTGTAGCAATGTACTGTCAACTTATTTTTACGCTTCACAATTACCAAATCAAATCTTCCGAATTCCGATGGAGCTTAGTGTTCTCGAATATTTCATTCGGAGAGCCAGATTATGCATTGACGATTTAAATAAAGGGAACCGTGAAGATCCCGATCGTGGATTTCGGGAAATGGTATCGCGCTGCCGACACGACGACGTTCATCTTTAACACGTTGATTGCCACGCGTATTTACAACAAAATCTCCTACAGGCCACCCGTGCCGCTATAGGAAGCGTGCGCTGTTAATTAATAATCATGTCTGTTTCTGTTCCTGCATGAACAGTTGGAATCTTTGCCGAGTATCGAATGGTATAACTTAAAATCTCTGCCCTTATTTTTTTCAATAATGAAAAGAGATCGGATTGCCCGGAAGGAGAAGCATAAATAGAATTACATCGTCAGATTCTGATTCGGATACTGATAAATACAATCTTAGTGATAATGAATGTTACGAAGATACTATTGACGAGATTTTACAAGAATTGGTCATGGAAGAAGAAAGAAATGTTGATGATACCGAGGAAGCTACAGTTCAAATAAAAGATACGAAATGGACCGATCAGAGGCACGAGCATATCTGAGAAAACAAACAACTTTTTGTCCAAGCTGTCCTGATCAACCTCAACTTTGCAGAGAACGTTTTAATGTGATACACTGCGAATAATTTTTTTAATAAACCATTTTTACAAGAATTCAATAGTTTCATTACCCCCTGTAGAATATTTGTCGAAATATTTTCGGAAATCCTTTGTAAGTAGTCAAATGAGCGTCACCCGAATTACGGGTGACGTGGCCTGATGAGAACTTTTGCTGTCACCCGAATACGGGTGACGCGGCAGTCAACGTGTTAAGGAATTAAATCGGCAGAATAGTTCATAGCATCGTCGAACAGTTTCGCGAAGAAGAAGTCGGCATTCGTTAGCCATTATCCACAAACAGCTGCCGACAAGAACATCGCGCACAGTTGAAAATTCGATTTGCAAGTCTCGCCTCTGCTCGGCGTCGATGATCCGGGAGTTCCCCGAACCGCGGACTTATAACCGAAGGGACAGAGAGCCTGGCGGTTCGTGGCTCCGCTGCTCGAGCAGTTAATTAACCGGGAATGAAAGGCCGCGATACAATCGATCCTGGAAGAATCGAGAGCGGATTTCGAGAGCAGGTTTCGAGAGCTGGTTTCGAGAGCTTAGCCAGCGTGTCGGGCCGGGAGCATCGAAGATGTGAAAACTGTAGCAGACCAGCGGAAAGGGGGTTCGCGTGGGCTCTGCCACTTAGCGGAGTTTCGTGTTTTTCATTCGCGAAAGAGGTTACCTCGGGGAGAAAATGTTTGCTCCTGCATTCACGTTAAGTTGCTTCGATAGCTCGAAGAGAGGCGCGCGAGCCGGAACGAGAAAAGAGGCCGGCTCGAAAAAGTATTTCGCGGTGAGTGTGGGTGAAAAGAGAAAGAGAGAGAGAGAGAGAGAGAGAGAGAGATAGGAGGAGATAGGCGTTTGCGGGCCTCGTTGTTCGATTCGCATGAAGCAGAGCGGAGCGGTGCTGAGCCGAGCGGAGAGGAGCGGCGACGCCGTAGAAATTTACGCGTTCGATTACGCGCGCGATCGCACACGATTCTGCCGCGATATAATCGGTGAGCGCGATTACATTTATTGGGTTTAGCGTGAGCCGTAGGGGCAATCAATTTGCTGCTTAAACGTTTATACGGTAAAATGATCCGGAATATACGAGCGCGCGAGAACGGCCCTTCGTCCCTTGTTATGGCAACCGGCAGACAAACCACCCTTCCGTTAAGCCCTCCGATCGTTGGTCCGCTTTGCCGCCATGCTTTCTCTCTGATACTCCGTTCCGCCTCGACGTCGGTTATTATGCGCACGAACGAAAATCACTTTGCCGACGAATACCGTCGTCGCCGCGACCAACCGATTGTTGCGTACCACGCCGGAGACAATCGCGCACGCGACGTCCCCGCGCACGTGCGTCGATCGCCAAACCTGGCACCGTTAACGTTATTGTTGCTCGATCGCAAACAGATTGGACGCGCGATTCGTCACAGTCGGCAGGGCTGCTTTCGGACACTCAAGAAATTGGACAGTTAATTCTGGAACCACATCCTATCCTCCTTTCGTGAGGATAAACAATGTTGGAATTTGCTAATTGTTTATTTACTAATAATGCAATACAAATATGATACAGTGTTTAATAAAGCATCTAGCGGGTATAAAATGTACTTTGTGTGAAGAAGAGTGACTGTATGTGAAGTCGCGGAGATACTGTCTGACTGATCGTCTTCTAGGCTGACGAACGCCTGTGTAGTTCTATGGGAAGTAGCTTCTCGCACTGGAACGTGCAGTCCTTTTATACTATTCCTTCAGAAGGTCGGGCTTGTACCTTTATTTATTGCCCCTGTAGACATGTGTGTGTGTGTATGTGTGTGAGTATCGTTGTATATACCAACAAACAACATTATAGGATTGTGGCCGACCTAGAATAAAATCTTAATACAGTTAATTCTACCTAATTTTCCTTTAGCTTGTGAACAAAAATTGACAGTTTGGGAAGAGGCGATACGATTATTCGAGTTTTGCACCCCGTTTTTAACCTTTTAGGTACGGCTGAATTCTGCGCGAGGCTATTTCTCTGGTCGGCAGGGTCTGATGTGTACTGTACAGAGTCTGATACTGTATATAAAGGGTGTCCCAAAAATGTCTCGCAATCCAAAAGTGGCGGGTTACTCAGGCCATTTGAAGCAACTTTTTCCTTTACAAAAATTTTCTCCGAGGCACCGTTAACGAGTTATTAACGAAAAACAGTGACCAATGAGAGGTGAGATATGCTGGTGCAAGGCGGCCGAGCCTATGAGCGAAACTGGGTGTCGACTGCTCGTTGGCTCGGTCGCCTCGCGTCAGCTAAGCTCGCGTGAGCCAACGGCGCCAGCGGTCGAGCGGTCGAATCCCAGCTCAGCTGGCGCGAGGTGGCCGAGCCAGCGGCGCCAGCGGTCGAGCGGTCGAATCCCAGTTCCGCCGATTAGCTCGGCCAGCTAGCGCTAGGCGAGCTCGCCTCTCATTGGTCAGTGTTTTTCGTTAATAATTCGTAAACAAAACCACGAGTTGCATTTTCGCTAAGGAAAAAGTTACTTCAAATGATCCCAGGAACTTCTCACTTCCGGATTGCGAGACATTTTTGGGACACGCTGTAGACTGTTGTAAATCGATGTGAGCTACTAGAGCAAGTCACTATAGTGGCGTGTCGTTCTGAAAGATGTCATCTGCGAAAGCCACTATAGTGGCTAATTACGATAAATTCTTCCCAATCTTCCTCCAGAGTACTCAAATAATTGTAGCTCCTTTTCCCAAATTGTCCATTTTAGTTTGCAAGCTGGAGGAAAATTGGGGACAACTAACTGCAATTGAAATATTATTTATTATATTCAAAATATTATTTTTGTTCTTCTTTGGACACCATAAGAAATGATAATTGTGCGGTTTGGCCCCTGTTTAGTACGAAATGATTTAGAAGGGTTAGGAAAACGTGAATTGTTTTAATATTCATTAATACGTTTGCAGAGAAAAGAAAAATTTTATGGGATCGCCGGCAACCCAAGGGAATCGTTGTATGGTTAAGAATGATAATTTATCGTCAGTCAGAAAAGGCCAATTTTAAGATCTGGATTCGTTCATGCTATGGTCTTCGCCAATGGATTCTAATATTTGTTGTTATTAAAAGACAGATGAATCCGATTAAGTCGATGCTGGTTGTAGATGGAGAAAGTCACGGAGGAATTTTCTTGATGGTTCTGGTGACGATTTTATCTAAGAATAAATAGTCGAGTTGCAGAAGGAGCTGCTTTGTTTGTGGAGCTTGTACATTGAATTTGCTCGTTGTTCATGGCACTCGACAAGTACTCTAATCATTGCTAAGGAAATCGAGAAGGAGAGAATAGTTTCTCACAAAGTAATAATGCTATTTGCACAACTACTAGCAATCTAGTACTCGAGACTAAGATTCGTCGGTGAAGATCATGTCTTAGATCACATTCTCGTAACATCAACGAAAGTGATAGAAGTGATAAAGAGCTCCTTACGCACGGTGTACGAAAGTGAAGTTTCTCTAAGTACCCCACTGATATAATATAATACTTACGACTTAGAGTTTGCCCTTTGTACTGTAAATTATATTCAAAGGTACTGGTATTATTCGAGCGAAATATCTCGACCAAGATCACCAACAAAAGACAAACAGCTATTAAAAGAGTCTAAAAAAAAAACAGTGCAACACGATCGTTGCGATCCACTCGGAGCTCCCAAATGGCGCGGATCCTACAACTTTCAGAAAACCTGCGCCACCCGCGCCCATAAATCCCAGGACCTTACACACGATCTATGAAGAAACTATATCTCAGAAAAACCGCAACCCGTGCGACACATTTGTCACTCGGGAGCCGTTATAAGCGCAATCCATTCATCTTTGGCTTTCAATAATGCGGGACGGTCCCTCCGATTCCCAGGACCTCTTACCGAAAGCATACACAAGAATCTTCTACACAGAAAAAGTATACGGAAAAGTCGATCCTGCTTTCAATTACACGAATTTAAGGGGACACCGCGTTCGATCGTCGAGCGTCTCTCGACGCACGATGGTCGGAAATGCCGAGATCGTCTTCGTAACAACTCTCGCGCGATATTGTAGGGCAAAGGGTTAAAATGAGCCGAGAAAAAGATTCGTTTCTAGAGGTTCCGGCCAGGTTTTCAGGATTCGGGAGCGCCGCGCGACGCGGCCGCCCGGGGCCGATGTAATCAAGAAACGCGTTTTAACCCTTTCGCTACTACGGGCCACTATAGTGGCCCTCCATAAGATGTCACTGAGGTACTACGGGCCACTATAGTGGCCCTCCATAAGATGTCACTGAGGTACTACGGGCCACTATAGTGGCCTTTCGTATGATGCCACTGAGGTACTACGAGCCACTATAGTGGCCTTTCATAAGATGCCACTGAGGTACTATGGGCCACTATAGTGGCCTTCCATAAGATGCATTATATTGCATAATGTTATTTCCTCTCATACTGTAAATTAAAGAGCGCATGCTAAGACGTTATAAATACCCTGGAATACCCTTTATTTATAAATACCCTTTGGAGAGAAATTTTTTCGTACGAAAACATTCAAGCAGCTTGGGTTCTCCGCCGCGGTACTCCCGCTGACGATCGGCGTCGCGTAGCGTGCAGTGATGTCGCGGCGCTCCGTTCAGCGGAAGTACCGCGGTGGAGAACCCGCCCGTAGCGAAAGGGTTAAGGCGAATGTTTCCGAATCGGTTTATCGAAAAGGCAGAGAGAATACGCTGCGGGGGCTCTCCCGCGGCCTCGGTATCCTCTCGGAGCTCCCGCGAAATGAAACGGTTAATTATTTCCTCGGCCAAAGTTCCCGGCCGGAACGGGAGGCATTACTTTAAAGCGGGGGGGATTCGCGATACCCGATCCAGATGAAATCCGAAGAAAGAACGAACTTCCGAAGTTTCATCGCCGTGAAACATTACGAACATTTCTCTCGCTCCGCCTCCCTCCGCCACCTCCGGCCGGTCGCTTTTATATTTTCGCGCTCGACTAACTTTTTAATCGTTCTCCCGGAACAGGCGGCGCGGGCCCCGGCTCGATTCCGAGCGATTTCAGCGATTCCATCGGAGTATAATAGCCGGCCTCGAGCGAGATAAACGTTTCTCCAGGCTCCGATAGGCTAAATAATAAATTCACCGATCAATAGGCATCATTCTAGAGGCGAATTGGCGGACCGCCTTTCAACGCTTTCGAGTTTTCTCCGAGCGTAATTATCGGCTGTGCTCTCTGCAATCGCCATTCAATTGCTAGCCAATGATGTATTTATTTAACCGGGGCACTTTGGTACGTGGCAGAAACAATTGGCGTGTCATTTCAAAAACTCGCGGAACTTGGGTGATGATTAGATAGCGGACCTTCGTACGAAATCGACATTTTCTGCGTCGATGTTGGATAACAGCAGTTTTATAGAATTATTATATTAGATAATTTTAGAAAATGTAATTTTCGTATCTATTTCATTACCCACTGCGTTACTCTTACCTACTTTTGACACAAATGCTTGAAATCCGCAGCCTAGTCATTCTAATTAGACCCTATTTTAATAATATGATGTTTGAAACCTAATTTTTTCAAGTACGTAACCTCGGATTAAAAAATGTCACTATTCTTTCTACGACATATTTTACCATTTGCAACGATTTTTTGGATACCTTGTGTCATGATGTCGGACAGGTCTTCTGTATTTCGCTGAAATGATGTGCTGATTATGTATAGTCGAATTAAATTAGTCTTGAAACCGTACGACTTACCGGCGAAACTAATACGAAAAATTCTCCCGTCGCTTAACACAGGACTTAAACTTAAAATTGTTGAATTTCTAGAAAGCTCCTTTGTAGGAAGTGTTTAAATAAATTTCTTGTGGATCTTGCGTACGTTACAATAACAATAACGAAGAGTCTGAATAAACGCAGCATTGTTATTTAAATAGAGCAACGTGCGTGTTAGTTTGTATTAGAGCTCGGTAGGTTTGGCGTTTAACTTCGCGAGCAAGGGATAAATAAATTAGGAAGGCGGTGATTAAGCACTCGATACGTTTGTCCACGATTTTCCCTACCATTTGAACACACGATTCCGGGACATTTGCATAGCGCTTCCCCGCTTTGTCGCCGGGTCCTCGACGGCGAGCATAAGCGGAATTCGCGCAAAAAACGCGGGCTTGTCTAAATTGAAAATTCGCCGGGAATTCTTCCGCTATCAATTGCCGTCTCCCTTCGCCTCCTCGAGGAAATTACACCGTAAGCTCTCGTTGCGAAACGCGAGACCGAAAGTAACGAGGCACGCCGCCGGGTACGCGTGTAACACAGCCCGGCCGGTAATCAAAGAAATTCTTTGAAAAAGAAACTCGGTGGTCCCGCGGCCATTTTGTTTCGATCGCGGGAGCGCTCCTTAACACTAGTTTTTTACGGAAACCGCAAAATGACGGGTCGCTAATTTCTTTTTAATTTCGGATTATTCAGATTCTACAGATACATTCGTGAGTTATTTATTCAATATACGAGCTATATACCTTCGGCAAATGTTACAATAACCTTCGTTGAAAATAGAGGTTTTGCTGTTACTTTTGTAAACTGATATAAAGCGGTTGCTTTTAGTGCTCCATAAATCTAGTGTCAAAACGGCGAATCGCGATTTATCTATTTCTTCGTCGAATCCTTCACGCTCCGAAATCTGGTCTCTCTGTCGTCAATATTATTGGGTTGCTCGGAAAGCGTTTACGTTTTTTTTTTTTACCAACAAATTTGGCCAGCTTTTTAACCAGGTCTGTTTTAACCTTTATTTTTAACCCGGATTGTCGTTATACGTATTCTGACAGCTGAAATTTCAAGGCTTGTTTGGGAAGAATTTGTTCGATTTTCTGCAGTTGTTGTTTATTAAGTGTCCCATCAGATATCGAAATAAAAGCAGCATTTCTGGCATACTTCGCGTTTTTATTACGAAAAAGGTAAGTATACCGTACACGATGTGTTGACAGAACGCGAAAACATAATTCATTTTAACATTAATTTCGTTTTCTCAATGGAACATGAAAGGCGATTGTTCAATATTTAATTGTTATCTATCAGTTTCATTCAACATCTACCGACCACTTTGCAATTTTTCTGTTAAGTGTGAAATCCCACGCTCGTAGAAGTTAACAAAGTATCGAAAAGCGTCTTTCGAGAAACAGAATTGCTTCTCGAACAACCCAACGTCTCGCTCGATCATTTCGATCCAAATATTTTGATAGGCTGATGAAAAACATTTCTGTTTGCTCAGCTTTCGTGCAAATATTTGATCGATCGAAGAAACGATCCCGGTTTTCGAGCGATAACACCGTTACCCTTTTTTCTTCTCATTTGCCCCGGTAGAAGAAGAGGAAAAAGAAGAAGAAAGTCCCTGTTTATCGTGCATTTATTTCAATGTTTGCCTCGCTTTAATATTTAGTAGATCGTACCGCACGCGAAGAATAATTCACTTCGCGGAGGTCTACAATGGAAAGAAACGTTCCCAGCGATCCGCGAGGAAAGAATGGGAACGAGTTTCAATTTCTGCGATCCGCCGGCCCCGAGTGCAGCTTTTTTTTTTTACGCCGTCACGGAACCTGCAGTGATTCCCGCGCACGACGCAGCCGTGTTTAAATTTTGCACGCGTCGCGATTCTTATCGACCGGTCGGATCCGATTCGTGACACGGAATATTCGGTTCGCAACTGTTTTGTATCGGGGACGGAGAAAGGATCGCGCGAGCGGACCTCGTCAGAGAAATTGAAAATAAAGAGATAGGGGGGAGAGAGTGTGAGAGAGAGAGCGAGAGAGAGAGCGTAGGGATTCGGGCCGGGCCATGTTCGGGCCGAAACCAGCGAGCTTTCAAAGGATCACCAGGATTATTTTGTTCCTGATGGATGAATTTCGCTGGCAGTAGCAGCACAAGTAAATTCGTTTATACCTTGCCCAGTGTAATCGATGATTCGGCCGGAGCTCAAACGATCAATCATCCGCTCGGCCAACTGTTGACCAAATGAAAGCGTTATTTCGAATGACACGGGAGGGAGAGTCCCGGTGCGGGCTCGGTTTAACCTTTAACCGGACTGTCGAATATGGGACAGGAAACATAAACCTCGGCCGGCGCAGTGGCGCGTGTCCACGATTTGCGCGCGGTATTTACTCGAAACATAAATAACCCCGTCGCGATTCGGCGTCCCGTTAATTATGACAATCATTTGGACCCGTTGATTTGCTTGGGCAATCGCCGCCGCCGCCGCCGCTCCGTCACGGCAAATTGGCCGAGCGGGATCCGCGTTGATATTCGTCGACGGCCCGTCAAAGACACTCTTTTACGGTGACCAGACGAATCTGCAGCGACGCCACCCGTGAAACGCGAGGCGAATTCGTCTGTAGAGCAAAGACGAGACATTGGTGGTTATTATATAATAACCGTGTCTCCTTCGCGTTCGGTCAATTTTTTCTTATCAACACGGCCGCGCCGAAGACCTCGAGAGTTTCATAAAATTAAAGTATTTTATTCGATCGAATTAAAATTTGCAAAGCGAAGTTATATGACATCGATTACTTTTTTCTAGCATTCTTATCTCTTGCGAATCTTAACAGAATTGAGAAATTAGAATGGATTATATATATATATATATATATAGCGTGAAGATGAATGTTTAAATAATTCTGTAATTCGCATATGGGTGACGCGGCAGTCACAGTGTTAAACTGCTACAATAATCCTCTCCGTCTCGCTTTTTGTATTGTTGGGAACTCTAGGATGTCCCATAATTATGTGATTTCTCAGGTGATTTGAAGTAACTTTTTCCTTTATAAAAATTTTCTCCGAGGCCTCGTTCACGAGTTATTAATAAAAAAACACTGACCAATGAGAGGCGAACTCGGCTGACGCTAAGCGGCCGAGTCAACTAGCGGACGAAGCCCGGTTCCCCTTATTGGCTCGGCCGCCTCGCGCCAGCTGATCTTGCTTCTCATTGGTCAATGTTTTTCGTTAATAACTCGTAAACGAAAAAGTTACTTCAAATCACTCGAGGAATCACCCTTTACCAGAAGTTAACATAATTAAAGGAGAATGAACTGTATTGTGAAAAACGCAGGTTTAATAAAACGAAATATATTCCAACAGATAAGATCGGTACAGACGAAGGAAATGTACAATGGAACAATGACATGATACAGAATGTAATGATGTGTCGTGAAGTTCACAAATGATACGATCAAGCGATCGATTTAAGACTAGAAAGCTCTGGCGAAATTTGGAAGAACAAAAGTATAGTAATAAATATTATATAATATATATTATACAATATTGTACTATATATAATATTATATATAAATAAACTAAAATTTCTCTGCGCTTGCAATCTATTTTATTTATATATATGTATGTATATATATATATATATAAAATATTATGTTGTCGTGGGCCATCGGTTAGGAAAGGAAAAGCAGTAGGATTTTCGAATATTCGAAGGACTAAGCAGCGCTGAGCTTTCGTTACGGTGCACGAGGGCAATACCCTAACGAACAGCGTTGCATGGGAAACAACGGAAATAGGTACCAGATTTGATATTGGGATTACTGGAAGGATCACTCAGAGACGACGAGTAAGTCGCGGCGATATAAACAAGACGACCGTGTTGTGTATCTAATTGCGGCTCGTTCACTTGTGCCGGCGTCGAGCTCGAACAGTTGAGCTCGACGTTGTGTACAAAAACTAACGTCACGTGCGCGTTCTTACACACCGACCCAGGTGACACGAGTAGAACTCTAAAAGTGTAAATGTAGGTTTAAATTTTAGACACGTATATACACATCCTTGATGTTCTTTCTTTTTGTCTCCGTCAAAATTCTCAACAGTATTTCTTCATCTCGTCTTCGTCTTCTTTTAACAGCGACGAAAGAGTGCAAGCAAATATCGATCCATTTCACGAAACATTTCACCGTCTCTGCGCACATTTTTCTATCGCGTAGATAGTATCACCATGAATAATAAATGCACCGCGCGCAAATGATACGCGAAGCATGCGTCTACGATGTGTTCACGCGTCGATGTATTCATAATGAAATATGGAAAATGAGAACAGCGGCTGTCGTGACAACTGGCGAAATTATTTTGGAGGGGAAAACACGCGCTGAATTTTGCAGTAGTGCAAGCCGAAATTTGCAGCAGTGCAAGAACATCGATTGTCCTTGTTTAACTGTTTACCGGTGTCAACTGAAATGTCATTGTTGGCAGTATTACTCGATGTATTTGCAATGAAACGTGGAAAATGAGAATTGCGACTGTCGAGACAACTGATTTTGGAGGGAACATTATTTTGGAGGGAACGCGTGCCGAGTTGCAGTAGTGCAAGCAGAAATTGGCCCAGCCCAAGAGCATCGACCTTCCTCGGTCAACGTTTACAACAGCTAAATAAATTATTATTGCGATCAGTATCGCTCGATATGTTTACAATGAAGCATCGAAGTTGGGAATTACAACGGTCAAGACCACCGGAAACGTTATTTCAGGGAGACATGCACCGAGTTGCAGTAGTAGAAACAGAAATTGCACCGCTGAAGAATCATCGATACAATAAATTCTCCGTAATTGACTCTCAGCTTGGAAACAAAAACGGACAATTTGGGAAGAGGAGGAGCCTTGCGGCTCGTTTTTATAGTTGTTGACAATCGGTAACTATAAAAGCGAGTCGCAAGGCTTGCAATTAGGGAGAATTTACTGTACTCCTCGTTGAAGGAATTTATTGTACTTCTCCTTGCTCCTCTAACAGGGGTTAACTAAAATATTGTTGCGAGATACTTCGCGTATTTATAATTGAAAAACCGCGGAACTTAATGCAAAATAAAAATTGTTGGCATTGTCCACAGGATGCGGGAGCTTATCAGCGATTTACGTCGCTTTCGAATAATTTCAATGATAATTCAATAATACGACGGTATTTATAAATTCTTCAAATACACTGTTTTGCATTCGATCTACTCGTGTTTGTCATAAATGCATAAAATCCGTAGTCTAATAATGAAACATTCAAGACGAGAATTGCAATGCTCGAACAAAACCGATCAATATATCTCAAAAAGAATCTGATTATAAATTGCTGATCATTATTGAAATACTTATTAAATAAATTAGTAATATTTAATAAAATATTTTAATCGAATTTAAAAAATAAAAAAATAAAAAAAAAATAAAAAAATAATTAATAAAATACTTATTAAAATACTAATTACCGCAACCTAAGAGAAATCGATCTTCGTCGTTCGCCTCTTGCAGAAGCTGATTGAAAAACGATTTTCCAAACATTCCAAGTGAACGCGGCGAACGAAGGTTATATCGATCACGCGTGTAAGAAGGGAACGATTAGAAAACACGTTTCGGTGTCTGGAAATAAGCGAAAATGGATCGGAGACGGGTGACTGGAGAAGCAAAGGAATCAGCGGCGCGGAAACCAGGTAAGTCGCGGCCAGTAAATTCCCCGGAATCGATCGTAATGGTCGGCGTGTGTACCTTTCGCGGCGCTGCAGATAAGCCCCGAAAGCATCCGGATTAGTATACAGCGATAAATCAGAATTAATTTGAACGTCGCGTCGCCGCGCTATCCCTTTTAACGATGAGTTTTCCTTGCTCGCCGAACCGTAGAATCGAAAAAGAGAACCGGTCGACGATGGTGAACAGAGTTCTGCGGGGATGATGGGGAGGAAGTGAGGGGCTTGCGGGCGAAAGAAAGGGGCCGGGGAAGAAGGGGCGAGAGGGAAGAAGAGGGAGCGAAGTCGAGGGAGATTCATAAATCCAAATAAACGTTTGGAGCCTCTTCTGCCTTGCAGATTTCAAACGATCGCGGGCTTCCAAAGCGAATTCGAATACCTCCGCTCCCCCGCAGCCTCCTCCTTCCCTACGGTTAATATTCCCTTTCGCGTTATTCATTGTTCCGACGTATGATTCAGCGGACTGCGTGGGACAAGGGTCCTTTTAAGGTCGACTTGACATTTGAATTTTAAAGTAAATCGAGTCTTCCCTTCTATTATCGCGCGGTCGACAGGTAATTTCTGGTTTGCCTGCTCCAAAAAGCTGGCGCCACGCTGCCCCGCCGAAAATAGAACCGTTTGACGCGGCTGCCTCGCCTCCGATTCCGCCGATCCCTTGGTCCGCGCGCGAAACCGCCACGGCAAAATGCATTCGCCGCGAGGATCGTTCGGTTCCGGATGCTCTTCTACGAATCGGAATATTTGTCTTGTACGTTGGAAATACATTTTATTCGGTTGAATTGCTTCGTTAACACGTTCCGTGCCACGTGTACCATCGATGGTACACGCTTGCATGTTTACTTAGTGAACTGAACAAATTGTTTACAAGAAATTTAGAACCGAAGAATCAATTTTCACCGCAAGAACGGGCGTTGATAAGTTTTTGTTACGTTGTTATGTGTACGAGAATTAATAATTGCACGTAATACATCAAGTTTTAGTAAAATATCAAAGTGTGAAGATTCGAGTAAAAAAAGCTCGGCACGGAACGCGTTAAGAAGCTATCGCGGAAATGTTTTTCTTCGAAACGGAATTGTAGAACGGCAAACCGGTTTGTGCTGCACACTTTTAACGTGACCTTTCTTCATCGAGCACTAATGAGTCTATCGGACAACGCGAAGACGAGCTTTCGTCGTCGTCGGAAGGAACGGTCAAATTCAGCATATATCATTTTTTTTTCGTGTAAACGGGAGATTCGTTCGCGTGGGATAAAAGCTTTCAACTATTATGTTTTTTGCTCGCTTTGCAATGAAAAGCCGTTCGATTTTAGAGCACGGTTAAAGAAACGGCCGTTAAAAACAGAATACGCGGATGGAGCTTGGCCGTAAAAAGAAACATTGAAAAAAATTAATAAAAATTATTTTTTATAGGACGCGCGCGTGGAACTTTTCTCCGGAAAGCGATAATACAAAATTCGTTTCCATCGATTGAAAGATTTATCAACCAACGTACAACATTCTAAGTCGTTATGATTATTATTATTTAAGCAATAAGGTATTCAAGAAAGATCGTTAGCAGCCCCTTCGAGCTGAAGATACGAAGATGAAATTTTTGCCTAGAAAGAAACGATAAAGAAATTAATGACAAAATTGCTTGCCGCAGATTGAAGGATCCTTTACTCAGTGCACGATATTTTTTAGCGATTACGGCTCGAATTCCTTCGGCAATAAGGTCCTAAGTGGCGCTGGATTTCCAAGCGCGATCGGAGCAACGACCCTTTAAATTTGTTTCGAGCGGCGTCCTTCGTAAAAATAAGAAGCGGGAAGAGTGTCTCGAAGGTCCCGGGTGTTCCGGCGAGGTATTCAGGCGAGGCCGACGCCAGCCAGGGTGGAGATGGTCGTTATTTATGGGCATAAGTAGTGCCCCGACCCCAAAGTGCCACCGAAGCCTTTTAATAAGGGAGTCTTCCCGTAGCATAACCTCCGGCCGACACGTTATTACTTCGGATACCTGCATACTTGGAGCGCCTTGGCCCTACCATGTCCTTTCCGCACCCTCCGCAGCCTCCCTCTTCCCGCGAGGCCGGGGGATTCAGGGAAAACCGTGGTCCGAGGACCGGTTCGGAAAGAGTACTGGAAGCTGCGAAAGCGCCCGACGGGTCCGAAGGCACGAAAATTCCGAAATCCATTTGCAACTGCATCCGTAACTGCGTCCGCTAACTGCGCCGGGGCCGCGACTGTCAGGCGCACCGCCTGAGCGGTTTTCCCTCTTCGGGAAACTCCGAAGACATGCTCGCGAAATTTCACTTCGGAAGTCGAACGCTTACGCCGGACCGAACCGATTTGCCGCCAGATTTTCCGAGCAAGATAAAGACGGCAACGACTTCCGGCCGTTCTCCGTTGTCTTCTGACGCGGGATTTTCGCCCGGCCGCATTAATCTTGGTCCAAGAAACTCTCTCCGGTTAATTTGGAACAAGCTCTCAGGGAAATTGAACCTTTTCCTGCAGTTGGTTTCAGATTCGCGCGGCTGCTGCAGCCTTCGGTTGCGCAAAAACCATGAAACGAACCGTCGCCGAAAAATTGCCGAACTCCGAGCTTCCGTGACGCCGCGCGAGAAAATCTTACGGCGATCAGCATGGGCTCAGAGGTGGGCTCAAGATTCTATTCGAATGACGGATGAAAGGACTGACTAACGAATAAAATTGTATTCGTACGGAAAACGATCGATTTGAATAAAACTGATGGAATATAAAGTGGTTTCCTCGTAGTTTCTCGATTTATTCCTCAATTAAAAATTTTACCGAAAGCTTTAACATTTTGGGTAGATTTATCGTTGATGCATAACTAAAGAATTTGTTTACGGGTGCAGAGAAAGTCATCGGCAATTTTATAATACTACGAGCAGTTGAAATTGAACCGATTCTAAGTGTGTTCGTGAAACTATGTTCCTCTAAAATTACGTAAAAACGAAAACAGTCAACAATTATTCGCATTATTATTCGAGTAATTAGACAATCTCTGTGCGAACAACATTTCAATAAAGAATTATGCTAATAATTTGCTCAATTAATTGATTCGAATAAATAGATGGAATAATTAATGACGAATAATGAATAATCGTCGCTCGAATAAAATATTCGACTAAAGAGAATTAATTCGGGCAATTATCTTCGATAAATCTTTATTAGAGATCAATTCCAATAATACCCGACTCTGCCTGGGCTCGTCGAAAAGCCTGGAGTTTCTACTTTCATATCATTTCAGACATCTTTTACAGAAAAGATTTTGAGTCGATTCAGCATCGAAGAAACGTCGATATCTGACCGCGTGAAAGTGGACGACGCGAAGATGTTCGCGATGGACTAGAGAACGCGGAGAAGTCGATAGGTTATTTACGATTTATCAGGACAAACATTTCCGGAGTGGAATATTGGCGGGGAAACGGACTCTTTCGTAATTATCTCGAGAAACACGGTATCGGTTTCGAAAGCCCGCGACGGAACAATTGGGTCGCTCCGGCCGATGTCGAAAAGAGAAAGAGCCGACGGGACAAGAACGTGTCCCGCGTCAAGCGTATTAGCGAGAACCGAAATGGAGCGTCACAATATTGACAAGACAATTCCGTCTAAATTGTCGCGTAAACAGAAATATCGAGTTTGACCGTTCCCGTTGCGCGCGGAATTATCGCGTGACATTGATCGGCGTCCGATAGTTTTCGTTGAGCGAGCGCAAAAATTCTGATCGACTCCGCGTAGATAAATTGTTTTAAGAAAATACAGTATCACTTTTAGAATTCGCAGCCCTTTACACACTATAAGTCGAATCTGATCTTCATTAAAAAAAAATATAAGAAAGACACATAAGTCTTCGGACATGCGAAAAATTGAAATCTGCATTCTGCAGATTCTGAAACCTTTCCGAACACTTTGCGAGTATATTCTGCGATGTCTATGGCAATTCTTCTCTCTGTTCAAATATTTCTTCATCTTAATTTCAATAAACTAGTCTAAAAGAGTCCACATCACCGCGAAGATCCTCCAAAATCATTCACACAAAATTGTCTTTCGAAGTCAAATTTCTTAATCTTGTTAGACAATTTTTATTCGAAACGACAATCGGTAATTCATGATACAGAAACGTGTCATGCTCGAATGATCTATCTAGCTTCACAGCTAACCAAATCTTTATGCAAAACAAAAATGATCTACGTGCGTCGCAAGAGGAAGCTGCTGGGTGTACATCAAATTCTTCTTGTTCTTAAATATTTTTAACAAGTTGAAAGTATCGCATCGATAGTCTTCAATTTGTCGAAAGTTTCGAATGTCGGCTAATCGTGTTTGCCATAAACTCATCGAATCCCAGTCTATTCGTAACTCTGTCGAAAGTTTCAATAGAAGCGGAAAAATATTGTCCGTCGTTTCCACGAGTTTTCCGCGTACCGTACGCCGATACTCGAAGGATAAAAATGTCGAGCCATGCACAGGATGCTCCGGGTATCGATCGGACGAGTTTCGAACAGTTCGGAGAGTGAAAACGTTCGTGGAAGGCGTCGAATAATCCGTCGGAACAACGAACGAACGAACGAACGAACGAACGTAGGAGCCGCGCGATTAAACGATCGTTACGTGACAATTATGCGAGGAGCGATAGCGTGCGAACGCGCGATCGACGAGCGGAGATTATCGGCGGCGGATTAGCGTTAAGTGTAAGATAAACACCGGGGGAGCAGTTTACGGAATAACAACGCGGTATCTCGCGAGATTTTCAAGCGCGCCGCGGTGGATCGTTCCCATCGATAAGGCTCAGATGGAATGGAGGTCCGCTATAGTCGACAATATTCATCGTATGGGGCACTATGGCGCGAAATAAGGGTCGCGGATAAGATTACGAAGACGCTTCGGGGCGGCACGGGACGCTAACGATCTGCAAAACCGGTCGTATCGGTCGCTTCCGGTGCCGTCTTCTTTATCCGGACGACCTGATACCCGAGCTGCTCTTGTCGATTCAATTTGGCCGGTGTTCGAGTCGATGTAGCCGAGTCGAGACGATCGAAAAGCTTCTGAATTCTTTCCTCATATACACCGCAGTCCACAAGTACAGTAAATTCTCTCTAGAAGGTCCGCAGCTTGGAATTGAAAACCGTAATCGGTGGACACTCGGACGCGATTCTTCGAGCCTCGCGGCTCGTTTTTATAGTTGCCGATACTTTGTGAATGAGTGAGAGAGAGAGAGAGAGAGAGAGAGAGAGAGAACGAAACTCGGGGCAATCAGCAAAAAAAGGTAGCGGACAGTATGCCAATGTACATTAATATGAATACGTAGTAATGCTAGAATAAAAACGATGACTTAACTTTCTTATTTCTAATTCTTTATACATGATAATTTTGTTAATACATCATTTTATATCATTTTTCTTTAGATTCTTCCTATTCAAATGAGACCAAAAACGACATGTTTGGAACCATATTTATTCACTATACGTAGCAAGTAACTTATCTTATTTCATTGCACAAATTATAATTGCAACGAAAAAAGCATTAGAAAAACATTAAAGGCAACGTCAAAGAAGAGGCCACGCATATAATTGAATGTAAAGCAACTTTTTCATCTCACGAGATATTGATTTAAAACATTGTAAACACGTTACGAAAGTATTCTAACATTTTTTACGAATATTGTAGACTGTAATAAAGCAATTCTATTTAACAAGAATTGAGTGAAAGTGTAGTTCTTCCGTCAATAGTTTCAATCGATTAAAAATCATGCAACAGCATTCTAAAATTCTTTCAATATTTGCGCCATTTCATGTTTCTCTTTACAATTTTTACAAGATCCGCCGTCTATTTATTACCGTTACAGCAATATGTTAACACGGTCCGATCGTTAGAAAAATGGACTTTTTCGAAATTCTGGACCGCGGAAGATTCACTCGAGGCAACGAAACTGGCGGGACGGTCACGCGCGGAGTCGCAGGTTGCATAAAACAAGAAGTCAGCGCAAGATTCCTTTCACAGGAATTTCCCACGAGTATTCAGGAAATTATCAGACCCCCAGAATCCTCTGGTTGAAGAATTTACGCGAGCCAGCCCCTCGATAGGGTCCCCGGCACTCGATGCACCCCCTGCACCCCTACGGTCCTCTCTTATCCGATCGATCTTTCCACCTTTAAATCCCGGAATTACGCGGCCCGATTCGCCGATCCACGATCCCGGGCAGATATTTCTCCGGTAACCCTGTTATTAGCACCTCTTTCTCTGTAACCGTTGCTATCGCGGCCTGTAACGCGGTAATCTGATAGCGAAGCGGTGACCAATTACCGGCTCCGGTGAATACTAAATTTATAATCGGCCAACGATCCTCCGGGCGCGATCGAATCGTTCGCGATGCTCAACGCTCGAGCCGCGCTCGCAAAGTTATCGCAACTGGGACAGAAGCTAATATTCGAAACAATTGCG
This sequence comes from Megalopta genalis, assembly GCF_051020955.1. Lineage (NCBI taxonomy): Eukaryota > Metazoa > Arthropoda > Insecta > Hymenoptera > Halictidae > Megalopta > Megalopta genalis. The sequence continues at coordinate 9,145,924 of NC_135019.1, forward strand.
GTCGATGATGCGAACCACCTAACGTCTGTAGCAACAGATTCAATTATTCGGAAGAATCGTTGAAATGCGATCGCTAAATTTCTGACAGAAAGAAAGAAATAGCTACTCGAAGTATGTAATCCATTTCGAACCGATGTTATCGGCGCTGTTAACTGAAAATGAAAATAACACCGATCCATTTCAAATAATGAATTATTATATATCGTTATTACAAAAGAAATAATCCTCGAAATGATTCGAGATAGAAAGATTTTATTCGAAGCGACCTTTGTGTCGATTTGCTTGAAACGAAACTCTTTCTCTGTATAAAGAAATAATCCTGAAAATAATGTAAAACAGAAAGATTGTATATCGAGAAATTTTTACATTTTACTTGGAGATTTTTAATAAATTTTTACAATTTTCATTTGGGTAATTATATTTTTCACAATATTATTGCAAACGTTATTTTTTAATAGTGAAAGATGGTGGGATAATCAGTTGACGCAGTTAGATTTCATAGAGCGGACTCGGAGCTGCTAATTAGGTCACGATATAATTTCCAAAGAGAATTTCACAATTATCTGAAATAATTATCTCAAATAATTATAAGCTAAAACAACGCGTTATTACAAATAATATTTCAAACGTGGCCACGATCACGGATATAATTGTGAAATAAAACAATAAGCTATTTGCGATAATATTCTAATTAATAGGACATCGAATGGGTCCAGTTCTGATTTTTCGTAGAGTGGAGGTACTATTGTACAGCGCAACAAGAGTTTCGAGAGCTTTTACATGCAGGATATCCCGAACCAACGGAAGCACGCCAAATCGATTTCTTTCTACTTAAATCGCAAGAAAAATCGCGCTCGAAACTTGGCGAAACGATGAGTCGCAAACGGTTTGCCGCGCGATTCGTCGAAAAGGGTGAAACGCGGGAAGAGCGAAGGAGAGGATGTGAGAGGCGACTGATGAAAATGTAAAATATCATCGGCGAAACAGAGCCAGAAGAAGGACCGGTGGCAGCGGGCTGCCGAGCGGGCACAGTTTTCGACAATTTTCCGTGTGCGTCAGCTGAACGGAGAATTGTTAATTCGGAGCTGAAGCGTTTCCGGGCAACTGGGCTTTTCGTAGTCGAGCCGAGCGGAGCCGAGCCGAGTCGAGTCGAGCGAGGCGGCGAGAAAACGCGGTAATTAATACGCCGAAGCAGCGGTCCGAAAAATAAACCGTTTTCCGTGGGAAATGCGAACGTTCGGCTGGCGCCGTGCGATTTTTCCCGGCGCATTATGTATGCCGCTCTCCTGATGTTTTATTTACAATATCAACCGCGTCTCTGACAGACACGGATTACTGGAATATGGCTGGCTGCTCTCTCCCCTCCCTCTCTCCCTCTCTCTCTCTTTCTCTCTATCACTTTCTCTCTCTTTCTAGCACTCTAGCTCTCGCTACTTATCTCTCTCTCTCTCTATCTATCTCTCTCTCTTTCTCTCTCTAGCTCTCTAGATCTCCCCATTTATCTTTCTCTCTCTCTCTCTCTAGCTCTCTATCTCTCCCTATTTATCTTTCTCTCTCTCTCTCTCTCTCTCTCTAGCTCTCTAGCATTCTCTATTTTTCTCTCCCTCTCCCTAGTTCTTTAGCTCTCCCTCTCTCTCTCTCTCTCTCTCTCTCTCTCTAGCTTTCTAGCTCTCTCTAGCTCTCTCACTAGCTCTCTCTATGTATCTCTCCCTTTCTCTATCTAGCACTCTCTAGCTCTCTCTATTTATCTCTCTCCCTCTCTCTCTCTCTTTCTCTATCTATCAAGCTCTCTCTATCTCTCTCACTAACTCTCTCTATTTATCTCTCTCCCTCTCTCTCTCTCTCTTTCTCTATCTATCAAGCTCTCTCTATCTCTCACACTAGCTCTCTCTATTTATCTCTCTCTTTCTCTATCTAGCACTTTCTAGCTCGTTCCATTTATCTCTCTCTCTAACTCTCTTTATGTCTCTCTCTCTCTCTCACTCTCTCTCTCTCTCTAGCACTCTCTATTCCCCTCGATCTATATTTCCCTCACTGTCTCTCGAAACGCAGAATCATCGGCGAGTAATAAATCCGGATGGGAAAACGGCAGCGTTTCGGTCACCGGGAATCGTTCAATTTTTCCTCGAGGCTGTATATCAATTTCTGTGAAAAAAAACACCCCCGCGCACACGAGCACGCATACAACAACGTTCCGTTATGGGGAACGCGCGCGAACAGATTGCGCGACGGGCCGCGAGTCCGCGTCGGAAGAGAACACTATCTTTTTATTAGCAGCGTTATCAACGGAACGAGGTTGCCCGCGATAATTTAGTCGTCGCTCCGCCGTCGTGTTTTCTCGCACGCTTCGCAATATCAAACATGCGCCGCCTTCGTTTGCTCGGCAAATTAAACGCGAATTAATCCCAATTACCTGAGACGCGTCGCGCGCCGGTTTAAAGCGGACACCTGACCGCGAAGGACCGCGAATTTTTGCACTTTTCCGACACACGCGCGGACATCTGAGCACCCACGTCCCCGAGGGCTTTAGTTAAACTTTTATTCGCCCTTGGAAGTTGTTTAAATTAAGCGGAATATTATACTAACGGCAGTTTGCACTTCGTTTGGGATAGCAGAGCCGTTTTTAAGTTTAATTAACGGCTTAATATTTATCGAATAAGACGCGCGTTAAGTATTTTAATTAAAAAATAAACAAAATAACGGAATATATTTTTTTTTGGTCAAAAATGAACAAAATGAAAGAATATTTCTTTATTTAAAAGTGAACAAAACAGAAGAATACTTTTTTATTCAAAAGGAAACAGTATAAAAAAGTACTTTTTTTATTAAAAAATAAGCAAAATAAAGGAATAAAAGAACGAAGTATGTATTATTTGTAATATGTTTTATTTATATTAACCTAAATGATTCGACATTCTGAACAATTTTTTTAAGAAATTTCTAACCGTTTGTCTCTGCTTTTGAAAGAATTATTAGAAACTTGTCGATAGATAAAGTATTAATTATGCATTACGTTAAATGTTCAGGATGAATCAATGTGTGATGAAATATGTGTGAGTGAATCTGCCAATCGATATATACAGCTGGCGTTTTAAAACTTGTAAAATGTCACATCGATGCGAGCTACTATCGGCCCCAATCTTTAATCTTATTTCATTGAGTTTCTATATTTAGTCGGATGAATCTAATACAATATACGAACAAAGATCACAAAATACTACCAGAAATATAATGCAAGAAATTGTGCAACGATCGAGAACCGTGCTGTCCGAGCTAATTGAAACTTTGTCCAATCCACGGCGTCGAGGAAGAAGCATAAAGCAGCAAAACCGCAGAATTTACAAAAAACTTCTCAGGCCGAAGAAAACCGCAAGAGTATGCCACAACGAAAGTGTTCAAAAATACAGAACGTTGGTTAGCATATTAATTGAAATTTGCCCAAGAGGTCGCGCGGACAAAGGCTGACCGGAATTTCCAAAAAATCCCGCGAACCAAGGCCGCCCTTTTCGCTACTCCCAGCGACGAGACCACCGAAATCCGCGGTCGCCGGGCCCTTTGTTTAGTTTAATTGGTTGGGGCTCCGTTTACGTCCGGGACTTTCATTCGATCTAATTGAAGCTTAATTTCTGAGCGCCAGGCGAGAGCGCGAACACCGGGCAAACACGATTATTCAAGTTATAACGCGAGCGCTGCCGCGAGAGCCCGGGAAAAAACCGGCGCGGATAAAGCAGCACTTGATTGGGGGACGGATATAAAATTCAGAAAGTTTGAAATTTAATCCTGTCGCGGGCCCGATCTAATTACATCTTCCTCAACCGCTCGCGAGGAACCGTACAATTTTGCGGCGTCGACGCGCACGGGCCACTCAGAGTATTAGTATCGGATTACTTGAATGGTGTCCACGTAAAGTCCTCCATTGCATACAGCTAAGACCATTGAGAAGATTTAAAATCGAAAACTTAGCCATCCGTTGCAACGTACCAACAGCATTAGAGCATCTACTTCTATTCTACCCTATTCAATTTAATCAATTACATACAGGAGTCAAAATTCTCTACTTGGATAGCATAATACATCATATGGTCGTCAAAGAAACCAAGATGTTGTGGCGCCTCTATAAAACCCGTGGAATTGTACATGCTTTAGAAGAACCTTGAGAGCGTCTGACATTAAACACTGAACTTTGAGCTTTCGAGCTTCGAGATTTTTGAGCTTTCGAGTTTGCTAGCTTCGTGCTTTCGAGTTTTTGAACTTGCGGGTTTTGTGCTTTTTAGCTTTTTGAGCTCGCGAGTTTTGTGCTTTTTTGTGCTTTCGAGCTTTCGAGCTTTTGAGCTCGCGAGTTTTGTGCTTTTGAGCTTTCGAGTTTTTGAGCTCGCGAGATTTTGTGCTTTTTGAGCTTTTGAGCTTGCGAGCCTTCGAGTTTTGTGCTTTTGAGCCTGCCAGTTTTGTGTTTTGAGCTTTCGAGTTTTTGAGCTCGCGAGTTTTTGTACTTTTTGTACTTTTTGGGCTTTCGAGTTTTGTGCTTTTTGTGCTTTTTGAGCTTTTGAGCTTGCGAGTTTTGTGTTTTTGAGCTTTTGAGTTTTTGAGCTTGCGAGCTTTCAATCGTAAACATGTAGAATATTTATAATCGTGGTTTTATAAATACACGGATGTGAACACCATTTAAAACGGAATAACTGCTAAAATTGGTTGAGATGGTAAAATGGCTAATTTGCTTGACAAATATTCTTCTAATCGTCCAATGAATTTTCCATCGTCCCAGAAAAATTAAAATCGCGTCTGATGCAATATATATATATATATGTTTAAAAAGTTATTCCATTTTAAATCTCGACCGAGATCGACGGATTGAACTGATTTTTGATACCGTGCCGGTATCGGTTACCGATGCCTGGCCGTCAAGAAACATCGCCAACAACGTCTACATCCGCAAACAGTAATCGCTGGCCCGCAGGTATTAACTCCGCGAACCTGTTTCCGGGATTGATATCCGCGGACCGATCTGATAAGATTAGGTTTTCCGGTTCAGCGAAAATTAGTTCACGATTTTCAGTCGAGCAATTAGCGATTGAGCTACGGTATGCGATCGATAGAATTCGTTTCTCTAATTATACGAGCTTTTATATAATTTTGCATGGTTTACCGAGCATATTTGCTAGTTTCCATGTTAAATATTCAATATCTATTGCATATTTGCTGATACATATATTAAATTTTCTAAGTCGCATTTTTTTAAGATAACAAGGATCGAGGATCGATGGTTCATGCGGCTTTAATTATTTCGGCTCGAAAAAAATAAACGATGTGCTCCAAATGACAGCAAATACGTGTGCAAAAAGTTAATGCAAAAGAGTCTGTCGAGATCCCTATAAAAAAATCTGAATGGAGGTCCGACTTCGGGTCCGAAATCGCCGCTTCGTAACAAACCACCCGCTTTAAGTTTCGTTGTTCTGTCTGTTGAACGCGCCGAATTGGTGGATCGGCCAATGGCACGGGTCAGCGGTATTTCCATGGAGGTTTCCGAGGCGTTTAGCTAATTTTTCCGCGCACCGAAATCCCCGGTAATTATTGTAAATTGCGCTAAAATTACAACCCTCCGACCAGAATATTGCAACGTTTACATTAGCCCGGCGTGGTCGTTGACTCGTTCGCCAGTTCGTTGGTACGTTTCGTTCGTTCGTCGGATTCGCCGATGGACATTCAACGAGCTCATAATCATCCGTCCATAAACAGTCCGGCTGCCGGAACACGAATCGAGATATCGATCCGCGAGGCATCCGACTTTCTCTCTCTCTCTCTCTCTCTCTCTCTCTCTCTCTCCCTCTCTCCATCTGCTGCTCCCACTTTGTCGCAGACCGTGTGCTCGCTAGAAATTTCGGCTGTTCGAGCGCGCACAGCTCGGCCGGAAGTTGCCGATACACACTACGCGCTTCCGGTCATGCCCCCGAGAAACTTTGACCCCCGAATTACGCCCCTGAACGAGCATTTTTGGTCCTGTAACGCGCACCTGCGCCATCCGCTGTTTTCGCGAGCCACGGAACACCGAGGCGAGCACGCGAAAATATTTTGTAATAATTAGAAGATCCTGGAAGTTGGGACTTCATCTGTGATTTCTTCGAGGTCTCAACTTTGAAAGGTAGTATCAATTTATTAGTAGTATTATATTTAATATTATTATTAGTATTTATATTACTATTATTATAGTGTATTTATTAGTACTATATTACTATTATTATAGTATTTATAAGTACTAAATTACTATTATTATAGTATTTATTAGTACTATATTACTATTATTATAGTATTTATTAGTACTATATTACTATTATTATAGTATTTATTAGTACTATATTACTATTATTATAGTATTTATTAGTACTATATTACTATTATTATAGTATTTATTAGTACTAAATTACTATTATTATAGTATTTATTAGTACTATATTACTATTATTATAGTATTTATTAGTACTATATTACTATCATTATAGTATTTATTAGTACTATATTACTATTATTATAGTATTTATAAGTAGTATTAATTTTTCAATTGTTTTCGATTGTTGATTAAATTACTGCGATTTTATACATGTTTCTAGTTTCTTGTGACTGTCGCATCTACAGTGTAGATCACTAAATCAAAACAATTTATTTATGAATGGTACGTAGCACGACCGCGGATAATTATGGCACTTCATGGCGAAAAGTTTTCGAAGGAGTTCGATTCAATTACAAATGTCTTAAACATGGTACGCGAATAATTACTTTCACAAACAATGTTCGATATAGCGTATTCAACGAAATTTAAAATTAAAATACTATTTCATAGGCCCAAGGTGTGAAAAAGTTAAAGAAATAAATTTCCTGGGGAAGCCAAAACGGCTCTCGCATTAAGAACCCATTTTCCAAATCTGTGGGTTTGCCTGTATTTATTCCTTTTGTTATTACGAAGAAGCAAAATTGTTGTATTTTCCAGTCGACAGCAAAAGAATACATATTTCAGTTTATAAACGTGTATCCACTTCCAATAAAAGTGTCGTTAATCGAAAATTAAGATTTTTGAACAAATGAGTCCCATATTAGGCATCTTCGCTACTTCATTTCATAAGTACGTAATATTGTTGGCAGCTGAATAAAAATTCCTCGAGTGCGAGACCCGACCATCCAACGACATTCAAGTTCGACATTAACCCTTTCGCTGCGGAACGCCTAAAATGAATTACTCTCTCAGCAGCCGGCGCGATAGTAGATTGTCTGTACGAACGACACGATACGCGCGACGCTCGTAAGACGGTGTGTGAAACCGATTTTGCTGGTTTTTTCTTTGAGGCGACTGGCCGACACGGCAGCCAAACAATAATAGTAATAATGATGATAATAACAATTTTAGAAATTTTTAATAATCTTAAATAATATAGACAATTAATATAATATATTATAACAAAATTTAATAATCGAGCGCCAAAAGGCGCTGTTCGCTGAGAGAAAGTGTCTATAGCCGAGCGCCAAAAGGCGCTGTTCGCAGCGAAAGGGTTAAAATTGTATCGCCCAGGTACGTCTGACGTGACAAACTTTCAACTATTTTGATCTCGTGGGACATATCGGTGTTGCGAGTCTCCTATCGGCCAACCACGACGATTCACAGTAAAAAGAATCGAGAGGAAGCCCGCCAATTAGCGATCGAACGTCGAAAGGCCACAAGGAGTTAAACAATCGGTTCTCCAATTAGCAAGCCGGTATTTAACAGCAGTCGATCAATGTAGCGATTGCGGGTAGAGCAGGAAGTATTTGCAAACGGTTGACAGCGAGCTAACGAGAGAGGAAGAGAAACAGAGATGAAGCAAGAGAGAGAGGGAGAAGCGGAGGAAGTGAAAGAGAGGCAAAGACGTAGAGAGTGACGGGTTTATCGTCGACGAGACACCGAATTATTCACAATCTGCGTCACGGCCGTCGGTGACGGCGAATAACGCGATTTCCATCGCCACGCGGTTGCTACAGAAGTAGTTGGAAAAAGGAAAGAGTGAGAGAGTGAGAGAGAGAGGAAGAGTGAAAGAGAGAGAGGGGGAGAGAGAAGGGAGAAGAGTAAAAAGAAGCAAAAGAGAGTCGAAAGAGGGGCGAGAAACGTGTCTGGCCGAGAAGGAGGCGAGGAAGAAGTGCGAAAAGAACGAGGTCGTCGACCGTGTCTCTGGTCGGCCCCGTTTCTCCGCTTCTAGTTACGTCTAGGGTAAGGGAACGCGGACGCTCTTCGGCTCCACGAGCCGTTGCCCCGAACCAATCGCGCCCTCGAGAGCAATTATTTAAAACAAGAAAAAGAGCGAACCGGCGGGCGAATTTTTTCCCTGAAACCGAGCCCGATGAAACTCGCCCCCGCACTCGGGCCGAGCGCGGAACTCGATCCCCCACGCGATTTTAAAGTACCCACTGGCTAGCCAACCGATTCGATGGCTCCGTCGTTAACAGGATCGTCACCGTCACGTATCCGCAACGACCGCGATTTCCTGCGTTCGTGTTGCTGGAACTACCAAGGGGAGCCAAAATTACTTGTTTTCGGCGTTTCTTACAATCGTTACTCGTTCTCGGTACATTTTGTTTGTTCGGTTGTTTTTTTTCTTAAATTTTGCACGACTTTTTCTAAAATATGTAAACAATTAATTACGTAAAGCAGTTTCCGCTTTTCGTGCACTATTTCCAACTCGTTAAAATGATTATGCGACGAGATAAAAATCTACGCAGCTCCTGTATATTGTAATTAGTGCGGACGAATTTAATCTTGCAGGAAAATCCGCGGTTTCGGTAATAACGGCAACAGTAAATAATTAAAAACGCTATCATTGTAATAGACAGATCAAAGAAGCGAGTCCGATGTTTCGCTCAATTCCGTGATTAAATACAAAGTTCACCGATCGAAGACGACGGTATCAGTTTGTCGAACAAAATGTTTCAGAACGGTGTCCGAAGGTCGCTTGGCTAAGAGATCAGATTTTCCCAGTTCCGAGCTATCCGCTTTAGATAAAAACGATCGCATATCGAGGTTTCCATTGCTCACCTATTTCAGGACCGCAGACCCTCGGTATAATTTCTAGAATTGCGCTGCAGCTCGGATCGTCGAAGCACAATTGGCGAGCGTAAAGGCAGTTCAGTATGGCGGCCGGCTCTTTGATGTCGGATCCTGAAACCAGACACATTCAACGTCAGACGTAAATCCTGTGCGCAACAGTTTCGTCGAAGACGATTCCGGCGACATCGATAACGCGTTTATATCGCATAAAGCATTTAACCGCGATACAATAGAGGTCAAGAAACTCGATGCACACTCGATGCGTATTTAAATCAGTTTCAACCAGTTATTGGGTTGGCAACTAAGTAATTGCCGATTTCAGTTATAGATGTCTCTCACTCCCATTTTTATGATATCCGTAAATGTTATATTATAAAATTATTATTATTATTATTATGTTATTTTTATTACCCGTAAATGTTAGCAACTGGACAAATTTAATGCAGCGGTCAAGGAAACGCGACCAGAATTGGTCAATCGTAAAGGTGTTGTGGCGGACCAGACATAAAAAGACACATCCTTCAAAATCCTTGCGTCTTCCCGACGCAAGGCGTACACACCGCAATAAAACAATAAAAACGTTGGGACACAGCTTCGGACCATAGGTCCCGGATCACCCCGGGCGGAAAATCTTCGGGAAAGGCCTTCGCCCTTCCCAAGGACTTTCCCTTACCAATTTCAATACGTTCTCCCCAATAAATACGAGGACCTCTCGACCGGGAGACGTCAGTTAGCAAGTTTTCCTCCGACTCTCAACGTGTTCATATTTCTGTCTCATCCGTCACTCGTTTACCTTTACCTTCTACACACTGTACCTCATCGCCTTTTGTTACAAGTTATATTAAAGTTCTCGTTATATAAAAACCAAAAAAACTCTCTCGGATTATTTTATATAAACCGTCGCAGTAACCCCTGCGACAAAGTGTCATTTCCAGCAGGACAATGCTAGGCCGCACACGTCTTTGTCCACTCGGCAAAAATTCATGGATATTGGTTGGGAATTGATGTTACACCCACCATATAGCCCTGATCTCGCGCCATCGGATTACCACTTATTTCGATCCCTGGACAACTCCCTTCGTGGTAAAACTTTTAACGATGACGACGCTGTAAAATCTCACTTAACTCAGTTTTTGACCGAAAAGGATCAGACTTTCTACGAGCGTGGAATTTTCAAGTTGTCGGAGAGATGGCAAAAGGTCATCGAACAAAATGGAAAATACATCACAGATTAAACTTCGTTCCAAGTAAAAAAAAATTTGTTATTTCATTGAACAAATCGGCAATTACTTAGTTGCCAACCCAATAGCTGTTCCAATCTCGTTGGAAAGTGTGTAAGTTACTCTAATTATACTGCGTACGTTTGATTTTCATTATATTCTCTTCAAATACAACATTATTATGAAATGTGTAATTTACTGAAAAACATGAAAGTATAGTAGTGCCTTTCTAATTGACGCTCAGATTGTGCACAAAAATGGACAATTTGGGAAGAATAGGTACGATTACTCGAGCCTTGCAGCTCGTTTTTATAGTTGTTGACAATTCGTAACTATAAAAACAAACCGCATATCTCCTATCCCTAAATTGTCCATCTTTTTTAACAATCCGAGCGTCAATTAGGGAGACGTTACCGTGTACGTAAATACTTAAATGTTCTTCATTGAATTATATATTATATAATTATAATTATATATTATATCCGTTTTAACCTATTAACTGTTTTTGACGAGTAACATTTTGTGTTACAACGAGTATACTCGTTGTGGAGAATTGGCAATATCTCGTGTTACGACGAGCATAATCGTCAGAGACAGTTCTGTACAATTTCAACTCTAATTACAATGTTTGAAAATACAGTATATCGTCTCTAATTTTCCCTGAGCTTGTAAACAAAACTGAACGATTTGAGAAGAGCGGATACGATTATTCGAGCCTCGCGACTTGACGGTACAGTCGCCGATTGTCAACAACTATAAAAACGAGCCGCGAGGCTCGAATAATCGTATCTCCCCCTCCTTGTCCATTTTCGTTTACAAGCCGAGGGTCAATTAGGGACAATATACAATATTCGTCGGCATAGAAAGATTAACTTTGCAATGGCTGGAAGAGGGTCTCTAATGAACTGCTGAAATAAACGCTGCAAATAAACTGATTACGGGGGATTTTTACGCAGTTGGCACTGCAGTCGACTCGTTAACGAAGGGACCGTAATTTTTCCTTGATTCCGGCGTGTACTGAAATTTGTCAAACTTCCTCTCGGTGTTGCAGAAAAGCGCGGGAGGGGTCATTAATAGCTCTGAATCGCGTAGCGACGATAATTTCAGGTCGGAAGTTGCTCGAACGAGAAAGAGAGGGAGAGAGAAAGAGCTGGAGGTATCGGAACGGTCACCGGGAAAGTAGCCTGAGAAAATGAAAAGCAAACGACCGAGCAACAGAGACGGAAAGGGATGGAAGACAGAAGCATTCGCAATTTAGCATCCCCTCGACAAAGCGTTTCTATTATTTATAAACGGCAATAACGCCGGCGGGGGTTACTCCAGTCACGAGAACTCGCGTTCCATTCGACTCGGGGCAGGAACGGCAACGAGCAATTGATGCGAGCACGGCATGGATCGCGAACGGGATACCTGGATCCTCGTTTTTTCTCCTCTCGCGGCCCCGCGCTTCCCCGAGCTGTCCAACCGCCCGCGATTTTCCATTGTGCGCTGGAAAAGCAGAAAGGCCGGACGAAGAGAGACGAATGGCCGAAATTACACGGCTCGGGACGGTATCTAATTGGCTCGGTCGAAATTAATCGAAGATTGCTGTGCAATCAAATTTCGTTCGAGGCAGCGACACGCGACACGGGCCAAGCCATTTCCATTATCGCCGGTTAATAAAACACGCCGGCGCGCGCAGACGCGTCGCTAAACAGTTGGGTTATTGAAACGTTGATCGGTGGGATACGCGTGATTTCGGTTCGTCAAAGTGCTCCGACTCCGATCGACGGTGTACAGGGAACATTTGCGTTGTTGGCGGCAAATTACTTTGATTACGGTGACCGATGACACGTTTGCGCTGGTTGATGTTCCAACGGCTGAAACGTTCTTCGTTCCTCGAATAGATTAGAGGGTAATTTTGTGGATTCTACGGGGTGTTCCATAATTATGTTAACGCCCGGAAAGGGACGGTTCCTGGGATCATTTGAAGTAATTTTTTCCTTAGCGAAAATGCAATCCGCGGCCTTGTTTGCGAGTTATTTGCGAAAAACAGTGACCAATGAGAGGAGAGATCAACTGCCGCGAGGCGGTTGAGCCAACGAGCGGTCGAAGCCCAGTTTCGCTGATTGGCTCGGCCGCCTAGCGCCAGGCGAGCTCGCCTCTTATTGGTCAGTTGTTTTCGTAAATAACTCGTAAACAAAGCCGCGGATTGCATTTTCGCTAAGGAAGAAGTTCCTTCAAATGACCTCAGGAATCGCCCCTTTCCGAGTGTTAACATAATTACGGGATACTTTATATATTATTATTATTACTATTATTATTATTATTATTATTCTGAGTCATCAACAGATTTCCTTTCTGGTTTGTACCCATCATGAACGGGCTATGTCAAGTTCATGTAGGTATCTTTATTGTAGAAATCATTTTACTATTGTTGTAGAGTGTTTAAAATGATTGCTTTTTATATATGCGAATATTTGTGTGTTCCTAAGTGTATCATATCTGTATGAACGATTTTGTAGTTTTGTTATTATTATTATTAGCGTTATCATTATTATTATTATTACTATTAATATTATTATTGTTCTTGTGGTTACTGTTTTGGTTATTGTTGTTATTATTATTATGCATTTATTAACAAACATATTCGCGAACATATTATAGCATTCACAACAGGAAACAATAAGACGATACTGCCAGTGACAGTTTCCTACTCCTGCAACGATGACAATATTTACAACGAAAATATTCGACGACTACCATTCAACTTCGTGCATAACCAATCGCGACAGTATCGCCGAATCGACGATGAAAGTAACAGAACCAGACACGAGAGAACACCAGAAAACGCGAAATAGAATTTATCTCGTTAATCGCGAAACGGTAAAGAACAACACGATCAAATGCAAGTTTGCGCTACGTTTGGGAAGTTTCAAATATTATATAAATGTTCTAGTAGAGTTACATCAAACAGTCTAATTTCATTTCAACGAGCCGTTGTTCCTACCCAACTTCGTCAGCGTCCTTTAATATCGTCGCAGCCGGGAGAAGCAGGATTTACGACACCGCTAAATTCGGCACGCGAAGTTACAATATTCGTGGTGGCAACAATATTTGAATGGGGCAAAACGAAAACGTTAAATGTTACAAGCGTGGCGCACTGAACGAAGATGAACGAATGCTAACGTATCGCGAGGACGACGTAGAATTGAAAATGAAGTCGATAAGAATTCGCAAACAACGATACGATACATCGATCATATATAGTATTATTTATAAAATAAATAATAGTATTATTAATAATACTATTATTAATATAAATTAATATAAATTAATATAAAATGATACTATTAAATAATAGTATTACTAATATAAATTAATTATTATAAATTAATATAAAATAATACTATTATAAGTTATAGTATTATAATAAATTAATAATAGTGTTATTTATAAATAGTAGTATATAAATAATATATAATAATAATAATAAAATAACTATACTATTATTTATAAATCGCTTATTCAATTGCACGACACCATATTTCAGATAACAAGTTGGTTCTCGCGAGAAGCGTGTATCAACGCCGTTGTTTCTATCCATAAAAATGTCCGCTTCAAGAATAAAATAATAAGACCATGAATGCGTTTGTGTGTGTGTGTGCTTAATTATTCAAATCCTAAATAGATTTTATAAATACAGGTCAGTAACAATGGACGCGGACGGAAAATGGAGTAGCGATAAAAGGAAAGGAAACGAAAATAGTGGATGCATTAATCGCGGCTTAAAAGGTGCACGTAAACCACGGTATGCATAAAGTACAGCGAAACTGCATTAACGTTCCTTAATGCACTTTTACAGTTCTTAAAACGAGACACTGACAAGGCCAAAGCTGACAGGCTGTTTCGCCTAACTCGAGCTGCTCGAATATCTCATTTACCGTTGATAATAGAAAACGATGCAGACTGCACAAGTCCGCCGCATTAATTTTAATACGACGAAAGTGCGTTTAATTTTCGATGCACCGTCAATTTTTGTGTTCCGATTAGGGCAACGGAACCGGTTACTACGGGATGGCCAATTGCCGTGCCTTTTGTTCGTTTTCGGGTTTAATCAACGAATTAATATTCATCGAATAAAACGTGTTAAATTTCACTGTTAAGAAATTAACAAACTGAAAGAATGAAAAATGTACATAACTTTGTAAAATTGATAACAATATAATACTTTATATTTATCGAATAAGTGGTATTGAATTTTCTAATCCAAGAATATACAAAACAAAAGGATACAAAAATTGAACGTCTTATTCGATAAATATAAAGTTAATTAGCAATGATCGCTCCGCAGTGTAACCCGGCTCCACGAACCTGTATTCATTTGTATTAAATCGTCGACGTTCCTAGTTCTAGAGTCTTCGATCTCCGAGTTAACCGTGGTCGCCGATTTCCGGCAGCGGTTTTTGCGCGTTTTTGCGCGAGTTACAGAGAAGCTGCCGGCAGAGACGGTCGTAATTCACGGGCGAATTTTTTTTCTTTACGAGCGGGCGCGCCGGTCGAAATTATTCATTTACCTCTTACGTGCATGTGCGAGTTGGTAAAAAGTTCGCGGCGGAATTTGAAAGCGGCGACCACGGGATGACGCAGTGCCCGGACAAAAGCCGCGGCGGGGAGGTGAGAAAGAGAAGATGTCGGGCGAAGAGGGCCGAGGGAAGACCGGGCGGACCCTCATGGATTTTTACGAGCCACTCGCGAAACGGAAGTCGATAAAAGAACAGCACCTACGGTGTAATTAATTACGGGGCGTTCGCTGGCCCGCTGGAAACACGCCGATAAAAAAAGGGTCCCCTGGCCAATCGCGTTCTGGTGGAAGGACCCCGTGACAGTGCTCCGTGCACTCCTCTGCTGCCATTCCCGAAAGATGGACGGATTTTTCGACTCGTAAATCGAGTTCGAGCCTTTCAAACGCGGCCCGCCGGTGTGCTCTTTCGAAACAGAAGTCTCGCCACTTCCGATCGTACCTACTGCTCGCATTTTTCATTCGAAGACCTCGGACTTGCCTGCGATTAAGCACACTGGATCATATCGAGGACCCACATTTATTAAATTGTGAACGTGGCACTGTCAATTGATTAATCCTTGCGACCAGTTCTTTCGAGACCTCGAACTCTTAATAAACGATTAACGTTCCGCTATTCAGATCTATGCAAAACATTCTTAGCTCAATGCGCCTTCGTTACTTTAGATTCTGGAAGTATAATTCATAGAATTAATTCATTAACTGTAGGTCATTCTAAGCTGCATTCATTGGTTGCACGATATTCTTTGATACGCTGCTGCATTGACTCTAAAATCGCTCGTTACTTTTGACAGGATTTCATGACGCTCATGAATTGTCAAACTTTCGACGACTCGAATTGTAGCTGCAAGAATCTATTTCGCGAGGGATCACTTTAGGATCGAATCAATGATTCAGTATTATGTCGAAAAATCGATGGACGGTCTGGTAGACCAGAGAATCGATTGGATCTTAAGGGATTACTTTGACACGATTTTAAAATCCTTGTCCGACGAAATTTCGAATACTTAATAACTCGAATCAAACGTGAAAAAAACAGGCTTTTCAACATATGAGTCGTTTATTTTGAAAGTGGCATAAGTCAGTGGCGTAAGTTGCGTTTTAACACGTTTAAAAATATGGATGCTAACTTTCGAGAAGATTTACTTGTATTTGTTATCTCAGGATACTGATATTTTTCTCGGTATAAATAATTTCGTATATAAACATTAAAAACTCACCACTTCTCGTTACGGTAAAGTGACTTATGCCACTTTCAAAATAAACGGCTCATATATATTTAGGTTCGCGGAAAAATTGCCAATCGCGTCGGGTAGTCGATAAAACATTCGCCCCGTCGCGAGAGAGCCCCTCGATACTAATCCAGTCAGCGGGATAGCTTATATTAAAATAAACGAGCCTAGTCTTCGAGTCTGACTCGAACGATCCATCATGCCGTCGCGACACGGGGCTCGAGACGGAAGACGGCCGCCAAAGGGCGTAGCTGTTTGTCAGCCGTTCCTTATTCCGTTTCTAAGTGAACGGGGAGTGTGTACCCGGCCGCGTTGAACAACGACAAACGAACACGACGATTCCATTCTTTCTATTGTTCAGGATCGCGGAACGAAGAGCAACGGGCCGACCACGGGACTCCGAAGGAAACTTGTCCCGTCGCGAAATATTTTTCACGCGCGCGGGAAAACATAAATGTTTAACGGCGCGTGCCAGCGGGAAACTTCGCTACCTTCTACACCGAACATGAATTTGTTTTGCGTCGCTTACGTGTGCCAGAACCCTCGAGACTGCACTACCCGGAGTAAGAATGCTGTCTTTGGCACGATTATCGTCGCAGCGTCGCGTTCAAGTTTTCTGCGTTCGTATAGACGCATGATTCAACTATAAAAATGACGAAAAATGTTCTCGCAAGATTTGAAGCACGGGTCGTCGTTCAACTGTTTCGCCTTAATTTATTTTGCAAACTATGTGTTGTATAAAAAAAAGCTTTCGAACAAAAGCGGCTTGGTACATACGAAGAGCATCGGCGATTAATATTTTGGTGTTTTTATATGCAACAAGTAGTTTGCAAGAAAAATTGATCCATATTTGCGCGAAGCTGTGCGATCTAATTCTGAGCAATAATATAATTTTATAATAAATTAATAAAATATATTTTAAAAATAAATTTCACGATGGCCGAAAATCTTTGATGGGTCGTCAGAAGCTTATCAAATTATGCAATAATCTCAACGTTGCCCATCTCATTTCCCGAATTAGGTACGATTAATTGATTTACCAAGTGATCCAATTTCTTCAAGAAATCTCCAAGAGTTTGCTGGTTCACGGGACAATATTGAAACATCCCAAGAACGATGAATGATCAAATAACTTAATAATGGACTGCGGACGTCCATGTATTTCTAACACACGAAGGAAAAATGCATGCTGATGAAAATGAATTGTATCATAACTTGGCACAACTTGAGGAGGATGACTTTTGTAAGATGATAAAACGTTGACATAACTGTGGCATAACCCTAACATAACATTGACATAAATCTGGCATAACCCTGACAAAACCCTAACATCACTTTAACACAATCCTGAGAATTGAAATTGAAATTGAAATTGAAATTGTAGTTTACAATAATGTTGACATAACCATGACATAAATCCGACATAACCCAGACATGACTTTAACACAACCCTGCGAATTGAAATTGAAATTGAAATTGAAATTGTAGTTTACAATAATGTTGACATAACCATGACATAAATCCGACATAACCCAGACATGACTTTAACACAACCCTGCGAATTGAAATTGAAATTGAAATTGAATTCGTAGTATAAAATAAAGTCGACATAACCTTAACATAACTTTGAGATAACTTTGACATAACCAAGACAAGATATTCACCCCACAACAAACCTGAGCTTTCCCCGGGCTCCAAAACCAAACCGGGATCAACGACCCACATGTATCGCTGACCCAACCGGGTTAAAAAATCATATCCCCAACATAACCTTGACATAACCTTCACATTACCTTGATCTCCACCCCACAACAAATCTGAGATATCCCCGGGCTCCTCGACCCACATGTATCGCTGACCCAACCGGGTTAAAAAATCATATCTCCAACATAACCTTGACATAACCCTGAAATTACCTTGACATTACCTTAATCTTCACCCCACAACAAATCTGAGGTATCCCCTGGGCTCCAAGATCAACATGTATCGCTGTCCCAAACGGAGTAAAATAACATAGCCCTGACATAACTTTGACATAACTCTGATATAACCCTGAAGCACGTTGCAGCCGATCGACCGACCGCGTTGTAATTCGCGCTGTCGCCTCCTATTGGTCAGTGTTTTTCGTCAATAACTCGTAAACGAAGCCGCAGATTGCATTTTCGCAAATGAAAAAGTTACTTAGAATTACCTCAGCTATCCCCCATTTCCGTAATATGTGACATTTTTGGGACACCCTGTATTGTCCCTCAATTTAGATCAGTGTCATATTATTGGTAGTAACCAGCAAATAACCAACAAATAAGGTAGTTTTCTTAGTAGAAAACTACCTTACTGTAATTTCTTTTTTCTTAGTAGAAAACTACCTTATTGTAATTTCTTTTTTCTTAGTAGAAAACTACCTTATTGTAATTTCTTTTTAATCATTTTTATTAATATTTTCCACGGTATTTTATATTTGAGCTAGACGACGGATTTAAAACATTATTCTGACTATGGTTGCACCTCAATTACTCGTACCATTCTCGTTACGATAATTTGGTTTCTTTCAAGAGCTTCGTCCACAGCGAAAAAATTCGCCGGTCTTTGATGAAATGTTTAAACAATGTAAGATAGATTGACCTGCTGCGAACAAGAAATACGATTCCGCGGAAGTTCGTTAAGGCATCCGCGGGAAAGGGGACCGACTGCAAACCGCTCAGTATTGTCTCGCGGAAGTATTATATCTTGTTTTCTTCGCGGCCGCGCGGCGTCCCGACAAGCCAGAGAATTAAAGGCGAAAATTAAAAGAACCAAGTGTTAATTCCGTTCCGGGAGAGCGTTCCCCAGGGAGCGGTAGTTCATCGTACAATAGTTTCTAACCGTGGGGTTTCGAGTGCCAGGGTTACTTTTCCCATTCCGCCACCATTATATTACACCGACCGCGAACACCGTTCCGTTCTTACTTTTTTCGCGGATTCAATTTGCCTTTCAAGCCCGTCCCACGTTAACGAGACCATTCTGTCGAATTGTGCCCACGCAATTACTTCGCGATTGTTTTCCGAAGGAAAAGTCGCTGTCGGAGGGAACCTGGTCTTGAAAACTGTCCGCTGTTCCTTCCCATTAAAACAAAGTGGAGAGTAACACAGGCGAATCTTATTAGCCGGACGCGTAGCTTCACAATTTCTGGTTACATTTAATTGTTCGCCCTCTGTTCCGGCCACGCGTTCCCGCAAAAACGCGATCTTCGCTTTTGTCTCGAACTCTGCTCTTCACTCTCGTTAAGTACGCTCAATTTCCGTGCCGTCCGCGACTATATCGGCGCAAGCGTACATTAATCCCCCGACTACCTTGAGTGCAAATTTAATCAGAGTTATTATCTTAACTGGACCGCGGATCGCTATCGCAAAGTAAAAGTAAAAATTGTCTGCATCAATTACAAGGAATAGACGCCAAGCCGCAACTTCATTCTTCTCTCAGTCGTTTTAACAGATAAAAAGTGATACAGTAACGTTTTAATATGCTTTTAATTTTTACACCACTTTAAATCGTAGTTATTCAATTTTGCCATAAATGCGTCAAATCCACAGAGACTAATTTATTACTTTTATTAACGAACGTATGTAATATGTGGTCCTGTGTATCGATCATTCCGAAGCAAATCTGAAAAATATGCGCACTTCTTCTACGCCTGCTTCAAACTTCGTTCGCAATTCCCAGAATAATAAAAAAAAATCACGATTTCGGTACGACGTTTGCTTTCGTTCTGCGAACTTGATACTCGATCGACTTCCACGCCACCCTTTAAATATAATTCAATCATTTTGTATCATGTCTTCGGGGATCGCGTAATCACTTCTCCAATTCCCGTTATTTTCCCTGGTTAAGAACCTTATCTCGGGAGCTGCGTTTTCTCCATTATTCCCACAAGAATTCCCATAGAATCCGCAATCCCTTTCTCAGAGGAAAGAGTCGTCGAAACGGAATTACGAGTCCGGCGAAAAATTAGAAATTCCGTGGATCAAAGACTCGCCGGAATATAAAGAAAAAACATCGCATTTAAAAGGGGGTGACAAAGGTGAGGGGTAAGAAAGAAAGAGGGAGAGAGAGAGAGAGAGAGAGAGAGAGAGAGAGAGGAGCGTGTTGCGAAAGCGGAATAATATTTCCATTTCGCTTTATTACTCCTGAAACCCGGCGAGCCTCTCCCGCCGTCCTGTTCCCTTCGCCGAGATAATTATTCTTCGCGGTCGCCGCCCTTTTGTGTGCACGACGTTCCCCGCGCATTTCCCCCGCGTCGGTTTATAATCGGACGTTATTTTAAGTGGACGAACCAGAGCCCCGGCCCGTGTCGACGTGCGCGACCGGTTCTCGCGCCCGACGAAAACGCAAGAAAAATAAACGCGGCCGGCCCAACTGCTGAAACGAATGCTGACTAGGCTGTTACGCGACCCTTGTAACCCTCTGCGGTTAGGTACGCTCGTGACCGACGTCCCGCATGGTCGGAATTTCGCGATTTCACTCGACACCTGTCGTCTCTTGCACGGAGACCTTCGCGTCGACGCGACTTCTCGAAGATCGGACAGTTCGATTCGTTTCGGTTGTCACACTTGGATCTTTCGGATGTCAGCTTTGATTTTCTATGGTTTTTATAAATCGGATGCAATCCTTCGAGCTGCTTCGACGTGCTCAAACTTTGATTTTCATTGTTGCGTTGTTATTCCGTTGTTATTTTAAGCACAATAGCGGGGCTTCGTACACTTCGTTACGAATAGATAACACGGAGAATGGTCGATCTTTAAACAGCTGTAACTTCGTGAAAAAAAAATCATTCGGTGCTCTATCTTATGTCATTTTAACACGTTGACTGCCGCGTCACCCGTATTCGGGTGACAGCAAAAGTTCTCATCAGGCCACGTCGCCCGTAATTCGGGTGACGCTGATTTGACTACTTACAAAGGATTTCCGAAAATATTTCGACAAATATTCTACAGGAGGCAATGAAACGATTGAATTCTTATAAAAATGGTTTATGAAAAAAATTATTCGCAGTGAATAACATTAGAACATTCTCTGCAAAGTTGAGGTTGATCAGGACAGCTTGGACAAAAAGTTGTTTGTTCTTTCAGATATGCTCGTGCCTCTGATCGGTCCATTTCGTATCTTTTATTTGAACTGTAGCTTCCTCGGTATCATCAACATTTCTTGCTTCTTCCATGACCAATTCTCGTAAAATCCCGTCAATAGTATCTTCATAACATTCATTATCACTAAGATTGTATTTATCAGTATCCGAATCAGAATCTGACGATGTAATTCTATTTATGCTTCTCCTTCCGGGCAATCCGATCTCTTTTCATTATTGAAAAAAAATAAGGGCAGAGATTTTAACCCTTTCGCTCCGAACGACGGATATATCCGTCATCCATATGAACACTCGCGGAGCCGAACGCCGGATATATCCGACATCCACATGATCGCCCTCTGGGGACGAACGCCGGATATATCCGACATGCTGGTATTGCGTGAATCTTTTGACGAAACAAACAAACGACAGTCCGAAATAAACGACACACCATTCAAGTTATATTTGTTCTACCTGCATTTCCCATTATTATTGTGTTACATGTCATAAAGGGATAGAAAATCGAAAGTACTAACTTTAGGACTAATTATTATGTATTATGTTTTGTATTATGAATATTATGTTTTATTTTATTACTGTATATTATATATTATTTCTTCACTTTTTCCATTGTTAATGAAACTTTTTTTACCTATTAAATAACTCTATACCTTATGCAGAAATTATAACTATATTGTTTTAAAGAAAAATCCCTTTTCTTCCCAAATACACTATCCACGCGCAATGTGCACAATTTCGGCGGGTGGTTCCGTTCAGGAGGGGCGCTACGGCGGACTGAACCGCCGTAGCGAAAGGGTTAAGTTATACCATTCGGCACTCGGCAAAGATTCCAACTGTTCATGCAGGAACAGAAACAGACATGAATTAACAGCGCACGCTTCCTATAGCGGCACGGGTGGCCTGTAGGAGATTTTGTTGTAAATACGCGTGGCAGTCAACGTGTTAAAGGGGAAACTTCCGATTATCAGACCCTGTTGAAGACCAATCGTGGAAAAGTTTCTTCGGCTCGGTAGAGTCGCTGAAACTTGCAAGATTTATTTACATGTTGAGCGTCGCGTCGGTCACATGTTTTATTATAATATATTGAGCGGCAAAGTACCATTCACGGTGATAAATTTGTACTTACCAGATTAATTGAACGAATTACTTAGATTCCGTGAGAATTTTCAGCACTTATCGCGTGATTAAGTGCGATTTATTAAAAAAACATTTTTCAAAGGGAAACTGTTCCCTGTCTGAAAACTCTGAGTAAACCGCCGTACGATTATTTTTTTGCAACGATACGACAGCTCGTAGTTAAAAAATGTTCTGCTCAGGGGATTCCCTAATTTCGTACAGTATTAATTGAATGGATTAGAATCGTAATGAAAATTTCGACCGATGTCCTGAAACGTAATCTATATACGTGACGAGTGAAATAAATGACAAAATTACTTTCAATTAACCTGACTCGAGACTGTCTCAGCGCAACAAATCTTGCCGCTAAACAGTTCACGCGTTAGTAAACAACAGCACTCGTTGTTTCTCGCAACGAAGAAAATCTGACTTACGCCGCTATAATTCTCGGCCAGCCAACTGTTAGATTGCAATCTGCTGTTTCCAGAACGGTGTAGCGAATTCACGGAAAGTGCAGCGCACGTTCTTTCCCCGCCCACGGCCCGCCAAATGAATTGCACGCGTCCGCGCGAAAGTATCCGCGTAACTTCGCCATGGTCGGCGCGTAATGCGCCGCGAATCGTTATCGTAACGAGCGTATTTGTATCGGAAACGGAATTTCTTATTCCCCAGAGGCGATCGTTGGTTCGTAGTCGCCGCGATAAAGCACTGGAGAGACAGAGAGTAAGAGAGAGGGACGAGGAGAGACGGAGAGGACAGCGTGTACGACCGCGTTCCATATTGAACCGGCCGGACAACGGTAACAGGCGCAGATACGCGTCGCGTAATCGTAATCGCGAGTTACGCCGTTACATTAATTTCGCGACTTATGCGGCCGTCCGTGAAATTGCGATTAATTATGATTTACTCGAGTCGATGCCGCCTGGTAATGCAAGACTGACCTAAACCCGGCCCGCCGCGACAAAAAGACGATCTACGGCAAGACAATGGACCGCGTTATTCATCCGTGCATTACGCTAATTTCCGGACAATTCGTGGTGTGTCGACGAAGCATCGTCGATCGTTATATGCTGCGGGTTTCACTCGTTCGTAGGCGCTTGTAAAAATGCCCATGATAACAAAGTCGTTTAGTTAACACTGAGTTTACGGGATCCGTCAAGATGACGCGTCGCTAATTTTTTAACTTACGATTTATGAGTCATTTATTCAATGCATGCGTTACTTGCGGCAAATATTGCAATAACGCTCGTTCAATGTCAGAATAAATATGTCGGAGTTACTTTTATAATGAAACAGCTGCTTTCGGTGCACCACAAATCTAGCGTTAAAGAAAGGGAAACTGGAAAGATTAAGTTTACCATATAGAGGAAATATTAGTTGAACTCTTTCGAATTCTTTGAAATCCTAGTAACATTTAGCTCGTTCAACATATTACAATAAAAATGAGTTTCGAGATCTAATTAAAAATCAGTGTCACGATTTATGTTAAGAATACATTGTTACTTCATTCTCGATTCAAATTAAAACTAGAATAATAAACTATAACACAGTATAAAAATAGTATAAATATAAGCTACAATATAATATGTCATAAAAAATCATAAGTCATAAAAAAGATCATAAGAGAGAAAGAAAGACGAATAAAGTTATATATTTTTCTTATGAATGGGCGACGGACAAAAGTCTGGTGAACATTTTTTCGCAACACACGAGGCGAAAGAAAAATTGATTCGTCGAGTACGACGTCTATCGAAGCAATGATTTCAGCGTCGATCAATCAAACGATCGAACATATACAACGTCATGGACGCATGTAAACGCGATCCTTTAATAAATTACGGTCTCTATCGGTCCAGGAAATCAAGTCCCGGATCGTTCGGAATCAAGTAGAACGAGTGTAACGACGCAACAACGATCGCGTGGATCTACGGTAAAACGAGTCGCGCGAAAGGAAACAAAGCGACAGAGGAAAACTCGTTGGTGGCCGAGCAAACACGCTCAAAGTCGATATGAGACGAGGTGTGCGTCGCGAGACCTTCTCATGGCCGGTCGAGAGTTTTATTTCCAGGAGCAGTGTCGAGAGCTAGAAACACACAAGAGAGAAAGATAAACAGATAAAGAGAGAGCGAGAGAGAGATAAAGAGAGAAAGAAAGAGAGAAAGAGAGACAGAGAGAAAGAGGGAAAGAGAGAGAAAGGGAATGAGAGAAAGAGGGAAAGAGAGAGAGAAAGAAAGAGAGAAAGAGAGACAGAGAGAAAGAGGGAAAGAGAGAGAAAGGGAATGAGAGAAAGAGAATGAGAGAAAGAGGGAAAGAGAGAAAGAGAGAAAGAGAGAAAGAGAGAAAGAGAGAAAGAGAGAAAGAGAGAAGGAGAGAAAGAGAGAAAGAGAGAGATAGAGTGAAAGAGAGAAGGGAGAAAGAGAGAGATAGAATCAAGGGACACACGCAAACGATAAAGCACCGCCACGGATACAGCCATAATCCAGTTCGCCGGCATATTGACGAACCCACTCGGACAGTAATGCGTTACGAGTGTGGTAATGCCAGATAGGCCGGCGCGTAATGTGTAATCGCGGGACGCATTATGATTCACGATCGCACGCGACCACGATAAAGTCCAGGTGCGCTGTATGCATGGCCGGCCGTGTACACGTTGTCCGCGTACCAAGCGTGGAAGCACGTTGGAAAATCAGCGCCACCCGTCCGGCTCTAATCGTGACCGATTGCGAGAAGATTTCCACAGGTGAACGACACATTAACAAGCCTTCCGAGAGCGCTTCTAATCGCCGATACTTCGTTCCTCTTCTGCGTTCATAACCATTGCTGTTTGAAAAGTGGAAAAACAATTTTTATACCCGAAGCGTTCCTTTGGCTTATCGAGCTGTCGTTCGATCCCTGTTTTTTCGGTAATTAGATCTTAAATTAGATCTTACGGTCAACGAACTTCTTAATCTGGCAGAATCTGTATTTCAAGATAGCGGGTTACGACTCTAGTTCTCTCTTCAGTATAATGGAACCTCGAAGACTAAAATCCTGCAAAAGAAGAGATTCACGACCACCGAACAGACTATAAATTTTAGAAAAATTCTAAGCAAATTCAACGTATTTCTGCATATGGTCGAAGCATCTTTTACTCTGTCGAGCTTCTATTTAATTCCTGTTTGCATCAATTACTCTGCGAAGACAAGAACTATTCGAGGAGAAACACTTATTCTGCATACTAAAAGAAGAACCAGGCAAGAAGAGGCCCTATGACACGGGTCATAGAAGACCCAGAGATCGCCGAGAAGAGATCGATCAATCGATTCGCCTAATATCGGATGCTACCTCGCCAGTGCGAACGTTTATTGCGCGACGACGTAAAAAACAGGTGTCCGTGAAACTTCAGGCGATGAAGCGAGGCCGTTAAGGCGCGCTGGTGTCGCGAGACCCGGACGATAAAAGCCGATGGGAATTTACTGCGATTCCCGACTGCCTCGTTCTCGATTTCGCGGCTCGCGGCCGGCCTCGGCCGGCCCGCGACGAGGAAAACGCGGGTACGCAGCAACCGCGCGATGCCCTCGGGCTACGAGCTCGGCCCCGCCCCGCTGGTCCCGGGATGAAATTTTAAAGTACGACGTCCGGGGGAACTTTGTGGATCAAATCGAATTTCCCAACCCCTTTGTCGCAGCGCGCCGCGAGACCGGCGCGATCGCGCACAAGAATTCGCAAAGAGGAGGACGCGGAGCCTCGAGCGGAGGACCGGTTTTCCCGAGGACAAATGTTTTCCACGTGGAAATTCGGAGGAACCCGCGCTCGAACGGTCGAGCTGGTTCTAACTCGGGCCAAGGCCAGCTGTCCCAGCTCGCGAGCTGGCAAATTGAAAGGGACGCCGGACGATTCGGTTTTTCGCTCGGCGCGCCTCGAGACGCTGCGGGCGATCCGGCTACAGTTATTCCAGCGGTTTCGATTATTCGGGACGGGATTCGAGCCGGGACACGCTTCCGGCCCGATAACGATTGCGACCACTCTTCGTCGCTTCGCGTCCTTTGACCGACCCTTCGACCGTATAATCGTTCAATTTCTTTTTCGAGACGAATTTCTGGCTACGGCCAACGGAATTGGTCGATCGCCGAGGGATTAGCTCGATTTTCTCTCCTGTTTGGACACTTGAGGGTGTAACGAGGGCTGTGGGGTTTTCGTAGCATGATCTGTTGTCCAATAAAAGTTTGGCGACAGTGAAGATTGTATGGAAGAGCAAGATTAAACGAGGATCTTGTTATCAATATATCTAGTTGGTAGTCATTTCTTTTAAGACATTTTGTCAATATCGTTTATCTTTTCTTTTACGACACTTTATTAATATTTGATCCTTTATCTTTTCTTTTACAACACTTTATCAATATTTAATTGTTTGTCTTCAATTCTAGAATACTTTATCAATATTTAATTGTTTGTCTTCAATTCTAGAATACTTTATCACTATCTAATTGTTTGTCTACAATATTCAATTGTTCATTTTCAATTTTAGCACGCTTCATCAATATTTAATCGTCTATCTTCTATTTTGAAAGACTCTATCAACGTTCAATTGTTTATCCCCTCTTTTTAAACAGTCTATCAACATTCAGTTTTGCAGCCTTTCGCATTGAAACATTTCACCAACATTTAATCGTCAGACTTTTACTTCGAAACATTCCGTCAACATTTAATTCTGTCTTTTCACATAAAACATTCGATCAGCATTTACAGTGACACATAATCGTTCGATAAAAAGTAGAAATCAATTTCAAGCGCCTCTGAGACGATTACACGTTAATTGCCCAAGTACGAAATGAAACCAAATGACATCGGGAGAGAACAAGAAAGATCGGCGAATTATCGTCGAAGGTCCCTGAAAATCGCAAATAAAAATGATGAAGAACAGAAACTAATTACGATCTTCTTCGTAGAACATCGACTAACCTTCACCTAAACCGGTTAAAACGGAATTCAAGGGAGAAGCGTCAAAAGAGATGGAAAGTCGAGAGCCTGTAGCATGAATATGTGTGCCCTATGCAAAACCGAAGTAGCCCTGGCGTCTTTGATCTAGAATTCGATTGGAACCAGAAACAGCTGACAACCTTAAAAATGAAAGATCCTGCAAAATTGCACGATTTATGTTACGCTCACCAATGAGAGAGAGAAAGAGAGAGAGAGGGAGAGAGAGAGGACGCGAGCGAACCTGAGAAATCGCGCGGTTTATTAAAAAGCTACCAGAAAGAGTGGGTGCGAATTATTGGGGGAGGACCGAGAGGACCGGGATAAGTTTACAGAATCTGCGACATAATCCTTTCGGCCGATAGTGTTGACCGATCGTATTCTCTCAATGGAGAACCGGGAAAGTTACGGTTCCGGGAATTTTTCTTTGCCGATCGAGTCGACTAGCGATCGAGAGAAAAGGAGAAAGAGAAAGAGATAGAGATGAGAGAAAGGGAGAGAGAGAGAGAGAGAGAGAGAGAGAGAGATCGGTACCTTTATGGCAAACGACGCGAAATCTTATTTACTCGGACGACGAACTCGTTCGCCTCCCGAAAAGAGATCAGTGGAAGGCAGGCAGGCAGAAAGGCAGACAGGAAAGCGGGAAGGCAGGCTGGATGGAGGAAGTCTGGTTTCGCCGCGGCAACCTTTACGTGTCTTGACCATAGAAGTTGTACAATGGCCTCTGCCAAACAACCGGTCGTAACTCGCGGCCAGATAAAAGATATGTCCCTCCGACCCTCGTCCCTTTCCTCCGCGGTGGTCTCCTTTCTGTGTTTCGACCACCCGGTTTCCGGCTATTGCCAAAACGTGCCTGGAAACGAGCATCCCTCGATAGGACCACGCCGATTACTCTTGGACGCTCGATATCCACCGTCCTACCTCCCAGCTTGTAATCCTGACGAGGAAACTCGTTCCTACCCTTTCAATTCCCCACGGATTAACGGTGGATCCACGGACCGAAACCGAGTATTTTACATCGCTTTGTAAAACGAACAGGAAATTACCGGCTCGCATTAGCAGGTTCCGTTCGGGCCCCCGAGTAAAATTTCACGCTCTAACGAGGATCCGGACGCATCGCGAAGAAAACCAATCGTTTCACGGTACGCAAGAGCGGAGCGGATCTTCGGCCCGGGGCAACTCTAACAGGTCACGCGCCGCCCGTAAAACCGGCACCATAGGCACGTTCCGCGCCGTCGAATGAACTTTCCCCTATTACGGAGCCACTAAAAGAAAGCTGATCGTTCGAGAGGCAAACACCGCGGACGTAGGATCAAAGACTGCATGTGGAACGCGTACAAATAAATTCTGTAGTCGGGCTCTTAAAACGAACGAGCTGCCCAAAGTTCCTCCCGAAGGATCGATCGAAATAAAATTGGACAACATCCGCAGACAGCGCACACCGCGCGAACGCCGAGCCTGGCCCCAGACGAGCGCTCGTGAAATTTTACAGAGACCGGCGAACATCCTCCTTTCTAACGCGACAGTTACGAGTAATGCTTTCTATGCAGCGGCATTGTGTGCGGCCGCGTTCAAAGGCGTAGATAAACCTCCGACGGCGGGGCAGATTCGCCTCGGAAAAGATTTCGAAAACTCTATTCGCCGCGCGAGCACGATTAGGCGGGTATTTCGCGGACCCGCGAGACTTTCGCGTTCGCGTTTTCAACAACCGCCGCAGCGCGGTTCGCGCTCCCGCGTACGTCGCGCACGGCTCGAGTGCATAATGCAGACGTTTTCCACGGTGTCCGACGGTTACTGCACCCATTGCGTAGCGTTACTCGCGGAGACGCGAACGGTGACTCTTTTTATCGCCGGCCCGTAACTGTTCCGACGAACATCTAGCCGCTTCGGCGCGGCTGATCCCAGGTTGGCCTTGACGCCCCGGTAATTTCGATTCGAATAACTTAACACGCAATTGGAGGGGTTCCCCGGGAACCCTGTTACCGTTCCGAGTTGTCCCCGCGGCGCATAAATTGCGGAAACCCTTTTAAGCGCGTCTTCGTCGAGGATTATCCAATCGGCGAAGACCGGGCGCGAGCGACGAATACTTAAGCTGGCGAAGCCGTGCAACGTGTTTCGCTATTAGGCGATCGCGCCGGCAGTCGGCAATCTTTCCTGCGAACCTGTTGAGTTCGCTCGGGAACGCTTCTTTACGGGTCGACGATCGTTTTATTACATTTATGGCGAAAATGTGTAGATCAATCGCGAAACTGTGACAGCATCCGAAGAATTTGCTATAAATTTGCTACCATAAATTCTCCCTAGAATGCCAAATTTCGGGTTGCTGTGAATCTCCTTGTGCTAAGTCCTACGCTTATGTAATTTATTGCTGCGTCGATGCGAGTAATACGGCACGCGACGAGACTCCTTTGACTCGAATTCTCGGAAGACAACACAAACTGGTTTGTTTGGGTATGAGTCAGGAAAGAAAAACCGCGGAGCTACAAAGTACGTGGCATGCGGCCTCCGAATTGCCTTCGAATCGTGGCACGTCACCTCCGAATTGCCTCCGAATACAATAATGTATCCCTAACTGACGCTAAGGTTGTGCAGAAAAATTGATAATTTGGGAAGAGGAGACACGATTATTTTTTGTAGTTATTGACAATCGGTCACTATGAAAACGAGTCGCAAGGCTCGAATAATCATATCTCCTCTACAAAAATTCTCCATTTTTGTGCGCAATCTGAGCGTGAATTAGGGAGATATTATTGTATGTAAAAGACTTAAGATTGTAGCATAACATCGATGCATTCCAAATTAGAGCTACAACTGTTTATGTATCGATGTACATATGTATGTTTAACGGCGGATCGATTTGACAAAAACGTAATTAGAGTTTGGTAACTTATAAGTCTATTATTATTTTTTGTTTTTCTACACACATTAATGAAACACGTAAAAATTGAAATTAATTGTCAGAAACTAGATCGTCAAACAACAATGTTTGACGAACGTGTGTCTCCTCTTCCCAAATTGTCCATTTTTGTGGACAATCTGAGCGTCAATTAGAGAGTCATTACTGTACCATGTGTACATATCGATGTATAGAGACATACTGGCCGCAGCTGCCTTTTTTGCCGATTGCCCCAAGTTTCGTTCTCTCTCTCTCTCTCTCTCTCTCGAGCCGCGAGGCTCGAAGAATCGCGTCTTAGTATTCTCAGATCTCCCATTTCAATTCCGACCTCCGAACATTCGTAAATATCCGTAAATGTGCATCGTTTGGATCCTCGATCTCGCAGCAATCTTAGAAAAAATTTTCCTAGAATCTCCAGCATTTTCCAAAACAAATCGAGCTCCGCAACCCAAAGTCGCTCTATTCCCAAGAGTGGCCGCCGCGTGTCAGGCGATAGATCGGAAAGGGTCGACGATGAAGGGAAAATAGGAGCAACGGCGGGGACGGATGGCTGTAAAGCGAAGCAGGTATAGCGGAACGGGGGTCCCAGTCATCAAGATGAATCCCTGTCGACGTGTTTTGCATGGGCCGTATTCAGAAGGAAAGCGTGCCGACTTCTTTCAATCGGCAGCGAAAACTGAAGAGGGGATCCTCCGGGCCTCTGAAACTGTTTCCGGAGAGGATCGCGAGGCGGCTCGGACAAAAGTGCGAGAGGAGACAGACCGTGGAATGGATATTCCCGTGCATTATGGAAGACGCTGCGAGTGTCCGACGAACGGTGATTAATGAACCGTGAGCACTTCCTTAATGGCACTCCCGGCGCGGCAAGGCGGCCCCGAGTCGAGCGGATAAGGACGGCTCTCCGACTTCCTGAATAGAAAATCAACGGGAATCAGGATTTCGTGCCGATACCATCCTTCGCGGATCTCGGACGGTCCGTAACTTCTTATTCTTGTTTAGATGGAAGCGATTGCCTCTCGTTCGCTGAGCCGATTATGCCGCTCGGAGGCTGCAGCTATTTCGCCGCTTCGATTCCTTTGTTACTTGCGCGAGTTTTTAATTTCTTGTAAATGTAAGAGCGCGATACGAGACGTTTTGTATTACTTTCTTAGTAGTGTTTAGCGATTATTAATCGAATTCAAGGAGAAAATGGAGAGCGGAGAACGCGATTATATGACAATGTTAACGATAGATGGTGCCGTTACTTAGAGTAGGGTTACAATAAGATCGAAGAGACAAATATGCATAGCTGGCTGTTAGTTTGCACGAAGTGTCTTTACAATCACGATTCATTTTGACGCGAATAATAACGATTTTTCGGAGAGGATTCTATTTGTTGATTGTTACAGACTCTTTTCGTTGTATCAACTGCGGTTTCTATTTCTGTTGTACGGTATAAATTCAATGCTGTTAGCTGAGCACGACGTAGAATGAAATAAACAAGAATTACACGACAGAAAAGAATAAATCAAATAGAAAACAGTAAACATACCATTATGCAATTTTCAACTTGTTAAAATTATTAAGAGAAGAAATAAATGTCTATGTGGTCCTGTATCATGTGTTTCGCTTGGATTTGAAGCTAACTCGCTTGTTTCGCATGCAGTTGAAGCTGAATCATGTATATCACAAGTATTTGAAGCTGAACCATTTGATTCGCATGGATTTGCAATTAGTGCAATTGCAATTGCAATTAATTTATCTTGCTAATATACCTAAAGGATAGAAATTAGAAAATTCAACGATATCCTAGACACATTGGAAATATAATTTATTACGGAAATATAATTTATTCGATCCTCATTGATGAAATACTTGCGCAGAAGGGGGCGTGGTCCATACTGCTTTATTTTAGTCTCCGATGTAATGCATTCGCGTGGCTTTAGTATTCATTTAACCGCCGGAGCAAAATTCCTCGCGTCGGAATATTTTAATATAAATTTACTACGCCCCGTCATTAATTTTTGACAAGAACCTAAAAGAATGCAAACAGCGCCATGAGACCCCAGGAAATCCGCGCGTAGATCGGAAACAGAGAAGGATTAAGGGCCGTCCAGCAACATCGAAATCAGCACGCAAGGATCCGGATTATTATTCCCGTGAATTACATTGATTTACGCGCGTTATTCGTCATCGTCCGCGGCGGCCGCTAACAAACTCGAGTGTTTTACAATAGGCTAAATGACGCGCTTTTCATGCAGGTCGAACGGGCAGCTGCTCGGATCGCTTCATTTGCCCGGAATTATTTCCGTAATCTCGTTTCGGAAGGGCGCGGACAGCGCGTCCGTGTTTCGCCGTAGTATTCGCGGTCGTAAAAAATGATGAGAGCCTGAGAAACTTTTATCCGATCCTCGGCTGTCGGAAATTTCCAACGCGGGATCAAACACGTTGCAACTGTCTTCGAGGTACGAGCCCGTTGTTTCGGAGTTTCTGTGGAACGAATACGGAAATTAACACGCCGAGTTTTCAAAAGCAAACATTTCATTTTTCTCGATAGAAATAACAAAAATATATTTATGCAGATTGTTTGCAGCTTTTATCGTAATATATGCCCGAAGCAACGTATTTATTGAATCGATTCTCCATAAATGTGTGTTTGCAATCGTTAAGGTGTAACAATTGCGGCGTTTTATAAATAAGGTTTAATAAAATGCAACGCGGAAAAATACAGACAGGAAATCGATAGCTGGACTATAACGGACGTCTGTTGTATTAAATATTAATAATATTGATAATAATAAAAATTATTAATATTAGTAATAATAAAAATTAATAATTAAAATATTAATAATATTAATAATATTAATAAATATTGATTTACATGAAATATTAATGATTGTTGAACAAACCGTTTGGAGCATTCACTCCGAAATAATTTCAGAACGCATTAAATTTGGTAAAAATTTGGAAATCGTTATTTTAACGAGTTCTACGAACCCAGCGTTAAATGACTCAGATTACGCTATTATCGCAACTCCATTGTTTAAAAATCGTAGAAAGAAACTTCCGATCGATGCTCTTGCAAAATTTATCGCAGCAGCGACGCGAACGTGTTCTTATCCGCCGTAATGACACTCCCGTGAACGAATAATCGGACTTAAACGCGAGCAGCCGATTCAGCAGCGTTCGAATTAATTCCTGCGGGGCTCGGTTAGGTGGCACACTGTCCGTCCACGCAGCGATACGCTTTTATTTCCAGGCGGCAAATAAAATAATAGGTATTTTGACGGCCGGCCGCCACCGTCGCGCCGCCTGTACGCCGGAATAATTAAATCTACCGGCCCGGCCAGAAATCGTCGCTGTGACCGAAATTAATTTCAACGGCGAGCCTCGTGACCCCTGCCCTCCCCCTCCCCCCAATTCACAACAGTGACGGAGCAACCCTCTCGGAGCCATGTACGAATAATGGCTGTATTAATTTCGGGCTACAGTTGTAACGAATTGCGGATTGTATCGAATTTCCGTGACCCGATTCGTGGATCTTGAGGAAGCTCGAGGCTTCGAAATTCGAAATTGAAAAGTGCTGAAAATTTCTCGAGCGATCCAAGATTTATCGATTCGAAAACGTGAATGTTCCAGATGAAATCGTGGACTATAATATATGAACCGTAGTGACTCGTTCGATTTTTAATGTTCGCAATTTTGTAGACAGTTTTTTTGGAAGCTGAGATCATTTGTCTCGCGAACTGACACTTTCGGAAAGCTTTGCCGCCATTCGTTAGCAAGTTTATTTGCCTTCTCGTCTGCATCTTTGAGGGAACGCATATCCAAGAGTCCGGAGATGCGCGCGATATTCATAGTTGGGTTAAACGTTGAACATTGCAAGTTCTACAATCAGTAGTCGAGTGAGTTGCTAGTTGAAATTTCTGCGAATTCATGAGGGAATTTCGGTGACTGACGGTACATGCGATGATCGTGTAACGTTCGTACATACATGTGTCCGTGTACGCGTGTGTTCAGCCAACTCCCGGATTAACAGCGGCGCACACTTGTTTCGTTAAATTGCAACGAATTACAATTGAAAATTCTACCTCGTTACTAAGATAATTTTATCTCGCTTAAAACTCGTTTCTAATTTTGCAGAGAGAAAGTGAGAGAGAGAGAGAGAGAGAGAGAGAGAGACTCACGATTTGTGCACCTTTTCAGGAATAAAAGCGAGTGTTCCGTGTTATTGTTAGCGCAAGCTACTCGTTCATTTCCAGTTCAGTACATTCCATGGCAGTGCTCGCAAATAATATCGGAGACCTCCGGTCCAATCTATTCTGTTTGTCGAGATTAATATTCCGTTGTTTGAACGACGGAGATCTTTAAATAATCGCAAACTCGGCGATCTTTTAAGACCATGCTGCATTATTGTTTGCACAGTAGTACAAGCAAATAGTATGGAAGACCTCCAGTTCGATATGCTGTATTTTTCAAGAGTGATTATTCATTATTTGAACGGTCAAAGTCCTTCGAATAATTGCAAGCAGTGCCGTCTTTCAAGATTGTTATTTTAGTTTCGCGGCTTACACGGTTAAATTTTAATTTTACTTTTCAAGAATAATATCCCATTGTTTGAACGGTCAAAGTCCTTCGAATAATTACAAGCAATGAAATCTTTCAAGGTGGTTATATTGCTTTCCCGGATAGTCCAATGACGTATTTAAGACGTCTCGAAGACGTCCAGTTTAGGGCGTACGACGTTCAGACCTGAAATGGACGTAAAATGGACGTCTTTAAGATGTCCAGTACTCGTTGGATCTTTACCTATTACAGGTAATTTCATTTTTCAAGTATAATACCCTAATCATTCGATTAATTACCATCAACGTAATCTTTCTCGATGTTTGCTTCACTTTCGCATGTTGCTCAGCGTAATCAATTTTATTTTCCAACGAATAACATCTTATTGCTCGAATGTTCGAAACCTTACGAATCATTACGAGCAATGTAATCATTCGAGATAGTAATTCGAGACAGTGATTAACCAAGCAATATCGAAGATCGGCAATCGGCCAGCATGATAATTCAAAAGCAACGTCTTAATATTTGTACGGCCGAGGTTTGTCAAATGATTGCGAACAATAGCGTATTCCGCGACAGTCCGCCGTTCTTGCATCGTCGCTCAGGCGTTTCAATGGCGCATGCAAACAATATCGGAGGCCGCCGAAACGGCGAGTCGCGTAGCGAGTTTCAAGTCCTCTCCAGCAAGAATTCCAGCTTTGAACAGTGGGAGGGTATCCGATCGAATGTTCCGCATATGTAACTCGAATCGCGGATTCGCCTAACAAAGAAAGGCTCCGACAGCGGCTAGGACACGTTCGGGGTGTCGTCGCTGCCGGCATCGGCTCTCTCCATCCTTTTATGGTTCAGCCGGTGAGTGTCGTTTGCGGTCGGGATTCCTTTCCAGGGGCGCGCATTTGTTGCTCCCGGCGAAACTTTTCTCGTCTTCCAACTGAAAGCGTTTTCTGATAATCCGATACTCGGGGAAACGCAATTTTCTTTCCCCTCCGAGCTCCTCCGCATCCTGAATTTCTCTCTCCCTCTCCCGCGCCCTTTCTTTCTCACTCTCTCTCTCTCTCTCTCTCTCCCCCCTCTCTCTTTCTCTTTTGCTCGTCTCCGCACTTCCAGAGCTCGCGCAATTAGAAATCACTGTCTACGAGCGGTTGTAACCGGTACGCGATACGAGTCGTTATTAAAGAGTGCCAATAAGGTGACTTATCTCGTTAAGGGACCCCGCGTTTTTTTGACGCCTCCGCCATGAAGAAAACCAGCCCCGCGCCCGTTATCGTCCCGGCTATTGCTGAACCCATTGCCGCTATTAGCGTCGACGCCGTTTACGATACCGTCACGCCACCATAATCGTTTACACGCCGCTTCTCGCGCAGGCTGCCTCTCGGTTAAGTAAACGGAGCCGCGAGCTCTGCAATACACGCCGTCCCTGTGATCGGTGACAATGGCATAATCGCGGGGAACGTAACTGGCAGATGTTGCCTTCCTTTCCGATCTCTGCGGCGTGCTCTCGCGCACCGTAATCGCTATACTATGGAAAATGCGGGAGTAGTCCGATAGCGTTCGTTGGATGCCGCAGAAATTGGAACACGGAGACACTTCGAGGAAGACGTGCAGATTATCTACTAACAAGTGACGGGACAACTAAGTATGATGTCGTTCGTTGGAAATTTGGGGAGATTTAGGGAGTTCTATGCGCGATATACAGTAATGTTTCTCTAATTGACGCTCGGATCGTCCACAAAAATGGACAATTTTGCAAGAGGAGATACGATTGTTCGAGCCTTGTGGCTCATTCTTTATGGTTATCGATTGTCTACCGCTATGAAAACGAGCTGCAAGGCTCGAATAATCGTATCTCCTCTTCCCAAATTGTCCATTTTTTTGCACAATCTGAGCGTCAATTAGGGAGACATTGATGTAAATTGTTTGCATCGATTACAAGAAACTGGAGCTAAGTAAAAACGTTAACTCTTTTAAATAATACAATG
The DNA here is from genome assembly GCF_051020955.1 of Megalopta genalis. NCBI lineage: Eukaryota > Metazoa > Arthropoda > Insecta > Hymenoptera > Halictidae > Megalopta > Megalopta genalis. The sequence continues at coordinate 9,182,612 of NC_135019.1, forward strand.
ATATTTTGAAATTCTTTCGATCTGTCTACTGTTTTAAATTGAAACTACTCGTTTTTGCGACAAATGCGTAAAATTCGCAGTCTATTTATCAGTTTTCTGATTTCGAGTTTGCTCAGAAAATACGAAACTCCGAATCTTACATTTGCCAAGTTGTATGGTGAGCAACGTTCGCGGCAGTTCGATCATCTGCTAAGGTTAATATCATGGAGATTTTGTTCCAAATTTAACGTAATATTGTTCACGGTACAATGGAAGGAATTTGAGTCATCGTTCAGAGTGATTATCGAGTTTGTTTATAAAATGCGAACTTTCTTCGGAACTCCGGCTGAGGAACATCGTTTTTAAACCAGTCGATGCTCACGAATTTGTATCTCGTGAACCAGTCGTCCGATTTAATTGAACTTTCGTTTGTTTTGACGAGAAAGGATCCTTCTATCACGAGGATTTTTCTCGTCCACGGAACAAGCATCGATTCGCAGCGGCCTTAGAACGAACTTTGTCGCACCGCCGGTGTTCGAGTAGCAACGCAATCAGCACTCGTACGGGAACGGTCTTCTATGAAAATTTATTCTCGGCCATTAAAGTGATACATATTCCTCGGTACGTGTACAGAAAGCTTTATAGCGCTTCGTACCCTTGATTCACGTCGTTCCGGAGGCTGTTCGCAGCCCCAGGAGATTCGAGGGAACTTGGACTCGTCTCGGCGACCAATTGCTGAACCGGGTCCCCGTTCGTCCCGGAGTAAAACGCGAATCGGTATGCACTGCCGACGGATCGGCTCATAAAAATGCGGCGTGCAGCGCGATCCACTCGATTCGGCGTTATGTTTCACGAAATTCGACCGAGCCGCCTCGTCTTCGCGGAAATCGGGAGAATTCGAGTGCTCGCGGGAAGACTGAGCGTGAACGCGTGGACAACGATTGGGAAAAGATAAAATCTGGCGAAAGAGAGAGAGAGAGAGAGAGAGAGAAATTGGGAGTAAAAGAAAGAAAATAGTAGAAGGATGCTAGCGCCGCGTGTGTTTTGCGGGCGAATCGATATCACTAAAAGATCGACGAAGTTGAACCGCGCGCTGGCTCGGGATAACTCTGTCGAACCTCGGAACGAGATTATTTTCTCATTTGCGGCGAAGGGACCAGCGCCCGTAACGATTTTTACGGAGGGCTTCGATGCCGATCGATACACCGTTATACCCCCCCGGACCCGCACCCGCCTCGTTTTCGGGGAACACGGAGCAGCCGCGCTAACCGAGTTCCAAACTTTTAAAAGGAAATTTAAGATACGCTGTCCCCCGCTACTCCGAGCTCTTCCAGCTCTTATTAGGACTTGCGAGCCTGCTTCTTCGAGGGGTCTGACGTGCTCGAACAATGTAGGGTCCGGAGAAAGAGGGCCCGTCCGCAGAAATCGAATTCGCGACGATTTATCTACTGCGGAATCGCGTACTTCCACCGATTCGAACAGATTCCTCGATTTTTCTTGGCGGTACAGGCGAAGCCATTTACTGGGCGACCAATTGCTGTGCCCTTGCTTCTTTTTCAGGTATAATTAACTTTGTATTTATCGAATGTGACATGTTAATAAAAAAATAAAAATGTAAAGAAATAAAGAGATAAAAGTACGTATATAACTTGATAGAACTTATAATGATATAAAATTTTATATGTATCGAATAAGACGTATTCAATTTTTTTACTAAAAAATAAACAAAATAGCACAATAAGTAGAAGTAGATGGCAAGGATTGCATGCGAAGTCTGATGATACCTGTAGCGTAGTTCACTCAAAACTTATTGTTATCGTTTTATTGGTTTCGGATGTGTTTCAGATTCCAGTCATCAAATCCTCCAACTTTGTAATGATCACCGAGTTGCTTAAAAACCGAAAGGACATTGCAAACCACAACGATCATTTTCTGCGGACAAAGTCTCGCGTGTTTCGCCCAAAATTTAACAAAACATAGTTCATCGAAAATCAGGCCTAGTTTAAGTCATCGTTCAACGATTTTCGTGTTCCTTCTGCGAGAGAACGTCGCAACGCGTCCACTCGGAAACACTCTCCGCTCGGAAATTTCTATCCCGAAAACCGATTGTCCGATTCAACTGATTCTTATCTCATTCTAATCAGAAAAGATCCTACGACCGCAACAATTTAACCAGATGTCAAACCGCGGGAAGTTTCGGTCACAATTTCACGATAGCCGAGAAGCTGGAGCGACGAAATTGCCCGCAGAATTTCTTCCGCGCGGAGCTTCTTCAAGCAAGTCTTTCGATTGCCTTTTAGCTAGAGTGGAGTCGAAATCGGTCGCAGGATCCGCGGAAGCGTGGTCGAGTAATCCCGGGATAAGGCGGGCCAGACGAGTGTGCGACGGGTTCCGGCGCGAAAATTCGCGCGGACGTCGAACAGATGCCCGCCTTCTCGGCGGCCGGTTCTTGCCGCCCCGTGTAGAAGAAAAGGGGACACACACGGTCGCGCCGAACGGAAACGCTTTTCCGACGGGCCGACACGACGGGAAACTTACTCGCCGCTCGCCGGATGTTTACTCGCCGCGAGGGTAAACTGGACGTAAAAGCGACAACGGGCCGCCGGCGGTGGCGGCGGCGGCTGCACGTCCAGACGAAATCGGATACGTTTTTCGGGTTTCCGTCTAAAAGCTCGATGGTTTCCTTCCATTTGCCGCGTCCCACCCATCCCTCGTCTCGACTTCTCCCGGTTTATACGGAGCTCGAAGAAAGGACAGAGTGGACGACGGATTTCGCAGTTGTTCCTCTTTTAACTAACTTTGCCGGCTCTCCGACCGGACGTGCTCTACACGGGACGAATTTCTGGATAACTCGAAACGATATCGAGGCCAGAAATGTTGAAAATCGACGCTGCATTCGGTAATGGAGAAGGCTCGCATGATCCAGCTTCGACAGCGAGACCTATTAATTATTCATATCTATTTCATTAGACGATACGAGGCGATCCGTATTTGCAAAAGTGTTTGTCGGGAAATTTTATTTTTACCTCCGTATAGTCTCGCGACCGGTATTAATAGGCGTTTCGGTACCGATTCGATATCTAAGCATAATAATAAGCTTTTCAATGCTGGTGCTATTAATAGGAGAAGCTCTGTTATTTTTATTCTGATAACGAAGAGAGAAACGTTGATCTTTGAACGAGTATAGACCAATGAAGACTATTATGTTTAACAAGGACAAATTCGTGACAATTTAATCATTCTGGTTCGTAAATGTGATTTGACAGTCACGAAATATCTATAACCAGCTCCAATTCGCTCTTTATAACCCGTAATCACGGTCTGTAAGACTTACAGAATTCCACACGTTCGTCGGGTCAATGTGGACCCAGACTATAAACATTGTTGTTTGACGATCTAGTTTCCGACAATTAATTTCAATTTTTACGTGTTTCATTAATGCGCGTGGAAAAATAATAATTACATAAGTAATAATAATAATAATAATTACATAAGTAATAATAATAATAATAATAATAATAATAATAATAATAATAATAATAATAACAGACTTATGAGTTACCAAACTCTAATTACATTTTTGTTAATTCGATTCACCGTTGAACGTACATATGTACATCAATACATAAACGTAAGTAGCTCTAATTTGCAATGCATCGATGTTATGTTACAATCTTAAGTCTTCTACATACGGTAATTTCTCCCTAATTCGCGCTCCGATTGCGCACAAAAATGGACAATTTGGGTAGAGGAGATACGATTGTTCGAGCCTTGCGGCTCGTTTTTATAGTTACCGATTGTCAGCAGCTATAAAAACGAGACGCAAGGCTCGAACAATCGTATCTCCTCTTCGTAAATTGCCCATTTTTGTGCGCAATCGGAGCGCGAATCGGAGAGAAATTACTGTAATGAGAGAAATGAGGAACAAGCGATGAAACATTTTCGTAAGGTGTGTTAATTTTTGATCTTGTTATAGCGGTCTTGAAGAGCGCGGCGTTAGCGGTACCGTAATAACGTTCGGACGTCGGGTCGTTTAACGCGGTTAACCCTAGAAAGATAACCATATGACAACGTACGTAAAAGATAACCATACGCTTCAGAGGCGCATGCTTTTCTAAGGCGTCAATTTTATACTAACAATGGATATTTATTTAAGTGAATCTAGTCATTTTAAAGGTTTGGCATTATTGTAAAAATAAAATGCATTTATGTTATATTTTTTTATATTTTAAGTAATTTTAAACTTAAATCACTAGACCTCTATGAAAAATTAACAAAAATCAACAGTCTTCGCAGGCGCCTCTGCGACGTAGGTTATCTTTCTCGGGTTAATAAAGAGAAAATAGTCGGAACAAATGTCCGATTGGATCCAGACAGCGGTAACATAGCAGTTCAATTCCGCGTCCAATAACATAAACATTTTCGCCACCGCGGAGCCGGCGGACTCTTATGAATTCAAGGTTATGGATACTAAAGGAGGTATTGGCTGCACCCGCTCCTCCATACCGGCGCTAGAGACATAATAGAGAGATCAAAACATTTCAATCCATCCGGGCGTTATTAAACCCGTAAAATATACGAATTATCCGCCTCGGGATATATACATATATCGGCAGCAATCGGCCTCGATCTCGGAAGTAAGGACCGGACAATAAAGCTGGATTGATTCGCAAAAAATTCAGACGTTGACCTATTTCGATATACCATGCATCGACTGCGGAAATGACGATCCATCAAATCGACACGGGAACTTTATTGGGCCGCACAGTGCGTCGATCGGCTTGCCTTATATCACTGGAAAGTCGGCGGTGCCCCCTTCGTCCGGGGCTCGATAAAACGGCCAAAAATCGTATATCAAATTTTAGGGGGTCGTTGCAAAGTGAAAGGTTTGGCTTTTTTCTAACGCTTAACGGGCGGGTTGTTTTTTCCCCTGTATTTCTCGGTTCCCGGGCTCTTTTCTCAGAGAATGTACGGTTCTAAAGCGTTCAGTAAATCGACGCTATTTTCGATAAAATTTTACAAAGTTATTTATTTACGTATCTAGTATTAATAAAATATCAACAAAGTATCGATGAAGCATCGATAAAAATTCAAGAGAAAACGTAAATCTATGTGGCTCGTTCCTGCTAATCCGCGACGATTTCGGACGTGACAGAACTAGAAGCAGCTGTTCCATATCAATTTACGAAAGTAACAATAAGACATTTATCCTGATTTTTAACGAGCGTTATGGTAATGCCTGTCGCAAGTGACACGTACGTACATTGAATAAATAAAACTCATAAATGTATCTTCGCAATCCGAATAATCGTAAATTAAGGAACGAGTGATCCGTCATTTTGACGGGTTCCGTAAATCTAGTATTAAAAAGACAGCAACACTGTAAATAATAATTACATACTCCGATCTTTTTACAGCGTTCAGACGGGCTTCTTTCGGGTGATATAGCCGTGTTAATAATTAATATAAATGAAAGAAAAAATCGTACCACATTGCCAAAATAGTCATACCCAAATGTTAACCCTTTGCACTCGACTGGTGACTCTGAGGCACCACTAAAATTTGTTATATCACCTTTTAAGATAATTTTGACATTGACAAAGTTTAGATCTAAAAAATGGTTAAGAGTGTAAACTGTTGTGCGAGTCCCAAGAGTCAATTTCATATGCGTAAAATGCATTTTGTCATAAAAAATAGAAATACTATAAGTTAGAAAAATGATTTTATATTTTCAGTTAAAATAGTTTCGAGTGCAAAGGGTTAAATTAACTATCCTACGAAACTTATCATCGCCTTTGAGCGTCTCTCGCTCCATATCGCGCGCGTTGCTACAATTCGGCGTGAACGCGTCGCGCGAAAAGAGACTGCGTTTGAAATTTGCACGGAGATGACGTTTCGCGCATTGTGGGCCGACAGGCTGCCGCTTTCCGTTCTCGGGCCGGGTCGTGGATAGCCCGGCGTGGTGTCGATCATATTAATCGCAGTAACAGTTGCTCACCGTGGGCCCCGGCCAGAAATACGCCCCAATAATTTCGCGCTTTAATCACGGCCGTGTTTGTAACGCGTCGAACGCGGCCGCTTCCTCCCGCGTAATTACGCGCGGCCCGTTTAATTAAATCACCAGAGTCGGGGAGTCACCGATTGTCGGCCGGTCCGTCCGCGCGGTGCGTCGGCCTCGATCTAATGCCTCGGTTCAATTAGGTATAATATGCACGGCCGAAGTCATACCGGTCGCCGTGCCGTTGTTCAGAAATTACTGGGACAGTACAATTGCCGGTCTTGCGCGTCCACGTAATTGCCAGCGCTCGCGGGTCGCCCGGAATATTTCATGTTTGTCGCAGGTATTACAGGTGTAACGGGCTACGTGCGACCTGTTTCGCTCTCGGTGCGTAATTTCTCACACGCACGTTCATTTGTCCGAGCTGATTGCTCCCAGCCATTCGTTCTTCGCGGACCGGACGAACCGGACGGCGTCGTGGCGTGTGATAGCTGAAAGGAGCACGTTGGTTGCTCAAGTACGCTGTTCCGGAGTGCGTCGTTCCAGCTCAACTTGATGAGGTTGCAAGATTGATATCGGGGTCCCTGGCTGGTTGTGCTTTGTTTATTCAAGGCGAATGAATTGGATGCGTCGTATCGGCAGTCGGCACGACGCGTCGAGCCGGAGATTATAATCGGAGCCGAGCGAGATTTTACATGGATAATTCTTAAAATGGAACAAAACTTTTTTAATATCGGACCAGACGATTTTAATTTTCTGGGACGACGGAAAATTCGCTGGACGATTAGAAGAATATTTGTCGAGCAAATTAGCTCTTTTACCATCTCAACCAATCTTAGAAAAGTTATTCCGTTTTAAATGGTATTCACATCCATGTATTTATAAAACCACAATTGTAAATATTCTACATGTTTACGATTAAAAGCTTAAAAAGCTGGAAAGCTTAAAAGCTCAAGTTTTATAAGCTCAACGCTCAAAAAGCTCGAAAGCTCAAGTTTCATAAGATCAACGTTCAAAAAGCTCGAAAGCTCGAAACTCGAAAGATCAAGTTTCATAAGCTCAACTCTCAAAAAGCTCGAAAGCTCGAAACTCGAAAGATCAAGTTTCATAAGCTCAACTCTCAAAAAGCTCGAAAGCTCAAGTTTCATCAGATCGAAAGCTCAAGTTTCATCAGCTCAACGCTCAAAAAGCTCGAAAGCTCAAGTTTCATCAGCTCAACGCTCAAAAAGCTCGAAAGCTCAATTCGTGTTTCCAAAGTGTTTTAAGTGGCATCGATTATTTGAAACTCATATAAAAAAACAGAATTTCATTTAGATTTAGAAGAAATAATTTCGAAGAGAAATTTAGTAAATGTTATTCCGAGAAGCTACACGACGCGTCTGACTCGACGTTGTAAGGGAATGAGTTAAAAGTGTGTAAAATTTTTCCCTAATTCGCGCTCAGATTGTGCACAAAAATGGACAATTTAGTAAAAGGATTGCCGATTTTCAACAATTATAAAAACGAGGCGCGAGACTCGAATAATTGTATCTGATCTTCTCAAATTATCCAATTTTGTTTACAAGCTGAAGGAAAATTCGGGAGAATCGACTGTATTCGATAACTTTGTTAATGCAGAAAAACATCGAGCTTCCGGAGAGCAATAATAAACGGTCTTCCCTGTGTTTCGTCTGGTTCGATGCTGAATTCTGTCACCGCGGTTCTATAAAACTCGCGATTATATTAAGTCATCGCGACCCATATACGGTTCTTTGCTCTGCAACCTACGAGTCGAATGTTATATCAAAAGCTCTAGGAAATTTCGGGGATCTACTAAATGGAATATCTAATATTAGACGGACGTGACTTGCGTCAGACTAATATTCGATACCAAGGAGTATCTCGTACAGCAGAGTTCTATTCTCCTAAAATGAATATATCATATCTATAAACCGGTTGGCATAAAATGGACGTCTGATATCGGGCCATTTTATACGAAGACTTTACGACTTTATGACACTTTAAACTTCGACGTCAATGAATATCAATTATACAATGTTTGGAACTATAAATATCCACATCGCGTTTCGTTTTCGAACCGTTTACTTATTCAGGTCAATCAATTTAAATAGTACCCCGAGACGCGCGTCGACTTACATTGTATTTCCATGCCCCGGGGGAGAGTATTGTATATTTAAATCTATAATTCGTGCCCCGAACGAGAAGGATTTGAAAATTAATGTTACAAGAGTAACGTGGATCCGAAATCAAAAATGTCGATTGAACGTGCTGGAATAGCAGCGACAGATAAATTGTACGACCCGATCAAAAATAGTATAGCCAGCCCGAGTGCTCGAAACGCGGTCCGTCTGATCAGCGTTGACTCGTTCTACTTATAGAAATAATCGCGACCCAATTGAGAGGGAATATCGATTATCTTTCCACTTAATTCGATGGGAATCTGGGTCACGGCGTTTTTCTCCGTAACCCAGGCTCTCCATCTCTTTGATTCCCCCTACGTCCGACCAATTATCGATCTCTGCTACCTGCGACGAGATATTCGACGAGGGGGGAGCCGCGGGGGGAACGGCTTAACGGCAGCCAGAAACGAGGAAACATTCGGAAAGATGTTTCGGGCAGAGTCGGCCGCACGCATCCCATCGCAAGATTGAATTCGACGAGCTTAACGAGAACCATGCCAGCGAGTGGCTGGCCCTACGTGGCCCGAATGCCGAGGCTGCTCGTGATTTCCCGTGCCAGTCTACCGGAATAACTTCATTGCGACTCACCGACGGATTTCTTCGCCGACGAAAGGGACACGGGTTCCACCGTGGATCCCCACGTCCTGTCCATCATGCATTGTGCGGCATTACCCCCGGCTCGGACGTCCACCTTTGACCCCAACCCTCCACGTGCTTCGACACCTCGAGGTCGTGCACCGCTATCCAGTTTCTGGAACGGTTTACTTCCTGCCGCGACTCAAATATTTGTTTCCTCGTCGAGCCAAATGTTTCGTCAGCACAGATTCTCTTCACGGAGAACAACGGCTGATTCGAATTCAACATTCAATTTTGATGGTTTTTAGAATCGAACAACGTATCGACACGTTCTGTACAAATTTTATAACACGGACGTTGAATGAAAATCCGTTCTTTCTTTTATTGGTCTGAATTACTTGACAATAATGTAACAGTACTTTTAAATTCTATTTCAATTCTCCACAGCTTATCGATCAATCTCCTCTACATGAATTTTTACAATTCAATCTTTCTCCAACTGCTCCGTCGGATAACTTGTGACTTTTAGGTTGTTCAATCGTTGGTGCATGATTAAACATTCGTACATTCCAGGATTCATATTTGCGACACGTATATGCTTAAAAGTCTAATTTACAAAAATCGCTCGATAATTATTGGCATTATCGTTCGTATAATTTGACGATCTCCATTCGATCAATTTATTCGAATAAAAATTGATGATTTACTCGAATGAATAGATAGAGCAATTTGTAACGAACGATCGTTTTCCGAATCAAATATTCGACCGAAAAGGATTCATCCAAGTAAGTCTCTTAGATAAAGATTTATTCGAAAGAAATCGAACAATGCCCAGAGAGCTCCGGTTGAAACATCGATCCCGGAAGGATAGAATTTCATTTCGATCTTAAAATACGCGAGTAACATCCATATTTAGATGATGTTTTAAAATCTCCGTAACAAGTCTGGCACAGTTTCCATCCACCGAGAAAGTTCCGGCTCCTCTCGACGATTCTCCAATAACAACGAGGCAAACAAAGAGCCAGTTTCCGGTCGAGGAGATACTTTCGGAAGACGGGAAGGCAAGACAGGAGCGCGCCGTAGGTGGCGAGAAGGGGTCATCTCGGCCGGACACGTGCATTGCGTATTCCGCATTCCGTCTGGCAGCTAATTAACGCCGGTCGCAGGCATCCGCGTGGACAGTCGCCGTTGCCGAGATATCGGAATGCAATATTCATAGCTCGCGCGAGCCAACACATTGACGGGATACGCGAGACAGATAACTTGGCCCGGTGTCGAAGCTGCCAGTTGCGCGGGAATCGATCCCACTCGGCCAATCGGCAATTTCGGCCGGCGTCAACGTCTCGCGGATCCCGCCGTGGTCCGTTTCCTCGATTTGCATTCGCCGGCTTCCGCCGCCGCCGTCCGGAAAATTCCAGCGAGCGGTCGTTGTTTACGCGAAAATTCGATCGTTATCGCGGAATTTCGTTGCTCCCATTCGCCACGTCAGACACCGCGCGAGCTACCCCCGTAAAGTCCCTGTTGCTCGAATTTACTGCTCGCGAAATTTCGGCTCTTAATCCGCGGCTTTGGACGGCCTTAGAGTTTCAATGGACTGCGGTTTTCTTCCCCGCAGAAACATTTTCGAAATGTTTACCGTTCTTCCTTTGTTCCCGGATTTTAACGGCTTCTTTCATACCGTAGCGTCGTTCGTTCATTTCAAGATAGCTAGAGGTCGTTATCGCATCGAGTATGGTAGTAATGTGTGATTGTTTCGTTGATATTGAGAGTAAAATGTTTGGCAAGGTGTCGAAATGTTTCCTGAATTATTGTTATTCGCGACTAATTTCTTGTTTACTACGTTCGAAGAAGCATTTCTTTCTTTTAATATTATTTTGGTATAATATGTAATATTTAATATAACTGACTTTTCGAAAGTTCGCTATAATTTTGAATACATAATCATCTCGTGTTGAAAACACTTCTATTCCGAATATCTTTTTTGATGTTATATAGTCGAAGTACGTCATCTGAGAAAGAGATTCTCTTAGCGCAAATAAAATGCAAGATGCGGCGAACAAAATCATACAGAAAGAAAGCAACATATCTTTACTGCTTGTTTACATAACAATCGAAGAAATTAGGATAATATCATCTTCTGTTATTACACTGTTCCATTCGTAAATATCAAAGTCCCATCGATATATAAAATGGACGAAATACACCCTTTAAAAAATCCAAAAAGAGTAAACATAGAAGCAAGTCACTGGTATTACGGACATTCACAATAAGATAATACTGCTACAAAGTAAAACTGGAATGGTCCTTTCGTTACTTCAACTCGCGTTCGAAATAAAGGTGTCCTGCTCGCAGAACCGCTGACCTAGATTTCGTTGTAGCGCATAAAGAAACCTTGGAGAACATAACAAGAACCAAACATTGACACACGATTACGCTAAATGGACGAAGAACAGTTTCAAACCTCGCAGACTCCCCTCAATTCTGTTTTATTTTTTACGCGTGCAGATGCATAGAGTCGGACGTGAATTATCTTCAGACAATCAGGTCGAAGCAATCTTAATTACAGGGTGAGTCAGAAATTAATCCACACGATTCTTCAGCCCGTCGAGACGAATTCAACGACCTGCTACATGATGACCCTAAGATGATGTTGAGGGAACAATCGCCGTGCATCGATTGCCACAATATTTGATTTTATATATTATAAATCTTTCTTTTGTTTTATGTCATCGAATCATGTCATCAATTCGTTTCGACGTTGCCTACGACACTGTGAAGTGAAAATTGCCTAGTTCTATTTTAAAATATAACGGTGACCTTGTTTCTCATCGAAAATCAATTTATTTATAAATTCAAACAATTGCAATTTCTTGTCGGTTAAATACTAATTAACTTTGATAGGAAACATGTTTCCATCAAACCATCGGAAGGGACTGAAAAATCGTCCCGACGATTTTACTTTCTTTGCAATATCCGATTCGACGCGTTTCCCATTTTTCTGAAATTGTAACGATATCCGTTGATATTCTCTCCGACTGGAAATTTTAGTAAAATTCTACTAAAATGAAGTTTATCGATTTCCTTGCGGATTACAAATGGTCCATCCTCGTATACATCATGTGCCGTACAATAAAATGAAATAGCTGAAATAAAACAAGCAAATAAAATAAATAGAATTAGAATAAAATACCAGAAAAATTAAACCCAAATAAAATACAATAATTTATATAACGAATTTACAGTTTCTTTAAGATCACACCGTGTTTATGCACTACCGCTATTTCAAATTGCGCTAATCGCGTCGCAATTATGCAAGAAACTGCGTGGAATCAACTACCTAAAACACGAACGATGGATTTAGTTTCGAAAGTTCATGCCCGAATGACGCAAATAGCTGCAACCAGTTGTGCTCTGAGAAGTGTCCGGTAAATCCGTCGGCCGACGAACCCTGTCATCGGCACTTCCACCGGTTCGTTCCCGGTGAGATCGGGGCCGAAAGGAGCGGGTTCCGTCTTTAATTGAGACAGCGATCGCCCCATCCGACGACCCATTTATCCAACGGAATAGAGTTTTCCAGGCCGGAAACGAGTCTCTCCCTCGTTTATGTTTCCGTCGCGGCTGAGCAAGCCTGTCCGTTTGCCAAGTCGATCTCCTCGTGGTTGGTAGGTCGCGTACAGAGGGGGCGAAACTGCGTTAAACAGCGGCTTTATCGTTACGAGAGCAGTCGTTTGCCCCGGCGGGTGGCCGCCGCGGCGCAAGGGGAAACCTCGCTAAAGAAGTCCGTCGGAAAGCCGTAAACTGCAGCGGTTGCGCTCCGTATCCTATGCCGCACAGTCGGCACTCCATTTGCAATTCCGTGCCGTGATTATAGATGCATGGAGCCCCGTCTATAATTCCGCGACAACCGACCCGAGCAATTTTCGCCACGATTTTTCATCCGGTTGGACGTTTTCCAACGGCGACTGAGACGTCCAAGCAGATGCGGCGTAACGAGCGCTTAACATCGGTGTACGCTGAGAAATTGCTCCGCACATTACGATCTAATCGGACGACGACGACGACGACTAACATCGCGCTCCGTATAACACGTCGCGTTTATAGCAATCCTACGCTCTGCAAACACCCGGTATAATCTGCTTCGATTTAACTTGTACCCTCGAGTTAATTCGAGCGCGCTAAACAGGCCAAACTGTGCACACTCGAGATAATTCGAGCGGCGTTGTATTTGATGCTGCTATAATTTTTCACACTCGACTATAATCGAGAATTGAAAAGCAAAGAAAGCAAAGAAAAAAATATCGTTTTATTGATATTTATCGTTTACATGGGACTGTAAGCTATAACACTTATTTATTCAAGAATAAAATATAGCCTTTTTCCATGGAACAAAAGCGCGGTATATCAAAATTCTCCACCAAAAATTGATCTTTCTTGCCGGTTTTTTTTCTTAAAAAAGCGTTAAGGCCGTCGGCGCGGATTTTCCTGCGAAATTAGAATTTTCTCGGCATCGATTGCAAGGATTAGAAAGCAAGCACCGAATTCTTTCCTGCTTTAACGCTAGATTCACGGAACCCGTCAAAATGGCGGTTCGTAATGGCGTTCGCATCGTAAAGATACATTTATGAGTTATTTATTCAATTTATATGTTGCTTACGGCAAATGTTTCAATAATACTTGTTAAAAGTCAGAATAAATGTCTTACGGTTACTTTTATAAACTAATACAAAGCAGCGGTTTTTTGTGCTTCGGAAATCTAGCGTTAATGCTTTGGATTGAAAATAATAATTCCATGGATAATGCCATGGATTGAAAATAATGTGCTGGCATTTCTGTGGCTGCAAAGGAGAACGCCGCAAGTCGCAGTTTCAAAAAGTTAGCAGAACTGTAGCATTTAGGATTTACGTGTTTATCGGAGAAAACATCGCGACAACAAATTCTATAGATCGAACAAATTTATGCAATTCGGAACATTGCTGATACGAAGCATCAGCGATCAGAACTTTAAGCGACGATATCTCGGAAGTGAAAACATGTGACTTGCGGTATTCTTTCTCGCAGTCATAGATTTTTAAGTGCTTTTAATCTTTCCACCATTTTAAATTACAATTCAATCTTTTCATCATAAATATATAAAATCCGCAGTCTAATCGTCAGCAAATATTGTAGAATCATATATCTCATTATTATTGTCTTAATAACGTTATTATCTTAATATTATAGAACTAGCGCTGTAATTAAAATAAATAACAAAATTACAATGCAAATAACATCGTTGAAATTCGTGAGATCATAAACATTTCTAACCTCTTGCCCTACAACAACAGGCTCGTAATAAAGCTTTCATACAAAATCTACCGAATGTAAATATTATTCGTTTCCCCAAATCGAAATTTGATCCTTCTGTTATCGAAGTCTAGGAATAAAAGTGAACGAACAAATAAAGGAAACAAAAATTGCCTCGTTCAGTTAGCGAAATTATTACGAACGAAGCCATGCCAATCAACATTGCACTTGCGAAAGAAATCGTAGAGCGATCTGAAAAAGGAATGAAAAAGGAACAATCATTTCTAAGATATCGTAAGAACAAATTCGTTAGATAATATATCAGAAGATAGTTCCAGAAAAATTGCCTGGTTCGGAGGAACATAATTTTCGAAAATGTCCACCGTTTTCGGATGGACCGTAAGATAGATTGTTCGAGATAGCGTTGTTCCAGGTTCGCGACGATAAGCGGCGGATCCGCATCGTCCTGAAGGACCGTCTAGGGAAATAATAAGGGTGGAAAATCACGGGTAGGAGGACGGGGAGAGAGCGGAGAGCGGAGGCGAAGGGCTGGAAGGGTCGTGGGTCGTGGCGCGAATTCGCCATAATAATTATCGTGGGGCTTTCTTCGGCGGCGCGGCGGTGCAGCAACAGGTGGCCGTGAGCGAACAAATCGTTCAGGATAACGACGAATCCGAATCGAAGTCCGGTGATTACCGTCCCCCCGATGGAAATTCGATTTTCGGGTGACCGTCGAACGGCCAAAAGGCAGGTTCGACCCGCATCGGGGCTGGGGGTCGGGGCCGATGAAAAAGGAGGAAAACTGGTTGTCGGTGGTGCGCCGTCGGTGGTTGCAACCCCCCGTCGAGGAAAACTGGGTCATGGATATGCCCGATGCTTCCCTTGTCCGGGGCTACATATTTTCCTTTCTGCGGGACCGCCGGAGTGATGCTAACGGCGTCCGGTCCGCATATAAAGCAAATACGGCCGGATCGATCCGACCAGCGGATAGGAAGTCCCGCTGAATGGAAATTGAACACCGCGGAAACCGATGCGACCGAGGAATCTTGCGCCCAGAATAATATCGATAAAGATACTTCGCAATATTTCCCCGATAACCTCGGCCCACCCCTCCCCGCCGGCCCGTCGAATCCAACCCTTTCGCGGATTACTGTGAAATTCGGCTCGTGGAAACCCCATCTCGATTATTCCGTTGCACATCGGTACAGCTTTTCCGATACCGAACTGTCTGTTTTATTCTCTGGTAACCGTATAGGGCGCGATTTCGAAGACGGAACAGAGCTGCTCCGAGAAATTATAGCAAACGCAAAATTCGGACGAAAGTTGGCCAACTTTGACCGACGATCGCTCCGCGAAGAATCATCGGAGAACGATGATATTTTCTTTTCAATTGTAGCTCGAAATCTCTACTTTGAGATGATGTTTCTGGATTTTGAAATTGACGCGCTCACGATGCTGTAATTAATATTAAATGTGAGGCGTCGCGCGTCGCGTTGACAATGGCGAAGTTTGACTAAATGCACGGAATTTGTAAAATTATTTTCGGAGATGCCGTTTATGGGAGAATGGAGTTCGATCCTTCTCCTTTAAAATTTGAAGGAAAAGGAACGTGGCTGCGATCTTTTTTCGCGATGTTACAAGCATTTTAAAGTAACCCTTTAGAGTAAACAGCAACAGTATATACATACAACCTAGGCGGCTTTCAATACGATGTGTGCTGTTACGAAGATCTATGGAAAAAGATTCTGGATCGTTGAGTCAGATGCTTCGATGTATAGTCTTAATCGTGAAAATATGGATTGGTGAGGATATGGACGGAGTTTCAAGGGATGAATGTATATACGTAGATGCTGGGTGGTGATTACAAATTAAAGTAGTGAAGAAGCGGAGAGACTTCGTGAAAATTATTATAAAAACTGTGGCGATTTAACACGTTCCGTGCCACGTGTACCATCGATGGTACACGCTTGCATGTTTACTTAGTGAACTGAACAAATTGTTTACATGAAATTTAGAACCGAAGAATCAATTTCCACCGCAAGAATGGGCGTTGATAAGTTTTTGTTACGTTGTTATGTGTACGAGAATTAATAATTGCACGTAATACATCAAGTTTTAGTAAAATATCAAAGTGTGAAGATTCGAGTAAAAAAAGCTCGGCACGGAACGTGTTAATGTGGAAATCGTGGAAATTGAATGCTAACCCCGGTTACGTGTAGCCACTAAACCCAAGTCATTGGACAATGTGGGTCAGGTTTAAACGCTTAACCCATTGACATGCAATGACGAGTTGGGGTCGTCATTCATTTCATGTGCCACTTTAGACTTTGACGAGTCTACCTCGTCGAGAGCCGCGTTCGGCGGACGCCGAGCAGTATATTATTAGATGACTCATTCGCTTCATTCGTGCGTCGATTCTGGTTTGTTTACAATGTTCGAGATGCCCCACCCTCCCGCCTTCTCGACGGTAATAACAAAGTTGTATCCACAAATCGGTAATCCGAATTTCAAAATAAAACATTCTCTTTCTCAGCTTGCACATAACCGTTCAGTCGAGTCAAATTAACCATTAGCGTCCCACGCGTTTCTCGAGTACCGCCCACCAGCAACTCCGGCACATTTTTGGAGCAAAGCGCCCGAGATAAAGGAAGTCTTATTTCGAGCAGAAAAGATTACGCGTCCTTGCGAAAGCGTTCGATTTTATTCATTTTACGTTGCTAAGTGTAAAAATGGGCAAAAGATGTTTTAATCGTAATGGTATCTACTTAACATTGCGCGAGGTCGGTGCATCGACATCGTGAATCGTGACCGAAATTTCCAAGCAGCAAATGCATCCTCATCGAAACGGGTAAATTTGCTATCAACGATATTCTTCGCAATTCTTAAATAAATATATCCCTCGTGTTCTTTGACGCGATTTATTATAACATTAGCATTGCGAATCGTCCGTTGAATTCTGTTTGGATACGGAATTATTGAAACGAAAATATCTTTTACGCGAGTTTGCCGGAATTTTTTTATCGTTAATCTTCGCTGGAATCGGCTCGATTGATAATTAAATTAAATTAAAAATTAGTAAATATTCTTCGGACGTTCTAAGATAAAGTTGAACAGCGTTTTTCTGAAAAATATCACTACCAGCAGCTCCGGCACAGTTTTGGAGCAAAGCGCCCGAGATAGAGGAAGTCTTATTTCGAGCGGAAAAGATTACGCGTCCTTGCGAAAGCGATTGATTTTATTCATTTTACGTTGCTAAGTGTAAAAATGGGCAAAAGATGTTTTAATCGTAATGGTATCTACTTAACATTGCGCGAGGTCGGTGCATCGACATCGTGAATCGTGACCGAAATTTCCAAGCAGCAAATGCATCCTCATCGAAACGGGTAAATTTACTATTAACGATATTCTTCGCAATTCTTAAATAAATATATCCCTCGTGTTCTTTGACGCGATTTATTATAACATTAGCATTGTGAATCGTCCGTTGAATTCTGTTTGGGTACGGAATTATTGAAACGAAAATATCTTTTACGCGAGTTTGCCGGAATTTTTTTATCGTTAATCTTCGCTGGAATCGGCTCGATTGATAATTAAATTAAATTAAAAATCAATAAGTATTCTTCGGACGTTCTAAAATAAAGTTGAACAGCGTTTTTCTGAAAAATATCACTACCAGCAGCTCCGGCACAGTTTTGGAGCAAAGCGCCCGAGATAGAGGAAGTCTTATTTCGAGCGGAAATGATTACACGTCCTTGCGAAAGCGTTCGATGTTATTCATTTTATGTTGCTAAGTATAAAAATGGGCAAAAAATGTTTTAATCGTAATGGTACACACGCTAAGCACGTTTTCGCTAGAAATAACAATTGGGCTCCGCAGCAGAGTCTTCGGATTTACGGAACAAATGACGGATGTCTCCATAGCGGAGCCAACGGAGCGCTTTGGGTTAAACAGTATCTTTCGGACGCGTCAAATTCCGTTTTATTTTTACGTCAGCGGGTTAATCGAATTTTCGAACAACTGTATTCGATACGTTGCGTTCAAACAAGTTTACTTCCCGAGTAACGAAACCAGAAGTATTTTAAAGGTGAAGAGTAATAAAACCAGATTTTGATCGAACGCACCTGTCGGAAACGAAGTTTAATCATTATTGCTGCTGATTTCTCAGCGAGCGTAAAAGCAAATAAAACGCCAGCGATTACATGATATCCATTATCCATATCGATCTCCGTGTTGACTCGTCCCGAGAAGGGAGAAGGAAGACGCGTTCGCAGAGGAGGCGAACCGTCGATCCCGCAAAAGTAACGTGTCCCATTTAGCCGACAATGAGCCAGGAATCGATATATAATTATATCGTCGGGGACAAGAGCCGAGGGGTGACGGCTCGAAGGAGAGAAAGGTGGCTGGATCCTGCGAGTGACGTCTATCATCGATTTTCGTCGAGCCCATTCAGGGTACCACGCCTAATCGATATACGCGTCGCCTCCGGCTGATCGACGCGAGGCCGGCCGTCTTCCTAGATTACGATGCTCGATCCTGCGAGATTATCGGCCGGGGACAATGTAAATTGGTCCTCGCTCTTGGATACGCATCCCAATTAATGGCCGACTGTTACGCGTTCCCCGCAGCCTGCCCACCTTATCGACCACCCACGCAATTATTCCCGTGGACTGTTCGTCTTCGACGCGATGTCTCGAAAGCATGCTTCGTTCGATTCCCGGTAACTTCGTTTGCGTCAAAAATTCCTCGATCGATTCTCTGTGGTTCGTTGGAACGATTTAATTGTTGCTTCGGATAAGTGCATTTGGGCGGTACATTTGGATGATGCAGCTTTGGACTGCAGATTTTATGCATCTGCGACAAAAGTGTGCACTAAAGTTACAAAAGCAGTTTCAGAACGAGTTCTTAAGTTCTTAAGCGAGTAAATGCATTTTTGGCTATAAATATAATAGAGATATGGAAATATAAATAAAATAAAATAAAAAGAATAAAAATAAAATATGATATATATATATATATATATATCTTGTATTGTATTTTGTGTGCGTCACCGTTTGTTAATAAATAAAATAATAAAAATATAAATATTGTTATTCGACTGTCTAGTTTCCGGCAAATTAATTAAAATCTTCACAGGTTTCATTAAAAACTGTCGTGTCTGAAACAAGTACATCGAAAAATATGTCGGAAAATTTAATGACCGAAATTATAAACGATTCTAAACATGCTCAGATATATTTTTATCAAAAAGGTCCGCTATTCGAGTTCTCCGGATTCGGAGAACAATATCAGTATTTTGCAGGAAAATCCACAGAATAATTATCCAGGAATCAACCGAGTAGAATTCGTTAAATCCCGCGAAAGAAGTTGCTGCGCGATTTAATGTCTCCGCAGCACCGATGGATCGTTTAAACGAAAAACTGTCAGCCGCAATTAAGCCGCCGCGGTTCGTCAAAGTCCCGAGCCGCAGCCATCAGAGGATCTAGATGACGGCCGGGAGTTTCAAACCGAATCTCGTGGCCGAGGGGGTCGCAACGCGCTCGCGCTGAAAATCAGCCCTCGTTTCGTTTGTTCTGCGGCACGTGTTTCCTTTCTATTTGCTCGGATCGCGGTATCAAAGCGGCCGTGTCTCGGTTGTTTTCAGAGTCCTCGAACTGGAGTTCGCTACGATAACGCTAACTACTCGCTAATAAGCGCATCCCGTGCGCCAGTCCCGCTGGATTTATTATAAATCGTTTTTCGCTTTAATTGGCCCGAAACTTCGCTCGCAACGCTGAATCCAATTTCCTGAACAAAAATCTACAACATGCTTTGTGCTTCTTTTCAGCAAAATTTAGGTGTCTTCTCGACGTACTTGTAAAATTTCAGATTTTTTCTTTACTTTTGATTTGCCGGTTTTGCGATTGTCGGTCTCCCGCTCTCGTTTTCCTCTTTCATTGGCCCGAAGCTCCGCCCAAAAGCCAAAGCTCCGCCCTCAACGTCAAATCCCGTCTTCTGAAGAAAAATCTACACGTCCCGTGCTTCTTTTCAGCAATATTTAGGTGTCTTCTCGACGTCCTCGTAAAATTTCAGATTTTTTCTTTACTTTTGATTTGCCGGTTTTGCGATTATCGGTCTCCCGCTCTCGTTTTCCTCTTTTATTGGCCCGAAGCTCCGCCCAAAAGCCAAAACTCCGCCCTCAACGTCAAATCCCGTCTTCTGAAGAAAAATCTACACGTCCCGTGCTTCTCTTTTCAGCAATATTTAGGCGTCTTCTTTACGTCCTCGACAAAACTGCAGATCTTCGCTATCCTTTTGATTTGCCGGTTTTGCGATTGTCGGCCTTCCGCCCTCGTTTCCCGTTTTAATCGCGCCGCAGGATTATATTTGGGATCAAAGTGGAAAACTGAATCACCCCGCGAGGCCGACGCGTACGCTTCAAACTGTCTTTTCTTCGGTCTGAACGGCCGTTTGCCAGCGCGCGGCTCGCGGTCAGGCTCTAAAGCCCAGCCTCTTTGAACCGAACACGGTAATTTCATTACGGCAACCCTCGCGCTGCAGCGACATCTAATTGCTCGCTTCTTCCTTTTGTTATTTGCTCGTTCGACTTATTCCACGCGGCCTCGTTATCCGCGTCACTTGCTCTCGTTCTGTCCGGGTCGGCTTTTCAATCTCATATAGGAGCTGAAAGATCCACGAACAGCTGGCAAATACGCTTGTAAATAGCCGATTCATCCTTCCAATTGCTAACGATCTTCAAATATGGACAATTAAGTTCGTGCATTACGATGTCCTTTATAACTGCATTGATTAACACTTCTTTGTCCTTGATCATTTTTACAGCTACGTTGATTAGCAGTTCTTCTTTGTCTATAATCATTTTTACAGCTACGTTGATTAGCAGTTCTTCTTCGTTGTCAAACATTTTTACAGCTACGTTGATTAACTCTTCTTTGTCCTTAATCATTTTTACAGCTACGTTGATTAACTCTTCTTTGTCCTTAATCATTTTTACAACTACGATAATTAACTCTTCTTTCTCATTTTTAATTATTTCTATAGCTACGTTAATTGACTCTTCTTAATTCTTAACCATTTTTACAGTTACGTTGATTAGCGCTTCCTTGTCCTTAACTGTTTCCCTAACAGACCGAGGCTGTCTGGAATTAATTTGGGCCGTATTGTACGAAAATGTTACACATTATTGCAAGAAAACAACGTACGCTAAATTTCATAATCATTTTTTACATTCGTAAAGGTTCTGAACGCAGGGCACAGGTCAATCAATTGCAACGAATGTAGCAGCAATAAACAGGACGCCTAACAACTGGAATCGCATATAATGTGTCATATAATTAATATAGGGAGCACATTGCGAAGTTCACCTTTTCATTCCAGGATTATGATAACCAGACTGCGGATTTTTATGCGAAATAGAAATGGTGAGCGTTGATTGAAAGGAAGAAAACCAAAGTTAAAAGTAATATCTTGATTTAATGATTTCAATGGATTAAAAAGAATACACATTGATATTCTCAAACTCTTTCAACCTTTCAATTTTCTCATAAGTGCACCAAAAATTCGCTGTTACAACGCAAACGGTCTATATAAATTATCCAGACCTCAATCACGGTTTTCAGAGCTCAATAAAACAAAAATAGACGATTGCTTCTTTACACGCGGATCCATAATTTAGCTCCGCTTTCGACCAGAATTATCCTAGCCTGGAAATTCGTCTGACGCGAATTCGACGTAAAGGACCCCGTTTCGAGCATTGTGAATGAAAATGTTCACTTTTCCAAAGGTTAACACGTTCCGTGCCGAGCTTTTTTTACTCGAATCTTCACACTTTGATATTTTACTACAACTTGATGTATTACGTGCAATTATTAATTCTCGTACACATAACAACGTAACAAAAACTTATCAACGCCCATTCTTGCGGTGGAAATTGATTCTTCGGTTCTAAATTTCTTGTAAACAATTTGTTCAGTTCACTAAGTAAACATGCAAGCGTGTACCATCGATGGTACACGTGGCACGGAACGTGTTAATACAGTGTTTAACCTAGATCATAGCCACGATATCGCCGAAGCAACGTTATGCACCGAGGATCGGTAACCGAAAGAAGAAGAAGAAAGGCGTTCCAAGAGAACCGAAGATGATCGAGATTTCCGGGGCAGCGTCGTAGCGAGGGAAACGGAACGGAACGGAACGCCGCCGACAAGTATGGCATTTTCCGGGACGTTCGGCACGCCATAACCGCGAGCCGACAGGGGTGTATCGGGTCCTCGGCGCGCTCGACGTAGGTGTGTATTCCCGATTTCGTGATCGCCGGGGCTCGTAAACAGGCTTCCCCCGGCGTGTTCGCTGCTCGTTCCTCTTAATTGGATCTCGTTAGCGATAAAAGCGGGCGGATCCTCGCGGGAGAGGGCAGTGGTAAGAAAGGTAACGACGCGAAGCGGCAGTGCAATCGCGGGAACGATCGAGGGATCAACGCGTTCTCCGGCGAGCCACCGATAAACCTTTCCTAATCGAACGGTTTCCAATTGAATCGGCCCGGATCGATGCCGAGCGGGCTCGCGGCGCGCAAAACCGCTTTCAATCGGCGGCGGCGGCTTAAATATGTCCGATTATACGTTCCCGTGGATGCGTCACGGCCCATTGAAAATAAGACTGCGTCCCAACGGCGACGCCCGGCGTCCCGCAAAAATACGATCCGCGTGTGTTCGGCCGACGCGGAACGGTGCGAGCGCGTCGCCCATTAATCCGTCGATTCTCGTTCCCTGCTCAAAGAGCTTCCATAAATTCCGACGCCGGGCGTCGCGCGTTGGTCGATAACCATTAAGAATGGAACGGAATCCTTCGAAAAATGACTTCGCCAGCCGAAAGTAGCCGTGCAACTTGATCAATAAATCCAGTTAATTTCAGTCTGCTAATAATAAATCGGTCTGCTGATAAGCAGACCGCTGATCTTTGCGCGAAATAAAACTTCTCTTCGTCAGTTGCGACGGAGATCAGGCGAGTAAGAATTTCGTTCTTCATTTAATAATTTCAGTGAGCTGATGATGATTTTTTCTTAGCATTATCGTTGTTTGAAATGTTCCGTTTTCATTGGAAATGCATAAAATCCGCTGTCTATTTATTGGTGTCTAATAATTGTTAATATAGTAATTGAAACCATCGAGCTGAGACAACGAAACGATCATGTTCAACGTCGTTTACAAAACTAACAATGTGGCTTTCGTTGTTATTATAATAATCAGGTTATAATAATTACATTAATTCAGGTAACAGGTTCGTGGTCTCGATTAACGCGTAATTTTAGTATTGGTACGTGTGGAATTGTTTAGAATCCGATGGAACGAGGTGTTGCAACGACAAAAACATAAGCGAAATTTATGATTAGATTGCGGATTTTATGCGTTTATAGCGGAAATGGTTGGACAACATGCAAAATTGTGAAGATGTTAGAAGAATTTAGAAATATTCTTACACTATCGTCAGTATGTAAATGAAACTATTGGAAGAAGAAATACGTTTTCATTTTTTTCTCAATTTTTGTTTCATGCAATCGAGGAAGTCGATCTTTATTTTTCACAAAGAACCACAGTCTACTTACGACGAATGCCGGATAACCGGTGAATCGGTAAACAGTTCGTAAAGTCTTGTTTTAAATCCAACAACATCGGACGCAAATACGTCAAACTTATCGTTGTTATTATTTCCGGACGATTTCATTCTCGTCCCAGAGTTTAACCGAAAGTCGACCACTTCTAACGCGGGACAATAATTAAAGGGGAAAACCGAAAGTGAAGCGGCACGCGGCCCGTTTCCGTCTCCGTTTTACTTTATTGGCACTGATTACCTCTCCCCGAAGAGGTAGGATGGGGACTGCGAGATTGCGCGAGGATGAACGACGAGCCGGTGTGGTGGCGAGTGAAATTGTGCCGCGCGGAACGGAACGGAACAGAGAGAAGCAGCGCGAAGCAGAGCGACGCGAGCTGGCGAACCGGCAGGGACGCGCGCGGAAAATTGAATAAAGGGGATGGGGATGGAAAAAAGGCGAGAGCGACGCGCCGCGCCGTGGAACCGGAGGCACGAGAGGCGAAATAAAGAACGGGGTAAGCCAAGAGGACAAGAAAATCGATAGAGTATACGCGGACCGTCGAGCCTTGAGACGCGGAGCGGGGACGTCGCGCGCTCGAGCACTCTTGAAACGTCTTGTTTCTGCGTTGCGGGGATCCGCCGCGCGGATTTCGATGGCCACGACGATGGATTCCACGGATTCGGGTAACGATGGCCGAGAGACGATGCTTGCGATATTTTGTGCCGATGAGTCGTCGAAAGTGGATGGATTCTTGATGGATTTATCGTGGCCAGAGACTGTTTGTTGCGGGGTGGAGCTGCGAGTAGGTGTGGCTTCGAGTTAGACATGTTGGGACAAACTCGGGACAACGTATCGGAGATACTTGGTCGAAATAGACTGTGCCAACGATGCTAATAAATTCACCGTTGTTTTCGTAACAACTTATATGTATTCCGCTCCTCCATTTTTAATTTTTTTGCTACCTGCACCGTCACAATCTCGCATCTAGATTTTAGGATATACTTCGAAACGTTTCACGCGACGAGCGAGACTTAATTTTCTTATTGTTATTAAATAATACTGATCAAATCAGTACATATCATTCTTGTCTAATCATTGTAACGGTACACACAATATACATTTTTCTAACATTTTCTAAACAGTCAACGTACTACAGTCGCTAAAGTTCTAAAAATACTGTTCTTCTCCTTCTTCTATTATACTTCTTCTTTTTCTTCTTTTTATTATTATTATTACTATTATTACTATTATTATTATTACTACTATTATTATTATTATTATTATTATTATATTATTATTATTACTATTATTATTATACATTTAGTCGCTGAAGTTCTAAAAATACTGTTCTTCTTCTTCTTATTATTATTACTATTATTATTATACATTCAGTCGCAAAATTTCTAAAAATACAGTTCTTCCTCTTCTTCTTATTATTATTATTACTATTATAATTATACATTCAGCGCAAATTTTAGCCATCGTTATTGACGCAAAACCTACGAAGACGACGAAAATGATCGGATCCACATTTTTTGACCGAAGTTGCTGAAATCATGAAGATTCTTTCACAGAAAATGACCGAACAAATTCTCTAATCGCAGCATACGCGCGTAGATCATAACAGAAGATTCTTTGCATCGCGAACAAAAGAGTTTTCAAATAAAAAATCGCTTCTGTCGAGTCGCCTGGTATCGTGACGCTGAAGGAAATGTAGAAAAAAAATTGTTAGAACTTCGCAGACCCGTTTGAATCTGCACAACTGCAGAGAGCAGCAACTTCATTTTCTCGGTCGGCTTTGTAACAAAAGAAGAACTTTGTAAAAAAAAGAAGACACCGGGCCGTAGGGCGTGGAAAAGAAGACTCGAACCTTTAAAGAGAGAACGGATATAATAGAATATTGTATCGAAAGATCGACAATTTTTCGGCGACACAATTCCGTGTTCCCTTAACTCCGCGGGCCCGCGAATCTTTTGAAATCCGCGACGGGATAAATATTACGTTTGCGCGGAAGCACTCGATTCGATCGAACGGATCCCACTTGGCCGGGAATCGGTTCTGTGTACCCGGTCGGTCTCGCCTTCGGGAATAATGATCCTGGTTTCCCTTTGCCCGCGGGCCGAGCTATCAAAGGGAATTATTATCGGGGACGACGAGGTTGATATTCCATGGACTGTTTTATAGTTACACGCCGTGAACGTTGAGGGGGCGCAGGGTGCACGCGCGAGCGCAGCCGAGCGATCCGCTTCCATCGGCTTACATCGAACGGCTCTTTGCCGAGAGATTGGATCACGAAGTTGATCAAAAGGTCGCCTCGTTTTTCGCTTCCACTCATTTGCAGCGGGATCGCCGAGGAGATCTCCGCGGAGACCTGCTTGATAAAGGGCACTTGTCCCCTTCTTCCTCCGAGCCCTCCTACAGCGAACTTACTCCCACGCTTCTCGGATCTCTCTCCTCGGGATTTAGAACCCATGCGGGAACGGAGACAGAGGAATCTAGACGGCGGAGGCTACTTCTTCCGCTGTCCTGGTTCGAACGCTTACCTTCCACGGATTTCATTTATTCCCCCTGTCCTACCGGAGAGAAATATCAACCCCCTAACCGTGCGCGATTATTCTTCTTTTTTCGGGGCGAGATCGCCGGCTAATTTTTCTGGATTCGCCCCCGCAAATTGAACGCCGCGTCGCGGCGGCTCGGTCATCTTTATTGCGGTCTTTGTCGTTTGAACGAGTACAAGGACGGTAGATTGTCTAGTTCGATGGTTTTAGCGAAATGTACGGTGTAACCGGATCGCGGATCTTTGTGCAACGATACAAATTTAATCAAGACGATTGTACGAAACAGAAATTAATCCTTATAGTGCTGGCTACGTTAGAGACAAGTTTATTCTCTTAATAATTTTAATAGATCATACCTTTGTTTTTCTTGGCACAGTAATTTCTCCGTAATTCGCGCTCTGATTGCGTACAAGAATGGACAATTTGGGAAGAGGAGATACGATTGTTCGAGCCACGCGGCTCATTTTTATAGTTGCCGATTGTCAATAATTATAAAAAATAGGTACGAAGCTCGAATAATCGTATCTTCTCTTCCCAAATTTTCTATTTTTTCTGCGCAATCGAAGTGCGAATTAAGGAGAAATTACTGTACTCCATTAAGAATTTTGCAATGATTATTTTCTGCAGAATTTGTGTAAGCTTTTTCTCTTTTTCGTCAAGCTTTACCAAATCACGACGACTTAGATCAGTTTTTTTCGCATAGCTGCGGAATTTTCGGCTGACCCCAAACGGGGTTAAATGAAAACACAATTGTTCCTCTCAATAAGTTTCGACCAGTTTAAAGTAGCGTACCATTAAACTGTTTTATCATTAGCCTGTGCTACCATTAAATTGTTCTTGCGTCTTCGCGTTTTTATAGCTCAGCTGTTCATGTTTCCCATCAATGTATTTCCCATCAATCTAATACACGTAGGAAATCGAACAAAACGTAGCGAAACGAACAACCCTATGCCTTTGGAATTGTATAAGGTGTCAAAATGTAGAAATATATAACAAAAAGAATATAACAATCTTCTTACGCAATGTACCAACTGGCTGCAATAGGTAGAATCTATATGCAAAATTTGCTGAAGCAGTCGCACGGAACGAACAGCGAACGGTAGAACGAGCGAACGATGAAATATACTGGGTGGGACACAGGAACCAAGTGGTTTTCCTTGGTCGCTAGGATATCGGTTGTTCGCGTACGATTGTTTTGTTGAAAATATCGAGTCGGTGACCACAATTCC
The DNA here is from genome assembly GCF_051020955.1 of Megalopta genalis. Classification (NCBI taxonomy): domain Eukaryota; kingdom Metazoa; phylum Arthropoda; class Insecta; order Hymenoptera; family Halictidae; genus Megalopta; species Megalopta genalis. The sequence goes on from NC_135019.1 coordinate 9,210,002, forward strand.
ACATGCGTTTCGTCTTAGATTTAATGTACATACATCGAAATAATTCTATTCGCTCGCATGACACAATCTTGTGTCAGCGGAAATGATCAGACTTCATATTCATTTCACTTCAAAATGTCAGATTTCATTTCCCGAACGTGAATAACAATAAAATGCTATGTACTTACAACGATCTAACATTAACACGTTGACTGCCGCGTCACCCGTATTCGGGTGACAGCAAAAGTTCTCATCAGGCCACGTCACCCTTAATTCGGGTGACGCTGATTTGACTACTTACAAAGGATTTCCGAAAATATTTCGACAAATATTCTACAGGGGGTAATGAAACTATTGAATTCTTGTAAAAATGGTTTATTAAAAAAATTATTCGCAGTGTATCACATTAAAACGTTCTCTGCAAAGTTGAGGTTAATCAGGACAGCTTGGACAAAAAGTTGTTTGTTTTTTCAGATATGCTCGTGCCTCTGATCGGTCCATTTCGTATCTTTTATTTGAACTGTAGCTTCCTCAGTATCATCAACATTTCTTTCTTCTTCCATGACCAATTCTCTCGTAAAATCTCGTCAATAGTATCTTCGTAACATTCATTATCACTAAGATTGTATTTATCAGTATCCGAATCAGAATCTGACGATGTAATTTTATTTATGCTTCTCCTTCCGGGCAATCCGATCTCTTTTCATTATTGAAAAAAAATAAGGGCAGAGATTTTAAGTTATACCATTCGGTACTCGGCAAAGATTCCAACTGTTCGTGCAGGAACAGAAACGGATATGAATTAACAGCGCACGCTTCCTATAGCGGCACGGGTGGCCTGTAGGAGATTTTGTTGTAAATACGCGTGTCAGTCAACGTGTTAAATTTCTTCTACAGCAAAATCTAAGAATTTCACAATTATTCCAAAACCACTCGGTTCCCGTGCCTCAGCCGGTACATAATTACTCGGACGAGTGAAATTATTAACATACCGGAACGCTCGTGAAGCCCTCGCTAAAGAAAGAGCCCAGCTAGAGACGAGGAATTCAATCCGTTCAAGGCCGGCGTGCCCGCTCTACACGATTCCAATAACCCTCTGGAACAGAGCGATCACGCAACCACGCGCGCCGGTAATGTCACAATCGCGTCCGGATTGGAATCAATCCACGCACGAAGGGAGGGAGACTAATCGTCCGCCTTGATTCCCAGCTATCTGCGGCATGTATCGTCACGCGACTGCGTTCCGAACGAGTGTCCTCTCGAAATAAAACGTAGCGGAGATCGGCCACCCTCGATCTTTAATCGGTTTCGAGGCGGTGCCCGAGGCGCGTTGCTCCTCGGGACTTTATCAATCCTTCGATAGCAGTGGATCGAGCTGACCCTACAGAAGGGTGGGGGGGGGGCGAGAGAGGAGGTCGCTTGAAAAACGAGGACCCCGGTCTAATCTGAAGGAGGAGCCTGTGTATCCGCGACGATCTGCCCGCAGCATCCTCGCCGGGATCCGCAGACTCGGTGGTCCTGTCGTGCTCCGCTCGCTAAGCGATTATTTTATCTCCGGCCGGCGATCTGCCAAACGCCGTACCAGCCGCCCCGCAGACCAGCGTTATTGCTCGTGTCCGCGTTTCCGCTTCCCGCTTTCCGCTTCCCGCCGTTGCGGTATCGTCGAAAGGTCATCGCCGCAGGCCCCGAACCCTGCGCATTTTCTCGGCTCGTTTCCGAATCGTCACGTCGCGATGCGCCAGCATCTTCGCCGTTTTACCGCAATATGCACCCTCTCCCACGGTCCAACACTTCCGTCGACGTTAACGCGTTCGTCGACCAGCGCGATTCGGTCGGAGTTTCTCGCGGGATCCAATTTCGACCGTCCGAGCGCCAGAACGTAAACAGAGCGATAAGCGGGAACAACAGCGATGCGACTCGGGTAGGCCGGTGCGTTGTCGGTGATCCGATGTTGCGGAGCCTTCGATCCATTTGAAAGAATAAAGCGTTTAATTCCGAAACGGGGAAAACGATAAGCTTTTCAGTTTATTCACAGATTCAGGGGACTGCGAGGGATCTCGCTGCAGTTATCCCAGATCCTTCATTTAGTCGAGAAGCATACTTTTTCTGAGACGCGCGTCGGTGATCTTTTTAGCCTCGAAATGTTCATTGGATGGTCTGGAAGTATAATTGAAAGCGGCGAGAGCAGTGATGACGAAGTACATAGTAAGTTTTGGAAGAAATGTTGTAAATAGAATTTCGTCGAGTTCAGACTCAGATATTGAGGAACCGTATGCGAGTGAAGACCTTGACGACACGTTGGAGGAACTTGCTATAGACGAAGATAAGGAACTGAACTCTGTTGATTGATACATTGGACAATATCCAGTGGAACGAATTCCACGTGGATCTGTTGTCTGAATGTCCAGTGGATTTGTCGTCCGACAAATTCGCGAATGAAGTGCTTTCGTTATTCTTAGATGAAAATGTGATGAGCCTTTTTGTCTCAAAGACTAATTGATATTGGTATGCGGAGCAAAAATTGCATCAACGTGTGTTATGTATCCTATATTGATATTTCAGTGCTTATTCCATGAAATTCCTTTTGAAAATCCAACCGAAAATCCTATTTAACTTGAACGAGAAGAGCGTCACCCATATTTTGGGTGACGGGACCCCCACGTCACCTAGATATGGGTGATGCGACGACGAACGTGTTAAGAGACTTAATTCGATAGCCTGTACTTAGGCGATAATCGCTTTTTTAATACTTTGGGCCCGTCACGTTTTAATGACGGTGAATTTATTTTGATCATGGATCTGTTAACCCTTTGCACTGAGGTCTTTTTAGCTTGTGCGAACCAGCAACTCGAGAAGATTTTTCGCATGCAGTAAATTCTCCCTCTAATTTTCCTTCCCTTATTATTATCTGCCCTTCCCAAATTGTTTATTTACAAACTGAAAGAAAATTGGGGAGAATTTACTGTAGCTGGTGAATTTCTTACAGCTATCTTAAAATGCTTTCATACACAAATTAATGTATAAAACTTTTACATCTTAATATTTTATCTATCTTTATACATCGAGGAAGGAAATTTGTTAAACATTAAGCTCTATATCGTTGCTTTGTACGATATTTTGTAAAACAGTCTCCAAGATGCATCCACGGCTTATCGGGGCAAGTATCGCAATAATATGTGGATTGGTGTCATTCGGCAGGCTTATTCCGTGAGTGCAAACCTTACAATCCTTCCAATCTCCTGTTAGCATAACACATGTAGCTTCCCATTCGATCGAACCTCATCAGAAGTCGAAGCAGGTCGAAGTAGAAACTCGATGTCGTATCTGACGAAAATCTTCTCTCGATTGGTCAGCCAAAGTTTTTACATACCGCAGATGAGTAAGCGGCCGTTCGTTTCTCTGCTTCTTCGCTGATTTATGAAGGATATAAAAATTGACGGAACAGATCTCTGGACCCTAAAAAATAGCTTCCGCAGCATTCGCTCTCTATTACCCTGATTTTTCGCCTTTTTACATATCTCATCTTCATCGATGCTTTCCTTCTTTCTATCGTCAAGAAATATATATCGATAACGAAAAATCAAAGTAATCCTCGCTTGAACTATTGTAATTTCATTATCACGTTTCATGCTTACAGAGCTTAAAAACTTTGAGAATAATACTCCTATTGCCACGACTGCCAAGTTCGAACTAACACCGAAGACGAAGTCCGAGTCGCGATCACGGACTAATTTGAGATAAGATCTTAGATAAAATCTTAGGTAAGATATAAAGGATATCATTCGACGTTTCGTAAGATTGCACACGAAGAGCTTAGAAATACACCGTACGAAGCGACAGTGCCAGACCATGCTTCGGGTCCCAAATAAACCAAACCCCAAATACAGTTATTTCTCCCTGAAATGTCAATTTGCTGTGAATTTCGCTCTGCTAGTCTTACGACGTATTGTTGACAATCGGGGACTGTAATCGTATCTCCTCTTCCAAAATTGTTCATTTTTGTTTACAAGCTGAAGGATTATCGGAGAGAATTTACTGTAAACATCGTCGCCGCTCGAATCGCCGCGTCGAGCCAAGCGGTGACCGAGAATCGCCTCTCGAGTTGCCGCATCAAATCCAGTGTTAACTAAGAATCACCGCTCGAACGTAAAGGGGTTAACAACCCTTGTCGAGAAGCCCATGCGATTAAACAAGAGTCGCGTTCCTCTATTTCCGTGGAAATTAGGCATCGTTCCATCGAGAGCCATTTTTGACCGAGCATCGGCCGAACCGTAGAATTCCGGCAGAAAACAATCGGCGAAGCATCGAACCGCTGCTGCTCCAATTCCGGTTCCGCAACGATATCGGGCGCAAACTTTCGTATTTCCATCTCGTTATCGCAGTGTTCTCGAGCCGGTCGAGGAGCGCTCGAGCAGTCGGCGTCGAAGAAGCTAGCGTCTTATTATCAATTTCCATACCGTAAAAATAATTCTCGAGACCGGATCGAGGAGGAAGAGCGTGTCGAACGAGAGAGCGAGACGGAATGATAGACAAGCGGGGTGAGGGGGGGAGGGGAGCGAGAGCTGTCGCGAAACTCGTTTAAGTCGCGTAATTAAGGAACAGCAGTTTCGTGCCGCGTCGGAACTTTTTCCCCGGGCCCATACTATGTCTCGCCGCGCAGTTTATCAGAGATTAGCGTTCGCCGAGCTGCGAAGCGGCGCGATAAAGTAATTAAGCGGCCCGGGAAACATTTCTCCGCGGAAGAAATTACGTTGGACGAACGAGGTAGAGAGCAGTGGGGGGACAAGGTTTAGGGCCCGTCGACGAAGGACGAAATTGTTTATCGCGGCAAGTTTTTCCTGTCTCGCGGAAGGGATCCGCGCCGATAAGAGACACGAGTCAGCCCGAGCGAAATTGCTTCGAACAGCGACGACGAGCCGGCCGGAATCGGCCGGGGAGAGCCTCACGGCCGTCGACGTCGACGTCGGCGTGGTCGTCGTCTGCACGGGAACAAGTTCCAGCCGGAAAACTTCGGGATTGGAATTCATGATAGCCGGGAACTTTCGAGATCCTCCCAGTGTCCGGATCCGCTCGCAGGAAGTTCGATGCGTCCCAGACAAGCTACGCCACGTATGCAATTCCGATGCACGCGCAACCAGCTCCCACACGGAAATAGGCGCAAACCAGTTGCTCCAGCTACGCTAAACTGTCCAGCTTTACCACGAATACAATAATCATAAATTCTCTCCTTGCGGTACATTCGCTGCAGCGCCGCGGAACTTTACGCGATTTCCCAATTTCGTTGCCGAAGTCTTGAGAAGCGTTTGTCGAGAATTGTTTGTGCAAACGCTATCGCTCAAGCGTTCCTTGATGCTTCGATATATGCACTTCTACAGGGAAGATCGACACGAAACTTGATGGGCAGTATCGGGACAATTCTAGATGTGATTATAATCGCAATTGTGTTCGTACAAATTTTTATACCAATTATAATGCTTGATTAATTTTAATTGTAATCTTAACCAAATCGGTTCTTATTCGAGAACTGATAAGGGTTTGCTAAGAGTTAAATGGTGTTCACGTGAAGTCCTCCATTGCATATGGCTAAGACCGTTGAGGAGATTTAAAATCGAAAACTCAACCGCCTATCTGTACCCGTTGCAACGTACCCACCGCGTTAGAGCATCTATTTGTATTCTATTCAATTTAATCAAATACATACAGGAATGAAAATTGTCTGCTTGGATAGCATAATAGATCATATGATCGCCAAAGAAACCAAGAAGTTGAGGCGCCCCTGTAAAACTTGATTTAAAAAGCCGTGGAATTGTACATGTTTTAGCTTTAGAGCCTTGAACCTCAGAGCTTTTGAGCTTCCGAGTTTTTTGAGCGTTGAGCTTATGAAACTTGAGCTTTCGAGCATTGAGCTTATGGAACTTGAGATTTCGAGCTTTTTGAGCGTTGAGCTTGTGGAACTTGAGCTTTCGAGCTTTCGGGTGCTGAGCTCGTGAAATTTGAGCTTTCGAGCTTTTGAGCCTTGAGCTTTCGTGCTTTGAGCTTTTGAGCTTTAATCTTTTGAGCTTTTCAATTCTTAATCGATCGACCGTACTTCGCTCAGTTATTTTCTGAAAAATGCCGACAGACGCAGCAATAAAATCTCGAAGTAGCTATGAACATGGCTAATAACTCCGACAATCCTTAACGCGATCGACTTCGACTAAGAGTGACGTTTAATCGCCCGTAGCAAGCAGAATTTTAATTTTTCTTGCGTCAGGAAGACTTCCTGAAAACTGTTCAAAACACGTTCTGGAAAATACCGATAGACGCGGCAAGAAAATCTCAAAGTAGCCATGAAGATGGCTAATAACTCCAGCAACTCTTAACGCTATCGACTCCGACTAGAGTGACATTTAATCGCCCGCGGCAAGCAGAATTTTAATTTTTCCTTCGTCTGTAAGACTTCCTGAAAACTGCTGAAACACGTCTAGAAAAATATCGATAGATTCCGTGATAAAAGGTTCCTCGTCTCGCAGCAAGAAGATCACAAAATAGCCAGGAAAGTGGCTAATAACTCCAGCCTCGAGGCGCCCTTAACGCGATCGACTCTAATTCGCCCCGCGTTTCGTATCCCTTGGGTTCTATTCGATTTGCCGGCGCTCCGGCAGAGATTTGCCAGTTATTGCGTCTTGCCGCAATTCTTCCGCTCCCTTTTTCCTTGTATGCCCGCGCATCTATCTCCGCGGGCCGCGGCAACCCTTTGCCCATTGTTCCCTATTGTGGCAAGTATACGGCACGCAGGGAAGGGAACCGGCGGAAAACGAATTCCAGGCCATTGTACGGTACACGGGGATGTAATTCGAACACGAAACGGATGGGCGGCGGCCTGCGATCGTTCTTCCGGATTCTGGGAATCGAATCCGCTCGGACCGGTCCGCTATGATTTCTCTCCGAGAATTATGCCGCGATTAGAAGTTATCGGTCGGTTTTTCTCTCGCGGCATCGGAGAAATTGTACGTCGAACGGAGGGACGCGACGGTAAACGTTGAAATATTATGAGCGCGATGCATCCTCGTTCCACGTTTTCTCGTAATCGGTGTAATATCGCGTCGGAAAAGTTTTAACGGGCTTGTTAACGCGCCCCGCTTATGAAACATGATCGCCGGGGCTAAATAGAACGGATCCGCGGTATATCGCTCGTTATTTTCAGGCGATCGCTTGATGGCCAGTCAATCATCACGGAACGAGTAATTATAATCGAATAATTCGACCGGACGCACTGATTATCTGTTTTAGCGATAGCCCCGGTGTACGTTCGGCTGCGCTTGTGTGGCTTCGTTTCACCCCAATTATTATTATTTCGTTATGTGAAATGGATATCATGCTTTCGTAGTTTAACCAGCTTTTACTGATATCTTCTATCCTTTCTATTTGCTCGTGGGTGTCCGTGTACGGTTGTGCGCTTAATTGGCGATTTGATTTATATTTTCTAGTCTATAATTTGGTATTTTGTTTTTTAGCCAATTCGATGGTAATAGTTGCAATTCATATTGTTGGACAGATCGTGTAGGAATTGCAGCTTTTGGACATGTTTAACCATGTTTAACCATGTTCAACCATGTTTAATCATGATCGTATTGATCATAGTTTAACCATGTGGATGTTGTGTATATTTGTTAATTTACTTGGTAATTTGATTTATATTCTTTACTCTATAATTTTGCACTTTGTTTTAAGCCAGCTGGATGATAATAGTTGCAACTCGTAAGTATTGTTAAACAGGTCTGTGAGAATTGCAGCTATTTGATTATGTTTAACCATGTTTAACCATGTTTAACCATGTTTACGTTGATCATAGTCTAACCATGTGAATATTGTGTATATTTGTAAACTTACTTGGTGATTTAATTTATATTATTTAATCCATAATCCGGTACTTCGTCATAAACTAATTCGATTAGTTTATGACAAACCGTTGCTAAATAAATCGTGCAAGAATTGCAACTGTTCGATCATGTTTAACCACGTTCGGCTGTGTTCGATGTACCAGTTCCCGAATAATCTCAAACAATTTTTCTCAAGAAAAATTCGCTAGCATCGTTAAAAAGTTTCTGCAATGATTGCAGCCATTTGACCATGTTTAACCATATTTGACCGCGTCGGACGTATCAACGACCCCTGAGGACGCTTCCAAGCAGAAAAATTCTTCGTATCTTATTTTAGGTGGTTTCACGGATCGCGGTTTCACCAGACGTGTAATTACAATTGTATTCGGTAAAATGTTCGTCGGCCGAGCAGTCGGTTTTCCGGCGTGGCGTCGCGGGACGGGGCCGACGTTATCCGGTCCTAAGATCTGAAATTTCTCAACGCAAAGTTTCAACTGGCAGGTCGACACCGGCTTATCCACGAAAACGTTTGATCCTCGCGCAACGCGCGGCCCCTCATCCTTTAATCTCGCTGGTTAAGCTCCTTGCGGTGACGACAAAACGTCGAAAAGGATCGTTCCCGCTTTGTATCCCGGAATCCATCGGCCCTTCTCTCGCCGATGCATCGTGGTCGATTAAGAAATCATGGAAAACCGATCACGGGATACACCAGCCCCGGCTTGTACCTCCGCAGTTCCGAGAAGTTTCCTCGCTGTTGAATAAATAGTCGCGCGATCCCGGTGGCGAACGCGCGAGCCCGTTTATCCCGTCAATTTTCCAGCCGCGACAAGTTTGACAAGCCGGCAATTACAGCCGCGTCTTTCGCCGCGTTTCCACCGAAAGCGTCTTCTGAAAACGCGAAAAATCGCGGAACGATCGGCGAGCACAAAGGCACGGGGAGACCAGGCAGCACTTTGTAACGGCAGAACGTTAATTAGTACCGTAATTAATTTTGCGGTCTCGGAACCGGTTCGCCCCTTTGCCGTGCCTGTTTTCGATTCTTCGACGGGCGCCTGACGGACCGCCGAATTCGGGCAATTTTCCATCGAACGATCAGGATTTTCAGCCACGGAGGAAACTCGCGCCAAGTCGGATCTAAACTGGGATTTTTAAAGGGTTCGCGAATATTTTGCATTCGCATTTTTATGCTCTGGGCCAGCTCGGAAGGATAATCTACTTAAAATGGAATAACATCTTTAATATTGGACCAGACGATTTTAATTTTTCTGGGACGATGGAAAATTCACTGGACGATTAGAAGAATATTTGTCGAGCAAATTAGCCCTTTTACCATTTCAAACAAATTTTAGAAAAGTTATTCCGTTTTAAATGGTATTCACATCCATGTATTTATAAAACCACGATTGCAAATATTCTACATGTTTACGATTAAAAGCTTAGAAAGCTAGAAAGCTCAAGAGCTCAAAGCACGAAAGCTTAAGACTCAAAAGCTCAAAGCTTAAAAAACTCGAAAGCTCAAGAATCATAAGCTCAAAGCTCGATAGCTTGAAAGCTCAAGAATCATAAGCTCAAAAGCTCGAAAACTCAAGAATCATAAGCTTAAAGCTCGAAAACTCAAGAATCATAAGCTTAAAGCTCGAAAGCTCAAGGATCATAAGCTCAAAACTCAAAAAGCTCGAAAGCTCAAAGTTCAGTGTTTGATGTCGTACGTTCGAAGTTCTTCTAAAACATGTACAATTCCACGAGTTTTTAAATCAGGTTTTACAGAGGCGTAAAAGTATTATCGTACCTATGCGAGTAATACCGCACCAATTAGACGAATTTGATAAGGTTTGGGAATAAGCTGGTAAAAACCGAAGAATATTTACAAAATACAGAAAAAAGCATATTACGAAGTAAATGGAGAATAAAGTAACGCCAATTGTACTTAAATATTTGTTGAAAATCATACGAATAACATAATAATTAGACACCATGGAATACGCAACGATGTATCGTCGTTGGCACTAAAATGGTTAAATTGTTACATTTCGATTCTGATAGAAAGAGTTATGAAGAACCTTTATTCTTGACTTGTAATTTACGGTTCATTGGATTCGCCTTGATCTTAGCTAACAGGAATTGACGATAAAAAAATGTAACCCCATTTAAAAAAACACCGACGATCTCGAAATCGCGAAAAATACGACTTGGAAAAGCGAATCGTTTCCACCGTAACACGAGTTCCTCCGAACCATATACAATTTGTTCCCCTGGCGTTTTTTAGTGTCATTAACGATAGCCGAAACTGGAAGCAGAATCGATGTGCTCGGAAGTATCGGTTCTACAAAACAGTTATTCAGAATAAAGGTTCCCCATAGCTGTTTCAATCATCGAAATCGATAGCGTAACTGTTTCAAGCTCGGCTCTCCCCGCAGTAGAATTGTTCTCCAACGGTCCGGCATGGGGGAAAAATGAATTTCGCTGATTGAGAAAGTCCCATTGGCGCGGTGAAATCCGAGGGTCTCTCGTTGATGCGGACGTTTTCTGTTTAACAAATCCGCGGGACTCGTAAAAGGACAGAGATCGTTCGGGGGCGCGCCAACAAAATTAATTCGCCGGAGCGGAGGCGCTCGTTAAGCGGATCACTCCGGCCGTGTAGACGTTGTTGGGCCCTTTAGCGGTATGTTTCCGTCCCCCATGCGAGACGCGGACCGGCGTTTCGCAGCCCGCCGCGGAATTAATGCCGGGAAACGGGGCTATTCCAGGATGATTTAACTCGACACGCCGGGAGACCCGGGAGCCGGCCCGTTACAATCTTCCTTTCTGGATGGAACAGTGATTCGAATTCGATTCCAGCTTCCTGGGTCCGCGCTACGTAAATCCGGGTTTGCGTGTTACGTCGCCGCGGGTTAACGTAATCGGGGCACTGACTGGAAAATTAGCCGACAGGGCTGAAAGCTCACGCCTCCGAGATGCGAGCAAGCGCAGTCCCTATGCCGAACCTGCCGATTTCGCGTTCACGCGCCGCTCGGTCCGCCATATCGCCCGATCTCGTTAGACGAATTTTTGAAGAACACCGTGCAATTATTTATTTGCAATATTTCAACGGGACGTGCCCTTCGCGCGGCAACGAGAAAACAGTCGGCGATAACGGGAGAGCGGATCTTTGTGCAAAATAAAAATTGTCTGTCTCGTTTGCCACAAATGGAAGTCGAATAAAAATATATTCGTTCCGTCGACAAAAATTTAGCAAGTTCAGAAAATAATATTATAACAGTGTTCTTAAAATCTTCAACCATATTTGTTGTTTATCTCATAAATCAATCAAATCCGCTGGCTGAAGTTACAAAATCATTGCTACTAACCTAATCTGATAAATGACATTTGCGGGTGACGTAACGCACGCAAAAGTGATCTTTTAAATGTACAAACGAATGCGGTGTCTTTGGCGTTAGATTAGGATAACACGCGTTACACATAATTTAGCGATCCCATATCTTTTTGGAGCGACGTGCTTCAGCCCTTTGCGCTGAAACGATGTGACTCCGAGGAACTCCCAAAAATGTGTACATCAATATCCGAACTAGTTCCATTTTAAATGCATCAACTCATATAAAATGGAAATACTGCAGGTCAGGAAATCTATTTTCGATTCAAGCATAAAATCACGTCGAGCAGAAAGGGTTCGTACGCTGGGCCGTCGTTATTAGACCGCGGGAAAACAAATTGGACGATAAATACTGAAAATGTTGAAATTGAAAGCACGTGGCAGTCGCGGTTGCGAAGTGTTTATCGATTGGAGGTCGCGCGATGGGTCCTTAAATCGGCGAATAGATTTCGGCCGGTTTCATTGGCCCGGTCCCGGTCCCGGTCGGCCACTTTGCATACTGGCGACCGTTTAATCCGTTTCAGGGCGCAGGGAGATCGGAGGCGCAGTCATTTCATGCTCGACACGATTCGATCGATTTCCCTGACAGGGCCAACAGGATTAAACGCGGCAGTTACTTCACCCTTATTATCCGGTCACGTTCTCGTTATTGTTCCGTGCGCAAAACGGAAGCCGCGGATGCTGCGCGATGTATCGCGCGGATCGATTCCATAGGTCCGTACAACGTCGGCTGTAAACAAGAACGCCCGTTTAATTAATTACCGCGACGCGGACGCCGTGTAATTAAAACGGCGCACTTCACGCCCGCCTTCCACTGCTTATAGAAAATTAATTAATACCAATGAACCGGCCGCGCAAAGGAATCGCCGGCCCCTCTCTCCACCCTCTCTGACACACTTTCGACTTTGAATTCAATCCTGCGTTTCAACGAAATCCCCTATCTTCTAATTTTGAACGTAATTTTGAACGAACTATTGTTCGCGAAGTCGAACACGCGTGCGACGACCACGATTTTGTTGTTCACGAAAAAGAACGTCAAATTAATTTTGTGACTATAACTATATTATTATTTTTCTTCGACGACATCTTTATCATATTTACAATAAATACAATAAACATAACTATGAACGCTAGTGACGCTGACAGCGAACGCAGCGTTAAACAGAAGCCATGAACAGCGTGAATGACTGTGAAAATGTTTATAAATTCGGAGGAAGCGTTCAACTCAGATTTTTATTAATTTAGAGGAAACTAAATTTAACCCCCCTCTGGTAGCTAAATAATAAATCTAAACCGTGCGATGTTTATAGAGAAGGAAAGCTCATGTTTTCGGTCAAATATTTCTCACATGCGATCAATTTGTAAAACGTTCTGTTCTGAACTATTGATTAAACCTAATTACTGCTTTACTACTATTAAACCTAATAAACCACAAATACACTACATACAACCTTGTCAATATTTAATCAAACCCACGACCCATAAATAAATGAATAACAAATCTCTAATCCAAGCCGAATATCGGAGATCGAAGGGACACGCCATTTAAGCAAGCACCCAGGGCGACTAATCCCTCCATTCCCTATTAAATCATTAACAACGCTAATCTCCCGCTCCTGATCACCAGGGAAACCCACAAGGCGAGGTCTGGATAGTCCGGAATGACCCGTGTACCCGGTCCTTCATTATTTTTCATAGCCACCTTCGGAGAACCGTTCTCCGCGTCGCCGGGAAAGGCGCGCAATTCGTCTCGCCATCGCGCGCGGTGCTCACAACCATCGGCTCCCACGAGATCATGGTTGCGAGGCAAGAGAAGCTCGCTACTAACCCCGGGCAATTTTTCTCCTGGGCCCGTTTTGCGTTCAACGAACAACAAAGCCGGCCGATATTCTCGAACGACGACGACGACGACGACGACGACGACGTCGACGACGAGCCCGAACGCTAAAAGGAACAGTCCCGGCGCACGTAATTTCTCGCGGAACGCTCACGATCGAACGTTACGGCGGGGTCCTCCTTTCTGTATCTCCGGGCGCCGAAGGGATAGGGACCATCTGTTACCTGCGAGCACTGAAAAATTACGATACACCGCGGTCGAACGGCAGTTCTCACATATTCCCCGGACGGTAACCGATGGTATCTATGAATTTTGGATGCCGCCGAGAAGCGGTGAATTGCGTCGTGCGAGCCAGTTCGCGCGGCTGAATTATGAATTTCGAAGAAAGTAAGACGAACGAATATGCCCGGCCCTCGTTCACGGGGAAATTCGACAGACTCTTGTACTCGCACGGTCGCCGAAGAGAAGCGCGCGGAGGATGGCGGGGCCGGTAAGCCGGTCGATCGGGTTCATAAATATCGATGGAAGTCCCCGGGATATTCCTGGAGGATTTGCAATCTCTCGTCTGCCGAATGCCCGGTCACCTTTTGCAATATAAACGGTGCGCGGGATCCGGCTGCTAGGCCGTCTGACAATGAGAAACGCGGAGTAGCGACCCTGCGGATCGATCCTCGAGGCCGCGGGACCTCGACCAGCCTGGGACCTTGAGGAAATTCGCGAAAGCCTGGCAGGATCCTGCAATTTGATCTTTTACACGTTTAAGCGAGGTTATAGTCGTTATAGTCGTCGATCGGTATTTGCTGGAACTGCGTGATTGTAGTGTACAACGTGGTGGACAAAAGATTAAGGCGAGAAAAGGGAAGAAATTGGTGCGATGCACTGCGATTTGCAGAACTTCTGACTTGTCCAATATCCGCGAATCTCAGATAAAGCTAGTTCTATGACACGCGTGCTTTGCAAAAGAAGTGCGAGAGCAGAGAGTCGAAGAAGAAACTGACATTTGGAGAATGAACTGCGAATGCTTTGACACTGTTTCATGCATGTACAGTAATCTCTCCCAGAAATTTTTGGAGGTCGGAATTGAAACCGGCAGATCTGAGAATACTAAGTCGCGGTTGTTCTGGTCTCACGGCTCGTTTTTATAAAAATTCGGAGCAATTCGGGACAAAAAAGACAGTGACCAGTATGCTGGTGTTAAAACGATAATTTAACTTTCTTATTTCTAATTCTTTGTCACATTCGAAGGCAATTCGGAGGCCACGTGTCATTATTTGAAGGCAATTTTGAGGCAACGTGCCTCTATTCGAAGGCAATCCGGAGGCCACGTGCCATTATTTGAAGGAAATTTGAAGGCAATGTGCCACTATTCGAAGGCAATTCGGAGGCCACATGACACGCCTAACTTCCACAGAGATAGAGGAATGAGAGCATACTACTCTTGTTCAATCGCATAGGCTTTTCGACACGTCGGTTGTTAACCCTTTGCACTCGAGCAGTGACTCTCAGTCATCACTGAATTTGATGTTGCAACCCGAGAAGTGACTCTCGATCACCGCTTGGCTCGACGCGGTGACTCGAGCGGCGACGGTGTTTACAGCAAATTCTCCCCAATTGCTCTCCCCAAATCCCTCAGCTTGTAAACAAAAATAGACAACTTTGGAAGAGGAGATACGATTATTCGAGCCCCGCGGCTCGTTTTTCTAGTCGCCGATTGTCAACAATCCGCGGCAAGACTTGCACAGGGAAAATTAACAGCAACCCGAAATTTGGCATTACCGGGAGAAATTACCGTGCTCCGCGATGAGACTAGAAAATTGTCCAAACCACGTCTAAAATTTGATTAAGTAGATGTCTTCGAGAAGAGCGAAGCAACTTGGAAAAGTCAATTTAAGTTGCTCGCACCGTTTACCCGCAGAACTACAAGCCGGCGTAGCCTCGTCGGAAAGCCAGCTTAAGAGTTCGAAAAAGCTTTCCATCGTGTAACCCAGTTAGCTCTCGCCCTTATTAATGATGCCGATCCACAGGGAACTAATTTGGCGAGATCTCCGTGTGTCTTGTCCGCCGGGCCGTGCAGGTCCTATGAATAGAAGCATGGTCTTTGACGACCCGATGCGTCGTTTTTGCCAGGTTTGCTAAGCTCCCGATCTTTCTTGTACGATGAACGGAACATCGGCGATGGTTTGAGCACCGGTTAAGCTGGTGCATCGAGCTTACAGATTATCGTGGGTGAAAACGTTTGAGTCCGTGTTACTGGCAGGACAACAGCTGCGAATGACAGCGATTCGGATAGATCATTCTTGCGAAGAAAAGTTGTACTTCCGTGTTTCGCACGTTGAAACGAGTGAGTTAAATGTGAAGATGATTTTTATTTGATTCTACGAGGGTGAGTGTTTATGCCAATTATTGTGTCCTTTAAAGTGACGTCTGGAGTTTTCGACAAATTAGATAGTTTTTTTTTTGCTATATCGCAATTTTTAAAACGTTTCAATTATTATATCTTTTTCATTCAATTATTATATCTCTATATATTTTACTTATGAAAAAAATCGTATTGATATAAAAGATATAATAATTGAATGAAGAAGATATAATAATTGAAACGTTTTAAAAATTGCGATAAAGCCAAAAAAAACTATCTAATTTGTCGAAAACTCCAGACGTCACTTTAAAGGACACAATAATTGGCATAAAAACTCACCCTGGTAGAATCAACTGGTGACTTGAACCCAAGTAGACTCCGTATTAATTAATGGTGACTTGAGATCAAGGCAGTTTCGCGTCAAGTCGCTCAAAAGCTTAAAAAAAGCTTACAAGTTTATATATTTTACTTATGAAAAAAATCGTATTGATATAAAACTTGTAAGCTTTTTTTAAGCTTTTGAGCGACTTGACGCGAAACTGCCTTGATCTCAAGTCACCATTAATTAATACGGAGTCTACTTGGGTTCAAGTCACTATTATAGATACGAAGTCAATTTGACTTCGAGTCACCATTATAGATACGAAGTCAATTTGACTTCGAGTCACCATTATAGATACGAAGTCAATTTGACTTCGAGTTACCATTATATATACGAGTCAATTTGACTTCAAGTCATTATAGATATAAAGTCAATTTGACTTCAAGTCACCATTATAGATACGAAGTCAATTTGACTTCAAGTCATTATAAATATAAAGTCAATTTGACTTCAAGTCACCATTATATATACGAAGTCAATTTGACTTCAAGTCACAGTTATTGCTACGGAATAAATTGACGTGCTTCAGCGTTAAGAGCCAATTTGGCGTACGTCGCAACTCTGAAAACGTTGTTTCTAAATGTAAACAAAATTATTCCGAGTGCGCGTTAACCAGGCAGAAGCATAGTAATCGACACACTTGTCCTGTATTCGCCGAATTTACCTTTCTTCGAATCCACCACCATTGAATCTAGACGATAAAAGCATCCATGTGCGGCCCGACAAACCGCGAAAAGTAAACCCGAAAGACAAAACGTCCTTTTTTCCAGGGATTCGGTGGCAACATCCCAGTTTCCAAACCACAAAATTCCAGTCCACAGACACGCGTCGCGGAAACAACGGAAGCGTTAATACAGCAAAGTAATTTTCCTCGTGCCGGTAGTCCCGGCTCGTCAAAGGGTTTCAGCACAAAGAGGATCGCGGGCTCTCGCGGGTCCGGCAAGATCCGGCAGACAAAAAAGTCAGGTGGTAGGTGGCGTCTAGCGGAGGCTAAGGAAACAATGGTGCTGGTACCTCTGGCATCTAGAAGCGGGAGAAAGCGTATCCGCCGCGCGAAGGTGGAGGGACTGGTTGATAAGAACTGGGTACGAGAGAGGAAAGAATAAGGAAGCCGAGGGGGGATGCAAACCGAAGGAAGAATAATGGCGGAGAGGAGGCGAACGCGCGCGGGGTCGAATAAAAAGGCTGCGAAATGAAGGTGAACTAAGGAGGGGCACCGGTCCCTAGGGATCGAGGGGCCGGGGTGGGAGGAGGACTGGATCCTCTAGGTGTCTCGAGACGGCGAACCGCAAGTAGAGGAACGTGTGGAAGGATGGCTGGAGAAGGACTGCCGGTGTAGTTGATATGCGAAAGGGTGCCTGCACCCAGAGCCGCGTATCCATCACGCCGCTTCGAACGACACCCCGGTCCCCGGACGTCGCGCACCCCATGATAGGGCTGAGAGAAGACAGATGCGAACGGTGTCTCGTCGCTGAGCCACGAACCGACGCGAACCAATCTCTGACACCCTACAGCCAGCCCCCTAAACCACCCTCCGGCAGACGCAGCCACCGCTCGTCGCCTCGATGTCCATATAGCGTTCACGTCTTTGGGTGACCAGAGTCCCTTTTCCTGGTGTTGCCAACGTGATTTTGACTCCTATTCGTTCATTAATCTGCCGGCTCTGTAGCCGATGGAGGAGCGGTCGGAATGGGAGAGTCTCGGCCTGGGTCAGCTAGAGGACTCGCCGGTGAAGCTATCTAGCAGATTCTAACTTCAAGTGTTGACTAATTAGCTGCTAGCCGGCGTAGGTGGAAGCAGTAATATCTTCGGAAGGAAAACAAAATCGTAGCTCGTGCGTTAATCGAGATAGACTTATCCAAGTAATGTAATTTAAAACGCTTTTAACCCTTTGCACACGAGCAGTGACTCTGAGGCACCACTGATATTGTTATATCACGTTCTAAGATAACTTTTATATCATCGAAGCTTAGATTTTAAACGTTATTAAGAGCGTAACTGCTGTATGAATCACGAGACGCAATTTCGTATGCATAAAATTCAGTTTGTCGTATAAAATGGAAATATTAGAAGTCAGAAAAATTATTTTACAGGTAAGATGGCTTCGACTGTGAAGGGTTAATACGACGAATTGATAATTAGAACTTTAAGTGGCAGTATCTCGAAAGTGAAAAGCTGCGAATCTGAAAAGCACAGACACCTTTGTCCATTTAAATAGGAAGAGCAACAGCTTCGATAATTCGAATGTCAAGAGTAAACAGGTTTCGCCATCTGGGTACCAAGAGTAAGCATTTTCGGCTATCTTGATACCAAGAGCAAACGCGTTTTACTTTCTGGATACCAAGAGTAGACGCTCGGAGCTATTCCGAGAGATTAAAAAACGCTGGAACAATCGGCACTCCTCCGCGAACCTGTCGGGTTTAATAAATCCGCCGGAGAAGCCGGTGATCGGACGGAATCCAAATGTTTCTTCGCCGGGGATGAATTTGTTGGCGGCCGATAAACCTTTAAATCGGATCGAGGAACGAGCCGACGCAGGATAGGAATCCAATGGCCCGAACAAACAAATCCCCGTTCAGCTCGAAATCGCTCGAATCCTTGTTTCACAGGGAACAGTCTCTCGAGGGGAACGGATCGTCCGGCAGACATTAAACAGATTCTCGAAGGTCAATATAAGTAAGGTAACTGAAAGGGGAGGATCTGCCACCCCCTCTGCGCACCCTCTTCCCTGCCGGAAGATCTCTTGCCACCGCTTGTACCCTAAAATTCAAAGACAGGTGTCTCCGACAGTTGTTCCCTGCAGATTTTCCGAATGGGAAATAATTAAAAATATTGTGTACTTTGTCTCTATGTACAATGTGAATTTGTCCTTCATTTCTGGCTAGAATATTCAACGTTCGTTGTCGAATGAAACGAAGGGAATAGAAAGGTACTATTTTATAAACTTTTTTTATTAATTCTTATTTTAATTATTAATTCTTTTAGACGTCACTTCTGGCAGCAAGATTTCTAAGTTGTTCAATATTGTTCCAAATTTTCTTTACGAAACCAATCAAACCATTTTTTAAACGACACAATTCTATTATTATTATTATTATTATTATTATTATTATAAGTTTATTTATTTTAGCTTTAACGCATTAAACGCGTTTAATAATTATATACGACAATTATCGCATCACATATTTTAGAACATAATTAGTAGACTGCGGATCCTTATGCAAAATTGAAATTTTCAAAGACGATGGGACAGAAATGAAATAAAAATAAATTATTCCACATAACAATTACGATAAGTTGGAAATAGCATAACGATATTATGAAATTTTCACGTCGTCAGAATTTGATATTCGAGACGCCCACTTTCGCCATAAATGCATAAAACCCGCACTCTAACGATTAGCTTGCGGGCTAAAAAACTGATGCCGAATTTCCTTCGCGAAAATCGTACATCCGAAAACGAGTGCGCGCATTTCAAAGGTATCTTCTCTTTTCCTTCGCTCGCTTACCGCTCTGCGTTTATAATAATAAAAAGCAACAACAAAAAATAGCCTATTCAACGACCTGATGCATAATCGATTACAAAAGCCAGCCGGCGAGTAAGTTTCGCTAAAATCGTCGCAGGTCGCGTCCGCCGTCAGAATTTGAAAAGGGCCGAACGCGACGAGGTCCCGAGGAAGGAAGAGGCTGTCTGGCAGCTCCCGGAGAAGCCGACGCCGGCACAATATCGCAGAAAGCAAAGATCCCAGTATCGGGCAGGGGCAGAGAAACGCGACAGGCCGGAAGTCTGTCGCCCTTTGGCTGCTCCTTTTCAGACGGGGTCCTGGGTCGGGTGAGCGAGGGAGTTTTTCAAAGTCGGCGCATCTCGGAGGCCATGGGTCGTGTCTGGATTGTATACAGGCTGAAGGAGAGCGCGGGAGAGAGAAAGAGAAAGAGATATAGGGAGAGGGAGAGAGAGAGAGAGAGAGGGGGCTGGAAAGGGTCGCGCGACGGGGCTGAAAATCACTTGGCGGATGCTCGAGAGCGGCGCGGGACAGCCCTCTCGATGACGATGAATCAAAGCAGCGCTCGCGGACAATAGAGGAGGAAGTGGGTGCGAGGGCCAGACGTAGACGCGCCGCGGCGTCCAAGGATGCCGAAGGGGGCGAGAAACGGCGGGCGAGAGGGCGAAGGTTGTTGGGGGGGTTCGAGGGCTCGCGGAATGTCGAGACACAGGGTCGAAGGCACGGAGGACCGACGACTCCTGGAAGAATCGAGGCTCGAGTGTCATACATCGCGCCCGGCTCGCGCACGCATTGTTCGACGCAGCGTCGAACGGTTTTCTATGGGCAGAGGTCTCTCGCCCGGACCCCCGAGTACCCTCGAAACCCGGACACAGACGCGACAGACAATGGGGATTATGACTAGTCGTGACAGCGATTTCCAGCTTTTCCAGTTCCGCGAGCTCTCCTACGGCTCACGCCTGCCATCGTTCCGCACCTGCACTCGCCCGCTCGGCCCGCTGTTCGTCAGCATATCGCTCCCGCGATTAGAGTCACGCTCTCGGGAACCAACCTGGACCGCTTAGAATTTCTTCGGCGAGGTAACGCTATTCCGATACGAAATCGGCTTTCGTTGAAAGTTGGCACAGCAGACTCGCGTATAACGCGTCACGACGAGCTCGCGTTAGAGAAAATCCTGTTTCAATGGGTTTCTCTTATAACGCGACGTATATTCCTGTCGCGTGCGAATGAACAGTTTTTTGTTTCGCGTAAATCCAACGAACGGAATCATTCGGCGGGTTATTCGTGCAGTTGTGATTAGCTAAGAATGAGAAACGTTCTTGTGGTGTCGATCGCTAGTCGTTTTCCGGAATGTCCAAATTTAGATTTGAACGTCTTCGTTTCAACGTAATTACATGTTCGCTTTTTACATCTTTTGATTGTATTGTATTGCATTGTTGCAACATTTTTTACGCTTCGTAGGAATTCGTGTTACACGGGAGTCTACTGTATCTATATTAAATTAGATATTATTATCATGCTTTAGTTATGGATCGTGCTTTGCGACTGGTTGAACTAAGCCTTGATAAGAAAAACATTTAGATCGCGGATTTTAGATTACGTAGAAGCGTTAAAAGAATACGGGATTAACGTAATTTATAGAAAATATGCATTTTTATTTGACGTTCGTTCCTTGCAATTCACTCGGAAAGTTGTTCGCCCATTGCACTGTGAGAATAAAGTCGGACTCGTGACGAAGATTTCATAGATAATCTGTTGAACGTAAACGTTATTTTGTTATTATTATAAAAATGACGAATTCATCGTTAATTCGCATCTCGTGATTGATATTTTCTAGTATTTTCTAGTTACATACATTTTTTAGGGCGAAGCGTTAATCAACATAGTTGCGACAAAAATCATATTTCAAAGGGTTAATCTACAAAAAAATCTGCAGTCTGCTCACAGTGTCGCCGATCGTACCATTCGACTATGTCTTCTAAATTGGGTTCGTCCTACGAATTGATCCAAATTCTGTCGTTTCTCACAAGTTCGTTAACAAGCGCGTTTCTTCGAAGAATTTTCCAGCGTATTTTTATTTATCGGATCACGGCGATCCTTCTAAAATTCAGGAGAAAAGAACGAATCAGCGAGCACGTCTGCGAGTATCGATGCATTCTGCATCCCCCTAGGAATCCGGAGCCTTCGATGCCGGCCGCATCTTCTTATTTCGTGGCGTCGCTTCAACTCCCCGAGAGTCTCGGATCAGTTGATTCGAACCGTTCCTGTCGCGCGTCAATCGATCGCGACAATGGCTTTCAAACTATAACCGGCGTAACTTTATTTCGTCACAATGCCGGCAGTCGATGGCTGGATTCAAAGAGCGCGGGCAAACACCGGCGAAGACTCGTTATCGCGACGGATAAATTTTCCGCGGGCCGGTTTAATCAAAAACGAACAATGCCGACGCGTTTGTTGCTCCTCTTGGCTTCTCGCTCGGCGACCGTTTTCCGGCTCCTCCTTTTTTCCCGGTCTCTTTCTACTCTTTTTATCGCGTTACGACCTCTCTTCCTCCGTGTGTCTGTCCGTCTGTCTGCCTGCCTGTCTCCCTTCCTCCCTCTCCCCCTCCCTCTCTTCCCCCTCTCTCTCTCTCTCTCGTTTTCCGCCTGTCTCTCTTTCGATCGCGCCGAGCCTCCTAGGATCGGTGAATACGCGACCCGACGATTCCGGCAGAGCAAAATAGCGGTCGCGATTGAATGGCACCGGGACTGAATGGCCTATAACCTGACAGTCGAAATGTGTGGTTACAAGACAGACCCGGGGAACGTTTCATCGATCCCCCCCGGTATTTACCGGAGTGCTCCAATTCGAAGATACCGTCCGCGATCGTTTGACCGGCCGCCTAATGTTGATTACTGCTCGGAAGTGACGTTCCATTAGGGATAATTATTTCTGCGGTTATCCTCTCGAAACGGTATCGACCTGTTTATGTGCCGGCTGTTCGGGTGAAACGCGGCCCCGAAAGTATCGCCATCGATCGGCCACGCTCGCGAAATCTTCGCGAACGCCTTAGATAACAACGTCTCGTTCTCAACGATCTCGGATAGCTGCGTCGATGTTGCGCGTCTGCTTCGCGTTCCAGGAATACGGTAATCTCGGAGGTGTACATTGACGTGAATACATGGCAATATTGGAATGAAATTCGATGTTTTAAGTTGTTTATTTATAATCTTTTGCCACGATTCGAAGGCAATTCGGAGTCCACGTGACACGATTCGAAGGCAATGCGGAGGCCATGTGACGCGAATCGAAGGCAATTCGGAAGCCACGCGACGCGATTCGAAGGCAATTCGGAGTCCACGTGACACGATTCGAAGGCAATTCGGAGGCCACGCGACGCGATTCGAAGGTAATTCGGAAGCCACTTGACACGATTCGAAAGCAATTCGGAGGCCACGCGACACGATCCTAAGGCAATTCGGAGGCCACGCGACACGATTCGAAGGCAATTCGGAGGCCACGCGACGCGATTCGAAGGCAATTCGGAGGCCATGTGAGGCGAATCGAAAGCAATTCGGAGTCCACGTGACACGATCCTAAGCCAATTCGGAGGCCACGTGACACGATTCAAAGGCAATTCGGAGGCCACGTGACACGATTCGAAGGCAATTCGGAGGCAATTCCTCTTCCCAAATTGTCCATTTTCGTGCGAATTATCATCAGTACGAATTAGGGAGAAATTGCTGTACCTTGTAGCCCCGCGATTTTCCTAACCTAACTTGCACCCAAAAAAAGAAACCATTTCGTCTTGTCGCGTCGCGTGCCTAGTCACACGCTTGACCGACTCCGTCGATCCTTAGCTATCGACGTAGCAATAAATTACATAGGCGTAGGACTAGCGCAGAGAAATTCACAGCAACCCGACATTTGGTATTTCCGGGAGCAATTACTGTACACCGTATTTTCTAGCTGTTTAAAAAGCCGGCGGACCCGCCGGAATCATCTAGAAAACGAAAAGTAAAATGGAGGCCGCGATTCCGCACGGTTTCGCCAATGAGGAATAAAAAAGGGAATGGAAGGAGGAGAAGACACATTCGTGCACCGGCGTCTGAAAGGTTTTCACAGTGCCGGTTGGTAATGCTTTAGCGGAGAGCAAAGCAGCAAGGAGAGCTCCGGTTGCTCGTCCCTGATCTAATGGGATGAACTTTTCACCGGCGAGATAAATTGTACCATCGAAGCAACGGTGGCGGCGGCGGCGGCGGGGCCCTTGAACGGCGAATTCGTCTGAAAAGAGTAAACCCCGGCGACCGACCGCGGCAACTCAGATTTTCGTTGATTTTTCATTAAAGGTCGGGTCCGCATTTCAAACCTTTCCCCCAGGTTCCTGCACTTCGGGTCGTCGCCCTACGATACCAGGGAATTCCATCTTCTTCGACTATGCCAGTTGTTACTGTGTCTATCTGTTTGTCTATCCAAGCCCGTTTTAAAACGTTGCACGAAAAAAATTCGTTTAGAAATGTTTGATTGCAGATGCAGTGGATATGCTGCACGATAGAACGTGCAATTAATCCTTTGCACCCCGATGGCGAATACGGGGTGGCAATCAACCGTACTCTAATCTCGAACAATTTTTACATTGCTGTTTGCATTTTGTATGTTCCTGTTGAATTTTACACACGCGCGCGAAAAGAAGAAAAATCGCGGAGGATATAAATGTTCTTGGAAAGAGAAGTCTCTGAATTCTCGAGTGTGTGAAAATATCTTCGAATGGAAAGAGTGGATGGTCGAATTACTCTGACAGAATGTTACATTCATATTTCAATGAGTCTGAATCGAATTAAACTAAATTCAGTTCTTCTCTGAATCCAGAGATTTTTTTGTAATAACCTAGACTGCAGATTTTACGCGTTTCTGACAAAAATGGATCGCCGCGACATGGATCAGTGAAGACATCGGAATAATCGAATACCATTCTTATAGTACATTATTATCTCCAATTTTTTGAAATTATTAACAGAATTTTTATAGCTTCATCTAATTCCAGCTTTTTGCAATCGATGAAGAACATTTGTATAAAGATCCACGGCCTGGCAATAAAGCTGCAATTTCGTGCACTCCGTCAATACACGAAGTTCTGAGCGAATTTGTCGAGACGAAACGTAGAAGAAGATCTGAAACAATTTTCTGTAACTATGTCTGAGAATAATTCAATTAATTAAGCTAGGGTAGCTGTTTCCTTCTTTCGTAGATCCTTTTATATTGTGAATTTTTTAATTTTGTTATCTTTCGTTTCGTTTATTTTTGAATCATTTTACGTTTTATTTCGTTTATTTCTGAATTTTGTATCTTTTGTTTTGTTTATTTTGTAATTAAAAACTTTAATGCGAGTTATTCGATAAACATAAAGTGTATTGTGCATGAAGGGGACAGCAATTGTTCACCCCACAGTAATCGACTCCAGTACCCTATATCGGATTTTAACTTTTTGCACTCGAAGCAATTTTAATTATATTTTAAACATATTTTCTGATCCGATGATTTATTGCGATATATGCATATGGAAGCTTATCGGCAAGTTCAAAACTTGCAATTTTAACAGTCCTTTAGATATATATGAGTCCGATACTATCGCAGTTATTTTGAAAAATAGTACAGCAATTTTTAGTGGTGCCCCAGAGTCGCCACTCGAGTGCAAAGGATTAATAAATATTGCGAACTGCCACGATTCGAAGAGCTTGCGTCAGCGTAAATTCGCGAATAGCCGGACCCGAAACACTGCAGGATCCCGAAAGAAAAAGGTTGACGGTGAACAGAAGGGAACGAGACCGCAGGATGCGAATAAATTTCGTTCCGCTATCGGCGGACAAATGGCGACGAGGAAGGTCTTTTCTTCGCTCTCGAGTTCCGTAAACTGCTGCCTTTATCTTTCCCCGGCTCGGTGATATCGTGATTAATCGAGAGTACGATTCGATCTCCGGGGCGCAGCGTGCTCGCTTCGACAAATGATGATTAATGGGACCACTTGCCGGAAACGCTCCGGTTACGAATCGTCCCTGAAATCTCGCGATTTCCTTCGGCTTCCTCTCGCCGCGGTGTACAAGCCCCGGCCTGCTATCCTATTTTCAAGTTACAGTCGAATTCCGCCGCCCCCGCGGTCTTTCACCGCGACGATAACCGTTCGCTTTACGTCGACCTTAAAACCGAGTGAATTCATCTTCCTGAAAATTTCTCGGGCTACTGAATAATTGATGGGTTCACCACCGCGTTTCCATTGTGTTTCAAATTTTACGGCTTGTATAGCTCGCGCGCGCGTCGAATAATGTTTCCTCGAATGCTATTCACGCGTGAGTGGCTCCTATAATCTGAAATTAAGCGAACTCGAGAACATTCTTCGAATGCACCCGAGGCGGCCATGAAAACGCTTACTAATCAGCACTTATTGCACTAGCACCTATTAAGTTAATTATTAAATTAATAAACGCTTATTACATTAACCCTTTCGCTACTACGGACCACTATAGTGGCTTTCCATATGATGCCATTGAGGTACTACGGGCCACTATAGTGGCCCTCCAAAAGATGCATTATATTGCATAATGTTATTTCCTCTCATACTGTAAATTAAAGAGTGCAAAATTTTTTCGTTCGAAAAATTCATTCAATTCAAGCAGCTTGGGTTCTTCGCCGATCGCCGCGGAGTACGGACTCCCGCTGACGATCGCCGTCGCGTAGCGTGCAGTGATGTCGCAGCGCTCCGTTCAGCGGAAGTACCGCGGCGGAGAACCCACCCGTAGCGAAAGGGTTAAAGACACTTGAAAAACGATGTAACTTTTTTTCAAACTGGATGAAATGGCTCGAATTTCGTTCAGATGACAGAAGGATTAGTCTGTTAGACAATGACTGTAATGCTTGTTTAAAATTTTGTTTAGAAATTGAAAGATATAAGAAAACTTTCTTAAAACCTTCTCCACTTTTTTATCTGAGCCTACAACGAAAATTTTAAACAATTCGTTTTGTAGATCTCGATGACTCATATGCATGCTGAAAATTTAATTGAAATCGGTAGATCTTGATAGGAGCAGTGAACAATTGAAGATCGCGAAAATTACAGTATTTAATCTAAATAATCTGAAAAACCTTCGGAACGTTTTTATTCTATTTGAAATCTGATATAATCTTGGAATAACGCTCGGAGACTACTGCCAATTATGGCACTGTTAAATGAACAATTTTTTCATAAGATTCGTACGAATACACTTTCATATCAAACTGTGCCATCATTTTACGTTCGTTTCGATATTGTCCACTTTGCAAATCAATTCTCCGAGTGCGAAGTGTTGAAATGATTCGCCGGTCGAGTTCGCGACAGACGCAGTTTCAGTTCAGTGGGAAATGAGTGAATGCAACCTAGCTCGACTTTCCAATTTTCCGAAGAACGTTACACGAAAATCTGCTCACCGTAAATCTCCATAAAGATCCACGATCGGCAGTCTACAGATCTGTTGGGCAGTAAAGTCGGACGTTTTCATGGGAAATCGATTCTGCGGACGGCTTTCGGGATGGTGGCGGTGCCCCGTGGAGGGGGAACGGGCGCTTTTCGAGAGCGGCGGGAGGTGTTAGGAGGGTGCGTGGACAGTTCTAATTTTTCTGGAGGCCATTCGGCGCGAAGTTCGGTCGTTAAGTCACCCATAAAGCTTCGGCGGAGTTTTTTTCCCGCCTCTCGGATGGAAGGCGGTTGCTGCACGGGCAACAAGATGCCAGATAGTGGAGGGGGGAAAGATGTGAACGCACCGGGGAGAGGAGATAAAGGGTGTAGGGGTCTCGCGACCGGCCGGAGTTTTCTTCAGACTTAAGCACTAAGCTGACTTTAAAGTTTCTGTTGTGTCAAGAAGTTCCGGGCGAGCACTCACCCGGCCGAAAGCTCGCCGGTGAATTCGGGCCGTAACAACACTCCTGAATTCGCGAGCAACCTTAATTGCACCAGGCATTATGAATTAATTCGTGCTCGCCTGGCTGCAGAATGTTGCGTCACTCTGATCCAGGACGTCTTAACGATTTCCATCGGCGGGCTGCGCGCTTTGGACACCGTTTCCGTGACAACTCGCTCGAACAACTCGCCCCGAAACCGTGGAGAACTCGCGGATCCTCGACGCACCGTCGTCATTCGCAGGTTCGCGCACTCCTCCGTATGCCAGCCGAACGCGTTTCACACACGTGCTCCTGTTCCTCCTCCGTAAAAACTAGCCCCCCCCCCCGCTTGTCCAAATAAAACGCAACCACTTCGTCGAATTACGAACTTTCGCTGTGTACACAGTTTTGGAGTGAATTGCACCAAAATTCGTCAACAACGTAGAATTTTCACTTAAATCTTCATAAAAATCAACTCTTACATGTTATTATCTAGTAATGTACATTTTTCTACTGATTATCGTTTCAAGATAATCTCAATTTAATTGTATAGCGTGTTCCGTAATTATGTTAACACGCGGAAGGAGGCGATTCCTGAAATCATTTGAAGTAACTTTTTCCTTAGCGAAAATGCAATCCGCGGCTTCGTTTACGAGTTATTAACGAAAAACACTGACCAATGAGAGGTGAGATATGCTGATTCCACGCGGCCGAGCTAACCAGCGCTCGAAGCCCAGTTACGCCGATTGGCTAAATAGCGACCGCTCGACCGCTGGCATTGTTGGCTCGACCGCTGGCGCCGTTGGTTCAGCCGCCTCGCGCTAGCTGAGCTGGGATTCGACCGCTCGACCGCTGGCGCCGTTAGCTCGACCGCTGGCACCGTTGGCTCGACCGCTGGCGCCGTTGGCTCGGCCGCCTCGCGTCAGCTGATCTCGTCTCTCATTGATCAGTGTTTTTCGTTAATAACTCGTAAACGAAGCCGCGGATTGCATTTTCGCTAAGGAAAAAGTTACTTGAAATCACCTCAGGAATCACCCCTTTCCGATTGTTGACACAATTGTGAAACACCCCGTTTATATAAATCACACGCGTTGTTAATAATCCCGTAGAGGGTCACACAGTGTTAAAATAAATTAACCCTAGGCTTTCTATGCGGGCCAGGAGCTGCACTTCGTCGAATTGTGAACACCTTTTGGCTGTGTAATTCAGAATCAGTGTAATCATACGTTAGGAGTACATTGAACGAACCGGAATTTTTTAACAGTGCAAAATTTCAATGACGTTGACTCTGATCTAGATCTAAGTCGAGAATCCAAGCTTTTGAGTTATTTGTTAACACTGAATTACTGTTGACACTAAACGTAGCATGCCAGCCAAAATGACCGGTCTCGCATTTTTATTTTTAAATTGTTGACATTATAAAGACTCTTTTCTTAAGAAACGATTCGTTAAATTCCTTTAATCGTTCTTGCATTATACCAAAATTCGCGGAAAGTCCAAATAAATTCAATCGAGCCATTCCCACGAAGCAACGCGGGCTGGTCAGTTTTACGGCTCGGTAGGTTTAGTGTTCATTTAATTCGTGATTATTCGCTAGAATCCAATGGCATGAAAATTCCAGCGAATCAGCTAGAACCAGATTAGGCAAACGAATGCTTTAAATCACGCGGCCGTGAGCCGCGCAGATAGAGCAGCGAATGCGATAGCAAACTGCCGGTGCAGAATTGATTCGGCGTCGAATCAACGTGCACCGATACGTTGATAAGTTTTGATCGCATCGGAACGAGCAGAAGGACGAGCGAAAGTTGGAACAGTGACACGGAGGGTTTTTGTCCTAGATTCGGACCGGTGCGAGCGTTCCAAGTGTCGGCGAATGATTTTTTATTTGGAGCACCGTGCGCGACAGCGGTTCAACACGCGACGCAACGCGACGCGACGCGGGTACCGGCGGGCGCCGTTTCCAAGCTAGTGAAACCATCAGCCATTGACGCGTCGAACGGACCACAGCGGTGTCAGTTTTTATTATTCAGCCGGCTAGTACGCATGCGAGGTGATAAGCAGCGACGGCGTAAAAATAATACCGCCGCGAAACTAGCGCCGCGCACATGTTACTGCCGTCGGGAAATTTATCGGCCGATAAATTATATTCCGCCGCACGCGGACACATATTAAAATAACCCGAAATTTGTTTCGGCCGTCCTTGGGGCGCCCTAACATGTCCCTGGGCGGGTTCAATGCGACCCAAGGGAGTTATTGGGTCGGTCGAGGGATCCTAGAAACGTTTTATACGATACTCATGATTGTTTCGGGTTTTTTTCCGGGAAAGTTCCTGTAGTACTTGCGCATATTGTGTTCCTAAACATTATATAAATAATTTATATTTATATTTATACAAAATTGTAAAATTTGTGAAATTGTATACAAAATTATATAAATGACCCACAAGGTGTACAGTGAATTCTCTCCAATTGTCCATCAGCTTGTAAGCGAAAAGGGACAAATCAGGCAAACCAGACACGATTATGCGAGCCTCGTGGCACATTTTTATAGTTGTTTGCCAGTTTCGTTTGCAAGCTGAGAAACTATTGTGGAGAAATTACTGTACTCATTCTTGTGTCATAAATGCGTCAAATTCATGGTCTAATTATAAGGTGTAGCATGATGTTCAGAGAACTTGTATCTTCTCAATGATAACATTTTTGTTTACCACGTTTTATAAAAGTACACTTGTGTGTCTAATAAAATTGTGTATTCATTAAATTAGATTTCTGTTTTCCAAACAACCTTAATCGCTTCGCTCTCGCTGACGTGTTACGTCGCGACGCCGATACCGTTCGTACAAGGTCACAGACGAGATATCTTACGACTTAATGCCGCTTATGCGGTGCCACGGACGTGTTATGCCGCGACGCGTACCGTTCGTGCGGTGCCACGGACGTGTTATGCCGCGACGCGTACCGTTCGTGCGGTGCCACGGACGTGTTATGCCGCGACGCGTACCGTTCGTGCGGTGCCACGGACGTGTTATACCGCGACGCGATACCGTTCGTGCGGTGCCACGGACGTGTTATACCGCGACGCGATACCGTTCGTGCGGTGCCGTAGACGAGTAAACACGCGCTTTTGTTTTTGCTCGAATTAACCCTTTCGCTACTACGGACCACTATAGTGGCTTTCCATATGATGCCACTGAGGTACTACGGACCACTATAGTGGCTTTCCATTTGGTGCCACTGAGGTACTACGGACCACTATAGTGGCTTTCCATATGGTGCCACTGAGGTACTACGGACCACTATAGTGGCTTTCCATTTGGTGCCACTGAGGTACTACGGACCATTATAGTGGCTTTCCATAAGATGCATTATATTGCATAATGTTATTTCCTCTTATACTGTAAATTCAAGAGCGCATGCTAAGACGTTATAAAATACCCTGGAATAACCTTTATTTATAAATACCCTTTGGAGAAAAATTTTTTCGTTCGAAAAATTCATTCAATTCAAACAGCTTAGGTTCTCCGCCGACCGCCGCGGAGTACCGACTTCCGCTGACGATCGCCGTCGCGTAGCGTGCAGTGATGTCGCAGCGCTCTGTTCAGCAGAAGTACCGCGACGGAGAATCCGCCCGTAGCGAAAGGGTTAAAGCGTGTTTACGTGGCACCGCACGAACGGTATGCGTCACCGGATGACATTTCCATAGTGTCGCACAACCGGAATTACGTCGCGAGATATCTCGTCTGTGATCTTGTACGAAGTGTCGGTGTCGCGAAATAACGCGTTCACGAGAGCGGAGCGGTTAAGAAGCTCCTGGGAGCACCTGACGTTTGTCACCAGATTTTAATGACCTACGACACCTGGCAAAAACTATTCGTCCACCATTTAAACTGCAATAGCATTTTTTAAACTGGTCTAAAATTGTCTTGAATCTTTTTCAGAGTTAAAGGGACATTTAACATTTTTTTTTAGTGTTAAAGGGACTATTTTACGGTACAATGACTAGCATAACTTGTTTAAATTCTACTATTACATAAAACGACAACAGTAGATAAAAAAACACTCGTTTTTTAACTTCTTTATTTGAACCTGGAATGCAAATTTAAAAAATGTGTTTCGTAGATCTAGGTAAATTATACGCATACTGATAATTTCATCGATTTCGGTTGACGTTGTTACGAGCTGCAAGCAATTGATGGTCGTAAAAATCGCAGTTTTTTACGAATTCCAACCGAAAACAGGTAATTTTCCCATCATTGAGTGGCTGTAGCTTGACCATGCGTCGACCGTTTTCGATGAAATTTTCAGTACGCATATAATTTATCGAGATCTACGAAACGCATTTTTTTAATTTGCATTTCAGTGTTTTTTATCTTTTGTCGTCACTTTATGGACTAGCAAAATTAAAAAAAAAAAGAAGTATACCAGTTATTGTACCGTAAACTATATTATATTGATATCATTACTATTATTAATATTTTAAACATTTATTGATATTGTAACATCTTATTAATATTTTAAATATTATATCGATATCGTTACTATTATTAATATTTTAAACATTTATTAATATTGGAAAATATTTTATACAGATGAAATTAATACTGTAACATCTTATTAATGTTTCAAATATTATATTGATATTATTATTATTATTACTATTATTATTATTATTATTATTATTATTATTATTATTATTTTAAACATTTATTAATACTGGAAAATATTGGACGCAGATGAAATTAATGTTGTAATAAAATTACAACAGTTCAGTTTCAATAGAAATTTATAATACATAAATATAATTCAAATAGAATTTTTAATCGTAACGAATTTTATAATACAAATTTAGAATGAAATTACAAAGTTAAGCTCTATCTACATCTGTATCGAGATGCGGTAGATGTTCGTAAAGATTAATTTTCAAATGAATTTATTACGTCGCTCGAGTAGGTTCGAACAGCTAACTACCATTTTCATCGCGCGATAGGAACAGCAGTTTCGAAAGGTGGACGAATACCTTTTGCTGGCGGTACTATAAACCATCTTTAAACTAGTCGCTTATTCATAAACTTTCTCTAACGATAAATCGGTACCGCGAATGTCCCGCAAGTTTCCTCATTCCGTGCGGAAGCCAAAGTTCAAAATTCGACGCAACTTTCGATCCAGATGAAAAGCATCGCGGTTTTCCAGTGAACGAGCTAAGCTCTCCTCCGCCAGACGTCTCGAATTTCGTTCGGATGGTACGGCAACGTTCGCTCGGTTTGCCGCGATCTTGGCGGCGTCGTTCGTCGCGTAATCGCGTCGAAGGAATAATCCCGTGCCCGCAAGTTGCTTTTAATTCGGCAAATCGTGCCTCCGCGGAGAGGCTGCGGAGGCGCGTTCGGTCCCGGCGGCGGGACCGTCCCGGAAGAATTCGGCCTGGATTCAATTTCATTGATGGACAAAGTTGCGCGGGAGTCAGAAATGAGTGACACCGCGGGGCGAGATGGGGGAACGATTTCGTCGTGCCGATTCGCATAATTGAACGGAAGTTCGTGACGGGTAGGGATCCTATGGAATCGGCGCCCCGGGGAAGTTACGGTTCGTTACGGCCGGGCGAATAAACCGGTTTTTACGCGTGCCGCGAATTAACCGATTGCCGAAGTTGGAAGTTTAATCGAAACCGGGACGCAATTTGTCGCGGGGCCGCGCGTCGCCCGTCGAATCGACCCGGCGAGATAAGAGCGAATCGAATAAACGTCGTCGAACACGGCGGAGAGGGGTGGCGAGCACCGCAGGGGGGCGGGGTGAAGAGAGCGAAGAAGAGAAAGAGGAGAAAAGCCGGCCAGAATCGAGAACGCGACGTCTAAATTGCCAATGAAACATCGCCCGCGGAATCGTTTTTATTGTCGCGCATTCGATTGGAAAATATTTCCGGTCGCGACGCAACTTTTCCAATTAATCAACCGTTTCGATTAATTCGTGCCGGCCGCTGTTTAAACAAAACGGAAATTGCGAGCAGTCGCGCGCACGTCGAACCACGTCGAACAACTACCAGCCGGAAACAAACTCCCGCGAGCTTGTCGCCGCCACCTCCGAGAACTTTCGAAACGTTGCTATACTAATTACAAGGTAAATCGACCACTTTGCCGTTTAAGAATGCGATTGTTCCATAATGGTCGTTGTTCGACGGAACGAGCGGTTCCCATCCGGTGTTCGCGGTATCGAACGATCCCAGATAACGTTCGTCAGACTCCTTTGCCAGTGGACCGATCTAATAGCCACAATTAATACCAAAGGGTAAGTATAACGTACAGGGTGTTCAGAATGATTGGGATCAAACTTATGAAATTAATATTGTAACATCTTATTAATATTTTAAATATTATATTGATATCATTACTATTATTAATATTTTAAACATTTATTGATATTGTAACATCTTATTAATATTTTAAATATTATATTGATATCGTTACTATTATTAATATTTTAAACATTTATTAATATTGGAAAATATTTTATACAGATGAAATTAATACTGTAACATCTTATTAATGTTTCAAATATTATATTGATATTATTATTATTATTATTATTATTTTAAACATTTATTAATACTGGAAAATATTGGACACAGATGAAATTAATATTGTAATAAAATTACAACAGTTCAGTTTCAATAGAAATTTATAATACATAAATATAATTCAAATAGAATTTCTAATCGTAACGAGTTTTATAATAAAAATTTAGAATGAAATTACAAAGGTAAGCTCTATCTACATCTGTATCGAGATGCGGTAGATGTTCGTAAAGATTAATTTTCAAATGAATTTATTACGTCGCTCGAGTAGGTTCGAACAGCTAACTACCATTTTCATCGCGCGATAGGTACAGCAGACGTAAAGCCGGCGAACGGGGATCGTTTTATCGAGGAAATTCGATCGACGTGTTCGGGTCGAACGTTTTACGGGTGCGAAGGCGTGAGGCGTCGGGACGTTTATGAAAGCCGGCGTGCGGTTTATGCGAGCCGTGCTAAGCCGATACAGTTGTATCGAGTAACGTTACACAAGAGGGGATAATATCTTGTTCAAAGCCCCGATGAGCGTCGCGAGCTTCGTGCCGGCGCGCCGCATGCGTTCCGGAGGAAGTTCGCGGAAATCGTTACAGAACCGACTGACCCGTTGTAAAATACCGCGCGTTCGATGGCGATGCGTCGGAAACAAGCTGTCACGATTTCGCCGGGTACGACACTCCCCCCTCGCCCCTGCCACGGCGAATTATAGCTTTTTCCATGGCACCGAACCACCGCTCGCGGTTTTTATCCGAGCTGACCGCGTTAAACCGCGATTCCGACCGACTGCGAGAACCAATGAACCGAGAACGGTAATATTTCCACTGTGAAATCGGTTCATTGAAACCGAAGCTGCTCCGGGACCCGATTGTCTTTCGATCACGCTCGATCGACGCTTTTCAAAGTTCGTCGCGGTGATCCTGACTGATTTCTAAATGAAGAGAATATTATTGACAGATGTAATGTTCGGTTAGAATGACGATTGAAAGCGTTTCCTCGGGAGTGACGGGTTAAATTGATGTTGAATGCGCGAGGATGTTTAGTAGACGATGTTTGTCCATTTATTGTCGAGTTATTTTTTTTTAAGTAAACATTAAGTGGAGTAAATTTTGTGAACGCAAATACAGAGCGAATTATTACATACACGATTATATATCTTATTTCATGTAACATATAATTATATATAATATATAATAAATATATTTAAGTATATATAATATATAATATATTTAATTACATATAATATGTAATATATTTAATTATATACACGATTATATATAATCGTGTTACATTCTAAATTATAATATTCTAAATTTTTTCTGATTTAAAAACGATACAATATTTATTGGACGTCTGATCAGTTTTGTCCAATTCTACTTATCGCATTCGCGAGCCTAAGCTTCAACAATTGTTCCTAAGTAATTGCGCCCGCGAAATATTTGAATTTACTCGTAGTTTGACCACCGACGACCAATTCTACTTGTTGAAATCACAACATCGCAGATGCAAGCGCATCCATCGAGAACGTTGAAAACAACAATAAAATAGAGGAGTGAATGGAACTCGGAGCAATTTCAAAATTCTGACCGCACAGAAAATCCGCAGTTTTATACGTAACGGCTGCCCGTTACAAAATTTTAATGCCCGCCGCTGTACCATCGAAAAAATGCGCGATCTCAAAAACACCAGGAAATTCTATCGATTAATCTTTTGTACGAAAAATCGTTTCCATAGCAGTAATACTGCGTGGACCGGCTCGCAGCGCGAGTTTAGAAAATTCTTTTAAGCTTGTCATTTTCCGGAACGAGCACGCAAAATGGGGAACACGATCGCGGCCCAACGGACAGGTGTATTGACAAATATTTTTCCGGGAATTCCACGCTCATGGAAAATTTGTATCGCGTCCCGGCGATTTATTCTCGCTGCGGCCTGTTTCCGCGCAGGCGCGCCGCGCCGTCCCAAAATTTTAATTATTCTCCGCGGTGATTTCGTCGCGGGCCGAGATAAACGAGACGCGTTAATTGCGCTCGTCGATTAGCGGATTCAGACGGCCGCCGTGGTCGCCACACCGGTTGCTCTTCGAACAACCGATGACTCTCCTTTTTTTCCCTGATTTTCGTTCGCAGTTTTTACCGTGTTAATTTGCGAAATAGACGAGATCGAGCTTTCAGCCGCGAAGGTTCCGCGAATTGAAAGCGGCTCGTGGGATAAAATAGACAGCGTTGATTACCCTTTCAATTCTCTTACGCTCTTTTTCGGATCACGTGCGCGCGATCTATCAGCGGAAACATTGCTTTTTAATTTTCGGCCAAATGATTCCGTCAGCAAAATGCGGGAACACGATACTCTGCGTTAAACCAAGGTAATTAACGGAACGCTTCGGCTATATTTTTTCCTCCCCCGGCCGAATAAAATACCGGGTAATATTCATTAAATTCTCTTTCGTTTATCTTTTGTTACTTCTGCGGACAATTATCGAACGGTCGACCGTTGAAATGAAATGCGATTATGCAAGCTCGCTTACCCCTTTTCTCCAACAAGCAAGATCCGTTTCCGTTGTGTTCCGCGTTCATTTCGAAACGTCCTTCGAATAAATAAAATTCTCTGGAGAGGGTTTAATTAACGTCGCGGTAGAACGCGAGACGAGGAAACGTCGGTGCGCAATTAAGGAAGATCGACGTTCGCCGATCGCGGAGGGGAGGGGGGATCCCCGGTAATCGTTATTTCCAAGCATCGTTTTGCAAAAGTGCTCGGCCGAGTTTCCGGAGAATCGCGGCTCCGTATTAATTTTCCATTAAGCGCGTAATCACCGAACCGGACGACCGAAGAAGCGCGAGAAGAAGCTGGTTTTCCTCCCCCCCCCCCCCTTCCACAGTCAATATACTCCGCGCGTTCTTTGCTCAATGACTACAGCCCCCTTCTGAGGCGATCGTTTTTCGGTATTAATCGACTGCCTCCGCAAATGGTCATTATCGAATCGAGCTTCCGGAGACGGGGGGAACGATTCATCTCGGGGAAAGTATCCGTCCACGTGATAATACTTCGGCTCGAACAGCTTCGACAAAACTTCCTTTCGAAGCCGCAAATTCAACCAGCGACCGCCGGAACACGCTCCCGTTCGTGCACAATTTATTTAACGCCGGTTTCACGGAACGCGTCAAAACAACGGCCGACAAATTGTTTAATTCGCGATTATTGAAACTGAAATGATATATTTATAGGGGATTTATTCAATAAATTCTGTTTCGTTGAACATGTATTATGATAAAATTTCCTGAAAATCCGAATAAATCTGCAATGAACATTACACACGCAATAAACAAATGAAAAGCACCGCCTCGCATTTCGAAAACACGAATATGGTGTCGAACACGGGAAAAGACTTCATTATAGGTGTCTGACCTATTCGAATTTATATAAGAAATAATAAAATAGTTAATAATTTTTAATTAATCAATTAATAATTAGAATTAATGTAATAATCAATAACTGCAGATCACAGTGCAACGCATCATTTTTTCCAGATTTTGCAGCGTCACGATCGTGCAGAATATTCGATATAACTAATGCACCAATTATTCAAGAAATACTAAACAGGCTAACTGCTGTAAAAAAATAATAATAAAGAAGTATTAGCATGGATTCCGTCCAATTTGGGAATCCAGGGGAACAAAATTACAGGCAAAATGGCCCAACTTCGCACAGGGACTTCGCAAGTTTTTTAAAAATAAGAATAATTGAGCTATGGAATGATTACTGAAAAATCCATGCATCTTCAAAAATCTTAAGCGTAAAAAAGACAGCATCTACGAAAATACTCCATTATCGAAATCCAATAGACATGATTAAACAATGAGAATAGCTCCGAGAACAGGTCACGCGAGAAAAAGCCATGGCCACCTGATGTCGCGTGATACTTCAAAAAAGTGTCGCCAATGTAACGACGTCATAACTGTCCAGCATATTCGTGAAGACTGGCCGACATTACGGAACGCAAGCGGAAAGTTCCACATTCCAGCAGACTTAACCATTTGAGTCCCAAGCAGCGCGATCGCGCTGTTCAGATCTTGCGTCGCGATCAAACTTCAGTGACGCGCGTACATCGCATAGCTGCTTTTTTTTCATTTTTTTTCTTCTTGTTTTGTTTGTCAATCTTGACGAGCGCTATCGCGCCGCTTGGTTCTCTTCGCAATCAATTAAGACAAGCGCTATCACGCTGTTCGGCATTTTTCGACCGTGTTTTCTGAATAATCCCTGGGACTCGAACGGTTAAAGGAAGCTCTTTCTTAACGAAGAACGCCTACTGGCAATAATTCAATTCATCGACGACCTCAGGAATCTCGTTTAAATAATAAACCTCAATTAATCAATCTTACGACGATTTAAACACAGAACAGTTTTTAATAATCCGCGATGTTGATGCGACTTTAAACGCACGAAAACGAGATAGTCTCCTTTCAATCTTCCGAGCCTTTTCACTGAAAGTAGTCGACTCGACATCGCGTGAAAATTGTGTACTTTACATTTCTATTCGGATAATTCCCGTTCAAACTGACGAGCTTTTTATTCCCGTCGTTTCGCTGCACGGCCGCATTATTCCTGTCATTTCGAGCGTCCTATTCCACGCCGTTCCACCATCCGCTCTCGTATTTCGGCGCGTCAAAGGATTTCGCGGGAAAAAAACAATATTGGCACATATTATTACATCTGCGCCGACGTCAACAAACTAGCATCGGGCAACTGGAACCGTCAAAAGCGAGCGTACCGAATGCCCCGGCCGTCCCGTCGAGCACCGTCACAACCACAAACGGGTTTCGCCCAGCGTGGACGCGCGGCGCCAATGGCGATCAATCACGTGTTAAACTCTTCTCATTATTTATATATTATTCCGTACGAAACGAGCCCGGTTTACCATAGCTAATCGCAACCCGCCGCCGCTATTAATGTCTCATTAGGCAATCGTTCAACCGCGCACTAGCGGTATTCTTCTCGCGAAAAAAATAGAGGACAGAGGGATAGGCGGTCGGAGAGGAAAAAAAATAGAACCACTCGGTTTTCGCGCAACAGTACTCCCCTGATGCGATTTTAATTAGAGGAAGCCGCCGCCTAATCGTCCCGCGTACCTGTGTACGTACCGGAACGACGGTTTCGTACCGCCGCCCCCGCAATGCCAGCATAGCTCGCGTGCCGCATCATGCGAACAGAACTTGTTAATGGCGATTCGCCCGCGAAAACGCGAAAATTCGACCGTCAGGAATTCGTGGACCACGGGCCGAACGAACCGACCCGGATGGTTTCGTCTTCGGGTGTCCCGACCGCGGAATCGCGACTTTTTTCAGCGTTTGCGATCTCATCAACGAACACCCTTGCAATTAGCGGCGATTATTAAAACAACCGAATTGCAAGGTTCTTAGTTGTTCGTTCGGGACACGTTTATTTTCTAATAATTCGAGTGGCTTGAGCAAAATGTTAATAATGTTTTCAAACTAAACTTGTGTTGGCGGTAAAAATGGCCGATTTAGCATTTTTTATTTTGAAATTGCTGAAATTACGTAGACTCTCGCATAGAAAATTAGAGTGAAGGATCTAAATAAATTCAGTCTTGTTACTTTTATACAGCAACGCACGGTGCGTATTTTAAAATTGCTGGAATTAAATGCACTTTTTCATGGAAAATGATTGAATAGATTTCTTAATTCGAGCATATATTATAATAAAAATGGCGAAGGATCTAAATAAATTCAGTCTTGTCATTTTTATAAAACAATGTACGGTACATATTATAAAATTGCTGAAATTAAATGCACTCTCTCATAGAAAATGATTAAATAGATTTCTTAATTGGTGCATTCGTTATAATAAAAATGGAAAAAATCTAAATAAATTCAGTCTTGTCCTTCCGATAGAACAATATGCTTGCTAGGTTTATCGATGAAAGAAGAATATAATTTATGTTTATCGCGTGCCCAGACTCATGCGAACGTTTAAATGTTGTCACGAAAAGAACATTTCTAACGAGAACAAAAGAATTTTATCCCGACTTATAAGAACGGAATAACATTCATACTTAACTGGAAATCGCATCACTTTTGTATCCTCGTCTCGTTTTAATTTTGTCGAATTCTGGATGCGGTAAATCCAGTTTACGGACGTGCATATATATATACAACGCTATTGTTGAGAATTCGCGAACAAGCTGATGGCGAGAGCAGTTGGAAAGTTTATTTGGGCTAGTTTGTATACAAGGAGGATAATAAAAGAAAAGTAGAATTGTGGATGAAAATGCGGGAGATCGTATGACTGGAATTCTGCAGAAATGAACTTCGCTCGGATAGATCTAATAATCCACTTATCGCGAATACCGTTCGAATTGCTGCCGAAATGTCGGCTTATGAAAATTTATCAACAGATGTAGAGAAAATGAAATGGAATCGAGTTTCATTTGCTTGATTAAGGATTTCAATGAAGCGAAAATAAAACGATATTATGCTCGCCTGGTTAAGAATTCAGTGGAATCATGATAAAATGATGAAATGATATGGTCGAGTTTCCGCATCATATTTCGCGGTTAATTGCCTTAGAATTCGAGTAAACTAAATGCTGCTCAAGTGTCACTTCAATGATTATTTCCATTAAAAATTATCAGCTTCTCAATTTCGAAGTGTTTATTCAAAATTTTAGATTGGCCAGAAACTTTCTAGCAAACCTGATATATTTATAAAAATGATCCTAAACTTTGGAATTATTTTCTCGAGGATCTTGCATCCGATCGCGCCAATTTCGTGACACCGAAGATTCCGGTTTCCCCGGCTCTGGGGCAGCCAGCTTCGCCGAAGGAGGGATTTGGCAACAATTTTTCCGGATATTTTTGGATCTTCCGGATCTTAGACAGCGTCACCGATATGTCGGGG
This sequence comes from Megalopta genalis, assembly GCF_051020955.1. Taxonomy (NCBI): domain Eukaryota; kingdom Metazoa; phylum Arthropoda; class Insecta; order Hymenoptera; family Halictidae; genus Megalopta; species Megalopta genalis. The sequence continues at coordinate 9,250,647 of NC_135019.1, forward strand.
CCAGTTCTCCGAACTCTCGGTTAATCCACTCCCGTTAATACCTCGAATAAAACGTTCTCTGGTAGATCGGCCAAGCTTTTACCAAAGTCGAAAGTTCCGAAAGTCGGATAGGCTTCTACGTTTCCCAGGGAACGCCCGTAATCCGATCACTTTTGGAACTTCTACTCTTCCCGAGGAACTTCTCCGCGTTGCATTCTATCGATCTACGAAGCTATTCGGCTCGTTGTGCCCCAAATGTACGCTAACGATGGCAATGAATTAGTAATGAACCTACTGGAAGATATGTTTCAGCACGAAGCGTCATGCGAACTCGACGAAACGAACTATTGTTATACAACCGTTCGACGCATGCGTCATCTTCCACTCGAAATAATATACGAATTACAATATACGAAAGCTGTCATAATTATCTTGAGTCACCGAACAAATCGACTTCGAAGGAAACGATAATATGCAATTGTCTCGCAGCAGAAAACCTGTTGTTAACATTTTTATGAAGCCGGAACGACGAATTCAAGATCGTTTAATTCTTTCCGGAAGAAGAAGCGAAAGAACCTTATGCTTTCAACCGTGATTACTAAAAACGAAATCGCATTAAAAAGTATGACAAATCACTGCGCGACTGCGAAGCGAAACCAAACAATAGAGTTACTCGAAGCAGGCGAAAGTGTATGCGGTTTTCTCGCTGCGCGAAAGCTGTCATTACCGTTTTCACGTAGCGGCCGGGAACGTGAACTCGAGATTGTTTAATTGAGGCGGACGAAAGCATGCGGTTTCCTTGTCGCAGGAAAAACTGTTATTAATATTTTTATGCGGCGAGGCGAGATTATGGGACCTCGAAGTTCGCCGAGATCGAACGATACCGTAGATCTTCGGTGATTCGTAATCGCACGCGAAGGTCGGCCGTTTTCCCAAGGTCCCCGATGCACGGTGACCCCGAATTACTTCTGGTTTACGTGTTTAATAATCGCGCGGCGGCCGTAATAATGGCCCGGCATTACACGGGACCACCTTCTGCTTCCGTTTCCACTGTACCTACGGTTTGCATCACGGCCGGACCGCCGTTCTTCGCCGCGAGGCTAATTAAGGTCATCCGTCGCCGCGACAATCTGAATGATTTACTGCCACGGCTAGAAAATGATCGTTACACGCCAGACTAGATGTTCCGTCGATAAGCTTTTCGCGGATGATCGTATTTCACTTCGCTTGGCTCGTCGCTGGACAGCTATATCGGTCAACGGGCGCATGATCAATCCGCGAAAGAATCTCGAATAGGTTTCACGTCTCTATCACCGTCGGATTATTTTCGAACCCGACAACATCTGGCTTCGAGAGATTTAATGTATTCACTTCTTCGAACGAAGCATAACTTTTAATTTATTTGTTATGTTATTAACGTGATTTATTTCTGACGCATAACATGATTTATTAACATTCTTAAGATGCGAAGAACAGTATTTCAAATACACGATACGGCGTGATTTTGCTTAATAATTGTCCAAAAGCTTTCGGACACGCTGGATTCGACGATACAAAATATTGTTTACGCGTTAACAAAATCGCCGTAGACTACGAAAATATTCGTATTTCAAATGAATTATTTTATACGAGAATTCAGCAAACGAAACAAATTTTCGGCGTGCTATTGTGTTGTCAACGTTGAAGTTACGAAATGAGCAATTTAAAACATATTCGCTAATTCAGTTTCTGCTATTATATTTTAACATATTTTGTGCATTGTACAGGGCGGGTCGCCACGTATTGTCGTTTAGATTTACGCGATTGTTATTACGCTTAGCGAAAAATGTTTCAAACGACATTAAATCGTTTCGAGAGGGACACGTTCTGATGGCGCTGGTTCTCTTGAGGGAGACAGCTCTATCTGAGAGTAAAAGAATCTCAAACAGCTCTATATCATGATTTAAGAGCGACAGAATCCCGTAATTGCGCGTAAATCATTTCTGCATCAATTCGCTTCTTTTATAACGGATTTCGGCTTCTTCTCGCGGGAATCGTCGAGCTTCCGTTTCTCGACGATGAATCCGAGAGCATCCATGGAATCGCAATTTTTGTCCCCCGTTTTATGTTTAGTAAAAATCCTCCGGATACGTCTGCGCGCGAGATACGCAGCACTTCAATTTGAAATTTCACGCCAATATGACACGAGAGCTGAATTTATTCCGCCCGTTTCTATTTTTCACTCCTTTAAAATCCGCCGCTTTCTTCCGCCATGCGCGGGCTCTAAACTGTTTCAATCTTCCGCCGCGCGATATTGTTTCGTTCTCCACGGTCTTCCGGCTTCTTATAAACCAGCGAGTCGTTAAATTAAGATGTTCCGTAGTATATTAAATCGACGTATAAATTTCCGAGAAATCTACCGATCAACGCCGCGACATTCTCCATGCCGCGATTTCCACAGAGACATTCACAGAGGATCGAGAATAACAAAATTTCGATCCGAATTATCTGCCCCACTCGCTTAATTGATTATTCTCCGAAATTAAAGTCCGCGTAAATAGAACGATCGATCATGCCGACTTCGTACACGCGGAAACATATAAAATCGTGCAATCCTTGAGAAGTCCAAAACCGTGGTTGCATTTGTACACTAATTATTTTCACTGATTTATATTCGATGATATTTTCTTTCGTGTAATTTTTATTTTGCTTTTCCCTACGTATTAGATTCTTTTCGTGCGTTTCTCCGGCGAATAAATGAATAAGTGAATAACTAATTAACTAAATAAATAAATATTGGTAATTGAAGAGTAAAATTTCATTTCGATTTAAAAGGATCACGGAACATCCCCAGATTTAAGCGATTACTGTTCAATTGTTTTCCGCGACCCATTTTGCACTGTTTTCACAATTAACTGCACCAATACTGTAGATAAATGACAGATTAACATGTTCGCATCTCGTCAATGCTGAGAAACGACTGACAGAGAACACAATAACGGAAAATATGTGATATGTCCTATCATTTTGACCGAGTGAGATCAGCTCATGTTTACATTTTTTCCTCTAGCTTCGTTCGTGTATAATGTAGAGGGCATTTCCAATATACAGGGTGTCCCAAAAATGTCTCGCAATCCGGAACTGGCGGGTTCCTCGGATCATTTGAAGCAGCTTCTTCCTTCACAAAAATGTTCTCCGAGGCACGAGTTATTAATAAAAAACAGTGACCAATAAAAATCGAGTACGGCTGACGCGAGACGGCCCAGCCAACCAGCGCGCGAAGCCCAGTTCCGCTCATTGGCTCGGTCGCCTCGCGCCAGCCGAGCTCGCCTCTCATTGGTCACTGTTGTTCGTTAATAACTCGTTAACGGTGCCTCGGAGAAATTTTTTGTAAAGGAAGAAGTTGCTTCAAATTACCCGAGGAACCCGTCACTATTGGATTGCGAGACATTTTTTGGGACACCCTGTATAGGGTGTGTACAATGTACATATAATAGTTCACTATATTATGCGAAAGATTCAAAAATATCAAACGTCCTATCATGTTGTCCGGCACTGTACGTTCGAAATCTTCGCAACGGATCTGTTACAGCGCGGGTTAACGGCAACGGATCCGACGACGCGGGGGTTAATTGTTCCTTATCGAAGAGCCGATTAACGTCGATACAAAATAAATTCAACGTGGCCCGGGGCGCTTTCTGCCAGAAATGACAATACACCCCGTATCGGTGGCCCCGTTCCGTCCGGTTCAGAGACAGGGATTAAATGTTCCCGGGTGGAAGATTCGACTCCGTGTACCGAAGGCAGCGGAGGGTTCTCGTGAAAAACTTTCTGGGAAAGGGGGATAAAGAGTATAAAGGAGTACAAGAAGTATTTCCGACGGTGCGCCGTGATGGCGGGGGCGAAGGGGTGGCCCGGGGGGTGGTCTATCTACAAAGACTCCGTCAGGGATGCACGCTTGATCGAACGAAGCATCTCTCGGCTCTTTTGTTCGAGACATTGAATCCGTTTACGGTGATTTAATTGAGCCCAGGCTAATCGGCTATTCAAAAGGAAGGCTCTGCTCGATGGTCCAGGAGAGAGTGGGGGGGGGGCAGTAGGGGACCGGATAGAGGCTTGACTCGATATTCCTCGGCCTCGGTTGAAAAATCCCGACTTTTCGCCGGTCCGGGCGCGCGCACCGGCCCCGTCCAAACCCCCTTTGATCTATCCGGGGATTAATAAAAGGGGAGATTAGCACCGTGGCCTCGTTAGTTTTCCGCAAGCCCTCCGCGGCCAGATTTTACATCGCGTCCCATAATCTTGGCTCGGCCGAGAATAACGAGCCAACTCCCCGCTGTATATCGGGAACTTTTCGAGTTTCCGGCGTAATTGTTACGCTCCGCGCGGCCCTTTATGCGTTCCGGGGTACCCTCGGAAAGTGAAAGAATATGGGATATCGCGCGGTACACCGCGGAAACACCGACTCGAATTCAATCTGCCGTGGGGGGGGGGGGGCACGTGTTTTTACTTTTTAAGCAGCGGCTCCGCGATAAAGGAGCTTCGCTGAACTTTCCAACTATTGTGAAATTCATTTTCTGGACTAGGGGGATTCTTAGCGGCGCGAACGAGGGAATCGACTCGATCGGATAAATATATTTTCCAGCGAACGAATACTTTTAAGCTGCACGTTCGTTGATGTTGTTGGGTTCTCCGGGTACCGAAGTCGGAATGATCAAGAGCGAGTGTCGTAAAATACCGAATGAATGGCACGGATGCGCAATGTTTGGGGCTACTTCGAGTGATCCGAGTTTATTGCTTAAGTTCCTCGGAGTCCTGCGTAGCCGAATGATGGGGCGTGACTGAGCGAGTGAGAGAGAGGAAGAGGGGGGAGGGCGAGAGAGGGAGAGAGAGAGGGTGCTAAGATAATGTAAGGAAGAGAAAGAAGTAAGGAAGGAGAAGATTTGTAGAGGTAGAAGAGCTGAACGGAAAGACCGGCGCATTCTCAGCAGAGCCGTGATTGAGTGAACTTGTACGTTATTGTTGTCGTTATTGTCGTTACTCTGGAGAAGTTGCTGCATTGTGGAAACTCGTCGTTGTCTTTGTTAATGAACTGTTATTGTTATCGTCGTTGTTATTTATGTTGCGCGTTACTCGTTTTACCACGGAATCTCGTACGATTTTCGAAAATAATCCCCATAATATTAATTACGCATAAACCGTTATCACAAAATTCTAAACTCGGTTCTATCAGTTTTTGGCGGTTATTGCTGTTTTCCAAAGCGTAAGACAAGATTTTACGAATAATACGTCGAATGGACAGAAATGTTTAATGTATGAATAGTAAATTCACCAGTAAATATATATTCGTTATAATTTCGACACACACAAACGCATCTTAAAATATAAATTTAAACTAGCAATACTTCGTTCAAACGTACGGGACGTCGTTAAGACGACTGCTAACTGAAGAGATGAAATGTGAAACAAATTTCAAAGCAAAAACAAAATGGCATCTGCGAGACATCTGTAGATGTATAAATAGAACAATCGTATAAACTTTACTTTGAAAAGTTCTTTTTATATAATACTTATAATATTTATATTTTAATAATACTGAATAATATTTAAATTTTCCTACATTGTAGTTTCACAAAAGTACACCAAGATAACAACATTTGAAGCCCCGTATTTTACAAACAAATTCGAACATGCTAAAGATGATTTAAACACGACTCAAGTAATACTTGTTACGTAACTTTACGCCACAAGCGTCTCGGTATAGACGAGATATTCCTGGCTCGAACGAAACGAATAGAAGTTCCAGAATCGAGCCGTGTGTCTAGAAAATTGCTCCCAGAGTTCAGCGAGCCGTATATAAAAATTCGAGAATAGAAAAGTGCTAACTCGATCGTCCGCTCGCAATTTAATTATTAGAATCTCAGTTTCCCTGAAATAGCCGCGATCGTCTGCGAAAACCGGTCGATTCGACGCCGAGCGTTCCGACGTGGCGTCTCGTAGAGCGGTATAATTGTCTCCAGCATGATAAGACGGAAGTTTAGGCGAAACTGCGGCGCGACCGGCCGCCGGAGCAGCTCAATGGAACCGGTTCATGAATGTTCAAATGGTCTTTCTAGTTAAAACGTCGTCGCCAAGGGTGGCACGCTCAGTTAAAGCCGGGGCCGCGTCTTCGTAGCCGGGAAACCGCGACACCCTAACTGTAACCGAGACCAGACCGAAATCTCGTTAACTCCGAGACTCGAGGTATTTCGATCTGATTTAAACCCGGGGATCTTCCTCTTCGCGGAGGTTCTTGCGTTCACGGAACTTTCGACGCTTTAAATCGCGGCCCGACGAGCTACCCGAACGTGTTCCCGTTGACTCTCGGAGGCGCGCGATCGATGGGTTCGTTAGGTCGACGCATCGATCTATTCTTTGAGGATCGGCGGTCGCGCGGGGCGTCAAGGCGCCATGAAATTCCGCTCAAAGGCTGACACCTGCGAAATTAGGTTTTTCCGCGGTCTGCGCGGTGTCCGAGCGGGTCCAAGGGACACGATCGAGCCGTCAACGCGTCGATAAACGCAATTACCAACTCTGAGACTAGACCGGCGCATTAACGGCAACGGCCAGAAGCAGACCGAACCTCGTTAACCTCCAGTCAGAGTGCGAGCTCCCGCGACAGGCACGTTGGTTACCCACTTATTTACTTACTCGAAGGTGGTAAAAGCGGCCATGCCCTCCCCCCCGCCCCTTAAAATGGACCGCGACGTCTGGCCGATATCTCTCAGAGCCCGACGAAATCTAGCTGGAAAAATGTCTACATCCTCTCCGCTTTATATTCCGGAAACGGAATGGACGTGGTAATTAATAGACTGCGGAACTTTATGCAAATTCAAGAAAATTGCGGTAGAATTTCATTTTCCTCGTTGATGGACTCGAAACGTGCAACGGAATGTTTATTAAATTTCAATTAACTTTCCGTTTCGCTGCTTGCCGGAGACTTTTACGTCGCGGGAATATTCGTTGCGCGATAATTAATCTGGCGCGATCAACAACGCTGGGGAATCGTACACGGGTGTCTGCCGGCTCTTGGACGGTTCTCGGCGACGTTCTCGCCAGCCTCGCGTCATTGTCGGATTTCGATCTGCGACAGAGAAGCTAATCATTTCGATACACAGCTTGTAAACAAAAATGGACGATCTGGGAAGAGGAGACGCGATTATTCGAGCATCGTAGCTCATTTTTATCGTTGCCGAGATAAAATTATAGAAACGAGGTGCGAGGCTCTTCTCAAGGATCTCCTCTTCCCAAATTGTCCATTTTTGTTGACGAACTGAAGGAAAATTAGGGAGAATTTACTGTAATTTTAACGATGCACTGACTTTGATTTCTTGTCTCGCGAGGCTTCGATTTTAAAACGACGACATTCAGGAAATTGCCAGCTTTTACACAGCTCACGATATATATATATATAATGATAATGATAACGTAGAAGTAATTTTATTTTACTTATTTTCCTTTATTTGTTCGTTCCGCATCGTTCTTTTCCGTTTCCTTCATTCCCCGTGCTTTCGTTTTCTTCCAATTTCCTTCGTTTTGCTTGTACAGTAGAACTCCATTTATGCGAACGAAGTTTTCGTCGATATCCGATTTCGTGAACAGACGTAGGATTGAATCTGCTTATCCGAACGTGAACTGTGGTTATTTGAACGCAAAGTTGCAAGTAGTGGGGATACTCGGCGGATTCATATTATATGAACCTTACCCGGCTATGCGAACTGGATGTCTCTCGCTGAGTTCGCATAAATGGAGTATTACCGTAATTTGTTTTTCATCATTTATTCCGCTCTCTCCCGTTTTATCCTTTTCGCTGTTGGTTTCATTTACATCGCTTTTTCCCCTCCACTAAGTTTTCTTTTTCTTTTCTTCTTTTTTTAGGCGATGTTCGTTCGCGATTCTACATATTTCGTTCGTTTAGTTAGGAAACAGAGCTATTCCACGTATCGTGCGACATTTACATTCATTGTAAGAAAGACACGCAACTCCACTAGGAATACCTTTTTTCTACTCTTTACTAGGAATACTTTCTGGCGTAGATAAAAATGGCTTTTTCATTAATTGTACGCGTTCGCCAGAAACGATTGAGTTGCACGTTTCAAGCGTCGTTGATTGCTAGAAAAAGCAGCCAACTACAAGTAAGGAAATACGACTAATACAGTAATTTTTCCCTAATTCGCGCTGAGATTGCGCATAAAATTGGACAATTTGGGAATAGGAGATACGATTATTCGAGCCGTACGGCTCGTTTTTATAGTTACCGATTGCCAACAACTGTAAAAATATAATCGTATATATAATAATCGTATCTCCTCTTCCCAAATTGTCCACTTTCTTGCACAATCTCAGCGTCAATTACGGAGAATTTACTGTACACCCAGTACATGTTGTAACATGCATGTTCAGACTCTGATGTCTTGTCTCGCAGTGCTTCGATTTTAAAAGGAGGATATCCGGATCAACCGGGTACTGTCAGCTTCGAGGACGGACATAAATACTGCGGCTACTTAAGCCCGCACCGGAACTGCAATCTAATATTTGCCGGGGACACGAGCAGCGAGTGCTTAAACTACGTCGACAAACTGATCGGATTTCTGGTTAAACTGTTGGTCATCTACGGCCCCGCGGGGTCGGTTCCCGCGCCGTGCACCTGGCCTGCTAACTACCTACGGAACTGCAACTCTAATTGTTTATCCGGATCGGCGTCTCGCAGAACGGTCCGTCGAAGGTCGTGCAGGACGAAAAATTGTGTCATGATTCTCTTCAGTCCTGCATCAATTTTCCAAATTTGAGAAACCTAGAACCACCGAACCTTAAATAGGCTGCGATTCTCGACATCTTGGAACTGGTCATCCAACTCGAAGAGCCTTGTTTCAACTCTCGCTGGTCGTTCGTATCGTACGCAGTAACGGAAGTGTAGTTTGCGGAACATAGCCGCAAAAAATTGGCAGGGATCGAAGAACGGTCCGTCGAAGATCGTGCAGGATGAAAAATTGTGCGAAGATTCTCACCAGTCCTGCATCAGTTTTCCAAATTTGAGAAACCTAGAACCACCGAACCTTAAATAGACTGTGATTCTCGATATCTTGGAACTGGTCATCCAAGTCGGAGAGCCTTGTTTCAACTCTCGCTGGTCGTTCGTATCGTACGCAGTAATGGAAGTGTAGTTTGCGGAAAATAGCCGCAAAAAATTAGCAGGGATCGAAGTGTTGTTCGCGCACCGACACTGCGACCGTTGTTCGGTCTACGGGGGTTGTAAATTCCCGACTCTAATTTGACAATGTGGTTCGCGATGCTCTGTGCCCACTTAAAGTAACAGAGCTGGTAGTGAAGGGTATTGACTGTTGCACTTTTTAACAGAAATAACGACTTTAATTTAGAAGACTAGTTATAGTACATGGAGTGTTTTCGGTCTGTGTGGTGTCGAATGATTGTTGAAGACTATCCGCGCCTCGCGATGTACCGGCCTTTTTATTGAGGAAGCTTCTTTATGAAGTTCCCCCTTCCCGGATAGAGACGTGCACTGATTGGTTTTTGCCGAAAGTTATGTTTGTCCAATCAGTGCCCTTTTAAATTTTTGCAACTGCCCGAGAACGACTGGTCTCGGAGAGGACGTGATTGTTTTATGGGTTGAAAAATGCGGATAGTTGTACTGGCATGAAACGTTCTACGAGAACGGAACACGAAGAACGGTCCGTCGAAGATCGTGCAGGACGAAAAATTGTGCGAAGATTCTCACCAGTCCTGCATCAGTTTTCCAAATTTGAGAAACCTAGAACCACCGAACCTTAAATAGGCTGCGATTCTCGACATCTTGGAACTGGTCATCCAACTCGAAGAGCCTTGTTTCAACTCTCGCTGGTCGTTCGTATCGTACGCAGTAACGGAAGTGTAGTTTGCGGAACATAGCCGCAAAAAATTGGCAGGGATCGAAGAACGGTCCATCGAAGATCGTGCAGGACGAAAAATTGTGCGAAGATTCTCACCAGTCCTGCATCAATTTTCCAAATTTGAGAAACCTAGAACCACCGAACCTTAAATAGGCTGCGATTCTCGACATCTTGGAACTGGTCATCCAAGTCGAAGAGCCTTGTTTCAACTCTCGCTGGTCGACTGTATCGTACGCAGTAACGAAAGTGTAGTTCGCGGAAGATCGCCGCCAAAAATTCGCAGGGATCGAAGAAAAGCTCGAGCGAAACGTCTTTCAAAACACGGCCTCGTTATAATAATTTCGAGAGGCTGGAAGAATCGCGGGACTCAGCTTGGCGGCGCCTCTAAGACACGGGATACGGGGATCGAATCGGAACGACCTTAAAGTTTCTTCGGGGAGAGGAAGTCGGAAGACGGAGCCTCGGTCTTAGACGGAATTGCTCGTAGAAACGACGAGACCTTGGCGGTATTATTTCGCTTCGAATTCAGTGAAACTCGTTTCGTACTCGAGTCGTCGCCGAGTTCGGGCCACGGTGTTCTCCTTGCCTCAACAAATCCCGCAGGAGGATATTGGGGAGGATAGAGCGTCGCCTCGCCTCGCCTCGCGTCGCCTCGCGTCGCCTCGCGTCGTATCGCGAAGGGTTGCGTTGGAAATTCCAAGCGGGCCGGAATGCCTCTCTGTGTACACTCTCTGTCGCAGACGAGAGGGAATACCACCCTACCCTGTGCTCTCGCGTCCTCCCCGTAGCTCGTTACCCTAAGCCGAGGTGTGACCTCCTATTAGACGCGTAGGCGCTATTTACTCGGCCGAAAGTCGAGTTACATCCACGATTGGCCGATGAACTGATTTCAAGCGACCTTCCACGCGATACGGAGGCAAATCCTAATTTACTCGGCCCTTTCACTCGTCCCTTCGGCCTGTCACCCTGCGGCCTACGAAGTTCGACTCTCAAAGGATGTCGCGTTCGTCTTACAACCGATCAGAATCGCTTATCCTGAGTCTCGGTTGCACTCGGTTTGAGATTGTCGGGTTGCAAGATTGCTTTCTAGTCTCATAGTTTTTTTTCCTAGTTCTTTTCAGTAGTTCGTAGTTTAATATGCTGTTTTCAGTTTTAATATTTTGCCTACGAGAGCTAATTTATAGTTCCTGGTTTCTTTTGCAGACAATTCTCTAGTTGATAATCTCTTCTTTAGAGCTTACCTTAGACTGTAATTCGTTTTGAGTCACTTGCCTAATTTCAAATTAATTTTTGAGATCCAATCCCTTTTTTAAAGCTTGCGTCAGGTTGTCCTCTAGTTCTGGTTCTCAAGTCTCGTTTCTTAGCTGAACCAGTTTCCAGTACGTTTCCTAGTTGAGCCAGGTTTATAATACGTTTCCTAGTTGAACCAATTTTCAGTATGTGTTCCAATGGACCCAGTTTCCAGTATATTTCCCAGTTGAACCAGGTTTTGGTACGTTTCCTAGTTGAACCAGTTTCCAGTACGATTCCCAGTTGAACCTAGTTTTAGTACGTTCCCTACTTGAACCAGCAGGTTCCAGCAGGATTCCTGGTTAAACCAGGTTCCAAGAACCACTTTTCAAGAACCAGTTTCTTCCCGAGCATGTAAGATAAATCAGGACTCCGCAAGGGGATAGGCATAATTGTCCCAATAAATTGTACGGAACGACCGTAGTAAATTATCAAAAATCTTCCGCCTTACCCGGTCAATTTCCATAAGCCGAGGAACTTTCATCTTTCAAATAAAAGTCGTCCGAGACAGTGCTCGTAAAATGAAGTCTTCGCATCGCTGAACCGTGTTTCATACGGTTCGCCGTGGTTTTTAGCGCACTCGCGACCGAAGAAAAAAAAGTCCGCGTTGCAATGACAGCCGGACGCGACCGGAATCTCTCGCCACGTTGACGAGGAAATGACGTTCCTAGTCGAGGGCGCGGACATTTTTTTCCCTCCTCGGCTGGGCAAACACGCCGTTCGATTATACAAATTTCGAATCTTAACGAGGGTGGGCTGGCGGCGGTGGTCGCCGGGGGAGGAGACCATTACGGGCCAGTCGTTTATCAACGGTACCCACATTATACACTTGACTCACGACCCCGTGGCGTGTCCCCTTTCCGTGGATAATATCACCATTATGGACAGTCGATCCTAGATAAGAATTTAAGGCGTGCTCGACGGCAAATGTTTTCGAGCCTGCCTTCTCGCGGTGCATTAATTCTCGCGTATCAACGGGAAGATGGACTGCTCTGCCAGCGATAAACGCCGTCGCTTTCTAATTAACAGGACCGGTTGTCTGCCTCAGCATCTTGCCGATTAATAATCCGGCCGATGGGTCCGGCATCGAACGACATTCCATCGAAAGCAATTATTTTGTAACGTCTGCCAGAAATTTCTTCACCCATTTGCATCCGCAAACGGATCAAATCTCGCGCAATTATAGTCGACTACCATCGATCGGTTAACTATTTTTAAGATTAAAACGCGACGCCGTTAATGCACGATAGCTCAAATTCACGCTCGAAGGACGTGATCCGAGATACGCTGACTACCATGTAATCGGACTAGTGTAACGTTTGTTATTATTATTTATTGTATGCGGGTAACGAATCGTTAGTCTAACATTAGCCTACAAATTTACAATTTACAATTTTATTCGACAGTTTCCTGTCTAAATTGGAATTTAAGTGAAAACAAAAATATATATTCGTAAATTTTAAGCTATTTTGAATAGTCAGAGGTCATCAAGGGTCATCGACGATCAAATAAAGAAATATAAACGATTCTGAAAGAAACCGTGTATAGTGTTTGGGTTAGGCAGCATGCTCGTTATCGTCTGCTTTTTGCAGCACATTTTAGGTACAGCCTTTTAACCGGCTAACTGGTTAGAAGGCATTACCTTCGCAAAATCGCGATCGATCGCCCGGTTACCAAGAGAATCGTTATTTAATGCCTTCCCGTAGAGATATTTGAACTTTCTAGAGGTCCAATTAAAGCTCAAGGAACGTAGTTTAATCTGTCCAGACCGCGAATTGTGCAGAGGCGATTATACCGAAAGCATTCAGCCCAGAATTTCAGGAACTTGGCAACGATCGAGTGCCTCGACGTCGAAGCGACTTTTTTCTTTAACTCGACGTCGTCCCCGTTCGGTGCACCCTTCCACCGTTGATCACGCGAACGAAATATCAATCAAAGGTAGCCGCTGCGCGATAATCGCGGTTTCGACGAATATGAATACATTTACTCGGCCGAAGAAACCGGTTGCCGCATTTACCTGCGCATTACGAGCACGACAGCGATCTTTGGGAACAGTGTTTTCGGGTCGAGCAGTGCCCGACAGTTTAATGGACGCCCGTGTACCAATCGAATTTCACAATAAAGGGTGGCGGAACCAGTTACTGTGGGTAGCCAACTACATACTGTGCCTTTGGTTTGATTTCAAGCATCGTTAACTTTATGATTACGAAATTTTATAACTTTTATTCTTTATACATATCAAATTTTGTTATTTAAATTCTATTAACTATTTGATTGTTCGTTAAAGTTAAACATATGAAAGACGGAAGTTCTTAAAATACCACAAAAATTATTTCAACCATTTGATACTGAATTCGCGAAAAGTTTAGAGCTTTGAGCCTTGAGCTATCGAGCTTTTTGAGCTTTGAGCTTGTGATCCTTGAGCTTTCGAGCTTGTGAACCTTGAGCTTTCGAGCTTTGAGCTTGTGATTCTTGAGCTTTTGAGCTTGCGATTCTTGAGCTTTTGAGCTTTTTGAGCTTTGAGCTTGTTATCATTGAGCTTTCGAGCTTTTTGAGCTTGTGATCTTTGAGCTTTCGAACTTTTTGAGCTTTGAGCTTATGATTTTTGAACTTTCGAGCTTTTTGAGCTTTCGAGCTTTTTAAGCTTTTAATCGTAAACATGTAGAATATTTACAATCGTGGTTTAATAAATACATGGATATGAACACCATTTAAAACGGATTAACTTGTCTAAGATTGGTTGAGATGGTAAAAGGGCTAATTTGCTCGACAAATATTCTTCTAATCGTCAAGTGAATTTTCCATCGTCCCAGAAAAATTAAAATCGTCTGGTTCAATATTAAAAAACTTATTCGATTAAAAATTTGTTACAAAATATAAAATTTATGAAAAATTTACTCTCAGTATTCTCAGAGGGGGCACGGTAATTGAAGGACAGTATTCAGGAAGAGAGCACAGTAACTAAAGGGAGGGAGCACAGCCATTGAGGCACAGCAGCTGATCCCTGTAGATCATAGGTACACAGTAACTGGCTCCAGAACATTTTTACTCTTTCTCCTAACATTAAAAATAGATCCGATACACCTATCATGATTAAATTTCTACCAATAAAAGAAAAACTTTGAAATTTACCTTCAAATTCTTAAGAAATTGCTAAAGTTGTTTTAAGTAACGAAAACTGCTCGGGTCTACAAAGGGCACAGTGATTGGTTGCTCTACCATCACGATCGAAAATTACAGAAAATCGCGTTCGTTCGCCGGTACTCTTCGATCCCGGTTAAATATTAAACGCGATCGATGCTCACCTTCGCCGCGGGCTTTCAAGGTCCCGATAATTCCAGGCGGAGCCCTTCGGCTGCCCCATTTGCGAGTTCGAATAAATTACCGGCTCTCCCGGCCGAAACAATCCGGCAATTCTCGTAATTAGTCCCGGCAATGGTCGCATTTCCTTTCGCCAGAAAAGTAATCAAACTTGCTCGTTCGGTCCCGTACGCCCCCACCCCGCAACGGTTCGCCGGCGAGCAGGTGAGCGCTTGCACCGTCGTAATCAGAAAAGGCCGAGCTCTCCACGACACCTTGCAGGTTTTTTGCGTGCCCGCCGACGCCGCAGGATCGATTGCCGTCTGTGCGCGAGTCTGTTCGTCGAACGTGCCCGGCCGGTTACCGCGGCTTTAATCCCGCCGATAAGGATCCGTAATCCTTCGATTAGTTTTGCGCCGACTTATACGGCCAACATAGAGTTCACGCGGCCCTGTGACCCCGCGATCCGGAAACCGCCCGCTGAATTTAGGCGGCGCTAATGATCCGCGGCGGTTCTCGTTTTCAGGCCTCCTCCGGGACCGATCGGGAACAGTTTGGCAGTGACAAACCAATTGTCCACAAACTTCTGAAGATTACCTACGGGATCGTTTTTTTCACCATTTTCGAAGACGCGATTACTAACCTTCGATGCTGTTTAAATTCTCGAACGCAGACGTTTCTTTTCTCCAGAGTATTTTGATTCTACAGAACCTTTTTTTGTTTCGTGGAAATTAAGCGCGTTCACTCGTGCCAAAATTTCTAGCAACATTCACTAATTGGAAAAGTTCACGAGCGTATCACTCGTTCGTCGCGAATTGCAATCTATTACAATATACTACAACAACGCCGATATATTAATTAAGCTGAAAACGGCAAAATGGCAGGTTCGACAGCTCGACACATTCGCGTTATATCATGCAATGCAGTTAGTTTTGTGTTCACATTGTTACCTCGTTAAGTGGCCGAGTGTCAACTCCAAATAAATTCCCGCGATATCGAAGCCATTTAATCAATAAAACCGAAGCTAGCAAGTTTAAATGTACCATAGTAAATTTTAGTTGAATTCTTCGATATTTTAAAAGTCCTCGGAACATTCGGTTCGTGCAATATATTACAAGGATCATGAATTTCAAAACCTAATTAAACAACAGCGTTAACGTCGTGCAAGCCCTCAACTTGTTCAGTTGCATTAAATATATTCCCACTCATTCCTGTGAACCCGCGATGGTGTACGATTATTGAAAATCATATTAAGTTGGCCAATAAGTCGTTGCGTTTTTTCTCATAGATGACAATACAGAAAAACGCAATGATTTGTTGGCCGACCTAATACAGTAATTTCTCCCGGAAATGCCAAAATTCGGGTTGCTGTGAATTTCTCTGTGCTAGATGCGGAAGATCAACACAAAGTGGTTTGCTTGGGTGTGAATCGGATAAGAAAAACCACGCGGAGTTCAAGGTACGTGATATTTAACGCTCGGATTGTCCACAAAAATGGACAATTTGGGAAGAAGAGATACCATTATTCGAGCCTTGCGACTCGTTTTTTATAGTTACCGATTGTCGACAATTATAAGAACGAGCTGCAAGACTCGAATAATCGTATCTCCTCTTCCCAAATTGTCCATTTTTGTGCGCAATCTGAGCGTCAATTAGGGAGACATTACTGTATCTGGCGTCGACTCGTGGCGTGTGGCCTCCGAATTGCCTTCGAATCATGCAAAAAATTAGAAATAAAAGATTTAAGTCATTTTATTCCATCATATTAATGTACGCCGGAATTGCTGGCCGCTGCCTTTTTTGCCGACCGCCCCGAGTTTCAATAAAAACGAGCCGCGAGGCCCGAAGAATCGCGACTTAGCATTCTCGGATCTGCCGGTTTCAATTCCGACCTCGAAGCATTTCTCGGAGAAATGACTGTAGTACAGCAATTTTCAGTTTTGTCGCGGAAACGAAAGGAAACAATGACACCTCCGTGGAATTCCTTCGTTCGCTCGGAAACAAAAGTGAAGTCGTCAAGGGTGGCGGAACAAGGGTTCCGACGATCGATATTCTCGATGGCATTAGCAAAAGGTTAGAGGACGAGCCGATATTCCGGAAGACGACGAGCCGATCGACTCCCGACGAATAGCGCCTGGCTAATTTTCTAATTTCCAGCTCTTGCGTTCCAATTCGTCGGCTTATATCCCATTAAGTTCTGCCGCAGCCGCCCTCCCCCCGCCCCTAGTTAATGTCTAATCAGCCATCGGGCTTAGACGATCCCACCGCCTACAGTCTAGCGACAATCTCCACATATCCGACTGCTCTCCTGCCTCGTTAATCCGTAACTTTCGCGAGAGGCAGCCTCGGAGCACGATTCGGCCGTCGATAATTGTCTCGATCGAGCCCTCTTCGCCTCCAATCAACGCTGGAGTTGTTAGACCGCTCGGAATCGCTGATCCCACGATTTTCCTATCGCGATTATCGATAATGGAACGCCGTAAATAAATAAATAGGTAGCACGCATATTTCTCTTCCCATCGGCGTTAGAAATGATTCACGAAAGATTGACTGTCGCGTCAATCGCAAGCGGACGACAGTATTAGTTCGGCCAGAAGCTAATTTGGGTCGTGAAATATTCGGCAAATTTTATTAGTAATGCATCAATAGTGATCACTCGGTTACACAGATTTACAGAAAATTTACTAGCAGAAATTGCTCGCATCGATTCTAGGAAATATAAATTAAATATCAAATGCTTGCTTTCTTCGATAAACATAATAGATTGGAAATAATACATCGACTTTTCTAAAGTCTTTAAATCTTTCTGCTGTTTTAAATTTGTTCGCAGTATATTTGTTAATGTACTTATTTCGTACGCGTTGGCTTTTTCGATAAATCTTAATGAAACGCGTGAAAATTTCAACTAATTCCGAGCAACCACGTAGTTCGATCAACAGTATATGCTCTCACAATTTATACTCTGGATCCGAATATGTGATCGTAGATGCTATTCGTCAATCGAATAAACATTTATGTAAGCTCGACAAAAAACTCTGTACGAACGTTACACGCGTCGCTCGAATCGTAACGGACAGATCGCCGGTGATATCTGTGACGTTTTAATACGCGAAGAGGTCGAACTACTTTTGAGTTGTGAATTTTTGGGCGTCGCGATTCGGCGGCTAACGTGTCGAAAGCTCTGAATAGCCGAATTAGAGCGCGGTGAAACAAACCATAAATATTTGTTGAGACTTAAACGGCGGTATATCACGGCAGATGTTCGCGAATATATTTGATCGTTCTTCCAAGCGGGGGAACAAGCGGCGTACCGGATAGAATAATAAAAATTCGCTCTTAATTTATCGTGACACGTCGAAAGTCGCCGGGCTGAATATTTTATGCCTAGGCGGCAGACACGCTTATCCGCGCGCGAGTATATATCTCTTCAACAGGCCCGGCAGATCCATCCTCCATCCGGATTGTCTTGCCTCTTTCGGCTGAATGCCGTTCGCTCGGCTTTCACATAAATTTCGAGAGTGTACAAGTGGCCCGGGCTATTGTCCCGGCGAATTAACCGCACGGGCTTCGATTTCATCGAACGCCGAAACGCGGAATGCTCTGGAATGATTTTCTGTTAATTAACCCACCACGGTCAACAGACGGACATTTCGGCGTTCGGCCAATCCCGAAATTTCGCGACTCGGAGTTATCCACCGAATCCACTCCGCGGATCCGTTTTATAAGATAGTCGTTCGACGGGTTCGAATTAAATTATGAAAATAACAAGATTTCGCTCTGATCGAGGTTTAGGAACTAAATTGGAGTGTAATAGTTAATATAGACGCTATAATAATTCGCCAATTGTGACAAATATAAGTCGAATAGAAACTTTCTTTCTTTAAGCCTTTGGACTCGATCGGCGACTCCGAGGTATCGATAAAATTATACAATTTAACATTGTTTTCTGTATTTTATGAATTTATTAAAAATGCGAGCGCAACATGTGAGCAACTGTTCGATTTTACAAGCGAAAAGAAAAATCGCGAAGGAATAGAGATCTTTGAGTGCGAGCGATCAATAGTAGTAGTTCAATAATAGAATTAAAAATATTACATATATTCTATCAATATTTTAATTGCCTTAAATTGCACGTACTCCTTCTCTTGTCATAGAGGCAGAAATAATAATTTCACCAAGTCGGGAGCAATGTATTCCCGATGCTTCTAATGTTTTTACTGCTTCAAACTGTGCATTTCTGCCAGAAATGCGTACAATCAATTGTCAAACCATAGCTAAAGAATTTTCCATAATTGCCCGCACGGGAACAGCAGCTCTGACTTTAAATTGCTGAACCATCTCGGGATAGTATAGCAACTTCTCCCTAAAAGGCGCGGAGCTCGAAATTGAAAACGGTAATCGTCAATAGCTGTAAAAACGAGCTGCAAGGCTCGAATAATCAACCATAATAATCCTCTGTCCAAGTTGTCCATTTTCGTTTACAAGCCGAGGTTGTTTGTTTACAACCGCAGCTCCGTGGTTTTCGCTGCCTGACTCACAGTCGAACAGACCATTTTGTGTTGTTTTTCGAGAATTCGAGGAGCTGCGTCGCGTGCCGGATAACGCGCTCGATCGACTCCGAAATTATATAGGCGTGGGACTAACACAGGGAAATTCACAGCAACCCGAAATTTCGCATTCTAGGGGGAATTTTCTGTATAACTCAAGATTGAGATTAGACAATTGTGCATTCACAGCTTCGGAAGTAGCGTCTCATATTCCTGTACCGCGGAAAGTAACGGTGGGTCGTGGATCGGGGCGCGAGAGGATGAGTCGCGCTTGTTTAACCCTAGAAAGATAACCATATGACAACGTACGTAAATGATAACCATACGCTTCAGAGGCGCATGCTTTTCTAAGGCGTCAATTTTATACTAACAATGGATATTTATTTAAGTTAATCTAGTCATTTTAAAGGTTTGGCATTATTGGAAAAATAAAATGCATTTATATTATATTTTTTTATATTTTAAGTAATTTTAAACTTAAATCACTAGACCTCTATGAAAAATTAACAAAAATCAACAGTCTTTCGCAGGCGCCTCTGCGACGTAGGTTATCTTTCTCGGGTTAACGGGTTAATAAGGAAACGTCGATGGCCTGTTGATCAAGCTCCGCCCAGTCGCAGCCTAAACACGGGAGCAAGAGAGAATCGTGACTCTCTATCTATCTTGCTCTGTCTCTCTCTCTCTCTCTCTCTCTCTCTCGCGTGCGCGTACTCTCTCTCTCTCTCTCTCGCTCGCTTGCTCTCTCGCTCTCATCGAAACGACGGGAACAAATAAGAGGTTGTTTGGCAGTTACTTCGGCGTCGATGGGCGGAATGAAAAGGATCGGAAGGGTGAACCAACCGGTCTCTCCGGGAGCTGCGAGCCGAGCAATTAAACGGGATTCCTTCGATCGTTTGTCTCGGCCGGGTAACTGGAAACGAACCTCCCGTCTCGGAAAATAGAGGAAGATCCTTGCCTCGTAAAAGTATGATGAAGAGCTGGGCGAAGAGGAGGAACGCGCGCGAGCGGCGAGGAACGGGGGATCGATTATATCCCATCCGGCCGAGTCGGTAAATAACGATCTCTCGGCGCTTCTTACGATGTTGATTGTAATCTTTTTCCCAATCGTGATCTTCCGCACGGCCGTCCATCGATGCGGCGCAACGTGACCCATAAACAATCCTTTATCGCGATTCTTTTCACGCTTTTTACCAGCGATCCCACGTTCTCTCTTTCTCTTCCTCTCTCTCTTCCTCTCTTGCTCTTCCCGGAGAAAGAACTTCAGGAATTTATCTCCGTCGACACTTGCCGATCTCGCTTACGACTCGTCCATTCCTGTCTCCATTCGAAATATTATTGGCTGCCGTTAAACGTCGTTCGCAGTTGCAGTCGCTTTCTGGGCGAAAAAAAATTGTTTGCGATTCCTTGACTGCGCGACGTTCATTTTTTAAGTCTTTCTCGTACTTTCGAAGTATCAGAAATTTACACAGTTGTACCGAAACGGATACATTTTGTTCTGCTTCCGTGAGAAGGTCTTTGGGAAGATTAATCCTTTGATATACCATTTCCTACGCAGTTATTGCGATTAGAAACTTTTCGATTGCAATAATCTCTTAGAAGGGAAAGAGAATCGATGCTTATCGCGTGCCTAAATTTACTTGAATGCTTAAATATAATATTGAATTAATATATGTCGAAGTACGACAAAGGGTTAAACGAATGTAGAGGCATCAGCGTTTAAAATGAGAGCAAGTAGGACATTGGAAGATCGGTTTGCACAAAGTGACAGGTGTTCGAAAGATCGAGAAATATTCGGTACAATTTGGCGACTCGACGGAAACCGATTGAATCAGACTGAAAACTGCCGATGCTTTATGCGGACGCAAATTGCTGCGGTTTGAATAATAGAGACGCGTTAAATAGGCCCGGAATTCAGTTCATTATGATTTCCCGCGGGTTCGAGCCGAAATTGAATCGAATGAAATGAAAACCTCGTTAAAATGCCTGAAATTCCCTATGACACCGAATTTTCCGCAATTCAACTGCACTGAATGTTTAAAGATGATTAATTGCGGCCCCTGCAACGTCCGTGTATTATGAACAGCAGAACACCGGTCTATTGTGCGGCCGGCCCGTAACCAGAGATATTTTACTTTTCTCGCAGAAGCACATCGCACGCTATGCGGCCATTAGAACTGTTTAACTTGTTTACACATCAATGCCGATCGTTATGGCCATTCTCTCAATTTCTCTTCTAATTCTTGCACGTCGTTTAAATACTCCGCCATCGTTATCGTTATTACTGGACTGCGGATTTTTATGCGTAATAAAACTTATCGAAGTTGATCGCAAGAAACGCAAGTCGAACGAAAATGTCTTTCCTCTTTTAATAATTTCAATAAGTTCTATGTAATATCAAAATACAGTAAATTTTTGGTAATTTTTCTTCAGCTTTTAAACAAAAATGGACAACTTGGGAAGAGGGGATACGATTATTCGAGCCTTGCACCTCATTTTTTATAATTGTTAACAGTCGGCAACAGTAAAAACGAGCCGCGAGGTCAAATTGTCCACTTTTGTTTACAAGCTGACGAAAAATTTGTAAGAATTTATTGTATTCTCAAATTCTTCGTAATATCTCTAAAATTTCAGTTTTGCCAAAAATGCATAAAATCCGCGATCTAGTTATTATTATCGCTGTTGCAATATTCTTTGCAACAAAACGCCCACCTCCTCGGCCCAACAATAAACGTGCCTAATTTAAAAATCAATCGTGTTAGGTCCGCAGGTTGCCACCAGGATTTTCGTGGGTTAACTCGTTCCGCTTCCCATCGAACGCCGTGTGGAAACGGGAAATTGTTCGCGAACGGTTTCGCAGTTTTTGAAAAAAGATTTGCGAACCGTGCGGACGACTCCGCGCGGCGACGAGCGGGAAGCGCGTTCGAACGTCATGGATCGTCGGATTTTCCAAAGCGTTATCGAAAGAAACGCGTTTTCGAGTATTTTCCCGATGGCAGGACGGCTGAAACGAAAGCCCCCCACCCGGCAATATTGTCGATACAATTTCTCGTCACAAGAGAATTGTATCGCGTTATCGGATCTTCCGCGAAAAGCTGGGAAATAGCGCGCGGGGTCGGCTGAGCGGGGCCGGGCATGTGGGCTGCGGGATAGTAAAATTCACGCGTCGAAAAAGCTCGAAAAACGCGCTGCCCCGGAACTTACAGAGGCCCGAAGTGAAACCGAAAAATCGTTACGATCGATCCGTTCGCGAAAAGATTTCACGCGGGGAAGCACAATGTCCCTGATGAGATTACGATGCGGAAGAAATAACCGGCGTATGTTGTTCAAAACGGAGCAACTATTGGGTTGGCAACATTTGTTTGATTTGTTCAATGAAATAAAAAATTCTTTTTACTTGGAACGAAGTTTAATCTGTAATGTATTTTCCATTTTGTTCGATGACCTTTTGCCATCTCTCCGATAACTTGAAAATTCCACGCTCGTAGAAAGTCTGATCCTTTTCGGCCAAAAACTAAGTTAAGTGAGATTTTACAGCGTAATCGTCGTTAAAAGTTTTACCACGAAGGGAGTTGTCCAGGGATCGAAATAAGTGGTAAATCGATGGCGCGAGATCAGGGCTATATGGTGGGTGTAACATCAATTTCCAACCAATATCCATCAATTTTTGGCGAGTGGACAAAGACGTGTGCGGCCTAGCATTGTTCTGCTGGAAAATGACACCTTTACGATTGACCCATTCTGGTCGCTTTTCCTTGACCGCTGCATTCAATTTGTCCAGTTGCTAACATTCACGGATAATAAAAAATAACATAATAATAATAATAATAATAATAATTTTATAATATAACATTTACGGATATCATAAAAATGGGAGTGCGAGACATCTACAACGGAAATCGGCAATTACTTAGTTGCCAACCTAATATTTCAGGATTGCGGAAAACAATTCGAGCTTTTCACGGAAGTAGAAAGCATCGGTTTACCAGAGAACTTCTGTAAAGAATGTTCCGAAATGTACAATTCGTTTTGGAATTCTGTAAAATAGTGCTAGAGATTTTATTTCAGAAGATTTTACACGCATCCGTATTGTCGGACTCTTCTTACAAAACCATAAGTTTTCTCAAATTACACCGAACAGTTAGAATTTCCACGAGGAGTTAAAAGCATCGGTTCCCTAGACGGTGTGCTAAGGGAATTTTTAGAAAATCGGAATTGCTTGGAATCGTGGATAAAATGCTACAGATCGTGTTTTAGAAGCATTTTTTATCGAGAAAGTTATTCTCTTTTTAAGAGTCCGTATTACGGGAACTCTTAAAAAGAGAATAACTTCCTTTTAAACTTCCATCGAACAATTTCAGACGTAATCGTATAATTACGATCGAACTTCGCTTACAGGTAAGTTCGTTTGATCGTTCAATTATACGCGTTACTTGCGGCGAATGTTACAATAACACGCCTAAAAAATCGGAATAAATGTCCTACTGTTCCTTTTATATGCCGACATAAAACAGCCTCGCTTTTACTGCTCCGTAAATCTAGCGTTAAACGTAATTTAGCAAACACTGTCGTTTCCGGCTTCTTAGAACACGATTCGAGAATAAAATATTCGTGTTTCACGCGAACTCCGCAGTTTGCAATTATTTACCATAACACCGACGGACGTTCCGAAACTCGTGGAAGGGCCGTTTTCCGTTCGAAGGGCAAAACGCTTGGTTTAAAAGGCGAAAAAAAGAAGCAACCGCTTTCGCGCCAACTGTTCGCCGGAAACTGCGGCTTGATTAACGAGCCCGTTATTGGAGCTAGTTATCCGCAACAATGTTTCGAGCCGTTTGCCCGGAAACGCGCGGTGGAACGCGCGAATTGCATTCAACGCCGTGACGGAAAGGATAATGCGAAGACCGAGCGATTTTCCAATCGACTCAAGATCGGAGGGGAAATTTAATCTTCGGCTGGTGGGAGGACGAGGCTTTTTGTCGAGGTATCGTTCGTGCGGCTTGCTCTATCGGCGGCGACACCGGAATCGCCGATGAATTTATGCGAAAAGTTTCGCGGTCGGTATAAATCGTCGAGAAGTCGGGCGTACGCGTGAAAATTTCAGAGGGAACTTTCGGAAGATCGTTGAATGCTCGATAGCTTTTTATGATTAAAACACCATCGCGGCAACTGCGGCGAACTGCTGATAAATCGCATTCAGTGGTTCCCGGGCTATCTGCAAATTGAAATACGAGACGCTGCGAGCAAATAAATATTTGTTTCCTTTTTTAACCCTCTATGTCAGGATATCCTATCTACGACTCTCTACAGAGTATCCCGAAATTATGGTACTTCCAGGAAATTAGGGGTTCCTCAGGCCATTCGGAGTAACTTTTTCCTTAGCGAAAATGCAATCCACTGCTTCGTTTACGAGTTATTAACGAAAAACAGTGACCAATGAGAGGCAAGCTCGGCTGGCGCGAGACGGCCGAGCCAACAGCGCCAGCGGTCAAGCGGTCGAATCCCAGCTCAACTGGCGCGACGGTAGCCGAGCCATCGACTCCAGCGGTCGAGCGGTCGAATTCCAGTTCCGCTGATTGGTTCGGCCGCCTCGCGCCAGCTGAGCTGGGGATTCGACCGCTGGCGCCGTTGACTCGGCCGCCTCGCGCCAGCTGAGCTGGGGATTCGACCGCTCGACCGCTGGCGCCGTTGGCTCGGCCGCCGTCGCGCCGGCTGATCTCGCCTCTCATTGGTCACTGTTTTTCGTTAATAACTCGTTAACGATACCTCGGAGAAAAATTTTGTAAAGGAAAAAGTTGCTTCGAATGACCTCAGGAACCCCTCATTTCCCGGAAGCATCATAACGTTGGGACACAAGTAATTTATGAAGCTCAGAATTACCGAATATTAATCTCTAAGTATAAATCAACAACGAATTCATAAGGATTAATAAAAGTGAATTTACTCTGATATATGAAGCGAGATCTGAAAATTAAGCTGCAGAATCTCGTCGATGAAAAGAAAACAGCAGGAAAAAGTATGTTAATCACATTGTGGCTGACGGTGAAGTTACATTAAAACGCAATAACAAATCAATATACGCGGATATCATTTTATCGGTAGGCGGAACCGCTATATTTAGAACCGTATAATTAAAAAATAAATTTAATTTGCTGCTCGATAAATTACAGCAATTAATTCCACTGCCGAACAAACAATTTTTCCACAATTGCACGAGTGTGTTCTTGTGAAACCTTGATATAAGCATAAGCACAGGGAGACTCGATGAACTACTTTTCATCCTGCAGGCTCGGGAAAGAGCGCACTCTGCGCTAAACATCAGCGTCAGGGTGAAACATCTAAGAATCCCTCGGTTCGCTCTTGAAATAAATCATGATCACGATCTTGTCTGTGGATAAGAGTGGCGGGATGAGAGAGAAGAAAGAGAGAGAGAGAGAGAGGGGGGAGACAGTGAGAGAGGGTAAAGAGAAGTCCCGGAAATATGTCGAGAAGTTTAAGGAGACTGATCCCGGCTGGAAAGGCCGGAAGAGTTGACGTGAGAAGGAACGATGATATCGCGCGGGGGTCGGGAGGGGGAACGATCGAACAACGACGCTCTGAGAAATTTCAGTTTTATGGCCGGCTGAGAAATCGACGCTCGCGTTCCGCTGGCGTGAAAAATTACCGAGGAGTCCGCGGGATTCGGCACTGATCGTCCTTTCCAGACCTTCGATCATGCTCTCCCATCATCCTCCCCTTCTCCCCCTCCCCCATCGAATATTCGCCCATGTACCCGATAGCGAAGAAAAAGGGAATCGATTCGTGATCGTCCAGAACAATACCACATTTATCTCGGCGCTCTAATATTTATTTTGCCCTAATCGTTCTCATTTTCTTAACTTTATCATAGTGAAATATCCCGTTCTACTTTGTCTCGTCATGACCGCCCAAATCGACTGATCGACCATGATCGCCTAATCTATTTAAACGTCTACGGTCTACCCCGATACACTTGTCCGACCGCGTTAGGTGCATTCCACTTGTCCGATCATGATAGTATACATCCACTGTATTGCCACGATCATCCTAATATACTAATTCGAACGCAACCTGTCCCAAAGCATTTGTCTGGTCATGTCTGAGCTATTCTGCTTGTCTGTGTAGAACTGTCCTGTTCTATTTATACAGTTACCTCTGTCTACATTCTCTTTGTCTGTTAAACGCTGTCCCAGTTCGCTGTTCGATCATTGACTCGATCTACTCGTTGATAAACATTGCCACCAGTTTTAATACACGACGCAACATCCGCTTAAAATTTGTGCTGCGTTCGAAATTTAAACGAAAATATTAACGTTGGCACAGTAAAATAAACCAGCAAAAATCTGCGAGTATCTTTGGCGGGATTCGCGATTATTTTACTGCATCCAAATTAAAAACGAAAATGTCGATAGAAATTTAGAACAATTGTCTGGCCAGGAGTGTAATGTAACTCTATTCTACTCATAGAGTTACATCCGCCTCTGTTCTCTCTGTCTGCCAATGGCTGCTCTAATTCACTTGTCCGAACTCGACTCGATCTACTCGAAGCTGAATGTTGCCAACTATTTTAATAGGCAGGATAATATTCGCTTAAAATTTGTGCTACATTCGAAATTTAGGGAATTATTAATATCGGATATTGGAGGGTTATTTCTATTACCAAAGTGGTGTAATTGTTGTGACACAAGCGAGAGTCGATGTATCGGATGACAGCGTCCAGTCGTACGCACAATGGAAACCTTAGTCCTCGTGCAAACGACCAGCGTAATTTACGACTCTCCTTCGAAGAAGCTATTTTTGAGATGATAAGTTCCAAACCTTGACGACGCATGTTCGCGATAGAGTTTTTTAGAAATACCTCGATAGCAAACGGAGACCGTCATAAATTGGGAGAGTTTCCGAAGGGTACTCGAAGCGGACCCAGCGACCCAAGGGCCATGTGGTCCGACGCGGGTGACCCGAAGGAAAAGTTCCACACGTTGTCACGTCCAACTCGTTGTCCCCTCCGATCACCACGCCATTCCGAAAATACGCGAAGGGCGCAAGGAACAGGCGGTAAAAAGGACAAATGAACAACGCCGATTGAGAGGGCCCAACGCGTGGGGTTAGCCAATCAGGGTTGTTCAGGAATTTATCAAGGGCAAACGGCGAGTGTAAAAACGAATACTCGATCACTGCACCGCGACTCGTCTGAAGACAAGGTTCGCAGAAGAATAAAGAACTATTCCACACCGTACAACGAGTGCACAAGTCCTTTCGAACTATCCTACCCAAAATGTAATGAGAACAGAGTGACGATAGAAATTGTTATTTGCGCGTATCAAAATGCAGTAAATTCTCCCTAATTTTCTTTCAGCTTGCGAACAAAAATGGACAATTTCGGAATGGCAATTTCGATTTCCGAGGCTCGTTTTTATAATTACCGATTGTCAACAACTATAAGAACGTGCCACGAGGCTCGAACAATCGCACCTCCTCTTCCAGAATTGTTCATTTCTGTTAACAAGCCAAAGGAAAATTAGATATTATTATTATTAGGGGTTATTAGGTATTTAGTGTTATTATAAGTAATTATAATAATACTAATAGTATATAGTAATTACGTATCGCGCGCGAGATTTGCGCCGTGCTCCATAAAATTAGATATTCGATAAGAGGTCATCGAATACAACGCAATGAACCAATTAATGTCCGCAAGATTCTTAAGTGACACTCGTAATGGTTTGATTTTATTCAAATTGAGAGAACGAGGGTATCGGTATAAATTGAGAACAACAATTTGTAACAGGGTCGAAAGCTTCGGAACCGCCTTTTTAAGGTGCCCGGCCGGCGGCCACGGAAACCAAAGTGGAAGAAAGTTGCGGCGGGGTAGGCGAGGACACTAACAGGCTTCGCCTAACTCGGTTCCGGGGGCGATCGCGCCAGTTTTCTCGGTTATTATCGGTGTGCTCCGTGATCAGCGATAAATAGACTTATCGGGGAATCGCTTACGGGAGCAGCATCGCCTCGCCGGCCCGGCAAAAGTGTAGTAATACGTAAAACTAGCTCGCGGAGCGCCGCGAGCTCGTGCTTACAGAGTAGTCGGCGGGATCAAACACTGTTTGTAAACAGTTAAGTGGAACTAGAGGCGCGCTACCCGACGCATCAAATTGCTGCAACGCAATTGGCTGCAACTCGGGAACAACGGGATGCCGGGTAACTCGTTTGCTTGCACACGCGGCCCGCGATCAAGGAACTTCTCTCGAAAGCAAAAATCGAATTTTCAATCCTCGTAATTCCAAATAATTGCTCGCGCTGATCCGATACATTATTCAAACATTATTCAAACATCGCTGAATTAACTTCGGATTGAACCGGGAAGCGTCGCGCATCGGCGAGGCCGATTTTTTAAAACGGAGCACAGTGCTGTGTTTACCGTGCTGTTGTCTCGAATAGGATATTATGCGTTTATGACGAAAATTGATAGCTCCAAAATTGAAAAGATGAAAAATATTTGAAGAATTTAGAGGAATTGTTAGATCACGTTAATAAAATTATTGAAAGGAATAACAAATGTTCATGTGGCATCTTGTAACTGATGCTAGCAGTTCTTTTTCGTAGAAGTTATCAATCTATGTGTGATGTAATCTGTTGTAACGATTGTAATCCGCTGTGCATCAAATGCAAGAAACAGGAAACGAGATATTTCTTTCACCTCTCTAATAATTATACTAAATCAATTAATATCGAATTTCCCTCAAGTTACCACTCAGTTTCACTGTGAGCACACAAAATAGTTGCCAATCGGTAAGAAAACAAAGGGACTCGTTTCTCCGTTTTTTCGACGGAGGCACGCTCGTCGGCATAATCGTTCAGCCTATCGTGCAGCGACGATGACAGACACCTCGACCGGAAGTCACCTCGACGATGGATAAACTTTTGAATAATTATCGACGGCGAACGATGATATATCGGGGACAAGCTGATTATATATAGGTCTGGCCAGGCAGCCAGAAAATTGGAATCGGTTCGATCGGCTACCATCGCTGCCAATAATTCGCTTCGTTACCCAGCCGAGGGCCCTCGAGGACGTTCCCCGATACGTGTTCCAAGAGGAAGGTGACGACGGCTCGAGCATCGCCCGGAAAACGAGCCCGGCGAAATCACACGCCGGGCTGGACGCGGACGTTTTGGAAATTAGGAAAGTTAGATGGCCCTGTCCACGCCGCCCAACAAAAATTCGACCGTCGGCCGATGCCGACGATTGGAAAAAGTTACGCGTCGCTTGAATTCCCGTTTTCGGAAACGACTGCGTCGGAAGTTTGATCGGTCGCTAATCTCTTGGCATTTTTTTTCGCTGGAAAATTTACTCATTAACGAAGGATTTCTGTTTTATAATCATTGCCAGCGCGAAGACCGATCGGTCGCGAATTTCTTCGGATTCTTTCCGATGGAAAATTTAATTTGTATCAAAGGATTTTTATTTTATAATTATTGTCTGTGCAAAGATCGATCGGTCGCGAATTTCTTCGGAATCCTCCCGGTGGAAAAGTTAATCTGTAACGAAGGATTTTTATTTTACAATCATTGTCGGTCTAAAGACTGATCGATCACTAATTTCTTGGGATTCTTCCAGATGGATTTTTATTTTATAATTATTGCCAGTGTAAAAACCGATCGGTCACCAATTTCTTGCTCAATGGAAAAATGAATTTTTCGATGTTCTGACGTTTCTGAAAAAATACACACTGATAACCATAACGAGTCACTATTACCATAAAAATATAAATATGGTCACTCGATAACTTCGATAAAAATTAGCATTCTTAAACTTTCGTTTTTTTTTATTATGTGTAGCGTTTGATCGATTACTATTTTAGATGATTATTTCAATCGATTGATCACGATTTCTATTTCATGATTATTGCCAGCGTAAAGATGCTTCTCCGAGAAATTATTAGACGAACTTTCGAAGATGTCCGCGCGACTATTTTATATTTAAGGGACACTTCAAACTTTCGCACGTATTAATTACGTAGTAACACGTGAAACTGTGGGCATCTCGGCGTCGTGTTAATCTCTTCTAGCCCGTGAATTCAGGAAACCGCCCTTAACCCTTAAAGTACGGAACGGGACGCAGCTGAGCACTCCGTGTGGTCGATCCTTATTTAAAAGTAACAAGCGTTGTAGCCGGAACTTTCTATTCGCTCCGAAATTATTGAGTGGCTGCCGTAAATTTTAGCGCAGTCTTGCAACACATAGTTTCACACGGGTTTCCATGTTTCCGTTCGCTAAATGGAATAAACATTACTCCGTGAAATATACAAGAGCGCTCTGCGAGATCGCGAAGACGCATACGATTGGAAACATTTCGTTTCCGAATCTTGCCGAGACTATAATTTTTCAAATACAGTAACTGACGCTCAGATTGCGCACAAAAATGGACAATTTGGGAAGAGGAGATACGATTATTCGAGCCTTGTAGCCCGTTTTTATAATCGTTGAGAATCGATGACCATAAAAACGACCCTAAAAGCTCGAATACTCGTATCTCCTCTTCCCAAATTGTCTATTTTCGTGGACAATTCGAGCATCAATTAGAGAGACATTATTGTACATATTTGAGCGGATTGGAATCGCAGTGGCGTAAGTCACATCTTCAAACATTTTGATTTATGCCTTAATAGTTAATCTACGCGTGCCAAAATGTTAAACAAAAACAAGCGAAATAAATGATAAAGTTACCATAAATTCGCTGAACTCTAAATTATCTTAACGATAAATTTGTTCAGCAAAAGCAATAACGTTGCTTGTCGCTCGCAATAAGGAAAATCCGACTTACGTCGCTATGATTTCTAACACGCTTATTTATTCCACTATATTTATCGCAGAGCTGTTTTCAAATACGATATTCGCAGCGCGGCTGATTCGATTAAAAATCGACGGTAGTAACGTTGAGAATAGATTTGGCAAGAGTGCAGAAGTCCGACCAAACTTCTCTATTAAAAATCGTGATAATAAACGTTGATTGACAACGAAGAGAATCGCGTTCGCCAAAGAACTGCCCGCGAATGTTCGTGAAACGAAGGCACGTTGATTAGGAATCTTCGTCGACGACTGCCCGGCGATGCCGGGTCAACGTTTGAAGACAACCGCAGTACGAAAATACTTATCGATCCCGCTCGGTAGACAGCGTCAGTCTTCAAAAAGCTCGGCAGCCGGCAATTAAGCGGCGCGTCTACGCGCCGTTCGCGGACAATCGATACAGAATATTTGCCGGGAACTTTGATTTTCGTTCCGCCGAGGTCGGCCGGATCCCTTCGCCGATCGTTTCGCGCCGCTAATTAGCGGCCCGTCACGGTTTAAGTCGCGCGACGCGACGCGTATTTACGATCCGTGACGCGACGCGTCGCCGTTCGCGGAACTCGCGTTTTCACGGGACGTTTTCTTGCACGGCCAGGCTGGTCCGACGGCCAATGAGAAAGCCCACGGTGTGACGGCTGTAAGCGTCCGCGCAATTAGAATATCATGCACGCCCGCCGCGCGACACTAATTATGTTTAATTAATCTAATTGCGCGCCCCCGCTCGAAACATTTGCATAAGCGCGAGACTCGTGCCGCGCGTTCTGCATGCAACATCGGCCAAGGAGCGATCGAACTTCGATACCGTGCCCGGTCGCACGGGGTCCCATGGTCACGTGAAACCCCCCGATGCACTATCATCTCGCGTTCGCTCGCTATTAATTCAAAACGTGGCAGCCGTCGCGTGATTTTCGTCGGAGTAATAAAGCAGCGATTTCGCCGAGCAATTTCACCGGCTCGGATCGGGATTACGGTGTTTTCGAATCAATTTCGTACCGCGTCGCGATCTTATGCAGGCAACGCCTCGACAATTTATCGGGATCGTAAGCGGTCCGACGACCGAAATTTTAGCGCGATTAAATTTTATATTATTCTCGGTTTGCTTTGCTGTTCAACGAGTACGCGCATTTTCGGAATGATCAGAGCGATATTGACTTTTCGAAAGCGCGTCGATGTTCGCGAATAATGGACGTTATTATTATACGGGTGCAGCTTTAATTCATTTTTATCCCCCATTCATCGACTGCGATTGGTTATTGAAACGGCAAAGAGCAGATTTCAATTGGTTAAAAAGAAAAAAATGATTAAAACCCGGAGTAGCACAATAGATGGATAACGGCGCCAAAAATTGGTCGAATTGTTAATATGAATTTGGCTGAAAATTGTAATCCGATATCGGAACCGTCGTAGCCGAGAAACTTCGAGCCGAATTAATCGAATACAGAGACGCGTGAAAATTGAAGATCGAAGTTTCTAGCTGCTTATTTGTTATTTTCGGCAATATATTCTCCAGAATTGTAACTGTGCATACATCGACGTAAGATCGGAGTCGATCGGATCTGCGACGCGCGAGCCTCGTTAGTAGAACGTCGATTAGAGTGACGCAGCGATTTCGATGAACGGGAACACGCGTCGAATAAACAGAAAATAAACGGAGATACCTTATAGGGCGAATAGCGAAGCGGAAACTGGAACAAATATCCAAGCGTTCCTGCAGTTCCAAGATATTCGAGGCATTCGGGTGCTCGACTCTCGAGGGTCCTGGGAATGCGCAGAATTTTCGAGACAAAAGATTTTCGAGTGATCGCGAAATGCTTTCGTGCCTGCGGCTCGGAGATTAGACGGATCATAATGCATAACTGTTTGTCTCAAAAATGCTCGGAGCTCCGCCAGGTGCAACCTGAACATTAACTCTCGCGCTGCTAACTTGGACTCCCGTTTCAATCGTTTCGAACACTCGCAATTAAACCTGAATCGAATATAATCGCTTTCGCGCTTCTTCACGCTGCTAAGTTTTCAACCGATTTGTAAAAACCTGCGCGGCGATTCTGTGAAACAGATGTACCAGTTTCGAAACGTTTGTTACGCGATAATTGCAGTTGTAATTTAATTATTGCAACTAGAAATCATACTGCACCCGAAAGCGAATTCTGCGCGAGTGATTATTATACCGATAACAAAGACAATTTATTGGGCGATAGATGTAATTATAATTATTAAACCGAATGCTAATGTCTATTAGATACTAGACAATTTCAATTCGCATACACATCGCGGAAATGTGGTCTCGAGATACTATAACACAAGCAAGTTCTATGCAAAATTGAAGTAATAAATAAATACTTGAAATAATTCATTTCGAACCGTTACTTGCAATGCTGCCACTTAACGATGAAAATAATATCGACGTATTTGAAATAATAGTCATTTCAAATAGTGGATTATTTCGTTATTTCTTTCATTTCAACTATGACTAACCGACAATTATAACTATTCATACAATACAACTATAACTATTCATTTCAACTATAACAAAAGAAATAACTGTCAAATAATGTGCAACGAGAAGATTATATTTTAAGAAATCTTTATAGCAATTACTCGCAACAAAACTCTCTTTTCACAAATGTATAATTCCTAAAATAATACGCAATAAAAAGATTAAATTCTAAGTAATCTCAACAGCACTTTGCTGTAGAAAAATGTTCCTTATTATCGGATAGTCATTTAACATGTCTGACATGTTAATATAATAACTATAATCTATTATACGTTCCAAGAAGAATTGTACAATTATCTCAAACAAATGTTTCAAATAATTCCGAAATAAGATAACATATAATTTGAAACATTATTTCAAACAGTGTGTTCGAACCGTACCCGGGTCTGCTCCACGTGAACGACGCACCGGAAAGAAAACGCTAATCATCGATCATTTAAGAAAATCTCAGTTCCGATCTTCTCCGAGCATCTTGCACGTTTTTATCGAAACGCAATCAGCCCCGCAACAAAGCCCATGACATGGATCATCGATCAACACGCCGAGTGCCACCATCGGTCATCTATGGGTGACGCTAATTTTTCACTAGATCTCGAAATTTCACTCGGATTTTTCGAATACAAAACGGTCGAATTAACATTTCCTACTGTAAACGTTAAGTTAACGATAAGTTCCGGTTTCCGTCAATGAAATGACGTTGTTAACGCGGCAATTTTCGGGCATGATTTTCAGCAGTGAAACGCGTCGAAGGACGGAAGTGCGGCGGCTCGCAATAATTGTAGCAGTTCCCCGAAAAATAGAAGAACGATTCAATCAATTCTTGCCCGGACCTCGGTCTGCGAAACGCCCGATGGGAAGTTGCCGGTTGTATCTCGTTCTTCCTTTTCGCTCGAGCGACTCCTGATTAACTGGCAGGTAGAGCTAGAGCTGCCGACCGAGCCAGTCTTCCGCCGGTGGGAACAGAGAAACGTTCGGGGAATTATACGTAGCTCGCGGAGTCTTTGATACCGGGGGTATTTCGAACCCATCTCGCCCGTTAATATTTCGATTCTCCTCGGAGATGCGTGTTCCGGTTTCCCAAGCGGGGAGAGCCCGGCTCAGCCGGCGAGGAACACGCCGGAACGAACAAGGAAAGTTCTTCCGAAGCCGAGGAAGAACCAAACGGGGGGGACCAAAGGGGGCCAAAGAGGGGGGTGGGCAGAGGGGCTCCGGTTTTCCGGCCTCTTGCCGAGATCTGCTGTTCGCGAACGTTGTTTTCCTCGAATGGCACACGTCGCGCAGGAAATTGCTACCCCAGACCCCTGTTCCGATCGCGGAGGCCAGTGACGTTAATCCTCCGTATCCTTCGTGAGCAGATTTCGCGATGCTTCGGGGATATTAAACGCTTCGTATACGCAATAAAGTATCGAAACTCGCGTGAATGCTTCCGGGAACGTCGCAACGGAGAACCGGAGGTTTAGCCACGTAATTGCTTGTACAGCCAATTTAACCATGCTCGGTCTTTTCCATGCCGATCCCCTCGTCATTCGATGATCCCCAGATGTCGGGATACTTGACGCGACAATCTCCGGGGTCGAAGGCATCGAATTAATTTCGAGACCGGCTTGATACGCCACGAACTGTTTCGCACGAGCTGTCTTCTCGATAAGTTGTTCCGTAAGCTGTGTCCGATAAGTTATTTATTTATTTGTTTGGTGATTTCGACGGGAATATCCCTCGTTGCGAGAGAAAGGACTAGAACTGAGAATTATCGAGAAGGTTAAAATGTTAAGATACGTGTGCGATGGTTAGAATCGTAGCGGCGTAAGTCACATTTTCGAAAATTTTGATTTGTATCTGAAAATGTAATCTGCACACTCCGAAATGTTGAAAAGACAAGTAAAATAAATTGTAGAGACGACATACGCGTGCTTAACTATAAATTACAAATTTTAAGCTAAAATGTAAAATTGCGTTATGCTATATTTGCGTTATATTATATTTCACATATTAATTTAACCAGTTAGCTGTTGCAATCTCTTTGAAAAGTGTGTAACTTATTATAATTATATAAGGTTCTTTTCGTATAGGTTTGATTTCCTTCATATTTTGTTTAAATGCAACACGTTTATAAAATATATAATTATATAACATATAAAATAAATAATTCTTCTTAACCAGAGTTAGCTGTTTTTAGCTAGTATACTTGTCTCAAAAAATTACAATATTTTGTGTCACAACGATTCTACTTGAGAAAAACTCTTTGGTTAAAAATAACTTCTACAGATCAACAGTAAAAACTACATAAAACATAACGCTAGAACCGCATAATTATAAAAACAATACGAAACCATAATAAGAAATTATAAACCAACAATAAGAAATTATATTTCCATGCCAACAACTCGCAGACCTACATATCCAAAGTTATATTTTCCTCGAGTAAAAAAGAAATCGAGATTCCTAACGCTCGCTTTAAACGATTCCTAATCGAGTTTCCGTGAGTCTAAAAACTCGGCCCCGACCCCCCGACCATTCCGGCGCGGCTAATGAATGAAACGAGGCTGGAAGTGCCGGTGATATTTAGGGAAAGTAGCGGCGTTCTCGATTTTCCGTCGAAGTCACGTCGTCTGGGCGCGTTTTCCCCGCGGGCCTCGTCGACGACCGGCAAAAACAGTGTCGCTTCTTGCTCTTGCCGGGGCCGGAGCACTTGTCAGCTTGTATACGGTTATGCGCGGTACCGTTTCCGGCAAATTGTCGACGCGAGAGAAATTCCACGGAAAAATTCTCGCGACTACACGCGGAGAGAGCGCGCGCGCGCTCGCTCGCTAGAAAGAGAGAGAGAAAGATAGGGGCGAGAGAGGGAGAGGGAGAGATAGAGAGACTAGCCTGTTTCCACGTTGCAGCCGCCAGCAGAGCGCCAACCTCGAACGCCGGATAAAAGATTTTCCGCGGGACAAAAGGAAGCCAAGTTCCCAACGCTTTCGCTCTTTTTTACCCGAGATTAACGCTTTAATGACCGAGACCGCGAGTCGGCGGAACTTTCACTGGGACAGAAGTAACCGGTTTGCAAAAGTTGTGTGACGGAGAGCGCGTCGCGTCGTGTCGCGTCGCGACGCCGTGTCGCACGTCCGGGAAAAAGCGTCGACGCGGAAGGAACGTTCGCCGAAGCTCGATTCGAAACTGCCGCGAAATTGAAACGTGCCGCGCCTCGTACACCACGTATTCACTATTCCTCGCGATGGCGCGGTTATTATGCCCGCCGCGAAAAAAGAACGCTACACCTCTACGGCGAGAAAAACGTGCGGAAAGTTAGTCGAACCATTATGAGCAAAGCTGTATTTATGCGCGTCTCTGGACACAATTTCGTGAGCAGTAGGCCGCTTCGACGAGCTACTTTTCATTGTTAATTCGATCAATTTGTCCTGCGGCAAGCGTTATTAACAGTAAACCTGCTATGCCTGTCGAATGTCCGGTTTTCTTAATTTTTCCGTGAAAGTTGGAGAAATTATAAAGACTTTGTCATAGGAAACGATTGGACAAGTTTCTTGACTCAAATATATATTGTCATAAAACACGACCCTTGCATTCTTATAAATCAACGTCCGTCAGTCATTGTTATCATTTGTCAGTTTTCGTATGAAATCTAGTACGCAGCGAAATTTTGACTGCAACGTTTCATAGTGCTCTAACACGCTCCAGAAAGTTTTGTATCTCTTCGCTTCTCATCGCTCAGTTTTCCCGGAACAAATGTCAAATTCTCCAATTTGAACACGAATCATCTTTCACGTAAAGAGTGCAATCTATACAGGGAATAAAATTTGATCGTTTAAGAGAGTCGTCGTGAGTCTCGATAGGAAGTCATACGTCTTTATAAATATTACTACAATAAATTCTTCTTAATCAATTCTCAGCTTGTACACAAAAATGGACAATTTGGGAAGAGATACGATTATTCGAACCCCGCGGCTCGTTTTTATAATTACCGATTGTCAACGACTATAAAAACGTGCCACGAGGCTCGAATAATCGCACCTCCTCTTCCAAAATTGTTCATTTTTGTTTCCAAGCCGAAGGAAAATTAGGGAGAATTTACTGTGATATCATTACTAACAACGTGATGTGCTGCCTATCATTTAGAGTGGATTTAAATAGAAAACAGGAAACGTAATTTAGTTAGCAACTTACTTTATTGATGCAAAAATTGCACTAAAAACGTTGTACATTCATTATCGACTTTCGCGACAAAACGGAGCTTCAACTGAGAAAATTATATTCCTTATCTTCCATTTCTCTTTTTATGCAGAACCACCGTCATCTCGGCTGTTCCACCGATTCTGGGACACCCTGTATAGAACTATTCGAGAAGTCTTCTGTCAAGAAGTGATCCGAGGAGAAGCGATTGGACGAAGCGTTACTGGAAGAGATTCATAGATTCCCGATAAAAATCGTGGCCGTAGTTAGAGGTCTGTTAGACACTATCGCCGCGTCGAAGGTCGATTTCGCAGGTTCGTTTGCCTAGCGCGATTCGGCATATTACAATGGCGAGAGCGCCGGGGATCGATCGAGTATATATAATCGTATAGGCAAAGCGTCTGCAGCGTTTGCGGATTATTTAAGCCGCGAGTGAGCATAAAGTCAGCAGTTGCGCGCCGCCGAGCCCCCATATGCATAATGCCCTCTATTAGAGCGGGTTCCTCGTGTTTGCCTTGGCACAAAGTACTGGCGAATTCACCGTTGCGGTCCGCCAACGTAATCGAGCATGCAAAAGTGCCGGGAAGCGTGCCGGGGTCCGTAAACAGTGGCCCGCGATCGGCAACACTGAAATCCCCAACGAACGGATGCTCGGAAGTGTCTCTGAAACTCTCCTCTCCTCTCCTCTCCTCTCTCTCTCTCTTCTGCACACGCAGCCAGAAATTGCAAGAGATCCGCGCGTGAAAGTTAATTGAAAATATACGGAGAAATTTCACACGGTCGGGACGAATCTAGTTTGAGAACTCTGTCCGCCGCTCGGCGCTGCGCTTAAATTCGGTAGAAACGGCAACCAGTGCACGGGGGCACACAAATCAAATCTGACGCGGCTGCATCGCGATGCCGGGAACGCAAGATTTTAGCTTCAGTTCGACGAGATTCGGCGAGATTCGGCGAGATTAGAAATTGAAAAGGTTCCAAAAGTAGCCGTTTCAAATTGTTGTATATTGTGTAAAGAAAGCACTCGGTATTTTTTATTCGAAAGTCTTGCGAAGCATACATCGAAACAATTTTTTGTATGTAAGTAAGTATTATTACCATACTTAGTTGCGACGCTCTGAGTTCGATCGCGAGCCATCAATCATTGCGTGTACACCAGCTGTTTGCGTCAGACAACGTCAAATAAGTTCAGATTTTGCATTTCTAACGAAATTTCGATACGATGCATTTTTTGTGTGTTTAAAAAGACATCGGATTCGTCGAAGGTTCCAGGACCGGATGAGCTACTTAAATCTAGTATTCATGTGTTGTTGGGGCGTCACAGCGTCGTCAATAATAGCGACGAATTATGACGCTATATTTGTGGACTGTATAAAATAAAGAACCGGATTCTGCCTGCTATTTTGTATCGAGCCCCTGACTACAGTACACCCTTGGTCAGGGTGTCTTGATGCTACGACTTCTATTACAACTCTGGTGCTCTATCAGAGAATACCCTCGCTCGTAGCAGACTACCATCCCTCCAACGCACCTACACTATTCGCCGATTGGTCCTGCCCGATTTTGGCAATAGCCAATCAGCTGGTCCGTTTCAAAGCAGACGGCCGCAAGGCCCCGGCAAAGACAGGAAAGTTCCTCCAGGCATGACCGTCATAAAACAATGTCAGGCTGACCCTTCGGAACCTTTCCTTCTTTATAACTAGTCCCGGCCATCGAGATCGAGAGAAACGATTTCTCAAAAAACCTGGTCTCGAAAAACAGCCGGTTATGCACGTCCGTGTCATAAAGACATTAGTGCTGTGCACTAACATGTGTAAGGATGAATCCATTTAGATTATCGAAGGTTAAATTCTTTCAGAGCGTGTCAAATATAGATTACTACTCCACTTATGGAAGATATATGTACAGTTTAAGATAAAATTGATTTCCAATTTACTTGCCGGGGTTACAGTGGATCTGCCCGATTTTATATTCTACTCTCTGACACTCTTGGCGTATATTTTGTATGCTAGATATTTTACCGGCATGTAAAATTTCTTGTTTACTAAGAAATTTTAGAACCGGCACGTTGCCGTATCTTGTATCGTATTTTGGAGAATAGTTAGTTGCCTCTCGACTGATTCGATCTCTGAGAAAAGATATTTAGCGAACCAAATATATTGTCAGATGACGTGAATTACACTATAAATAATTATCCTCACTTTGGTTCACATTTCCATGTATCATTATAGACTAATACTTCATTTCACAAATCGAGTCTGATGAAGGAGACTTACTTATTCTCCGAATTATTGTAATCTAAAGGCGAAGCATAAGTACTGCTGAAAAGAATTATAGCGTAGAAAAATTCTGGACAAAAATTGCCCAACTTCGATCACACCGCGAGAAAAAATCATAGGAGGATGATGACTGTAAATTAAAGTTTGAAACCTCGACGTTGAGATAACCTTCCTGAATTTAAAATCTGATGCACCCTCGCGCCTGTAACCCTTTAAATATAAGACCGTGCTATCGTTCTTTTTAACAGTGTATAAGAAAAAACGGTTTCCGTATTTAACAACGACAGCAAAATTTCGAGCGACCCGGATCTTAATCTGCGAGAAGCTCGATTCCGTTTTCTAATTTCTTAACAAGTATTCGCCCTGTAATTTCGTTTCCGTGCTGCTTCCATTGTCCCGTGCCGATGAGAGTACGAACGGCTATTTAAAGCGAGCCGATTCAAGCGCGCGGAAAAATTACTACGGGCACGTGCGAACGTACGTCGCGCGATTGTCTGTGCAAGCTCGTAAAAAGCTGCCGGAATGGCCTCGTAAAGGGAAGCTCGGCAAACTGCTCCCGGCCGCGTCGCGACGTCTAGTTTGCTCGACAAGTTGCGCCCGGTCCAAGTCCCGCGATCATGTCCCGATCGAGTGCAGCTCCTCCCCGGATCTGTCCCGGTTTCTTGGATCTTCGATCGGTAACTCGGCTCGCAAGGTATCGAGCTTTCGGCGAGATTAAAGTCGACCGCGTAATCTACTCGGATGTCCCGAGCTCCGGGGAGCTGGGAATCTCGCGAGGATCAACCGCTTGCGGATTCGATATCGACGATACCGAATAGTAATTATAGGAGTCCGTCGAGCCGGATGCTCGGGAGCTCGGTCGCTGGAAAATCTTGAAGCCGAGCCGTTTTCGAAATTCTTGAGGCGCGCTGTACGCCCAGGGTCATTTCTGCGGCGCGTCTCGTCATTCCCCGAATCTCTTGCTTGGAAATGTTCGGGGAAATTCAGACTCGATCGGTCAAAGGGAACTTTATATTGGAACGACGATGTCTGGAATAGTGCACCTTGAGAGACATATTGATGTCTTTTATTGTTTCACTTGATAGAATGCAGCTTCTGCCGTTGTCTCTCGTGCACGTTCCGTAGAAATTGTGATCGGCGGAAAAGTTTCTTTCGCTAAAAAGATTTTGCTTTCGATAAGTTTCGTTTAAGCCCTTAATGCACAGTTTTTTTGACAAAGGCCAGCCAAAAAAAATCAATTTTTTTCATGTAAAAAAACACAATTCAGAACGTTGTCTTGGCAAGAAAATTACAAAAATACAAAAATAATCAAAATTTTTATTGCAATTCTAATTTTCAGAATATTACTATTATTATTATTATTATTGTTGTTGTTATTATTATTATTATTATATTTTATTTTACATTATATTTTAGTAAAATATATATTGAAAAATGAGCGAATCAGAATCTGAATATGAATACGCTGTCGGAAAGCGGCTCACAAGGAAGAGATAAGTCGTAAGTGATAAGTAGAAAAAGGATATATTTTATACTTGAATAAGTAAGTGTTATAGCTTACAATCCCATGTAAATGATAAATATCAATGAAACGATTGTTTTTTTTTGCTTTCACATTGTTATTTTCAATTCTCGATCGCATTCGAGTGTGAAAAATTATAGCAACATAAAGTACAACGCCGCTCGAATTATCTCGAGTGTGCACAGTTTGGCCAGTTTAGCGCGCTCGAGTTAACTCGAGCGTGCATGTTAAGGGGTTAAAAAATTCAACCAAACGACTTGATCTTTGTGGAGTCCGCAGCATTGGTCTAGTTTAGTAGACTAGTCTCTGTAACATCATAATGAAATTCGAGTCATTCCGAACAATGCTTAATGCGCTTGCTATACCTCACGTTACTGGTTTCGTAGATGCAAAAAGTTTTGAATGTTACTAGATTCATAGAGGCAGAGTTGTGAATGTTACTTCGTTCTTTGAAATCGGAATAAAAATTATGTCTTCTTATCATTAATAAAATCACCAAAGAAATCATTTAAATCGAAAAAGTTTTAATCGTTGCAACTGCGACGAAAATGGCCCCCTGATCTTTCAGAAACGAATGATAAATCAATTACGAAGAAAATTTTTAAATATTGTTAGCGCGCGAACTGTTTAGAAGAAAGTATAGTATAAATTAAAGAAAGATGAGGAAAATTGAGAAAATTGAGAAGAATAAAAGAGTTACGATTGAATTAAAATAGAGAATTATAGCGGCCTGAGTCACATTTCCGAAAATTTTCGCTTATATCTGAAAGTGTAATCCTTACATGTCAGAATGTTAAAAAGACAAGTGAAATCAATTATAAAGTTACTATAAATTAATATAACTGCAAAGTGTAACCTATACATGCCAGAATGTTAAAAAGACAAGTGAAATAGATTGATGAAATAAATAATAAAATTACTATAAATTAACTTAACTGCAAATCATCTTGACAGTAAATTTGCTCGGTAAACAATAACATTTCTTGCTTCTGTACGGTTCTAACCTACTCGTATGCGAGAAGAACGAACGAATAATCAACCGGAAATTGCCCAGTTCATTCCTTGTCTTCGATACTGAAATTGGCAAGATCTAAAAGGATATTTAAAATATTGTTCGAACGTCTAGCTTGCGAACGTGCGGCAAATATATTATGTACGACCTAGAAACATATCTGCAATCATTTTCTAGTTTCCGAGACCAGAACTCGTCCTTAAGGGTCGCGGGAACGGAAGAAAAGGTCGTGGAAAGCGAGCTCCGGGGTCACGAGTGTCCAATCCGCCGGGTCTCCCGACGTATGCAGCCTGAAATATGGAAATCAAGGTGGAACAGAAGCGGGGGAGCAGAAAATGCCGAATGGCACGAGCACGGCGACGTCGCGTCGGCCCAAGCCACGTGAGCTGCGTAATACCCAGTCACGTTGTGCGTTCGACTGCAAACCCTTTAAGCCGGCAATAAAATCCAACGATTTTCGTCGTGTGCATCCGCCGCGGCGGCATCCTTTTTCCTGGCTGCTTTTCTTCCCTCCCGCCCGTCCCCGCCGACCCGCCCCCGCCGGGTCCCTTGTTGGGTTCGTTCCACGTTCTTACATTCAACCGTTTCGTCCTTATGCCAGTCGGGGGACCGGACCGCCGCGCATTTATAAGTTGAAACACGTCTTGAATATACGATAAAATTTTCCCCTAGATTTCGGTTCGTCCCGAGCCCGCCCTCTTCGACTCGCCCTCTGGTCCTTGCACCGGTCCTTTCCCGCGCAGTCGAGAGGAAACCGTGCGCCCGCACTTCGCGTCGATTAATTCGACTCGCGGAAAAATTGGCGAAGCCCTGTTGCATCTGCCGCAGAAGATTTGGAAATTTTTGGAAATTGAATTTGCGAGCTATCGTTGTTCCAACTCGACAATTTACGTTCGTTCCTTCTATCTTCACCGGCGTTTGCAACGGTATCGAACCCTTCGGCGATGCAAGATTTTTAGATGCACGCCTGCGCCGCGGCATTAATATTTTACAATCATTGTCCAGGGTCATAAACTCTTGTTTAACTGCAATCTTTGTAAATTGCAACAGGAAAGTTTCATTTTGCTTAAAGACTGCGGTCTCTAGCCCGGGAAAAATGAAGATGTATATCAACATTTTTCTCCCGCTGCCTCAACCCTTTGCCCTACGATTATTTCAACGGTTAAGGTTCGTCGACGATTCTACGCCCATTAAGAAATCAGTTTCGTAATGGATCGGAACAATTCTTGTTTCTTGTATATGTGCCCGGATTTATTTCTGTTCCTAGATTCTGGCGACAGGAGAATCATATTTTCCATCGATTTAAACGGAACGAATAACATTCGTATTTAAT
The DNA here is from genome assembly GCF_051020955.1 of Megalopta genalis. Classification (NCBI taxonomy): domain Eukaryota; kingdom Metazoa; phylum Arthropoda; class Insecta; order Hymenoptera; family Halictidae; genus Megalopta; species Megalopta genalis. The sequence goes on from NC_135019.1 coordinate 9,294,337, forward strand.
AGATCATGCATGAAATGTTCATCGCGTGTCCGACTCGTTGTTATCGTACCGTCGGTGCAGTATGAAATGTCTGTTTTGTACGATATCATTTTTTCTTCGATATCAATAAAATACTCGACGAGATTTACTGCTATTGCTAACAATTTCAGCTTTATTGTTTCAATATTTCTGCAGTCGGTCTCGCGTCAAATTAATTTCGTCCATATACAGTAATGTCTCCCTTACTGACGCTCAGTAAGGGACAATTGGGGAAATAGACAATTTGGGAAGAGGAGATACGATTATTCGAGCCTTGCGGCTCGTTTTTATAATTGTTGACAATTCGGAACTGTAAAAACAAACCGGAAGGCTTGAATAATTGTATCTCCTCTTCCCAAATTGTCTATTTCTGTGGACAATTTGGGATACGATTATTCGAGTCTTGCGCCTCGTTTTTATAGATATTGAGAATCGGTAATTATAAAAACAAGGCGCAAGACTCGAATTAATCGTATCTCCTCTTCCCAAATTGTCTATTTCTGTGGACAATTTGGGATACGATTATTCGAGTCTTGCGCCTCGTTTTTATAGATATTGAGAATCGGTAATTATGAAAACAAACAAGGCGCAAGACTCGAATTAATCGTATCTTCTCTTCCCAAATTGTCTATTTCTGTGGACAATTTGGGATACGATTATTCGAGTCTTGCGCCTCGTTTTTATAGTTGTTGAGAATCGGTAATTATGAAAACAAGGCGCAAGACTCGAATTAATCGTATCTCCTCTTCCCAAATTGTCTATTTCTGTGGACAATTTGGGATACGATTATTCGAGTCTTGCGCCTCGTTTTTATAGTTGTTGAGAATCGGTAATTATGAAAACAAGGCGCAAAACTCGAATTAATCGTATCTCCTCTTCCCAAATTGTCTATTTCTGTGGACAATTTGGGATACGATTATTCGAGTCTTGCGCCTCGTTTTTATAGATATTGAGAATCGGTAATTATGAAAACAAGGCGCAAGACTCGAATTAATCGTATCTCCTCTTCCCAAATTGTCCATTTTTCTCCAGAATCCGAGCGTCAATTAGAGAGACATTACTGTAATCGCAAGAATTCTGTAGCGCGTAACGAGCCCGATCGCCGAATAGAAACTAATCGCACGGTCTCGAAAATCGAGTAACCCTAATCGTACGGACATCGAGTAGAATATCAGGGCTTTCCGTGGCAGAAAGGTCCGTCACCTAGCAGCTCTGCTTCGAATTTCCCGAGATATACGCGCTCGGATCGACATAAAGGATGTTCCAGGATCGTAGGTTTTCCGGTCCAGCCAGTACCAGCACGGACACACCGAAGCGGCAATATTTTCTCCCGAGGTTCCTCCTTTCCTTTTTCTTTGCCCCGGCGCGATTCAAAGCGCACACGAGAGGATGCACGAGAGGAAAAACCGTCCCCCCTCTCTCTCTTCCTCTCTCTCTCTCGGCCCGTTCGAATCTCGCCGGCCAGAGACTCGCAGGGTCGAGCTCCTTCCGGCATTTATGGCAATATGCCACGGAGCGACCTTATGGATTCATAGGACGGTGGTAGCAGAGGAAGCTAGCGGGCGAGTTGGTCGGTTTTTTGCCGGCAGATCCCGAAATGCGACGAGAAAACCGGCGCAGCCGGCTGCAACCCGCTGACCCGTGCGAACCCGTTTGTGTCGCGCGTAACTCTCGGTTCTGCGGCCGGCGTAATTAAGAAGATGCACCGATCGCAGCGATAACGGCCCTGTGAAGCACCCTTAACACCCCGGAACGAATGAAATTACTCGCTTCCCCCCACCCCGGACGTTGCTGCATTTTTATGATCCTCGAAAGAGATTGATTCGTCCGACGTTCCGTCTTTTTCGACTTAATTAATATCTTGTTTCAACGAGACGAAAGTTATTCTTGTCGTCTATTTCGAAACCGCGGTAAACATCGATGGGTTCCGTCAAAGTTGTAAACTCCTTTTTTAACCCTTTCCTTACGGCAGCCCGCTCCGCTGGAGCCACTGAACGGGGCACCGCGCCGCGAAGTGAGCATTTTGCACGTCGGACTTACGTCTTTCAACGCCACTTTGTGATTGTCTCGTATGTACACTTTTTTAACCCTTTCGCGCCGAGCGCCGCATATATGCGGCATCGAAATGAAGTGTATACAGAAGACGCAGACGTGTAATTTGTAGCAAAAATGATAAAAGAACGGATTCGCGGTACGAGTGCAAAGATTGCGATGTTGGCCTTTGTATAGATCCTTGCTTTCAAATATATCGCACAGAATTATATTATTAGTTTTTACATATTATTATATTTTAATAATTTTCGTGTCTCGTTATTAATTATATTAAACGTTTAATCGTTAGGTTTTGTAATCATATAAATATACCTATGTTACCTATAATTTTGTAAGTCTTTTTAAATTAAAAATGTAAATATACTTGTTACATTAGAGCAACGATTGTTTTATTCGGCACAGTTATTATTTAAGACTTGGAACAACGTATATACAGAAATCGCGCGCACTGTGCATATTTCCGGAGCGAGTTTCCGTTCGGTGACGGTACTTCGGCGGATGGAGCTGCCGTAGCGAAAGGGTTAAGAGCTACGTAACAACTGTTTCATCACATTATATGAAAAACATGAAAACGAGTATATTGTATGAACATTAACCGGCGCGAGAGTCGGCACAGGTGATCGCATAAGCATCGATTATAATCAGCACCCGATACACGAATCGTCTAGCGGCCGCCGACTATAGTCGGCACCCGTAACGAAAGGGTTAAAATACCCGTTTAGGATTCCCGTCGAGGGGAATTGCTAATCGATGGTGTCGCACGTCTTATCGCCGAGCGTGCTCGAGTCTCGGAGGCATCGAGGTGCAGAGCGTTTCGAAATGTTTTCGGCGGATCGTCGCCGCCGAAGAAATTAGGCGACAGCGCGTCAAAGCGAGGGAGGCGACTGCTGCGTCGAACCGGGTCTTGAAAATTAGTGGAGTGAGTGCACGAGCTCAAAGAGTACACAGTGTAACCAGGTTCCCGGGGACGGCTGGACGCGTCGTCTCGTTAGTATGCGGGCTGGTATTCGTTCGAATAAGTGTGGTTCGCGTCGCTTGGATACATAGAATTAACCCGCCCTAACGTCCGTGGAGGCGTGTACCCGGCTCCGACAGAAAACTCTCGGATTAGCCGGCGCGAACACGCGTGTCGTTAAGCCGCGGAAGTTGGCCCACCCGGGGGGAGAAAGAAAAACGAAGACGATGACTGCACTTTCGCCGGTGGCGAGAGCCCGCCCGAGAGGAGAACTTGGACGTCCGATCGCCCGTAGCGAGACGAAACGTTTTCGGTGGAAATCTGCCAGCTTTGATAGCGCAAAAAAACCTCCTCTCGCGCTTGTTGCTCTCCGTTCCGGTGACACGGGCAACGCTATTGCCGTTCGAAACTTCGCCGAATCGACTCAGTTTGATCGTTGCCGTAACTTTATGTTAACGCTATGCCGTCCGTAGATCTCAGATACGATTCTTTTGTTTGACGCCGGCATGGTAGCTTGGAAATTTTAGATTTTAACAAAAATTTCGAAAGTGGCGGTAATATAAATTCCTAAAATTAAGATATGTCATCCGAGAATTTTCGTACTTAGTTTTTAGTTAAATAAGCACAATGCTATAATTAGTTTGCCGCTTTTTAACACCCAAGAAATATAGTTCAAATGTTATTTCAGTTCTTTAAAATGGCACCAAAATGGTACCACCGGCATACAACGGATAGTTTTTGCATGGCACCAGTTGTGGTGCTACCGGACGGCATAGTGTTAGCTTTGCGGTCTTCCAGATTTCGTGGAACATTTCGACTACTACGATCGTAAACGATTTCGCGCCAGAAATTGAAAAGAAATTAGGCGCGCGTGCTGCTTAGGAAAAATTGCATCGAGAATATGGAACGAGGATTTCTCGTTCGACGCTTCGGTTTCGAGAAAATTATGGTTGAACGTTCAGGATGTAACGGGCTGGAACGTCTGACCATGGCTGGTCGTTTTTACTGAGAATTCTTCGACCTAAATTTCCTCGAGAACGGAGCGTCGAGGTTAGAAATTGTTGTTCCACATTTTCGATACGTTACTACACGAGGAATCCGCCAATGTACGATAAATAAAATCCGGGAGAACTTTGAAAAATTATACCGCGCGATGAACATCGTCCGATCACGCAACTGATACTTCCAGAAAGCTTTCGTTCTCATCTTTCACGGATCGATATCATCTGCTCGGGATTATCGATTCGGTGTTTCGGACAATTGACAGGCCGCCTTAGCGACTGATTATACAGTCTCGACGGTGGTTACGAATGCCAGAAGAATGTCGGGCGTCGTCTAGAATCGAGCTTTATCAGCGACGCCAATTACACTGTCAATTCCCGCGACCGTCGACAAGCCAGGTGCAATCCGACTCGAACAAACAACGTGTTGCGTCCAGAGACAAGGGCCATAAAAAGGTCCCACCATTGGGGAAACCCTCTCAGGCCCCAACAAGGGTCAAGGCAGACACCCCCCTCCAAGGGGTGATTCGTGCCTTGACCAATAATAAACAATCTACCTCCATCCACGGGTGCTCTTCCACGACTTTCCAGCGTTGGAAGAGCATTCTTCCACCAGCGCTCGCAGAGAGTACAACACAAAAAATAAAGTTCTCTAAGACTACTAGAGACCCTTCCACGTCATTAATTTGCCGTAGGAAGCGCGAATCGAGCGTACAATAGTTCGATCGCGCATGTACGTTAGGCGACTAACCGAACGTACGGACAAAACACAGCGTTCCCGGGCTCTCGCCGGCCGACGAGACGCCGTTTCGTGGACAAACTCGTCGGCAGGGTGGCTCGTAAATTTTTTAGACGAGCGTCGATTACGTCCCGACGTAAACTCCCGACGAGAATATTGCCGGGGCTGTTGCTAAGCTCGTAAGAAAATCATCGGGACCGCCGCTTCCCCCCAACGTTCCCCCAGCGCCGAACACTTTTCCAGGATCTCGCGACTCGACCCGCGCCGCCATCAACGCCACGTCTTATCGGAACCCGTTGATTTTCGCCGGGCCCAGATTAATTCTGCTCCCCCTCCCCCGTCGCCGTGTCGAAAAGAAACCGATGTGACTCCGGCGAGCAGGCGAAATCGCGCAACATCCGGTCGGAAATCGATCCGACGGAGATGATTTCGGAGGCAGCTGCGTTTCCGGCGACGGGAGATTGTTTATAGGCGAGAAAAACGCGTCCCCGGGGCTTCAGTCGATACCGTCGTAGACGGCGCGCGAGCACGTTTCGACGACGTGTTCGACGCGGATGGCTAAATTAGTCGCGTTTCGAGGCGCGCTCGCGACTTCTCCGAGCGATTTACCAGTGACAAAAATTGCAAACGTCTTTTCTATTACCTGGAATCGTGAGACGAAGAGAGAAAATCATCGGTGCGAATAATTCAATAAGGCTGTTCGGCGCGTGTTCGTGTTCGGTTGCGACGCATCGGAGATATTTGGGTCCAAAATTTGGTGTCAGAGTTTTGGAACATCTTCACCGTTTAGATCTGGGTCATATAAATTCATTAAAGCGTCGAACGTCTAGAGTCTAGACGAATCCAAGCGAACGAAATTTTCACCGTCTCGAATCATCGCTATCACCTACTTAGATTCTTTCCTTAAAACTGCTACTTTCTTTTCCACCTCCGCCAGCGAAACCTCATCCCAAAACTTTAGAATACGCATCGACACATTTTTATTCAGAACATTCTTCTCAAATCATCGCGACACATCTTCAAACATCTTCTAACATCTGAAAACTCAATATCATATCGTTTTTCCACCATTCATACCACCTACAGTCGCTTAAGTTGTTACTGTTGTACATTCTATTGTAGTATTCAAATCATTGAAACTACGAAGACTCTTTGATAGGAAATGATTGAATGAATTGCTTAATTCGACCATACCGGAAAGGCCGAAAAATCTAATCAAATTCACAGTCTTGTCTTTTTTTATAAAGCAACACACAAATTGGTTACTGTTAATGCACGATGGGATCAGCATTAATACATAGCATTGCGATTTGTTTCACAAGAAATTTGGACGAAGACCTTACGTTAGATTCCGATAGCAAAGGAATCGAACTTTGTTTCCACTTCGAAGAAACCAATAACATTCGTATTGAATAAATTAAAAAAATATTTAGTAAATTAAATATTCAGCGCGAGTCTGGCTCGTTGTTATATCGCAAAGGAATAAGATCTCGACTACCGAGTAGCGTTTTAATTAACTGCTTTCGAAGTAACGGCCCCACAAGGAAGATTCTGTGCACTTATCTTCTCACATCCGTGCGCGAACGATTCGCGACAGTCGTTAAAATCCCAAACAGCGGGTATAGAGATTAACTCGGTGAACCTAATATTCCGGAGATTGAGATCGCCGCTCGTCGGCGAGCGCGTATATTTCGAAAACGGTGGAATTCCAGCGACCGGGTCTCGGTTTTCGGGAGCAAAGGCCAGCAGAGATCGACTCGTGTAATTTCTCGAAAATTTTCCAGCGTTCGCGCGGCCGGTCACGTCGCTTTGCTCCACGGGATAGACGCCTAAGCGAAACGTCGATCGACGCGAGTAAGACAAGTGCGAAAGTAACCCCCGTCCAATCAATCTTGCGGCATATCAAGCTCCCGGCTCTCCCTCGATCGGCACGGGAACAACCGCGTTTCCTGACGGCCGTTCATCCGTTTCCCTCCGTCGGGCATCTTTCATCCCTTCCACTCCCGTCTTCGGCGTGGTTTTCCTCGGGCCCTCTTCAGTCACCGCGAAATCCTCCACTGACAAAAAGAGCGACACGCTCCCGGGGAACAGTTATCCGCTTCGACCAGCCAGCCGCGCAAAAACTCGAACCGTTCCCGGGACACTGTATCGGGAACACGATTGGGATTGTTATCTGCCGACCGACGCGACGGGGGTCTCTTCGCCGGCACGACGGAAAAATTCGTTCGAAGGCTTTGACACTGTCGACGGTCGACGCTTTTCTCGGATCTAGACGCTTCGCTCCGAATCGGTTCGAATCATTGACTGCTACACAGCAACCTCAAAAATTATAAACAACTGAAGTGTTTTATTTTTTATCTAATTGAAATTGCTAAACAAAATTGTCCAAGTAAATTAGACTGATCTTTATGCAAAGTAAGCATTGCCTAATGTAATTAGAAGAAATATTACATAGTTGAGAGTGTTCTTTCTTAATAGACGCTTCTTTTTAACCCTTCGCACTCGAAGTCATTTTAACTATAAATTTCAATCGACATTTCTGACTTGTAGTATTTCCATTTTATATGACAAAGTGCATTTCATGCACATGAAATCGAGTTTTCATCATAACAGTCGGACTTTTAGCAATTCTTTTTATATCTAAGTTTTGATAGATAGATATAAGCTTTGATTTAACGGTGCCTCAGAGTTACCACTCGAGTGCAAAGGGTTAATAATAGCATTAAATTGAAAATAATGAAACAGTACTTTAAAATTCGTCAAATGTCTTCATATGCCACACAGCAACCTCAAAAATTATGTACAACCAAAGTGTTTTATTTAATCAAATTGAAATTGCTAAATAAAATTGTCCAAGTAAATTAGACTGATCTTTATGCAAAGTAAGCATTGCCTAATGTAATTAGAAGAAATATTACATAGTTGAGAGTGTTCTTTCTTAATAGACGCTTCTTTTTAACCCTTCGCACTCGAAGTCATTTTAACTATAAATTTCAATCGACATTTCTGACTTGTAGTATTTCCATTTTATATGACAAAGTGCATTTCATGCACATGAAATCGAGTTTTCATCACAACAGTCGGACTTTTAGCAATTCTTTTTATATCTAAGCTTTGATAGATAGATATAAGCTTTGATTTAACGGTGCCTCAGAGTTACCACTCGATTGCAAAGGGTTAATAATACTATTAAATTGAAAATAATGAAACAGTACTTTAAAATTCGTCAAATGTCTTCATATGCCACACAGCAACCTCAAAAATTATGTACAACCAAAGTGTTTTATTTAATCAAATTGAAATTGCTAAATAAAATTGTCCAAGTAAATTAGACTGATCTTTATGCAAGGTAAATATTGCCTAATGTAATTACAAGAAATATTACATAGTTGAAAGTGTTCTTTCTTAATAACAGCTTATTTTTAATAACAGCATTAAATTGAAAATAATGAAACAGTATTTTAAAATTCGTCAAATGTCTTCACAGTTTCGTGTTCGATTGATTAATTTTTGTGATAAACGCATGAAATCCGAAGTCTAGTAATTGTTCCGGTCGAATCGCGGACCGCGGGTCAACGCACGTTCGACTTTCGATGTACGCCGTCTCGCCGTTTTTGTCGAATAAACGGCGAGGCGGCAAGACAATAACACGATCGACGTGCGTTGGCCCGACCGTCAAACGCTCGCCTCGGCCGAAATGTATACGCGGTGTTTTTGCCTTTGGAGGCAATGACCGGCCTTCGACACCTGATGATGCTTCTCCTTGAGCATCGGCCAGGTGTCTATATATACTGCCGCAAATTTGATAACGGCGAATTTTTGTAGCCAACGTCATTGCATACAGACACGTATTATTTTGCGCCCTTGCGCTCATACGAAGCCGTGCTTCACTTTGCAACCAATTCGTAGCCGTGCTACACTTGGTACGTCGAACGGAGTCGTGCTCCAAGGATTGTAAACCGAGGACTGTGGAGTCCAAATCAATAAATCGTGTCGTCTCCTCACGACTTCCGGCGGTTAATTTTGTGCCGTGCGCTACAGTAATGATGGAAGAAACAGCGCAGCATCTGACAAATATTCATTCTTGAATTGGATATTACATCGGTAAAATGTTCCTAAAAGATTGATCATCTTCTAACTCACGCAATTTTCGTATTTGTGGCTCTTCTCTGTAACACTAAATTCTCTTTGTACACCCAAGGCTCTTGGTATTGTTAAGACCTTTGACTTATTTAGTCGTTCTAATCCACGATGTAACTATTACAGCTTTGCGCATTCGCAAATAATCCAGCCCTTTTGCCGCTGTCAATTGGAATTTGTTTACCCTGGAAATACCCCCCTCCCTCCCTTGTGCGCCTATAATCCTTCGAGTGGCAGCTAATGTTCCTAAAGGCACACGACAGCGATCGTTCTCCATTGGCCTTGGAACAGCCAATCTTCGAACAACCTTGAAAAGGTGAAACGATGCTTGATAACCTTACCCAACAGTCGACTGACCACGAGGCAAACGCAACAATTATTTAGGAATTAACTGGCAAGAAAAATGCCCGCGGTAACCCATTCCGTTCCGTTTCGTTCCGTGACTAAGCTCGCTTAACCCGGACTACTACTAATGACTGACCACACTGCAAATAACCCACAGGCCGTCTGCAATTCTGCCGGGCTAACTTTCAGTGGACGCGCGGAACAATCTCCGTCGAAGAAACGCTCCGCGAACCGTTCCCGCAGCCAGAAAACATCGCCGATTTCAGGAATCCCGGGGCGAGAAAATAAACGCGGCAACAGATTTCCGTAAAGCTTGTGATCGCAGGCGACGAGAATCGTAGCTAAAGTCGAGTCGGAGGTGGCTGGGGCTCGTCAAAGAGCAAGAAACAAAGGACGCATTATCCCGGAGGATCGAATTGTCTCGGTCGTCATTCAAATTCGTTTAAGCTTCCACGCTGGCTCGCTGGAAAGATCCCGGGATCCTCGAAAGCTCTCCGCTCGAAGGCCTTATCTTCCCGGAGGCTGAACCTCACGGAGATAGATCGATGTCTGTGTTCCACGCTCGGCGACGAGTGCTTTCGAAGGGTTAAGAGACCTGTTTAAACGGCAAGAAGCGCAAATTGTTCTTTCCCCCCCGCCTCCCTCTCCAACCCTCGCCGCAATTACCTCGCTGTTCTCGTTCCCCGAAGCCGATATGAATTTAACGTCGCTTTTTGAGAAGGAGATTCGACCTCGAGCACAGATTAATCCGCGGCGAGCGTACGCGCGCGGACAGAAAAGTCAGTGTAACGAGCCTTTTTTACATCCGTCACTTCGGCCGCAATTAACTCTCTGGGATTAGCCGGGTTAAACGCTGCGCCACCTTCTGCTTAGCTTTTTGCGCATGCTGGGATATACACTGCTTCAAAAAATTATAGCGTAGACAAATTTTGGCGAAATATTGGGCAACTTCGACTGACGATCGTTCCGCGAAAAGTCATCGTAGCACGATGATTTTTCTTTTAAATTATAGCTTGAAATCTCTACTTTAAGAGAGTGTTTCGGGATTTTAAAATTGACGCGTCGTCACCACTGTAACCCCTTAAATGCGAGACCGTGTTTGTCGTATTCAAAATTGTCAAGTTTGACGTAATGCACGGACTACGTAACATTTTTTTCTGAGATGCCGTTTGCAATAAAATGAAGTTTGATCCTTCCTTTTTAATAAAAAAAAGAAGAAAGAAAACATTTCGATGATAGTTTCAGCATGCATACAAATGATCAAGGTGTACAAACGCATTTCTAAAATTTTCGTTATGGACTCGGATAGAAAAGTTGAAGAACGAGTTTTTTATAATTTTTGACATTCCAAGTAATATCAAAATCTAAAAAAAAGAGCATTTTGATCATTACCTAGTAAACTTGATCTCTCTATCATCTAAAAAAAATTCAAGTCATTTCATACAGTTTTTTAAAAGCATATAGCGTTCTAAAGAGTGTCGTCATACATTTATTCGTGACTGTACATCTACATTGTAAGCGTGTGATTTTGATAACGGAGGTGGAAAAGAGAAGTAGGAGAAGTTTTGCGGAGTTGACATCTAGACTCTAGATCACGAGTGGCCAAACTTCCGATCGCTACGGGCGACCTGCTTTTTTAAATTATAGACGGCGGTCTGCCAACGTCGTATGTGTTAAGTGATCATAAACAAAGTAGCAATTTAAAGCTACACATAAGTTTAAATTTTAAATAAACATAGATAACATCGGACACAGGCGGGTGACTAGAAATAGTTACGCGGTCGACGCTTTGGCCATTCCTGCTTCGGATGCTCGGCCGAGTCCTGTCGCGCAAAAAACGTAAGCTACGTTGCGTCCAAACGGAAAGAGTTCCAGAAAGAAGAAACCCGAGCCCGCCGATAAATCTCGAGAACCACGGGATCGGCGACGGTACATTTCCGGTGTATTTTGCCCGATCAAAGCAAGCGCGGGGGCCGCGATCCATCGCTATCGCGATATTAAATCTCGCGAGCCCCGCAAACACGCATCGAAACTGGAGCACGCTTCCACCCTTTGTCGTCCTATAATTAAATTGCTCTCTCCTCCGTTTCCGTTCCTCTTCATTTCTCCCTCGATCCCGCGCTCGTCCTACCTCGCTCATGACCCTCTTCCGTGACGATTCGTTTTTATCTCTCGCCCCCGGGAGCCAATGGGAACTTTCGCCGCGAGGAAACACACGGTTTCGAGCACCGGCGCTCTACATCGGCCGCGGTGATTTAACGTCTCGCAGGGATCGCGAGGCCGACCCCGAAATGTCCAACTTTTATCGCTTGTCCCGCATATTAACACCGCATTATGCTCCGCCGGCGCAGGGAAGCACGAGCACTAAACTCGCGGTTATTTATTTAGCGAGCAAAAGTGCTGTGATAAACAGCCGCTGGGACGATTGCCTTTGCCAAATAGAATTACGGTAAAGCTCCGTTCGTACGAACTCGGCGGGAGACGTTCGCGTAATAGGAGTCAGCTGATTAACCACGCTACGGTAATGTCACTCTAATCGAGGCTCGGATCGTCCACTAAAATGGACAATTTTGGAAGAGGAGATACGATTGTTCCTTGCGGCTCGTTTTTTATGCTTATCGATTGTCAATGACTATAAAAACGAGCCGCAAGGCTCGAACAATCGTATCTCCGCTTCCCAAATTGTCCACGTTTCTGCACAATCTGAGCGTCAATTAGCAGCTTCTCGTTCAAATAACCAGAGTTTGCATTCAAATATCTATGTTCAACCAAACGAACAGAAAAACGTGCTGATTTCACATTTGTTTACGGTCGCAATACCGTAGTGCACGGTAGTTCGGACAGGGTGGCGGAACCAGTTACCGTGCGGTTGTTTTGGTTTGCTTTCGGGGAACATTTATTTATCGCATCGGACGCATGAAATTGTTTTCTGCAAAAATGAATGAGATAAAAAGGATACAGAAATGTAATCTGTCATATTCGATGAGTATGAAATTAATTATGCCCGAAAAGCCGCGGCAATTGGTCGCATCGCGTTAACCTTAATTCACCGCATCGGGCGTTGCCGAAAATTTCGTTGAAATAAATGGAATAAGAATGATGAAATAGATAAAATGAAGCAGGACATAAAACGTCTTAACGTGTTCGCTATCTATGCGGTCGAACGTGTCGCTCGAAATAAAAATATGCAGGTAGCGCGTCAATGTTTCACCGAATTCCCAGCAGGGAGTTCTTGTCGGCGACTGTCCGATCCCGTCTGCGCGACGTCGGACATCGCGCTGTCATTAACCCTTTCGCTACGGCAGCTCCATCCGCCGAAGTACCGTCACCGAACGGAAACTCGCTCCGGAAATATGCACAGTGCGCGCGGTTTCTGTACATATGTTGTTCCAAGTCTTAAATAATAACTGTGCCGAATAAAACAATCGTTGCTCCAATGTAACAAGTATATTTACATTTTTAATTTAAAAAGATTTACAAAATTATAGGTAACATAGGTATTTATATGATTACAAAGCCTAGCGATTAAACGTTTAATATAATTAATAACGAGACGAAAATGATTAAAATATAATAATATGTAAAAACTAATAATATAATTCTGTGCGATATATTTGAAAGCAAGGATCTATACAAAGGCCAACATCGCAATCTTTGCACTCGTACCGCGAATCCGTTCTTTTATCATTTTTGCTACAAATTACACATCTCCGTCTTCTGTATACACTTCATTTCGATGCCGCATATATGCGGCGCCCGTACCCACAGGTCGTCGAGTGGATGCCGCGTATATGCGGCGCTCGGCGCGAAAGGGTTAAAATTTCGTCTAGGACAGTCCGAGTGAGGAACAATCGGTGCGACGTGATCAGGGATTCTTCTCGGCGGCGCTCGATTTTCGAAATCCACATAATTGAACTAATAAATCAGGCTGGGCCCGCGGATCTCCATATGGGCTCGCAGATTAATGATTGTAATTAATGATTTCGCGCGGCGAATGCATTACGCACGGTCCCGTACATATTAATTTTATATTATACGGTTGTCTGTATTCCGATCGGGTAAGTGCCGCCATCGGGATCGACCGTGTCCATCCAGAATATCGAAGGACGTTTCAAAATTCCACGCATCCGACGATGGTCGTCGAAACGACCGGGTCCGGTGGGGGTATTGCGGAGGGCTGCGGGGGCCGCGGGGGCCGCAGGGCACGGGTTTTCGGCGACGCGCGCGTGGGCGGAGGGCACCGGGTATCTCGTGACCGAATAGATCGCCGACGGTAATTACTCGGCAATCGATCCATGAATTATCAAGCACCGCCATTGATCGGCTTTCTGGCCCCCCTCCGTGAGTCGCCAATCGGGATCACGAGATCTGCGCGAAATCGAAACCAATTATTGAATTATTCAACCGCTTTGTACCGAGAATTAATGGCGAGCCGGACGCTGCGCTAAATAGAGTTGGAACCTGCGGTAAATAGGTTTTCGAAACTCCGTGATACACAATCCGCGAGAAAGATTACCGCATGAAATACGTATCCCATTGTCCGGCGTAATGCTGGCCGACTCGTATTTCAAAACGATCCGACTCGTTCCGCTACCCTCTTCACCGTTTCGTAGGAGTTTTGATCGTTTATAAGCCCCCGTCGATGTTACTTTCACGTACTAATTTATCAGATACTAATTTATCAATGTCTCTTTCGTTTCCTTTCGCTTTGCCTCGATTCCATTTTAATCGCAATCTTTAAATCTTGCTTCGCACGTCGGAGAAAATTCTTGGAATCGTGACGACTCTTTCCTAGGAAATTATCGAATGGATATTTTAATTGCAGCATACATTGCTGCATCATTCTCGTGGTTTCTTTCTCCTATTATTGTCTCGCGTTAGCCTTTCGACACCTAATTCTGTAATTTTCGGAATTATACACTCGTTCTTAAAACGTGGTCCGAAAATTCTTCACACGTGGTCTAAAAATATAGGAATGGAGATGTTGTGTTACCACGTTGTAAACATGTACGAAAATGATCTGCTATGTGAGCATTGCAATTTCATCTTTAGTACACTATTATAACTGCTTTTGCAATATAACCACTTCGTAAAAAATTCAGTCTTGTCATTCCTATAAAGCAAAACGCGTTAGTTACTCTTAAATCTTGATAGGTTTAGTGTTCAATATCCATATAAAATACTATTACACTACTTATTATAATATTACTTACTAATATTAAATTACTGTATACTATATACTATATAATAAATTACTATAATACAACTTACTAATAATAATACTTATTATAATTATTACTATGAGTAGTTATCGTCACTCATCGTAACTGTTTACGATAATTGACAAGCTAGAATAGAGACAGTTTTCCTCCTTACCGGCAATATTTATGTAAATTCATGAAATAATTAATTTAATACAACAAATTTAATATTTTTCCTTTGTGTAATAATTATTAAAGCAATCACCTACATAATTATCAAAGCATCGCGCACATGTTGTACGAGCAGTCATTAAATTGTTAGTCAAAAATTCGCTGCACCGTGAATCGGCGCGCAATCTCCGTGCAAATCTTATCGACACCATAAACCAGGCAAGATCTCGTTTCGTACGACGCCGAGAGCACAACTGGAATCTGCTCGCGCGAAGAACAGCCGAAATCGTTAATTTGAGGCGCAATAAAATCGGCAGAGAAATTCGGAGGCTGTTTGCTCGGGCGCGGCGCGCAATTTGCAATCGCGATCGGTTCTCGTCATTGCCCTCGGAGATTGGCTGGCGCCGAGAACGCTCGAATAACCATCCATCGTCCGGCAACGTCGAGCGATTCTTTCCGGGCGGAATGCCTCGCGTTTTCTCCGTGGCAGTTACCGCCTTCCGCAGGTTCCACGCGGAAACGCCGGCCGTGAAATGAAATGAAATCGATAATGGGGGAGACACGGCCGTGCGCGCGAATCGTCGCGAGATAAAAGCTGTTAAGGAGACAAAGTGCGCGGAGAAAAATGCCGGGGGACTGACTCCAGCGTCGTCGAACGGCCCTGGCCGAGAGAGAGAGAGAGAGAGAGAGAGAGAGAGAGAGAGAGTTCCCAGGCTGCCGAACTTTCGGCGCGACGTCCCCGCAGACACCGAAACTAACTTGTCGGAGCCCTTCTCTTTCGCCCCCTGCTCCCAGCCCTACCCCCTTTTTTACCACGCCGGCTTCTCGATGCCGACACGCTCGCTTCCGCTTTCCCTTTTTTCTTCCCCTCGATCGGCCGCCATTTGCACGTCGGCTGCATTAGCCAATGGACCGTGCCTCGGCGCAACCCTTCGACGTTCCTTGGGAATCTGTATTTTTCCCCGTGGAAGAACAACGGCTGCTTTTCGTTGTATCGTTTCGCTCAATGGCGAATTACGCTCCGCTTTCTGCCCCTTATTTTCCTCGCGCCTCCCATCAATTTAACGGGGTGATTAACCCTTAAGTGGTACTCGTGAACTACCGCTGCTGGATAATTCAGTTACGCTCGTGACGTTCTCGCTAATGGTTTGAACAATTTTGTGGTTCCCAGATCAGGCTCGTTCGAAATCGTGAGAACACGAACCGCGGGATAGTAAAACGTTTGTTTAGGCACGCTGCTGGATTTATTTTCGATGGACTGTTTTTGCTGGATTTATAGCGAGATAGCGTTGCTTACGATCTTAACACTATATATGCCGTCCGGTGGCACCACGCTGGTGCCATGCAGAAACTATCCGTTGTATGCCGGTGGTACCACTTTGGTGCCATTTTAAAAAACTGAAATAACATTTGAACTATATTTCTTGGGTGTTGAAAGGCAGCAAACTAACTATAGCATTGTGCTTATTTAACTAAGAATTCAGTACGAAAATTCTTGGATGACTTATCTTAATTTTAGGAATTTATATTACCGCCATCTTTGAAATTTTTTTTAAAATTAAAAATTTCCAAGTTATTAAGCCGGCGTCAAACAAAAGAATCATATCTAAGATCTGCGGACGGCATAGTGTTAAGTCGGACGACAAAGGTTTTAGAGTGCGACTATTACCGTACTACTATTCAGTTACGCTCGTGACGTTCTCGTTAATGGTTTGAACAATTTTGTGGTTCCCGGATCAGGCTCGCTAGAAATCGTGAGAACACGAACGGCGAGATAGTAAAACGTTTGTTTAGGCACGCTGCTGGATTTATTTTCGATGGACTGTTTTTGCTGGATTTATAGTGTTGCTTACAATCTTAAGTCGAACGGCAAAGGTTTTAGAGTGCGACGACTAGGTTTAAGGGTCGGTTAGGTTTAAGGGTCCGATTTGTTGTCTCCGCGGTACAAAGGGTGAGGGCGTACAATACGGACCGGTCAGTTTAAGGGAGACAGCTAAACTGTGCGCGTCGATGTCCTACAGTTGCACTTCCTGTTTTGTTTCAATTATATTTTATACTCTTTTAAACAGTTAGCTGTTACAGTCTCTTTAAAAATTGCGCAAGTTACTGGATTTTGCTGTATATGTTTGATCTCCATCACATCTTGTTTCGCTACAGAAGAGCCTCTCTTATCTGAACGTTTATTTTTTTTAATATTCTGATATTTTATCATGCAAAAATTACATTCAAATTCTATACACTAGGTGATAATGCATCTAAATAATGCAACGATTAGATAATAGAACGTTTGGATACCGGAATATTTTGAAAATAAGTGTTATAAAATATATAATTGAACAAAGAATATCAAATTTATATATATTCGTTTTAACCAATTAGCTGTTTCCGACGAGCATAGTGATCGAGAAATGGCGACATTTTGTGTCACGAAGTGCGTACACGTCGAAAACAGATGAATCACAGTGTACCCCTTGCGCAAGAATCAACGTTGTCCGCCACGTGTGATTTCTTGCGTCTCAGCGTCGAATAACTCAAGCTCCGCCCGTACGATAACATTAAAATTTTCTTTTCGACTTTCCGCGGAGTCCGCTCCGCGCCATTCGAAAACTCGTGCGAGCCGTAAACGCGGAGGGATCCACGGTCTGGTGATCACGTGAACGACATTAATTGAAAAGTTTTCGCGAGAACGGGTGGCGGGCGGGGGTTGGATCGCGAAACTGGAATCGCGATTTCGTGACGGAGCCTACGTTCGCCGGAGCGGCGCAATCGTCCGCGGACGATCTTCGACGAGATCTAGTTAAATTAAACGAGAAAATCCTAAAGCCAGACATTTCGTCTCGGAGCCCGCTCGCCGGGTCTCCCTCCGGTTTCATCTCGGAGCCAGCTACTTACGATGGATTTAGCGTAATACGATGTCACTCGAATGCACCGCGCCTCCACGCCAGCCAATGGCTCCCGCCCGTAAGCTCGATTCCATCGTTCGCCCACGTACCGGCCGAAGATTCCGTTCCTTTATGCCCCATTTCTTGTTTATCCGGCGTCCCAACGATCCCGTCCGACTACTGATGCGCGTCCACCTTGCCGAACCTCTGATTCGAGCTGGCATTTTGCTGTTCGCCGTTTTCTGCAAGCTGCGCCGCGCCTCGCGTGCCTTCTCCCGTCGACGGTATTATTGCTACATTGGTTTCAGGTGCGTTTCGTTGGCGCAGAACAGCTCCTCCACTCTATGGAATGAATTTTATCGGAACGCAACGTGTCCAGGATACTTATATTAGAACGCTGTATCAGGACACTTGAATTTTGGATCACTCTTAGAGTTTAATTCGGAGTATAGATTCGTTCGAGACTAGAGCACACCGATGGCCCGGAGTGTTAACCCTTTGGAGTCTGATTTATTTTTCGTTAATTCGCGTTAGATCCGAAGTCAAGTTTCACGTACACGTAGATGCTAATAACAAGAAATGTTGATTTTGTTATTGTAGGTTATCCATTTTAGACGCTAATAGTTGGGATATATGTGTAATACACACATTACGTGTAAACAAATGTGTGCGTGGTATGCATTCCGAGACTGGTATATTCGTATCTTGTGGAAAAACGGGATTCATTCCTTCCAATAGGCGTACGAAATACATAGGTGGGACACATATGTCCCGATAGACTCCAAAGGGTTAAATGATATACAGGGTGTCCCAAAATTATGGTATTTCCGGGAAATGTGGGGTTCCTGAGATCATTCGAAGTAACTTTTTCCTTTACAAAAATGTTCTCCGAGATATCGTTAACGAGTTATTAACGAAAAACACTGACCAATGAGAAGCGAGCTCGGCTAGCGCGAGGCGGCCGAGCCAACGAGCGCACGAAGCCCAGTTCCGTTCATGGGCTCGGCCGCCTCGCGCTAGCTGAGCTGGGATTCAACCGCTCGACCGTCGGCGCCGTTGGCTCGGCCGCCTCGCGCCAGCTGAGCTGGCATTTGACCGCTGGCGCCGTTGGCTCGGCCACCTCGCGCCAGCTGATGTCGCCTCTCATTGGTTACTGTTTTTCGTTGATAACTCGTAAACGAAGCCGCGGATTGCATTTTCGCTAAGGAAAAAGTTACTTCAAATGACCTCATGAACCCCTCAGTTCCAGGAAATATAATAATTTTGGGATATCCTGTATATATAGAGATATTATATGATATATATTGTACATATAGAGTTTAGACATTTTCCAAAATGTTTATATATTTTACCATTTCCGAACACCACCCACCAGCTACCCAAATTCTCCTCTCAAAACTTCTCCCACTTTTCCTTTCCACCTCCACCATCCAAATCACGCTAGTAGAATTTGGATCGTATTTCGAGGTGCCTTACACAGCGAGCAAGATTCGTATTTTGCACTTTCAAACGGTATATGCACAACAATTCTTCTTTCACCTCTGGAACAGTATGGATCGTTATCCTTCCATCACCATTGAAACAGTGTCATCGCAATAGCACATATCGCACGATCGCTTAGATTCGAATATATATTGTCACCGTTGGTATTATATTCAGCGACGAGTCATTTATTCGCCGGCATCAAAACTCGAGCGTCGGTAGCATTTTAAGCAATCGCGGCCGAAGTGACGAACGTGTGAAACGCTCGATACCTCGACCCTGTCCTCCGGCGCGCGTATAAATTCGTAGCCGTGCTTGAAAATGAATAGTCAAGATAAATCTAATTTCGTCCGTTTAGCTCCGCGGTGCCCCATTACTTCTAAAACAGTGATCAACATCGACACACGGGAACGAGATATCGGTGTCGATACCACGGCGCAATATTTCGCGAAATTTCGGGATCGAGCCGAGAGCGCGCGCGTTCATCTTTATTTACCGTCCACACGTGTTCCCGAGGTTTTTTCGGTGCTCGCTAATTGACAAACAGGTTTTCGAAAAAAAAAAAACAACAAGCGACTGCCGGGCCGCGCTACCGTTCGATTTTTCGCGACGCGAGAGTGAATCAGAGCGTCGCTGGATTAGGAGAAACGAGGGAATTTCGAGGACGTGGGAACGGCACACGCGTAAAGGGTGGCACCACCTCCCCCTCCCCCCTACCCTCCGTTACATCTTCCGATAGATAGATACACCGGACGTCATGTATTATGGAGTCGCATAACGTCGGCCGGCGCGCAGCACCGTCGAAATTCCAATTATTCATGCCGATAAATTATTATAACGATGTGCCGCACGCGCATCGGCCCTTTTCCATATTCCCCGGACCCGGCGCGCCGGTATCGCGCGTGGATTATTTCCAAATCTAGGTGAGCCCTGCATTATTCAACGCGTCGATCCTCCAACTGACGCAAACTCGTTTAAAAAAGTACGCCGGTCGATCCTTGCCGGCGATATGCGACGACTTTCGGCGCGACGTCTCCTTCGTTCGACAGGTGTCATGAAAATTTAGATCGTACTCGCGGACCCGATGCCAGATCTTCCGCGGAATCGAGGAGCGGTCCTCGGATTTCACCAGACGACGTAGAAATGTTATTAGTTTCATTATTTCGTTCAGCTACGACGGAGATTACGCGCAGCCATGATTCACGGTTCTATTTCTGTTCGACACGGTTTTCCATAAAGTCGAAGAAACGTCCGCTCTTAATTACATCTCGGCGATTCATTACATTAGGACGACGAATTTCCGGTTATTTAGTTCGTCACGCTTTGAAATCTACAGATGCATGGTTTCACTGTTCTAACGTCGAGCAAAGGGCTGCGACATTTAAGCAAGATACAGTTGGCTTTACGTTTCTGGTCTCCCGACTTCCGCGAACGACGAACGCGTTACGCGTTCTACGAATTCGCGTTATACGAAAACATGAATAATACTGCTATGGGTGTGGACGAAACATTTTGTTCCATATAAATTGATCGCAAGAAATCATGGAACATATTCGTTGTGTACCTATATTTATTTTTCTCTCTTTTCGCTTTCTTTTTATTGTTTATAAATGTGTATATATATATATATATATATATATATGCTATAATTTTTTTGAACAGTGTATATATAATAATAATATTTATATATATAATAAATATAATAAATATAATAATATTATATAACTATATAAAATAAATAATTATATTATATATATATTACTATTATTATATTATTATATTTATTATATTTATTATATATATAAATATTATTATCATTATCAATAAATATTATTATTATATATACACTGCTCAAAAAAATTATAGCATAGATCAATTTTGGAGAAGAATTGGCCAACTTTGACTAACGAGCAATGCAAGGTTTACTTTCAACCGCTGTGATTTTTCGAGAAAAGAAATCGTTGCCACGTTTTCTTTTTCTTAAATTAAAGAGGAAGAATCAAACTTCATCCGACAGCAAACGACATCTCCTAAAAGCATTTAACAAAGTCGATGCATTTCGTCAAACTTGGCAATTTTCAATACGTCCAACACGGCCTCACATTTAAAGGGTTACAGTGGCGTAGGTGATTCAAACTGAAAACCCAGAAACATTGTCTCAAAGTAGAGTTTCCAAGCTTCAATTTAAAAGAAAGTCAACAACAAATAAATCAATAAGAAAATTACATAGTAATAAGGAAAATGTAGATGAATTCTCGCCGAAACTACCTGAAACTCTTAAGTTCAGTCGGGAAGTGCTTTATGAAGTGAAAGAGCAGCGCAGAAATTTCGCGGGACGCTCTATATTCATAAAGGAAATTTCATCGACGAAATTATGTGAATAGCGAGCGCCGGGCGCAGTTGGCGAGATTTGTCGGAAATCGTAGATTTAGTGGAACGGAGAGTTTTTGGGGTCACTGTGTGTATATGTATATATATGTACATGTATATGTGTATATATATATATATATATATATATATATGCACGTGACATAGTAATCTCGGTGAACCGTCGAAAAGAGAGGGGCGGTTGCCGTTCGCGGACCCGCCATTATTGGATCAGCCAGACGTCCACGGAACGGTCGCGAACGAAAGTCATCGTGTGCTTCGGGTTCTTTGCCGGCAGCGAGGCCAATCACGACGCAGATAATGATCGCATCGGGGCACACGCCAACGTGGAAGACTTTAATTGCCAGGCACGAATCGATTTGTCGCCGCCGCCGTGCCACAGGGGAGCCTATCGTGTGCACGAACAACTTTTCCACCCTATTTTTACCCTCTCTGCCTTTTCTACCCGTCGGTTTTTCGGGCCACGGGAACGCGCGGCTATTCGTTGTCGCTCTTCAACGTCCCCGCGATCTTCCCCGTCGAGGACAGAAATTACAGTTCGTTTCCTCTCTCTTTCTCTCTCTCTCTCTCTCTCTCATGTTCCTTTGTTTTTTTCAATTTTTTCAGACACCGTTCGACGGCGATTCGAAACGATAGCGTTCGACAATATGGCAGGAAGCACGCGAGAAGATTGTACTCTGCATTTTTCATTTGCCTCTCTCTCTCCGCGGAATCGCGTTCTATAATTACGATACGCGCGTACACGAGAAGACATTTTTACTGCTCATTTATGCCGATAGGTTCGTCATTAAGCCGCGGATTTCGGACGATTACGAATGCAGGAGATCTCCTCCGAGTAATTAATTTTGACGAACCGTTCCATTTCGGATGTAAGAGCAGTCTTCGGTATAATGGAACGATTCCCTCTGCGAAAATAGTGTCGAAGATCTCCTATCTGCACGGAGCCCGCTGCCTATTTATAGACAACGATGTGCAATCATTCGAAAGCAGGATCATAATGACTACTCGACTCTACACTGTCTGGAATTAATTCTCTATTATTCAAACGATCGCCGTATTATCTCAGACTTTCTATTTACGTAGGAGAGAATGTATCCATCGATCGGGATAGATCGGGATCGGGATTCAAACCAGGATCATTCGCTTGCCGGACGACTGCTTGAACCAATTAACCAATTAACGTAACATTTTCTTCGCAGTTACTGCGAATAGAAATTTTTCGGTTGCAATAGTTTCTTAGAAGGGAAAGAAAGTTGATGCTTATTGTGTGCCTGAATTTACTTGGATGCTTAATTATTGATGACAAGAGTTTAGAATTATATTGCAATTTTAAAGGACAGAAGAACAGCTAAACTTAATGAATTATTACCAGAAATTTTTGGGCTTGTCTAAGCTGTTCTGGCCGCCCGACAACACATTCTCTCCTAATCCCTTGAAAACACAAACGCGTCAGAAATACGCAGACTCTCTCACCGCTTTTATAATGTAACGCTCTTTATATTATAAAACTTATATACATTAAAAACGCGTATAAAATTTTAAATCTCTTACCAAGCCTTGCTGTAAGTGCATCGTCGGTAGCATTTTCAAGGAAAGGTGACGCTCACTTTTTTATGAGATTTGGTACAGCGATAGAGCTTGCAAAGCCGAATCCAATGATACCAGGTTTTGGGGGCAGACGGCTTACAGTTTTTGAGATAATTAATGTTAAATTTGCTGCTAATAAAATGTCAGAAAGACGCGCCGCATTACGGCGCGTGGCATCGCGGGATGGGAAGTGAGGGGGGAGAGGGCTTGCGCTCTAATCCAGCACGTCTTTCTTGCCTTTTAGTAGCAAACTTTAACATTAATTGTCTCAAAAACAGTAAGCCGTCTGTCCCCCGAAACCGGGTATCATTGGATTCGACTTTGCAAGCTCTATCACTGTGCCAAATCTCATAAAAGATCAGCGTCAATCCTCTTAGAAGAATTTCATAGAACACTTTGCGTGTTAATAATGAACAATGTTAATAATTTTAAAGATATGTTTGAGTTGTCCGTCTGATTCAGCCTCGCATTCGGCCTTAAGACTCTCCTTTCGCCAAAGGCGCTCCAGTTAATTGACACGCGACAGTGACAAGAATGTGAAGTAAATTCGTGAAAATAAAGAATGATTCGAACGTCGTTGTCAAAATTACCTTATCGGATCTCGAAGCTCTACTCCGCGAGAAGAGGCTAGCAATGTTAATAATGAACAATGTTAATAATTTTGAAGATATGTTTAATTTGTCCGTCTGATTCAGCCTCGCATTCGGCCTTAAGATTCTCCTTTCGCCAAAGGCGCTCCAGTTAATTGACACGCGACAGTGACAAGAATGTGAAGTAAATTCGTGAAAATAAAGAGTGATTCGAACGTCGTTGTCAAAATTACCTTATCGGATCTCGAAGCTCGAGTCGGCGAGAAGAGGCTAGCATCGAGCCGCATCGGCCGTGATGCAGTGGCGAATCAACTACGTGTCCCTCCAACTCGACGATCGCGGGTTTTATAAATAGTAATTAGAACGGACGGCTGGTCGGCCGCTGGAACTACGGATGAGGAAAAAATAAGTCAACGATTCGGTTGAAAGGCGGATTCGTTGGCCAGGGGCGCAGCGGGCGGGGGCCGGGTTAGACACGAGCACCGAAAATTTTTTGAATCCAATTAACGAGGGCTGGTTTACCGAGGATGTTTCTTTCGGTGCTCGAAAAATGCTCGGGCCGGATTATCAAGCCCAATTAACGGGATCGAGGGTTACGACACGCCGGATATAGCGCGGAAGCTTGCCCCGGGTTCCAGCGCTTCTCGTTATCGACAAATAGCTGCGGAGTTCTGGACGATTATATCGTCGGAATAATAATCCGAGCCGAGGCGACCCGATCCCGCTAGCTGCCTGCGGTGCCCGCTCGGTTGAACGGCTCGGTGCTTTTCAAGCGGAGACTTGCACGTGCCTTCGTTAGCCGGGAAGCCTAGGTCTTTCACCTCGATGTCGACGAGGAGCCCCGATCGACCGAGCCGACGTCGATTTTGCGAAATAATCGAACAATTACCGCACGTCTTTTTCGCAATCTCCTCTACGCGTTGCGTCGTTTCAACGAACGCATTTACTGGACCGCACGGTTCAATTTACACGAGATCGGTACGCTTGAATTTACACGAAATTCCCGGTATTTTCCGAGCGCAGTGCCTCCAGCTCGACGTGGCCTCGTCTCGGAAGACGAGAATAGAGAATCACTGGAGTGGAAAGAAAAGAGTCGTACATCAATAGGATGCCGCGGACAAAGCGCACATGCAAGAAAGGAAATTTGATTTTCTTTTATGTATGTTACGCCAATGGATAGCCGAGGTTCTTCTGATTCGAACGAGTACAAACGCGATGGTAATCAGATTGTGTTTATCGACGAGCTTATTGTTATAGTTTGCTTAATAATTAATCCGAGAATGGCTTATTTATTTAACCAGAGTTACGTCGTGTCTGGGTTCGCTTTAATCGGAAGAATTTCCGCTCTTCGTCGATGCTACAATTACAAAGATAAACGAACTTAGACGCTGGTAGACGATTCTCATAAATCTTGAGACGAGAATCGCTATTTTCGATCGCCCTCGATTTTTGAGAAATTTATATTTCAAACCCAAATCGCAATTTCAACGTATAACAGTTTCATAGACTTTTTCAAATATAACGGTATATTTTCATAGTTTGAAATGATCAAACACAGACGGCAGAACTTTTTAGGATTTAATACTCATGAATGATGCGGACAATTTTATCTTACCGCTTCATGGGGCAATCACGAATCGTATTGACTCGATTAAAGTCTTCATGGCTCCCTCGAAGTTTTGAACAACCAGATCCTAGTTAAATCTATTTCCAGGTAAATTTGTGTATGAAAATTTGATGCATCGATGTCTGCAGTCCGTTAATAAAATAACGCCGATTCAATTAGTACACCACTGACCCCGTTTGGTCTAATTAATGCTGCAAAACATTCGTCGCTTTTATCTTTAGAAAGACTAAGTGACCCGTCTGCATGACCGATCATTTTATACTTCTTCTCGTGGAATTCGATATTCAGCGATATGGAAACGATTGTTTCTCGCTCGTACATTTTACGCCAATCTCTTGTGGATGTTGCTATTAAATAACTAAATTTGAATATTCTGCACGGCGCGTTTAACATATCTGTACTATCTATCACATGATCGCCTTCTCATCTAACTATCCATCCTCGTTTAACTATTCCACGTAACAGTGATATTTTTGAGAAAAACGCTGCTCACCTTTACCTTAGAACGTCTGAAGAATATTTACTAATTTTTCGGAGCTGAAATAGTAAGAAATTTAACCGTGACAGCCGTTCTAATTATTAATTGAGCCAATTACAGTAAAGATTAATAATAAGAAATCCCATCAAACTCACTCAAACGATATTTTCGTTTCAACAATTCCAGAAGTTCCAGAAGAGTTCCAGAAGTTCCAGAAGTTCCCGAAAGTCCAGAAGTTCCACAAGTTCCAGAAGTTCCAGAAGTTCCACAAGTTCCACAAGTTCCAGAAGTTCCAGAAGAGTTACAGAAGTTCCAGAAGTTCCCGAAAGTCCAGAAGTTCCACAAGTTCCAGAAGTTCCAGAAGTTCCCGAAAGTCCAGAAGTTCCACAAGTTCCAGAAGTTCCACAAGTTCCACAAGTTCCAGAAGTTCCAGAAGAGTTCCAGAAGTTCCAGAAGTTCCCGAAAGTCCAGAAGTTCCACAAGTTCCAGAAGTTCCACAAGTTCCAGAAGTTCCAGAAGTTCCCGAAAGTCCAGAAGTTCCACAAGTTCCAGAAGTTCCCGAAAGTCCAGAAGTTCCACAAGTTCCACAAGTTCCACAAGTTCCACAAGTTCCACAAGTTCCAGAAAAGTTCCACAAGTTCTAGAAGTTCCAGAAATTCTAGAAGTTCCAGAAGTTCCAAAAGTTAATTTTTTCATTTTGAACAAATTCATGCAGGTAAAGTTGCCTTTAAGGTAAAGTATCAAACATTCTAAAATAAAGGTGAACAGCGTTTTTTTTTTAAATATCACTGTTACGTAGTAAAAAGAAAAATCCGGAAAGTTCACGCTCCGTGACTTGTTCAATACTTCGAACGGGGCTCGAATCCACCCCGACCTTCTGTCAAAGCCACGTGCTGCGGGCTCTCGAACTTCGCGCCGTCGCCTCTCATTGGTCACTGTTTTTCGTTAATAACTTGTAAAATAAAGCCGCGGATCGCATTTTCGCTAAGGAAAAAATTGCTTCAAATGATCTCAGGAACCCCTCGTTTCTCGGAGATACGGTACTTTTGGGACACCCTGTATAGTTCGTACAGCTTGCAATTAACGAAGACCATTTTTATTTTCTATAAAAATGCGCAGTCTAGTTATCGCCAATAATAATAGCTAGCCATTCTGTCCTGAGCGAGTAACTTTCCCAGACGTCTTTCTGAGACAGTTACTTCCTCTCAGTACGGAGCGCGGCAATCCAGCAACCACTCGAAGAAGAAAAAAAACGTCGACGTCATCGGTGTTGAGCAGCCAGGAGTAATTGCACGGATTCTAGAAGCCGCGGGTCGGAGCCAGCACCGTGCCTAAGAATACCAGGAATCTGTCGCCGGATCGCGGCGGTGTAGGTCATCGAGCGAGCCTTAAGTTGCCCGGCAATCGATGCGAAAACGCGCGTAAATTCGAACCTGGCCGCCGATTGCTCGACATCCGTTCGGCATAAAGCCCGGATTACAGGATGAATGGCTGCAGACGCGCATTCACGACGATCCGTCGACTCGATTTAATTCAATCGGGCCCGTTCCACGGCTCCGCCCCCCCCCCCCCCGACGAAAGCTTCTCGCCGATCTATAAAAATGATTACTTTATCTCCGAGCATTCGACAATCGCGACCGGCCAATTTCCGTTCACGTGCCCCCGGCAAACAGACGCACACTTTCCACGGCAGAGCGAATCTTCGCCCGCTGTGCTATCCGCGCCCGGCGCAGTGTGTACAGTGTACAGTCAATGGGAAACACGGCCCATTGTATCGAGTCGTTCGCTCGACGCTGCACGCATTAACGACGCTTCATTCACGACAGGGCTTTCCGTTCTTTTACTCTTTCAACGCGTCTACTGTTCGGCGAACAACAATCGGAAAAATCGCACAGAAGCAACGCGTTTCTATCGACTACCTAAATCGCTTTAAGTCGATCCAATTCACGACCTTCCGCCGTTTCATTGGCTTCACCATTTTGTTTAATTGCATTCGTCCCTTGTCACGGGGATTCCAATCAATAGAACAGTATCTGTAGTACCATCCGCGCGAGTTCAAAAGCCATTCGGAATTCTTCCGCGCAAAGAAACAGAAAAGACGAAGCAGCGTAGGCGTTCCTGCGATCATCGATCGATATTCGCGGATTATGGTTCCTTTCGGATTATATCTCTGACCGGAATTACAATGAACCGAAAAGCTGGCGATACATCTAACTTGTTCCTTGCGAGTACGAGAGTGAATTTTAATGACTTTTCCCTCGCACAAATGTCCGACGTTCGAATACAGTCTCTGTTAGATTCGTCTGACCACAGGGTGCCCTGTTCTACTTGTCTGGCGTCAGGAGTTCGCAGAGCATGATTTCTGTCTCATCATCTTTAAGCAATTAGTTGTGTTACGACCTTTTTGAAAAGCGTATACCTAGAATAGAGGGAGGAACAACTGTTTGTTTACGCTATGTACAATTTTCTTATAACAATTATTTATACCTTTTTATTTGTTGGTTCTAGCTCGTCTTGGCCTCCGCATATTAACCGTTGAGATTTTATATCGAGAAAACCCAGCACATTTCGAACATCGTGGACAACTGACGGTGCGTTACCGATCGTCGAAGCGCGCTCAGATTTACCGAAGCAAGTACATCACGCAGCTCCTTTTAACCCTTTGCACTCGAGGCTATTTTAACTGTAAATATAAAATCATTTTTCTCACTTATAGTATTTTTTATTTTATGTGATAAGATGCATTGTATGCATATGAAATTGTTTCTTGGGACTCACGAAACAGTTACATTCTTAATTTTTTAAATCTAAACTTTGTTAATATAAAAATTATCTTAAAACGCGATATAACAAATGTTAGTGGTGCCTCTGAGTCACCACTCGAGTGCAAAGTGTTAATGTAAATAGTACATTTTACAATAGGCAGAATAATACAATAATAATGCAATAATTCACTACAAAATAAAAATTTTTAATTCATTATTATTGCGCCGCTCGGTATTTCTCGACATAAAATAAAACAAGCGCTATCGCGCTGCTTGGGTCTTTTCGTACTCGTTTAGAGAAAGCGCGGTTGCGCTGTTTGGGATTCTTCGACAGTGTTTTTTCAATACCCCCTGGGAGACTCGAACGGTTAAAAACGTCTTAAAATGTACGAATGTATTTTAGTTTTCACTAGAACTACAATTTGAACAGCAAATCGCAACTACTTCTTACGACATGATATATTATCGTTTGTTCATGACGAATATACACGGCAAAAACAGCTGACCGGTGTACAGAGATTTCAACGAATAAATTTTAATCATTCGCCGGGAGTCTGTCGATATCTCAGAATGATTTCCACTGCATTGAAAAATGTCGTAAAATGTAAAACCATATATGGCTTTTCAGCACCTGTCCGAAATCGCAGTCCATAGAGCGCGCGGCCCCGCTATCTGACCATTTCCAACACCGATTTCGCCGAACCAAAAATTGCACACAGTAACCCCGGCTCGTCCCCGACGGTTCCAGGAGCGATCCGGATCCCTCGGACGACTAAAAATAAAATGGTGGAACAGAGGCGCGGAATTTTCGTTGATCGTCGAAGAGCTGGCAGCGCTCTGGACACGGATTCGACAAGGAGCAGCTGGATCAGCTCGTGGAAAAAATTGTTTTTTCAGGTGAGACTCGCGGCCGCGGGGATCGGGGGACGGGATTTCCTGTTGGAGTCCGTCGAGCCGCGATTAAAATGTTGCCGGGATAGACAGAAGCGTAGCGCGCCGCGTCGCGTCGCGTCGCGTCGGGTCGGGTCGGGTCGGGTTGGGCCGGGACACGCACGCACCCGTCGGGCGAACACGGCCGGAAAGAGGGTCAACGGGTACGCGAAATCCTCGTTTAATTTCGATAGAAGGTCGTGTAAGCCCCGCTGTCTCGCCGGTATAAATCCAGATCCCAGTTGCGAAGTATGATCGTCGCGCGCGTTGATGATGTTATCGTGCTCAGCTAATCATCCGGCATAATCGCATTTCGCGAAACAACCGGCGCGGGAAAAAAAGCCTGAAAAATCGCTGCACCGTTTAATCCACACGCCGCGCCGAAGGAGGAGGCTGAAGGGAAGCGACATCGTCGCCACCCACGCCGTTCTTCGCGGCCAGATTGCGCATCCTGGTCCGGTCGGAGCAAATTTTAGAGAAATCTGTCTGATTCCGCAGCTGTGAAAAATTTCACAGTGCAGTGTTTGGAATCGTTCGGACCGAAAGCTGTCATTATTATTGCACGTTTCACTGGTAATTTTGTTACACTTTCATTGTACTCGCAACGCGACGCGCAACTCATATCGGCACGTACGTCATCATCGGAACGTTCCTATTTTTGTCCAAACGCGCCGCATTTACGCCATAGCGTTATAAATGAAAACAGTGTCGCCGTCATCGGGCAGTCACTATTATTACAACAAGAGCGACAAATTTAATCGCTGGACTGCGGATCTTTGCGCATTTATGGTATGTGCAGATCTTTGCAATGCAAGAAACTGGTGGAATCGACAAGGTCTAATAGCACATTTCTCTTTTGTTCTCGCAATTAGTGATCTTTTGGTTGACGAAGGAAGCTTTTCTTTGATGCTAATTTTCGTAAAATGACACGTGCAGGTGGAAATTTGCATGAAGAACCGCGGGCTCGTAATCACTTTGACACTGTATCGGAGAACTGGATGTAACGTTTCTTGGCGTTGAAAGCTTTAGCAGATTATTTTTTATCCTCTTGCTACGGAGCTTCCGCTAAACATAGATCTTGTTAGAATCTATAAATTATGCCGAGTTATGCGTTGGTAGATGATCTAAGACGTCACGAAACATTGTTAACGCTCCCTGGTATGTGTCCAACGCTTAAATTAGAAATGACCTGAATATACCAACAGTGGCAGAAGAAATACCATTATTCTATCGCAGGTACAAAGACGGACTAACCATTCCGACAAGATACCAGAAAGTCTATTTCAAGATATCAGCAGCACTTCGGGATTGAAGAAATGTAAAACACTGTAATAAGAAGAAATCCACGCAACCAGTAATTTCTACCTGTAAATATAAACACTCTTGCATGTAATTAGCATCGTTGTATCGTATTTTTCTACATTGTATTATTTTTTGTCTGCAGTGCATCACGAAATGGATAGCAATGATATAAATTTGTCTTAGACAAATTGTATAAATAAATTGAATTTTAAAAAAATGTATTGGCAGATAACTTCAGATAAAGGAGAACAGTATAGGAAAAAGAGTGCATGTGCATGTGTAACAGAGAGATCTAGATACACCAAACTATAAAATTATGAGAAAGTTTCATTTTGTTTCATTTTGTTCCAACTCTTTATATAACATTAATTTTTTTACAAAACGTTAGTTTCGCTTGCCGAACCCAACATCGAAGCGTGAGTTTACTTCATCATATAGCGAATTGAATCGAAACTTGTTGTTTGGAAGCTTCTAATAAGAACAAAAAAGACAGTTCCTCGTTTCGTTTTGTTCCGGAGATCTGAGAATAAACGTTTCTCCATTTCGCTGTGAAACCAGTAATACAGACAACATTATGAACAATCTAGGATATACGGGAAGCTGTGTAAATTTGCGATCGTCTGGAGCGGGAAGAGTTCGTTAAAAGGGGGAACGGTCCAAACAGGCGGAACGAGTGGAAACGGAACGAAAAATTTGACGGAAAATTCGTGACCGTTCTGCAGCACGGCGGTGCGCGCAGGTTAGTCCTGAAAGCGGCGGAGGATGGCGGGGCTGCGGGGGCAAGGAGGAAGGAACCGGTTGTACAATGGACAATCCAGCGAATCGATATATGGGACAGTGATTTTCAATTATCGGCTCGGCAGGAAATTCGTGCGCCGATGCTGTTCATCCGTAGCTGACCAGCAGATCATGAGATGTTATCGTTTTCGGCGCGTGTTGGGGCTGGGGCGCGGCGCGAGTCAGGATTTGTCCTGGGATTCGATCCTGGTCCCGATCTTTTACCTATCGATTCATATACGGAACGTGTTAGGAACTCGACGGAAATGCGAAGGAACCAGAAAATTCGGCACAAATTAAACGTTCGGCAAATTAAACGCCTTTGCTCCTCGCGCGAGCCTTCCGCATTCTCAATTCATTACGCGAATCCTGCATAGATCGCAAACTGTGCGCATTTATCGCGAAAACGACTGCTGAAATATCAGATCGTGAACCCCACAACACGAATTTAACAATTCCCCGAACAACACGACAACAACACGATTTTTGACTTGCCAAAATTATTTAGCGTTTTTAATTGAAGCCATTTTAATTCCAAATGCAAAATCATTTTCGTGGCCAATGTGAAATCGAGTCTCGCGTTTTTCGCGCAACAGTTACTCATTTAACAGGTTTTTTAAATATTAACAAATTTGACAATGTAAATATTACGGTGGCACGTGATACAATAATTTTTAGTGGTACCTCAGAGTGCAAAGGGTTAAAAGAAATAATTCATTTTTAATTCCTGCGTCTTACAATCGACTTGGAAAATTTCTAGTTTACACAAAGATCCGCAGTCTATGACGAAAAGAAGTAGGCGAATGATCATAAATAACCAAGAACATACTCATCCGACTTCGGGAAAAAATGAAATTAATTTTTGTCTCATTGTTTCTTGAAGTTCGCGTAAATAACTTGTACTTTACGCGTAAATAACTTATAACTTTCCGTCGATTCGAATAATTTTCGAACTCATAAAAGTCAGCGAACGGTGATCGCGATGTTTGCAGGACCATTACGCGTTTCGTTTCAACAATACGGTGTAATAACAACGACGCGATCGCAAGTAACACCGGGCACGAATTTTCATTGAAATTTGTTTTAATATCGGGTTGCGCCAATATTATCGTATCTGCCGACATGAAACCTTTCCGATGTAACCGGATCTACCATTATATTCGCGCCGAATGTAGCATGTACCGATTGCAGAGTATCCTTCTGACGGAGATTAAATTGTTTTGAAAAACGTAATAAGAGGCGGCGCGAATCCGACAGATATTCGATTCGCAAAAAGTCGGAGATACATTTCAGCGCGAACGCGTTGTTTCGGCCGTTGTAACTCCGGTTCAACCTCCAAAATTGAATTTTCGAGCCGGCAGCGGGAAAGAAGCGGGACCGCGCGGGAAAGTTAAAAAGAAGGAAAAATATTTTATTAAAAATTGCCTGACGTTCCGCGGAGCGAACAGTGTAAATTATGAATTCCGAGTATACGGAGCCCTTCGCCCCCACCCTTCCGCCGTTTCGTTCTCCCGTCGATTTTCTTCGTTTGTTCTACACCGAAGGCGTTCTACCAGCCGTCCTCCATATTTCTTTCTGATTAATCGGACGTTTATGAACGCGGCGAAAGAAAATGGAAAAAGAGAATCACTCGAAGCGGTTGCGCCGTTCTCTTTTCCCGTAGATTTTCGTTTTGTTTTTCATCCCGCTGCCGGGGAAGGGGCCGCGGAAACTGCAGGAAGCAAGTCGGACGCACTCGCGCTTTCTGTCGCGAGGAAAACACATTTTTATGCCGCGGCCGCGCGGTCGCCGTGCTCCGATATTTCCCCGGTGTGTGTCCGCGGTGCCACGAAACTATCGAAAATTCCAAGTTTTACCGGGGAATTCGCGTGACTTCCGTCCTCGATGCCGCCGGACCCGGCTGCGTCGCCGCGTTCGAACTGTTCGGAAAAAGAACGAGAAACATACGGCCGCAGCGCGTTAATCGCGGGACCGATCAAACGTTTTCATGGAAACGGCCGGGGCACGGTTTTATTAGGTCGTTAACCGAGTTCTGCGGATCACCGGTGTACGACGGTAAGCCAGAAACTGTTGCGTCGTGAACAGAGTTGTCATTTGTCTCTCGACGGTTAACTGCTCTCTGCGCTGACGATCGATCCACTTCGTAGGATCTCCTATAATATTTTCCTCCGAAAGATACGACGGTCGTCGGGAAGATGAGAAAGTGTTTTACACCCTTGCCGTACAATTTTCTTTAATCATCTCTTAGGAGAAAATATATATATACACAAGGTGTCCCAAAATTGTGGTATTCCCGGGAAATTAGAGATTCCTGAGGTCATTCGAAGCAACTTTCTCCTTTACAAAAATTTTCCCCGAGGCATCGTTAACGAGTTATTAACGAAAAACACTGGCCAATGAGAGGCGAGCTCGGCAGCCGCGCGGCGGCCAAGCCAACGAGCGCGCGAAACCCAGTTCCGCTTATTGCAAAGCGAGCTGGGATTCGACCGCTCGACCGCTGGCGCCGCTGGCTCGGCCGCCTCGCGCCAGCTGAGCTGGTATTCGACCGCTGGCGCCGTTGGCTCGGACGCCTCGCGTTAGCTGAGCTGGGACTCGACCGCTTGACCGCTGGCGCCGCTGGCGCGGACGCCTCGCGCCAGCTGAGCTGGGACTCGACCGTTCGACCGTTTTTCGTTAATAACTCGTTAAAGATGCCTCGGAGGACATTTTTGTAAAGGAAAAAGTTGCTTCAAATCACCTCAGGAACCTCTCATTTCCCGGAAATACCATAATTATGGGACTCCTTGTATATTGTTTGCCTACTCTTATTCGTGTGCACAAATATTGACGACAAGAAAGCTGAACATTATTTCTCCTTATTTCTTTACTTCTGGCGATCGATTCATGGCAATTTTTCCTTCGATATTATCGGAAGGACGTCGTGTAGCAGGTCGCCAAATTCTTCTCGACGTCGCCTATAATACTGTGCAGTTAAAATTACCTAGTTCCATTTAAAAATACAACGGCGAGCTTGTTTCTTAATCGAAACTCAATCTGTTCTTGAATTCAAACAATTGCAATTTCTTATCGGTGAAATACTAATTAACTACGATACGAAACATTTTTTTGTCAGACCACAGGAAGAGGCTGAGAAAACGTGGGGACTAATTTGTGACTCACCCTGTATATTGCAATACGAATAGTACGAAGTTCGAGTACATCCATTCTTGCCATCGTTATAATAAAGCAATGTACGTTAATTAAATTTCGTGGTCTTATCATTTTCTTCGCAGCTAATGATGATTCACAATGATTTCTTGGAAATAGGAGGAGAACAACATATTTATCGCGTGCTTATATTCACTATTACTGGAAATCTCCCTCGCGAGTCAGGATCGTTAAAGGAGAAGCCAAGGAGTTAATTATTGCAGCGAGTTCACGCTGCACGTTTCTTAAAGCGTCCAGACAAAACAAACAATGGTGTCAAAGAAGACATTGTGTCTCTCTGCGAGACACGGAAGATCAAGAGCAGACCCACGCAAAGAAGATCAGTCGCAGAGCGTTTTTTTTCCAGCAGCTCGGCCAGCCCCGCGTTAATTCGATACTTCCGGCTGGTTTGAAGTAAATCGGATCGTATTAGTCGCGTCGAGTTTCCCAGCTTCGGAATCCCGGATGCAAAACCGATTTGAGTTCTCGAGGACAGCGCGGAAAAAGGAACCGACGCTTGTCTTTGCACCAGGCAATGAATTCTTGGCTCCGTCACTTTATTTCCACCTGCGGAACACTTGTTTCCTCTCGCTTTCATCTCGGCAACGGGACCTCGAAACGTTTCCACCATACAATTCCCTTGAATTAGCATTTATGCTAAAATTACGAAGCACTAAACGCGACTAATGTGTATTCGTTCGAACTTAATGCCGCTTTCATTGTTCATCAGATACCTACGTTCGTTCAATTATTTCTCGTGGAAACATTTTTATGATTTACGGTTACGACGTAAGTTAAATTTTTTTATTGTGAGAAGCAAGGAGCGTTATTGTTTCTTGACCGAATCTGTCGTTAAGATAATTTCATGTTAAGTTAATTTATAACTGTATAACTTATTTTACCAGCTTTTTTATCACCTCGATCAAAATTTTCGGAAATTGCAGTAAAGATTTCTGAAAATAAAATCTATTCGTTGCATATTATACGAAGGATTATATATTTATAATGAGAACGAGACTTTCGCTTGAATCAAACTTTCTTGAAATAAATTCTTTCCGTTGCGTATTATTTTCCGGATTATCTTTTATTCATTTTATTATTCATTTTATTATTTATCTTATTTATTTGAAATACGAAAATAATGTAATAATTCATTGCTCGAAATAGCTACTATTCCAAGCGAATCGATATTACGTCCATTTTCGAATAACAATATTGAAAATAACAGTCCGAAATTAATTGTTTCACACGGTTATTTCTTATTTTCGTTTCGAATAAAATTTACCCAGCTCCGATTCTAATCCACTCGATCGTACGACACAAACTTTATCCGATCTTCGATTTATCGATTATTCAACCGTCCGCTGATATTCCTATTATTAATTATACATATAGTTTACTTTGCATCGGTTTCGTTAAATACAGTACAACGTGTTTCCGCAGCACGGCTGCCATTAACCCTTTCGCTACGGCGGTTCAGTCCGCCGTAGCGCCCCTCCTGAACGGAACCACCCGCCGAAATTGTGCACATTGCGCGTGGATAGTGTATTTGGGAAGAAAAGGGATTTTTCTTTAAAACAATATAGTTATAATTTCTGCATAAGGTATAAAGTTATTTAATAGGTAAAAAAGGTTTCATTAACAATGGAAAAAGTGAAGAAATAATATATAATATACAGTAATAAAATAAAACATAATATTCATAATACAAAACATAATACATAATAATTAGTCCTAAAGTTAGTACTTTCGATTTTCTATCCCTTTATGACATGTAACACAATAATAATGGGAAATGCAGGTAGAACAAATATAACTTGAATGGTGTGTCGTTTATTTCGGACTGTCGTTTGTTTGTTTCGTCAAAAGATTCACGCAATAGTAACAAGAGGCGGTGCAGTCCAAAAATTAGGTCGCGATTTTACCAGCATGTCGGATATATCCGGCGTTCGTCCCCAGAGGACGATCATGTGGATGTCGGATATATCCGGCGTTCGGCTCCGCGAGTGTTCATATGGATGACGGATATATCCGTCGTTCGGAGCGAAAGGGTTAATTATACATATAGTTTGCTTTGCATCGGTTTCGTTAAATACAGTACAACGTGTTTCCGCAGCACGGCTGCCATTAATTCTTGTCGTTGCGCCGTATCGACTAACAAAGCCGCTGTTCGTAGAACAACCGCGGCATTTTATTCCGACGAAGAGACAGAGACAAGTGGGAACAAACACCGAAAAACGGAGGATTCGCTAAGATCGAGGACACACAGAGGGGAGGATCGCGGGGCAAGCTATCCGAAAACAATTGATATCGCGCGCAGTCCAAACACTGCATCCGCCGCGATGTTTGCGGAGGCGGTGTGAACTTTTGAAATCGGATTACAGCCGAGAACACCCGGAGAAGCTGAAAGGGCTGCGGCGCCCCCGGGGGAGGGGAGGGGAGAGAACGACAACAATAACAACGCGTCTTTGTCGCGCGCGCGCGCGAATATTTGTCCATTAATTTAACGGACGCTGCGACGCGGAAGAATAGACAGGAAAAGAAGGAGGCCGGGACGGCGCCGCGCCGGTCCCGGAGCGCAAATTGACCCTGTAATTCGATTCCCAGGGAATTAATCGAACTGTGAGCTGGTTTGCGGCCCCGCGGCCCCGTGGCCTCGCGGCCTCGCTCGAATACGGTTTTAATTACCGACGGTATTTCAGATATTTATTCGAGCGGGCCGCACGCGTCGATACGTATTCAATATGGCCGCGCGGCCGGGGTCGATTAATATAAAATCCCGTTTTTCGCCCGGGCCACGTTCCCGCTTCGGGCTAATGAGCCCGCGGTGTGCCCGGCATTGTCGCGCGCGGACACGCGGCCGAAATAATAATTTGTAATTTGTCGATCGTAAATTATCAACGAGCCACGCGGTTTATTAAATGACGTCTATTATTTTCTTGCGCCGCTTGCTCGTTTGCAAATGAACGCCGCCCGGCCGTCGCGCGATACGATCGGGCCCCGGGAACCTTGCAGAAACTCGGAAATGTGAGAATTCATGATTTAGACGTCGATACGTTGGACTTTAGGTTACGCTCTTGTGGAATCGGTGAAAAATAATAATGAAAGAATAAGCTCGGTGTCGTTAGAGCTCGAACGTGATCATTGCTGTATAATGTTTATAATCGCAAACATTACAACATTTATGAACAGTATTATATTATATGATTATACTTATAATCATTGTTAAATTTAGTTAATAGTCATAGTTAAAACTTAGGCATAGTTAGTCATAGTAAAAATAGTCATAGTTAAAATTGCATTAATGAAGACGAATATCATTGCTTTTGTTCTTTTCATTATTGTTTCGTAATAGTACATACTTCGATATTTATATATAAATATATAAATATATAAATCGATACTTATATATAAATATATAAATATATAAATGGAAGTATATATTATTACGAAACAATAATAAAAAGAGAGAACAAAAGTAATCATATTCGTCTTCATTAATGTAACTAATTTTAACTATGACTATTTTTACTATGACCAACTATGACTAACTTAACTATGACTAACTTTTAGTCATAGCTTATATTTATATAATTATATATATAATTATACTTATATATAAGTATCGAAGTATATATTATTACGAAACAATAATAAAAAGAATAAAAGCAATCATATTCATCGCAATTATATTTATATATAAGTATCGAAGTATATGGAAGTATATTTCGCAATAATATTATTCTTTTTATTATAATTTCGTAATTAACGTATAATATGTACTTCGATGATACGTTAATTCGCCACGAAAAATTAAACTGCATAATTCATGCCAAGTTTTGAGGGTTCCGATCCCATAGCGCGCCGGAACCGGGCCGCAACTTGGCCCCGAAAGCTCGCGATAATTTCGTCAAACCGTTGACCAATGGGCGCATCTGTCTTCTCCATCCGCCAACCGATTCCAAGATCCAATTATTTCGTCCAGTTTCCATTCGCCGGCCGAGATTCTCTCCCGGCAGACGGAATCTGTTTTCATCGTTGTTGCAGAAACAGTTCGCCTCGTTTCAGGATGCATTGTGCTCCCTTATCGAGTTCCACGCCTCCGCCGTTACAACGGCCACGGTTCTTCTCCGCGCTTCAACAATACAAAGCGTCCATACATAATTCCGCCCCGGTCAGTTCTCGATCGAGCAATAATTGTTTCATTGTGTCGGGCCCCCGCGCGGGAGGCAAATTTCGCGCCGTCGTTATTTATCGATCGACGGAGGGGGGAGGGGGAGGGGGGGAGGGAAATGTGATTAAAGGTGAGAGAAACGCGAGAAAATTTTCCGCCCGAACGCCGCTTTAATTTAATTAAATCGACCGGCTAGAAAAATCAATAACGACGCGATTCTTCGCTTTCTTCTCGTGCTCGTTAGTCGTCGAGTCTTTCGCGTTTCGAATAGGAAAATTCTGCACTGTTTGTCCGACCATAGACTGTCCTCATTCCACTTGTCCGACCACGTATCATCTTTATTCTCCTTGACCAAACGCCCACCGTGTTTATTCTACTTGTCCGACCACGCATATAGCTTCAATCTACTTGTCTAACCATACGTGTACGTTCTAGATGCGTGTTCGTTTCAACGATAATTACTGGACAGCGGATTTTATGGAAAAGCTGATAAGAGAAACGCAGACTAGTGCAAATATTGTAAGAATTTAATAATATTGTTGCACTATTTCCAATCGATCGAAACTATTCAAACAAGAAATATGTATTTTCATTCAACTTTCGTTTTATACGATTGCTGGACGAAATTCTTATTTTGCACAAAGATCAATATTCCAATGATTGCGGAACTCTAAATCATTTTTTAAACTCGTTCAAATTTGATTGTCGGAAGAGAATCGACGCCGCTCGACACTCTCGTGTTAGAAACTCTTGTGCAAACATAAAAAATGAAACGTAGTTTCAGATCTAATCAAGTTTAACCCGTGACATGTAAGAGCATGATCGACAAGGGATTAATTTATGTAGACACTTGAAATTAGTCTGGCGCAATTTAAAAGAAACAACGCGAATGTCTGTTTGAACGTGTGATACGAAGGAGAGCGAGTGCTACTAAAAATGGATTATTCAGTTGTTAACATTTCCTGTCTATATTCTTATGCGTTGCATTGTATTAACGCTAAGACTGTATTTCCCAAATTTTATTTCGATGCGTAAACGTGATAACGTTCAGACGTAATTTCTTTTCGATTTTATTAATATGTTAATATTATATTACGTTAATATTATACTGTATTAATATTATTTATAATAGATAATAATTTCGCAATTTTATTAAATAAAGTACTTTAATTGTATAATATTATTATGGTCGTTGACGTGGCAGTCGAAGTGTGGATCGACATTTAAAATATTATATTACACTTGTATTATTTATAATAGATAATAGCTTCGCAATTTTATTAAATAAAGTACTTTAACTGTATGAAAATATCATGGTCGTTGACGTGGCAGTCGAAGTGTGGATCGACATTTAAAATATTATATTACACTTGTATTATT
The DNA here is from genome assembly GCF_051020955.1 of Megalopta genalis. Taxonomy (NCBI): domain Eukaryota; kingdom Metazoa; phylum Arthropoda; class Insecta; order Hymenoptera; family Halictidae; genus Megalopta; species Megalopta genalis. The sequence goes on from NC_135019.1 coordinate 9,334,507, forward strand.
TATAATAGATAATAGCTTCGCAATTTTATTAAATAAAGTACTTTAACTGTATGAAAATATCATGGTCGTTGACGTGGCAGTCGAAGTGTGGATCGACATTTAAAATATTATATTACACTTGTATTATTTATAATAGATAATAGCTTCGCAATTTTATTAAATAAAGTACTTTAAAACCGTTTGAAATTATTATGGTCGTTGACGTGGCAGTCGAAGTGTGGATCGACATTTAAAATATTATATTACACTTGTATTATTTATAATAGATAATAGCTTCGAAATTTTATTAAATAAAGTACTTTAACTGTATGAAAATATTATGGTCGTTGACATGACAGTGCCAAAGAGATTTACAAAATTCTGCACCTAATAAAACGTTATCAAAAGTACAGTTTCCACTTGGCAAGATTTCTCTGCATCCGAAAGTGTCTCCATCGAGCATGTTCTGTTCGAACAGTTCCTTTTTCGTCTGTTGACACGACAGCGATAAGAGGAAAGCAGCATGTAGAACGGGATTCTGTGACAGGACACGCTCAGTTTCCGCGCTAGGAAAGACGAGAGCGCGGTGTCGTTTCCGGTGACGGAAGGATAACGTTCACGTCAGGGAACAAGGAGCGTGTAATATCGACTCGCCTAAGCGCGACCGGCCGTGAGGGGATGAAAGGCGGCGCGAGGAAGGAGACGGGGGGTGAACAAGGGGGCCGAAGCATGAGAAAGGGGGAGCCGGCCAAGAGGCGGCGGAAGTAACTGCTTGGGCGGAAGTTCCAATTGCCAGCTAGATCTATATTTAATAAGACAGGAGAGTTATACTTTCTGCCGGGAGTCGCGACGCAGTTCGAGTGCAAAAGTTTCGTCCGGCCTCGGCCACTGCTGCTGCACACCCGGCCCTCCCCCCGCCGTTTCCGGAATTATCTCCGCCACCTTCCGTCCACCAGAGATAATTAAATATATCCGCGCACCGAAATGCTGAAATGGATTTTCCCCGGAACGAGATCCGGGCCTGCGATAAAGGATTTTTCTCGGCGAGACGTAGCCCTCCGCTCCGAAACGGGAAAAGTTTCAACCTTTTTTCATTAGAACGGATAGCGGAATTCCTTCTACGATCGATCCGTGTGTCTTCGCCGTGGAATTCCGAGTGCGTTTTACGTCTGTTCGATAACTCCACTCGAAATCGACTGTCCGTGCTCGATAACCCTCGAAGACTCTTTATTATACAAGTTCGCCGATCCGTGGGAATTTTGATAGAGCTACTAGCTGCATGAAAGCTTACACGGTGTAACGCAGTTCGCTACTATCGCGTTTGTAAACCGCGGATTCGTTATATTCTATGTGTCTGACCAAAGGCTGCGCCAATTTTACCGGCCACTTCGCTCCCAAATCGCACCGACAACTTGAACATTTTATTAACAATCAATGTTAGGACCATGTTAGGATCATGTTAGGACAAAGTCCGAAGGACGTTAATTTTTTAATAACAATCTATTCACTTGTCACGCGAAAAAAATCATCGCACGGCTAAATAATAGCTTTTGATTGACGCGAGACGTTTTGAAAATTCAAGAACATTTTCGACGATCCAGCTCGTCGACGTCTCACCGAGAAATATTTTAGCCCCGTGAGAACAAAGTCTGAAGAACATTAATTTTTTAATAGCAATCGATTCACTTGTCACGCGAAAAAAATCATCGCACGGCAAAATAATAGCTTTTGATTGACGCGAGACGTTTTGAAGATTCAAGAACATTTTCGACGATCCAGCTCGTCGACGTTTCACCGAGAAATACTTCAGCCCCGTGAGAACAAAGTCTGAAGGACGTTGCGGTATTTCGAAAAAACGATTCCTGCGGCGATTTCGTTCGAGAGAATCGCCAAAACGCCGATTCTCCTCATTGTCTTTCGTTGCTGCTCTTTCTCAACAACGACGATTCCGGAGTGGAGAGTTTATTATAATGGGCCCGCGAGGCTATTAAATTGCGTCGACGACCGGAGACCTCAACAACTGCACTTCTGAGGCGAAAATAAATTTGTCCCGCGGTTTCCGGGTTCGTCCGGCGTGCAGTAGTTCCAGCCGTAACAGGTCAGCCGCAATTGATCGAGCGTCCGTAAAAGTTCCGGGCGAGAAAGCGTTCCGATTCGATTTTTGCTCGAGGATTCGCGGCCACGAAATGGATTTCCTGCAGGACGACATTCGATCCCGGCGGAAACAAGGAGACGAAGAGAAGAAGAAACGGAGGGCGGAGGGGGCGAGGAATAGTGCCGCCGCTCGATCATTCTGCGCTCCGGCGAATCCGATTTGGGGGAAACGCGACGAAATTTTCTGCACCGGCGTGGCATCGCGGCAGGAAATCAGGAAATTGTTACGAGGGCTGGGCTGGCCTCTTGGGGCGAGCCATTAAGTTTCATTTTTTCTCTCCCCGCCTCTCTCTCTTCCTCATTCATTCTCCTCTTTCTCTCTCTTCCACTCTCTTTCTCTCTCTTCCTCTCTTCCTCTCTCTTGGTTTCGTCGTTCTCTCGCAATTGGGTTACCCGCGCGAACTTCCACTTCGTAAAGTTAGCCACGAACGAAGGACGATAATTATTATGCCGCATAGCGCGGCTCGACTTGCGCCACGGCACTGCGACAACCAGCTGCTTTGGGACCTTGTTCTCCTCCACTTGATTCACGAAACCAGCCTTTGATAACAATGGAATTCCTCCTTTTTTTTCCTCCCGTTGTCCGACCTTTATCGCGAGAGGACGCCATGCCGCGCGACTCGTCCTTGCTCTAAATTTTCCGCGTTCTTCCCGCGGCCCGCCGTTACCGGACCACCTCGCGCCACTCCGTTCCGCCATTATTCCACTGTCCGTTGTGCTTTCCGCGCATCGATATAATCTTCATTTTCGCGATAAATGGATACGACCCTTCTACGAGCTACTCTCTGCTCGCGCGGGTGTCGCTTTTTTCAGCGCCGGAAAAGGGAGTAACTCGGAACAAAAACCTCCATTCTCATGGTAAACGAACACGGTCCTTCGGGTCGCTATGTTCGCGGGGCCGGAATTACTCCGTCGTCGAGAGAGACGGTGTAATCTCTCGTAAAATAAAAGAGCGGTCCGCGGAACTACAAGCTTTTTGGATATCGATTTTCCACGTTTCCCGTTGTCGGACTCCGATCGGGCCGACTTTGCCCGCCCATAAACTCGTCCCCGTTCCACTCGTTCGATTAAACGACGTCCCTATTCTACTTACTCTAACGTAAACTTCAACCATTATCGTGTTAGCGTATTCATAGATCGTCTGTATTCCATTCGATCGATAATGGACCATCGTTATTCCACTTGACTGACCGTATCACGTCCCTCGTCTGCTACCTTAACCATAAGTCATCTCCATTCTAGTTGTCCGATCGTAAAGTGTTACCCCTTTTCCATTTATCTAATCATAGGGTCGACCGTACCACCATTTGTCCGGCAATACAGCTCCATCGTTGCCCCCGTCCGATCATAGTACTCGGCCCTGATCTACTTATCCAACGATAAGGCAATCCCTATTCCGTATTCCGATCGCGATGTTCATCTCCCTTTCCGGTTCTCTAATCACAAGGTCGTTCCTATTGTACTTTCCCGATCATAACTCATTACTGTCCCTTTCGCCCGGCTATAGATCGACTCTGTTCCACTTGTCAGTACATAAATTGTCTACGTTTAGCTCGTCCGACCACGTGTCGTCCCTATTCTCCTTGCCGAATCACAGATTACCAACCCTGTTATTACTTTTCTAATCGCAGCTCTTTCCTCGACTTGTCAGACCATAATTGTCATCTATGCCGCTTGTCAGACTATAGATCCGTAGTCTACTTTTCTGGGCATAGTTCAACATTGTTTCCATTGTCTGACAGCGGACGAACTCTTTTTATCGAGTAACGTTCTCGCTTCGGAGTGCAGTAAATTCTTACCCAATTTTTCTACAGCTTTTAAAAACAAAAATGGAGAATTTCGGGAAAAGAGATACGATTATTCGAGCTTTGCACATGGTTTTTATAATTGTTGATAATCGGTAATTATAAGAATGAGCTGCGAGACTCGAACAATCGTATCTCCATTTCCCAAATTGTCCACTTTTGTTTACAAGCTGAAGAAAAAGTGGGAAGAATTTACTGTTCATATAAAAATGGATAAACTTGAAGTTGATATCGTTCTAATTACTTTCGCTTCTTCTTCCAGTTTCATAGAAATTTTTGTTTTCTTACATTTTACATTTTATCGACGATTACTGAAATAACAAAGCTTGCAAAAACTATACGCAAGAATCGCTCCTTGTTATCAGAGCCGCGTGTTATCATTCCTCTCGCGTTTCTTAGAACCGGATTCAGATTCATACGACGCGCAGTTCTATTATGATAAAGAAACTCCGTTTTATTCTTTGTTCCAGATCGAAGGGAAAAAAATGCACACGGATTGACATCGTCGATCGGCAGGTTCACGGAGAACAAGATTTATTATTTCAATACAAGTCGATAAAATGTAACGAAAAAAATATACGAGTGTTGAAATATGAAAGAAGACGTATGAAAATATGCGAAACATTTCATCGATGTTATATGTTGTAACAAGAACTGCCGGATGTGATGTTTATTTGGACGGTTTACTTGGGAATTCGCGTCTCGAATTACGTAAAATGATAAATCGAAATAATAATTTCCTAGCCTTTTTTTAGCTTTTTCTAGCTTTTTCTAGCGCGCTCGTTTCGGTGACGGAGAACATTTTCTCGGGACGTACACAGGGTATCCTAAAACTATGGTCTTTCCGGAAAATGAGTTCCTGAGGTGATTTGAAATAACTTTTTCCTTTACAAAAATTTTTTCCAAGGCATCGTTTACGAATTATTGAAGAAAAACAATGACCAATGAGGGACGAGCTCGCCTGGCGCTAGGCGGCCGAGCCAATGAGCGTAACTGAGCTTCGTGCGCTCGTTGGCTGGACCGCTCTGCGCCAACCGAGCTCGCCTCTCATTGGTCAGTGTTTTTCGTTAATAACTCGTTAACGATGCCTCGGAGAAAATTTTTGTAAAGAAAGAAAATGCTTCGAATGACCTCGGTAATCTCTAATTTCTCGGAAGGACCATAATTTTGGGACACCCTGTATATTCGTCAGGGTGCGCCAAGGGTGATCCAGACCGAATCGGCAGGGAAGCTCGCGGCTGCCGCAGCAATTAATCGGGGATCCACGAAGTTGGCCGCTTTATCTGTAAGTTGGACGCGTTACAACGCGCTCGGACAATTAAACGACGCGCGACGCCCGGTAAACAGAATCGCCGTCTCGGAAAATGTCTCGAGAGGTCCCGAGGCGGTGTTCCAGGGAAGTCCGCGCGGCGGAATTGCCACGATCGGGAGGCCGCGCACGTATTTCAAAGGCAGCCGCCGCCAGCTCGGTCAGAAATTAGTATACGCGGAGAGCTGGCCGCGGCTCGCGCGGAGAGCTCGGTCCACGACTTTTTAATTTATTCCGGGGAAGTTTGTTAGAAGTCGTCGCGGACCTGCGAGCTCCCTCTCTCTCTCTCTCCCTCTCTCTCTCCCTCTCTCTCCGGGATCCAGACTGCATGCAGACCGGCGACTCGTGCGGAGGGATGCGCGCCGTTTGTTATTTTTACACCTGGCTCTTTCGAAACCGCCGACTTGTTCTCGGTTCTCCCGGACTCGCTTCTCCGAGGACTTCGACGCGAACTTCGGGACACAAACTTCGTCATAATTCGTTCGCTTCCAATGTAATACCTGGAACGCCGCCGTGAACTTCCCATTTTTAACACTGTTCTTTTCGGAACGAGTCTTGGATAACATGAACTTACTACTCAAGAATAGTCGAGATTATAGTCACTGCGCAGTTATAATGTAGCTAAAATATGGTCGAACATGATGCCGAAGGTGGCGAGAAATCAGAGATTCGGTGAAGATTAGATGATTTTGCGTACATATATTTGTGTACATGTGCACATGTTTTATGTGTATTATAATCGTGTATTATAATTTTATACAGTATATATGTATTTTATGTGCATTGTAATTACATGCTTATATATCTGCATACATTTTATGTTATATAAATATAAAATAAGATTGTTCCATACCATATTGTTGTTCAATTTCTGCTGTTTTTTCTACATTTTTGAAATATAAATTTCGAAATACGGTCTTTTCACGAAGTATCTAATTATATCATGTACAATATAGATATAAGTAGATACTTCGTGAAAAACCATTTTATATTTCAAAAATGTAGAAAAAACAACAGAGATTGAACAACAATTTCGTTAACGTATAGATCAAAGTATTAGAAATCAAGGTATTACAATTTCAGTGTTACTTATTCCCCTATTTATCCAACTCTTTTCTAATTTGCACCAGCAAGCAGAATGAGAACTAATCACGAGACGGAATAAATAACCAAAAATATAAGAAATAAATAAGTACTCTTAATATTGTATTCGCATAGAGACGCGGCTCGAACCCATTACCGCTATCAGAAAGATCGCGTAGTCTCGCGGCTGATTATTCCGTAAATTCCACTTTGATGGGGATTTCTTTCGCCGGGGACTGTCGCGCCTTTGAATTCTGTCTGGCGTCAGAACGATTTGTGCCCGGGATTATATTAAGCAACTTGCAAAACTTGCACGCGAAGAGCGAGCAACGTAAAAGTTCTCCTACGGCCGGGTTTAATTAGCTCGGCGTTCCTCGAGTCGAAATTCGTCGCGAAAACGGAGGCCCGTCGCAGTCGTCGTCGTCGTCGTCGTCGTCGGAGCCATCGTCGTCGCCGTCATCGTTCTCGTCGTCGCGACGCGTTGTCTTCGACCAGAGCGCAAATTACAAGCCCGAAGTTTTCCGGGGTCGGCGTGACGCCCTTCGATTACAATCAACGCTTACAATTATGACGGCCGAATAATACACGGGAGGGACAATGGAAACAAAGGGGGCCGACCTGGCCGTTCTTCCGGCATTGTCTTCGTTGCTAATTAGCAGCCGGAAGTTGTCGTCGCGGCGCCATCGATATATAATTCGCGATGCGCTCGCTCGCGTGCACGCATCTGCCGACCTCCGATCCGCTTAGTCACCATATAAATGAACTCGCTCGAGTGTCCCTTTCAACGTCGCGTCCCGTCGGCTCGGCTCGGCTCGGCTCAGTTCAGTTCAGTTCCTACGTCGGCGCACGAAGAAGCCGCAAACGGATCGACGCGCCGCTTCAAACCATCCGGTTTCAGGAATTATTATGGTTAGAAGGACAATTTACAGGGTTCCGGTTAGTTTAAACCGGGTCTCGGCGCTGGCGCAAGTTCGCAAAGGTAATAGAGGCCAAAATACAGCTATCGCCGGCGCGCAGCAACCAACTCGACTCGCTGAGTCTATCTGTTCGATCTCGAGCAGACCGAACCGGAGATTTGTCATGGTCGGCTGTGTGATAACTTCGGCCACTGGACGGTCTCAGAAACGCGCGGCTTTCCACCCGTCGGAGTTATTTTTCTCGTGAAGTTACGTTTCCTCGAAGTTTCCTGCTGATTCCATGTCGAAAAGTAAGTCGGAAATATGGAATAAGTATCTTTCATTCGAGACTCCGTTTTCAAGGGAAAGTTCGTTGACAAGATAATATTATTATTTAATATTGATAGGAATCGAGTGGTGCGTCTGCACTCTATTGCTACTGCACTCTATTGCTACTGCACTCTAATTCTACGTCTCGCCGCGCTAAGAGCGACGCGAACTTGACGCACCCTCAATCTAAATTTTCACGAAAACAGGACCTTAGAAGAAGAAATATTGTCCTCTTTCTTCGACTCATTTTTTGACGTAGAATGAGCCACGATCCGGTTGTACCACCAGTTACATGACACCCTGTACACCACACTGGGACACGCGAATCACCGCTGTAACAGTTGCTCTTATCAATAAACATCTTCTCTTTTTATGAAACAATATTGTCCCAAAAATGATTTTTAGACGCACGTGCAGCTCAAGAGCATTCGCAATCGATCGCGAGAAAACCGAACCGACAACGAACGCAATACATCGCGAGCTCGACAGAAGATGTTACGACGTGATTGAGGACACATTATATCACGATGTAGAACACATCGAAACGCGATTTAGTAGAAAAGACATTGCAACACGGAAACGAAACGCATTCGAACACGGACGATCACCTCTTGTGCCTATATGCGAAATCGTTAACACGTTGAATTGTATCTTTTCGTTTGCGGTTTCGCTGATCGAATCATTATTGATTCGCTGCGATTTTTGGGACAGTAGTTCGACAATCATCGTTTGTGTTAAACCGTCGTGTTAAACCGTCAAATATATTAGCTCTACCGGAAGATTCTGTCCGTTTGAGAAATGAAAGGAAATAATAGATTTTTCATAAATTTAGTAATATTTATATTGTACAATATAATTTCCGTCGTTACTTATGACCTCTTGCCAGCGTGATGGCAATTTGTGAGCAACATTTTTCAAAAATATATGTCTCAAATGAATATGTGCATATCTATTGAAATTTGCAATGACATTATCGGACAGAACTTTCCGGTAAACCTAATACTATTACTGTAAATTCTCCCAAATCGACGCTCTGCTTGGGAACAAAAGTGGACAATTTGGGAAGAGAAAAAAATAGCCTTGCGGCTCGTTTTTATAGTTATCGATTGTCAACGACTATAAAAAGGAGCCGCAAGGCTCGACCAACCGTACCTTCTCTTTCCAAATCGTCCACTTTTGTGCACGATCTCAGCGTCGATTAGGGAGAATTTACTGTATTTTGTTGTATCACGGAGCGCGTTATCATCTCAACTGGCTCCGCAAAATATCGTCGGCAACGAAACGAGATGTACGACCGACCTTACGCGGTACGGAAACATCGATATCTGAGGGCGCGGCGCAATCGATGCGGAATCGAAAATCCTCTATGACTAATACCGTTGATGATGTAATACGAAAGAGAGGAGGAAGCTGGGGCTCGAAACATCTTGAACAGCGGGCAACTTTTAAACGCTGATCGCGGAGGACAGAGAGCAAAGGTAACCGAATTAAAGCAGCCCTTCGCTCCCGACCACGCTCGAAAGGCTTCGAAAAGAGGGAGAGGAGAGGCGCGGAGAAATGGGGAGGAAGCACGCCGGACAAACAGACTTTCCTGTCGAGTGTTTTTCCCGCTAATTAGCAGCTGGCTGGGCAAGCGCTTCGGAACCGCGATGCATATTTCATCGGACCACACCGACACGGCGACTGGTTCAATCGAGCCCCGAAGAGGAAGCTCTCCATCTCTCTCGTCTCTCTCTCTCTCTCTCTCGCCGTCCTTCTCTCCCTCGGAAAGGGGCAGGTCGGGTTTGCTTGGGGAAGGTTAGGTCGGTTCGAGGCCTGTCCCTTGTCTAAAGTCCCGGGAATAACAGTCGGATTAGCGCGCAAGGATGCAACCTTAATGCGAGATGGTGCACGCAGCCATTATGCCACCGCGCGATTCTGATGCAGCCGAGCTAAACTACTGCCAAGGAAAACAGCCCAGCCCGCCCGCGCGGCCGTCTTCGCTCGAATCTCTCTGTCGAAGTCGCCGGGAACCGTTCCACGACGTTATTTATTTATTTATTTAGCTAGACAGCGTTCAACGTTCCGCGACTCGCTCCGGCAACTTTCGTAACGCTCGCGAACCCACAAAGCGATTCGAACCGTTGATCGGAAGTTCCAGGCTGCGCTGAAAGTCGATTGAAAAATCGGTCCGCTTCGGTCACAAATAATTATGTTCGTTAGCCGCGAGGAAATTAGAAATTAAAAAAAAATAGTCAGATTGCTTCATCGATGATTGAAATAAAGAAACAATGTATATGTTATCTTTGCAAGGGAACGTATCGAGGTTACGCAAGCCGATTTTAATGAAACTTATGTGACACGTGATTCTTCGAAAAATACTTGACGCACATTTGTTTTTATCGGCCATCGAGATCATTGAAGAGATGAAAATAGACATCGTAGTTGGGGATCATCAATTTTTAGAATATTTTGGACGATAAGACCGGTTTTGAAATTGTTAATTGTCTCGATAGTAACCAGAGAAGGTGACGCAATTATTAGATAGCGTGATATTCGTACCGATCACCAGACTATGGATTTTTATGCAAAATAAACATTATACTAATTGCAAGATGCAAAAGCTACATAGTCATTCTTTATTTCGTTTCATGATCATTTTAATGAGTTGCAAATAATGCTGCAATATTTTTCAATTCTTTACACGTTTCTACTTTCTTGTATTTCTCCTAATCATTTTTGTCATAAATGCACAAAAGTCGACTAGTAAACTTTGCTCGATTCGACTTCGAAAGTTCGCTGCATTCAAATTTCATTTCATTTCAAACTTCAGCAAGCAGCGTGCCGAACATATCTTCGATATGTTCCCATGTTAGCAACAAGAGATGACAGTAAAGACAGCAGAAAATGATCGAAGCGAAAAAAATTTGGTACGTTTCAGTTCATTCTATCAGTTTATATTAATTTAGAAAAGCAACAATAACAGTAACAATTATTCTGATTTTTAACGAGTGTTATTGTAATATTTGCATCGATTAAACAACTCATAAATGTATCTTTTCTATTTGAACGATAGTAAATTAAAAAAATCAATGTCCCGTCGTTTCGACGGGTTCCGTAAACGTAGCGTTAAAAATGCAGCACCGACGGAGAACGTTCTTTGAGGCTTTTCTTCGACGAACCAATGTTTGACTAAGTTCCGGCAACTGTGCGCGATCAAGCCGGAAGGATTTCCGCGGGAAATCGATGATAAAGCAGCGGGGATCTCGTGGAGCAGGGAACAAGCAGGGAACCGACGGCTGCGAAGCGAATCGTCGCGCTCGAATCGGCGTGTTTCTAATGCGAGCGAGCCGGGCGAGCCGGGCGGAGCTCTCACGGCAAGGAAAACACGGTCCCGCGAAAACGTCGACTTAAGTCCGGTTTCTGGGGACGGCCGCGACACGGGGTTAGGGCTGAGAAAACAGGATTTCCACGGTTAAGCTCCATTTCGCGTGCACCCGGCAAATGCGCCCGGGAAACCGCAGTGCGCGCTTATTTAACGCGTCCTCGCAACTTGCCCGCGATGCAAGATTTAGAGGAAGACCGGAGCTCCCAGCAGAGCCGACGACTTCCGGCGAACTTCCGGAGCTGCTGGGAAATTCGATGGAACGATTTTTCCTCGGTTTCCTCCTGTACGTGTAACGTGTCCTGTAAGTGTGCGTCTTTCGGAGCCGTGGGTCGATCGCGCGCGCGCGCGAGCAAATCGCGAGCTCGACGACTACGAGCGGCAGAAGATTTTTGCCGATAGTCGAATCGAGAGGGAATCGTTTCGAGAGGAGCCCCTCGCGCGTATCTACACGGTGTACGTGAATAATCGGTTTCAGATAAAGAGAAACTCGGATCAAGAAGTTTGCCGCGGCTTTTCTTTGAAATAAGAAGCGCCGCCTCGGCCGAACTTCGGGAATTTTTTCCTGCTCGAGGATAACACTTACCGGCGTTCGATTTTTGTAAACGTCTTTGCTGCGGTTCGAAGCAGATCCGCCGATTTTTTAACGGTGCTGAGATCAGAATCGAACTTGTTGCAAACGATCGACCGTGTAACCGGGCGAAGAAACATCTTCCGGTTCTCCTAGTTTCAATTTAAACTTTCGCGCCGCAGGAAGCTCGAAAGGAAGAATTGCTTCGACTCAATTATGGTGTCTAGGTATACCTTACGGGTGTGCCGAAGTTACGTGATAAGTTCGAAACGACTCGGTTGAGTCGCTCGAAAAATGATTCGGAGAGAGCATCCGTAGCTTCCGTAATTTTCGGGAACGACTCTTCGCTGGATCGAACTTGAAAGCTTTCAAATTGACGTTGACTTGATTGCACTTCGATGTATGGAATTAAAAGTGCAACGCCGTTTTACGGGCACCCGGTATAAGCCGGGTCGCAGCAAGAGAATCAAATTCCGCGCAGATACCGAAAACCCGGAGGATCGGATGCTTCCGGCGGATCCGCGAGACTTTTCCAATTTCTGGTTCGCGAAGCTCACCAAAATCCGGGTTCCAAAGGGGCCTCGAGCGTGTCGCCGATTTTACGACACACAATAAATGATCGGAAAGTTTTCCCAGATTTCTGTGCGCGCCAGGGAACGTACGCGCTCGAACCAGAACGCGTGGAAACAGAAGGATCTGGCAGGCATGTTCTCTCTGTAGCATGTTCCTATGATTAGAACAACTGATTTAACCAGTTAGCTGTGGCGCCTCATTTTTAGAGAGCGTACCTATATGTATCGCGAGAACCATGCGATGACGAATATACTCGTCAAACACAGAATAAGCGTCGCTGTTAAAGTATTGGATCAAAAACACGGTTTTATTTTATAAAATTAACAATTTTATTATTAATATTTACTCATTCATTTAATCTTAACATATACTACATACACAATAAACGAAAAACGCAGAAAAAATCAAATACTTATAAAAGTTCAAGAAAAACAAGCAAGGAAGCAAGGGACGATATATATTAGCACTTTGCACGTCGAACACCAATATCGTGATTCTTTTCTAATCTTGTTTTTATAACAATGTAAACACCTTCGTGCAGGATTCGCCTGAAAATATTCTAAACGTCTTGAAATTTGAGAATATGTTTTGTTTTTGTAGTATACTCGTCATGACACAAAATACTGTCACTTCTCCATGACGAGTATACTCGTCAAACACAGCTAACTGGTTAAGGTACACAACACTTATCTATTGAACCGTCTATCAACCCTTTCAGTTGCTTCACGATCTGCACCGAAACGAATTTTGAACGCAGATGCAACACTGTGACACCTAAATGTGAACGATACAGCAGACAATGTCTCGAGCAGAGCTCTTAATTACGAGCACAACCAAAACTGTTGAAGCTGAATTTACAGCTGGGATAGTCTCTTTGGAATTACAGCCACTGTAACAGAGCTCGGAGGAGGCAAGTCGAGAGCTGCCATTTCTCGAATACGAAACCGGCTACACAGAAATGCCGAAAACCCACCGGGCGATCTCCGCAAGATTGGAAAAATAATAAGTCGTTTTTAGCTGCGAGGAGTCGAGCATTGGAGTCACGGACGACAAAGCGAGTATTTTGAGAAGAAACATTGTCACAGATTCTCCGAACTGTCACCCAAATATACCCCGAAAACTGCGAAGCTTATGCTTAACGGTTCAATCGCCGCAACCATTATTTGTAGTGTTTTAGGTCATTTTGACGCGAGACACGTGTCGCTTTTATTCGCTTCGATCCCGAGATGCCCGAAGTAGTGTAGACAAAATTAGACCGACTAAAATTTGCTCGTTCAATCGTCGAAAATATCTGAAACTTAGTCGCGTTCACCTGACAAGTGTCGCTCGAATCCGCATCGACACGAAAACCGCGAATGGAAAAGTGAACGCTTCGAGCTGAAAATTTACCCATTCAATCATTCAATCATCGTGGTTACAACCAGATGGATACCTGGGTACCTATTTCTATTTTCTCTCCAGTAATTTCTTCGTAATTCTTGACAAAGTATATTAAAACCGCGCCCGTTCTTCGCACGCTTTTGCATCGATCAACGTTCGATGAAACAAGAAATTCATAAAATATTTCGTAAAATATTTCAAACAACCGAGGCTTCATTCAATCATTCAATCATCGTGGTTACAACCAAATAGATACCTGGGTACCTATTTCTATTTTTTCTCCAGTAATTTCTTCGTAATTCTTTGACAAAGTATATTAAAACCGCGCCCGTTCTTCGCACGCTTTTGCATCGATCAACGTTCGATGAAACAAGAAATTCATGTAAAATATTTCAAAGCCAACCGAGGCTTAAATATCGTGGACATTTCCACTGTACAAGCGTCGGAAGCGTTCAAAACGGCACACCCCGCACCCTCGAACACCCAGGAACACCCCTTAATCAATCCACTCTCCTCAAGGCTAACTCGATTCCCAACATCCCGCAACTTCTTCTTCTAGGTCCTAACCCGGCGCGTCCACCTGTCCCGCGAGCCGCAAAAAAATCTCATTCCAAGCCGCAGTTTCCCCTGAGAATCGCGCGACGGCGAAGAGAGGGTCGGAGGAGAGCGGACGGAGTTATCGTCGCCGAAGCGGAGCGGCCCGAGAGCTCGATGCTCGAGCTTAGCGGGTGATTTCGCGCAGGAGGAGCGGTCAGTCGATGCCCGTTCGATCGTGGAATTACGGCGAACGCCGATAATATCCGGATATCCCGGCCGGGCGTAGCGGACTCGACTTTCCGAAGCGGGGACGCTCACGGAATACCAGGGTAAATAGAAATTCGCGGAAAGCGACGGCGATGGCGATGGCAGAGGCGCAGGCAGAGGCGCAAGCAGAGCCGGCAGAGGGAATGGCACGCCGTCGAAGGGGTCGCCGGCACTCGATCGATGCGCAGCACGAAACTGAGGTCACGAGATTCCGTCGTTTCGTTTATAATTTCGCCGCGGCGCCCGAGGAAACGAATCGCGCGAAACGCCGAACGGCCGCGTAGAGAAAAACTCGCGATGGGAATCGATAAACCGTCGATGCCGAGCTGCCCGAGGGGGAGGGGGATGGCGGAGAACGGGGACGGGGTGGTTTTCGATTCGCGGTCGACCGTTGACAGATGAGCGTCTTCCGCGAACCGACACGTTCTTTGATCTCCGACCGACGATCGCGTTTCTAACGACGTTTGCGAATTTTCCGCGGGCTCGCCCGGCCCCGCAGCCCATCAATGGCTGACGTATTATCCCGTCGCAGGCCTGTCCTGATCCCGGCCCGGGATCCGATCGCTTCCGGCGTTCTCTGTTCTCGCCTATCGCGCGCCAAATGAACTCTCTCCCTCGATTCTTTCCCCGTCCCGCTGTTTCCTCCGCCGCGGCCCGTCGCTCCGCTTCCATAATACCACCGCGAGAACTCGCCGCGTTTGACACCAAGTTCATGGAAGTCGCGAACCACGGACGAGTTCAACGAGAGAGAGAGAGAGAGACATCGGTGAACGGAAGCTTGACAACTTGTTAGTAATTAAGATAATTGGACGCAACCGAGGGAAACGGGACGCGCCGTGAATTATTTGTCTGCCGTGACGGGAGACTCTAGACAACGTCTGCGAGACTGTTACTAGGTTCTGGGCCTTGCGAGAGGATTTGTACAGAAGGCTAGTCTTTTTTTTTAGGAGCGAAATAAGGTGTCGTCACCTGTCGCGAAGAACGAGGTTAGATATTTATGACGCCGAAGTCGTATACGTTGTATACATACATTTTTGTCACATCTGCGCAACGGTACGTGTCGTAAAGTTGCCTAGGTTCAAATGTATGTAGGATCGGAGTTTAGCGTGTTTGTTAATCCGTTTTTCTTCCCGATGGATTCCAAGTTCAAGTTTCTTCATTCGCGTTTCGGCTGTTGTGCTTTTATTCGCTTTATGCTGACTTTCTGCGAGTGCTCCGGTCGTTTTTGTGATTATGTCCTCCGACTTTTTCTTCGCGCAGCTCGCTATAGTCGTGGACGGTATTAGCATACGTTAAAATCTGCGTATCGTAATCGTTTTTCTTTGGTATCGTTTATTTTATCGTAATTTTAATTGTAATTCCAATTAACTCTTTAATATAATAATTTTAATAATAATTTTAATAATAATTTAATTTAATAATTTAATAATAATTTTTATAACCCCTCGCCATATACTTTGACGAGTCCGACACGTGATGGAGATTTCTAGTAATAACCTGTTAAATATGAATGCTATTCCGTTCTTTCCAAACTGAATAAAATTCTGATTTCTTGTCATCGATATTTAAACATTTCAGTAAATGTAGACACACAATAAATATAAATTATCTTTTTTCTTCTTAAAAGTAATTACGATGGAAAAACTTTTGATCATTGTAGCTATGAAGAAAATGGTACGACAAGAGGTTAACAATAATTTTAATAATAATTCCAATTTTTGTATCATTTTATTCGATTTCATATCGATTCCTAAAACCTACGTATATACCGTTATTGTTATTATTACGTTCGGTGTCAAGACAGTGTCTCCATTAACACAAAACTCATTCATCGGGTAACATCTCAATTAATCGCACCCGAAATGACGAATGCGCGAAAGGCTCGAGGCTCCTTTCCATAAACGCTCGCCCAACGAATTCACGAAAAAGTTCGAACGTCGTTTATTATTCCGACGCATTAATTTCCTCCAATCGTGTTCCCAGACCGCGAGAAACGAACTCGAATAAAAGAACGCGAGCGGATTTAGAAAAGAAAAAAGGAAAACAGGGGCAATTAAACGAGACAACCGATCGTACATCAGCGGCGGTACATCAAAGAAACCGCATGTGCCTCACTTATCTAAACGTCCCAGTTATCCGAGGCATCTCGGCAGGCCCGGATAAATAGAGTTCCATTGTGGCGGTCCATTCGCGACCCAATTACTCCCATTGTTCCGTATAAATATCCTTGGGCGGAAGGTCGGAAGGTTCGAAGCGGCCCGGGCACTCCGTTTTTCGGTGTCCCGATGACCCGCGATACGGCATCCGCAACGGAAGGCGCCAAAAGTGTCGCTGTTAAGCATGAAATTAACTCGGGCTGGTACCGGCGACCGCCCTAATCTCGTCAAAACGAAGCTACGGCTAATTGCAACGGTCTGAGAACGGCTGGCGCGGCGCCATGCCCGTGACACAGATTCGAAACAAACGCGAAGGACCGATTCGTTCCGGGGAACGGGCCGCACGGCGATTCCAGCGTGGAAAACGGGGACACGAGAGCTTAATTTTATTCGCATTCCATCCCCATCGCCCTGGTAATCCGTCGACAAGCTGCCATTAAAGAGCTCGGCCGCAACGGCGTCGAATTAACCGGAGAAGAACGCCGGAGTTTCACCGGCGACCGCTACCGGCGCCACTCCGACCCGTGTTACACCTAAATCCGCCGAGGAACCGTCGTATTTTCCGGTAAACTGCCGAGTTTTACCCAGCCGCTCCGTGTTCCCCGATCTTCGAATTTTTTCCTCGCTTTCACTGCCGAGAAAGGCGGCGAAGGAGGGAGACGGTTGATTCAACGATATCGTTTATGATTCTCGGAGTTAATCAACGCTTCGTCCATGTCATAATTTACATTCGAAAGCTTCTCGAGTCGTTCGTGTTACTTTTTAGCCACGGATTTCACGGTCACGCAGATATCAAGATTAAGTTCGGAAGCTAATCCGTTGCATCTTTCTAATTTCATTAGGCTCCGCGAAGAATATTGAAAAAGTAATTGATGTCATTCCAATTCGCAAGGTTGCTGACGTGAAAATGTTAACGACGAAAAAACGTCAAAATATTAACAAATTGTTTAGCGACACTGATTGTTTGTACCGTGCTCCAACAAATCGATCCCAAGAACATTATCTAATCATTTTCGTTCGGAACGTTCACGTAGAAAAGGATCGTTCAGATTTCTCTCGAGGTAGTGCAATGATTAAAAATTCCATCGCTAGGTAAGGTGTTAAAATTCATTTCAGAGTATAAAAGATTTCTGCGGCAGCGCGAAGCTTTCTGATCGACGCGAACAATGAACTAGGTCGATCGGTTGACTGGTTTCCGAGATAAAAATTTCCGAGTTCGACCAACCGGTTCTCGTAAAAGCGAACGAACCTTGCGGAATCGAAGGTTGTTTGTATTTGTTAAACGAACGCGGAACGAGCGAAACGATGAATTAAACCGTCCCTAATTTCGCTCATGCTATGCCGTGATCGATTCTGGACGAGACCTCCGTGGCGGTACACCCCTAAACGGTGAATTTCAGTCATCAAAGTTTCAGTAAGACGAAGCGGTGCCTCGTCGCCTGATTAATGCGGGTCCGTGCTACTTGCACGACGCGACAGGTGAGGCAAGTTTTGCCGGAGCGTTCAAACTCGAGTTCGCCGCGATCGGGCTTCGTAAAACCTGCGGGTGCCGGTTAACTCGCGGAGGCCAGCCGCGAACGATTTTGGGAATACGTTAATCCGATCGGCGATTATTTACAATTCCGCCGGCGCACCTGAGACTTTCCGCTCGATCTCGCGGATTTATCGCGCCATTACGGGCCGCGTGGCGGCGCCGTAAGCGGCCCGTAAAGCGTTTTACACCGTTCACGAGGAACGGTCCACCAAATTATGACATAGCAATCCGTTAAGGTTCGCCGTTACCGTTCGCGATAAACAAGCGCGCGGCAATTTCTTTCGCCGAGGGATCGAACCGTTCCGCCGCGCCGTTCGGCCGATTTCGCAACGCCGCTGGCGGCGTCGATCGGAAGAAACTAATCGTTTAATCGGCGAGTAACCGATAAGGGTCGATGCACATCTGCGTGCTAGGCTCGGATCGTGCTGGCAGCGTGCTCGATCGAGAGGGTTCGCGTTAGATGTGCGAGCATGGTGCCAGGCAGGACCGATGACCTCGAGATTAATGTGCCTTAACCCTTTCGCTACTACGGGCCACTATAGTGGCCCTCCATAAGATGTCACTGAGGTACTACGGGCCACTATAGTGGCCTTTCGTATGATGCCACTGAGGTACTACGGACCACTATAGTGGCCTTTCATAAGATGCCACTGAGGTACTACGGGCCACTATAGTGGCCTTTCATAAGATGCCACTGAGGTACTACGGGCCACTATAGTGGCCTTTCATAAGATGCCACTGAGGTACTATGGGCCACTATAGTGGCCTTCTATAAGATGCATTATATTGCATAATGTTTTATTTCCTCTCATACTGTAAATTAAAGAGCGCATGCTAAGACGTTATAAATACCCTGGAATACCCTTTATTTATAAATACCCTTTGGAGAGAAATTTTTTCGTACGAAAACATTCAAACAGCTTGGGTTCTCCGCCGCGGTACTCCCGCTGACGATCGGCGTCGCGTAGCGTGCAGTGATGTCGCGGCGCTCCGTTCAGCGGAAGTACCGCGGTGGAGAACCCGCCCGTAGCGAAAGGGTTAAACCGAGGTTCGGAGCTCAACTTTATATTTTTCGGATTTGTCAATGCGATTGTGAGCTTTTTCTGATTAAAATAAGACCACTAGATAGATTAGTCACACTAATTCACCAGTTGTCGGCTCAGCGGGCGAGTCGGTGGTGTCTGACGAGAACATTTCTTCCACGTAAGAAAAAAGCGGGTTATGTCAGGGTTATGCCAAAGTTATGTCAGCGTTAATGCAAAGTTATGCCAAAGTTATGCCAAAGTTATGCCAAAGTTATGCCAAAGTTATGCCAAAGTTATGTAGTCAGGGTTATGCCAGAGTTATGCCAAAGTTATGCTAAAATTATGCCAAAGTTATGTCATGGTTATGTCAGCGTTAATGCAAAGTTATGCCAAAGTTATGCGAAAGTTATGCCAAAGTTATGCCAAAGTTAATGCCAGGGTTATGTCAGCGTTATGTCGGACTTATACGAAAGTCACATCAAAGTCATGTCAGGGTTATGTGAAAGTTATGTCTGATTTAGAAATTTGCAACATTTATTGCCCACATATGGGTCACCAGAAGTCGAGCCACGATCTAGCCTTCATAGATTCTTTTTTTTTGCGTGCTGTGTCAAGTCGAAATGCTTCCCCGGTTATATTGCCTGCAACATTAGAGCGAAGGATTTGCACGCTCTGTTTACATCGTACGAGTTGCGTAGTTCCGTCTCGCTTTGTTTTGATTACGGGCGATGCAAGCCTGGTCCCGACCTGCGTGCAAGTTTGAACACGTTTGGACGGTGCCTTGCGGTGTGGCACGCTGCGAGCACGGAACGCGCAGTATTAACACTTCGATATAAATCGAATGTAAGAATGATTCGGTCTTGGTCGGCCTTGAAGCACGGCCGAGCCTGGCACGTATAGACGTGATTCGACCCTAAATTTCACCGATTCGCGATTGTTCGACGGGAAACGAGGGTTGATCAGCCGCGTCAAACGGCCGCTATGAAATAATTATTGGTCATTCCGCGCGCGTTCTTTTCTCCCCATAGAACGCGATAGTTGGGCGAAACGGTATTGGGACGGCGCCGATGTTTCCGGCGCGCTAACAGGAATTAATGAAACCGGAATAACTAAAAGCCAGAAACCGGCGAATAATTGTGACCCGTTCCCCCGGCGTTTCGTTTTTTTTTTTTTATTTTTTGTTTCTTTCTTCCTCGTTTTAGCGCGAGCGGCGAGCCGCGGCTCGGCCGTTCTATAGTTAACGCGAAATTCCCGACCGGTTCGGCCGGCCGGAAAAAAAATACCGAAAAAGGAATATAAAATAAATGCGTAAATTTGCGTGGAATTGTTGCCCGACGCTCGGCAAAATCGCGGCCTCCGCGCGGGAATATTAATAACGGCTCGCTGTAAATTTCGGGACGAACGCCGGAAAAATGCTCGCTAATAACGGTGGATGCTGCGATGCTGAGCAGAGAGGCGGAACAACGTTCGTCGTTCGACACGTTCGATACGCGATGCTCGCGAAGATTACCCGCAACCGAAGACCTCGGGAACGTCCGCAGTGTCCTCCGAAAATATCGGCGCCGACGTCTCGCAACTTTTTCCGACCCGCAACCCACTTCTATAATAGCCGGGGCTAACCTGCGGCATTCCGGTGCATTTGCATGAGAAAGCCGTTTCTTTTCAACGAGGTAACGAAAACGCGGTAAAAGTGAACTGTTTTCGGGACGTTTAACGCTACGATACCGTTCGACCCGTGACCCGAACAACGGCAGCCGTGAATCCGAATCCCGAAGACGGGATTGGACAGGCTGACAAGACAGCTGACGTACCCACAGGCTGCCACTGAAATACGAAAAGCTCCGAAAACACGAGAGTTTTCCAAGTACAGTAAATTCTCCTAGAAACGTTCGGACGTTTGAATTGAAACCGGCGAATCTGGGAATACTAAATCGCGATTTTTCGGACCTCTCGCGGCTCGTTTTTATTGAAACTCAGAAGAGTCGGCGAAAAAAAGGCAGCGGCCAGCATGCCGGTGTAGATTAATATGAACACATAGGCAATTCGGAGGCCACGTGCCACGATTCGAAGGCAATTCGGAGGCCACATGCCGCAATTCGAAAGCAATTCGGAGGCCGCGTGTCATTATTCTAAAGCAATTCGAAGGCCATGTACCACGATTCCAAGGCAATTCGGAGGCCACGTGCTACGATTCGAAAGCAATTCGGAGGTCACATGACACGAATCGACGGTTACGTAACTAGTACAGTAATTTCTTCCTAATTCGCGCTCAGATTGTGCACAAAAATTGGACAATTTGAGAAGAGGAGATACGGTCATCCCAGCCTTGTACCTTGTTTTTATAATTGCTGACAATCGGTAACTATAAAAAGCGAGCCGGACGGCTTGAATAATCGTATCTTCTCTTCCGAAATTGTCCGTTTTTGTGCGCAATCTGAGCGCAAATTGCAAAGAAATTACAGTAGCTTTTAGCTTCGTGGCTCCAAACAGACTATTTTGTGTTGTTTTCCGGGAATCGCGTCGCGTGCCGCATCACACGACTCGACCCTTAGCATCGAAGTAGCAATAAATTGCACAGGCGTAGGACTGGCACAGGGAAATTCGCAGCAACCCGAAATTTAGCAGTCTTCAAATGTTTCGGAAACTGCAGCTACGTTTCTGCGATTGCGGTGACTGAAAATTCGCTGTTAAACAACAACCAAAGGCTATGTTTAAAGGCCGGCCTATGTACATAAGAGCGTGTGTACAGTACTTGCACCGTGGTTATGGTCGCGGTAGATTTAGCCAGGCGGTAGTCAGACACCGAAGTAGAACGAGTCGCGTGTTACTTCAACTTATCCTTTCCAATCTAGCGAAAACACTTCCTGCTTCAAAATGTCATGACACGATGTCCCTTCCTTTCTACTTCGTTCTAGCCAAATGTGCTGGTTTATGTGGCGGATCGTGTTGCTCATATGTCACTGTAGCCAATTTTATTATGTCGTATCTTGTATTAGCATGTTTATGACGCTGCTCGAGATTAGATTCAAAGGTAGCATTCTTCTAAAAAATTCCTCCGTGTTATCGGTCGCGATTTATCGATTTTCCGACGCGTTCTCGAAATATTGATTAAACTAAAATTAGCATAGCTTGAAGCGGACGCTTCGAGCTTCGATTCAGGACCAATAACGTCCATAAATTCTCACGGGAAGATATATTTCAATCGAGTCGACTCGGACGAGTCAATTTTCAGAGATCACTCCGACTCGATTTTTTATGCTATATTATTATTTTCTTATGCTACATGCGAGAACTTTCTTGGTTTTAGTGGGCATGAATCGAAGCTTATAGAGTCCGCTTTAAGATAGAGTGGTCCAGGTTTTTAAAAAGTTACGATGTCCTTGCCGGAAATCGAGAAATCGCGACCGCTGCCTCGAACAGAAATGACGCGGCTCCGAAGAAAAATCTCAAGTCGATTATAAGTGCTATTCCGCTATCGGATCTTTTCATATAATATAGTTTAAATCAAAGCTGAAAGTGTCTGCTTCAAAGCAGCATACATTATATTAAAAACGAATGGCGACATCGCTTTAGAAAACTAATGCGATCAATGTAGATATAGGTGTGCTAAACACTTGTGCAAAGTTTTGTCAAAATCGCGAGTACAAGACACCTGGGTTCCCTTGTGAGATCGCCACGGGTCCAAGTAGACCCAGGCGACTTATTCCACGAGGTTAATTTAACCGTCGGCATCGCGATTTTTAGCTTTCCCGCGTCAAACGAGCAGAGAGAAACGTTCGAAACGCGTACGGTACCGATGGAAGTTCAAACGAAAGACAAGTTTTCACTTTCATTTCGATTGCGTGAGGCTGCGCGGGAGTGGTTTAAGGGGTATCGCGTGCGGCAGTCGGCCGCGAGGCCGTTAAAAATGTAAATGGCTCGCGGAGGGGGGATGGATAATCGGCGGGTGTCCGCGATCGGCTGGTCACGACGTCGCAGAAACCGTCGTCGGCGAATCGATAAGCGACTTCGGACGCGTCGAAGCTGCGCTTTCCGAGCGCGATTTACGCCGTCGGTTAACAGAAGCCAGCTCGGAAACGTGTGTGCCGGCGGTGTTTACGACTCGCGATACCGGTTAGAAATCGAGTGAAACGGTCCTCGATGCAACGGCTGCGCGCGGATCCTCCGTCTGTAAGTCGGTCTCGAGCAAATCGCGTGCAAGAAGGGTCCCTGGCGTGCGAATTCGTCGTGATCGAGGAGACCCGCTCCCCGGTCGACTGTAAACGGTCAACCATGACTCCCTCGTGGTTGGCGGACTTCGGCGAAAAAAAAACTCTCCGGCTGTAAAACCACCCTTGGAAACCGCCGGCACCGAAAACACCACCTAAATACACGCCGGCGAGCCGGAGGAACCGCTCGGAGCGAATTTCAGGCGGTAAAGGCGTCCTTGCGACAACCTGATAGCAAATATTCTTCGGTTCTCGTTCTTATCCGTGCTTCTTCTTATCGCACGAACATAGTTTTATTCCGTACAGTAACCGTTTCGAACGTAAACATCGACCGAAACGGTTGCGAACAACCGAAAAAGTCTCATGATAGTGGAAAAACTTTTTCGAAATTGTACGAAATTGTAGTTGTTGAATGTTTTGTTGTTGACATATTAGAAGCACTAGTTATCTAGACAATTAGTATAAATATTGTACTTCTGTCTTTCGACGAACAAATCGGTCGACGCGGAGATAAACAACACGCATTGAGAGATGACAAAATTTCTAAATAAAAAAAAATTGGAAAACGTGATTTAAAAAAGTTTTTTCCGTTGTTCCACCCAGCTGCGATGTTTGTGAAAAAATTTTGTATATGTCAAAAGTTCAACACGTTCGGTACAATTTTAAAAATGTTCTGTATCGAAAGGTGGCCAGATATACAGTGGGCAAAAAATGTATTCGCACACCTTTCAAAACGCGACAACTTTTTTAAAACTGCACGAAATGTCTTGTATTTTTTTTTTTAAATGATAGAGGGACTGGTATACTATACGATGACTGAAATGCTTTTTTCTTTCATTTTGCTGTTACAGTAAATTCTCTCTAATTAACGCTCGGCTCAACAAAACTGGACAATTTCGAAAGAAGAGATAAGATTATTCGAGTCAACAATTATAAAAAGACTTTATAGCAAGACTGGTATACTAGACCATGACTAAAATGCTTTTTTCTTTAATTTTGCTATTACAGTAAATTCTCTCTAATTAACGCTCGGCTCAATAAAAATAGACAATTTCGAAAGAGGAGATACGATTATTCGAGTCAACAATTATAAAAAGACTTTATAGTAAGACTGGTATACTAGATCATGACTAAAATGCTTTTTTCTTTAATTTTGCTATTATAGTAAATTCTCTCTAATTAACGCTCGGCTCGATAAAAATAGACAATTTCGAAAGAGGAGATACGATTATTCGAGTCAACAATTATAAAAAGATTTTATAGCAAGACTCGAACAATCGTATCTCCTCTTCGCAAATTCTCCATTTACAATTAGGGAGTAAAAAATTGTCAAATAGGAAGAATTTACTGCCCTTGGAATGACAAAAAGAATACTCTCGTCTCTTAACTTTTTCATCCGAGTCTATAACGAAAATTTAAAAAGCCTCTTTCGTGTATCTCGTGTATCTTGGTAATTGATATGCACGCCGAGTTCTTGAAACGAGGATAATTACAGCGACAGGAACAGCGATCGCTTGTGCCGACCTTTTTTCCAACCGGAACGAATCCGATTGCCGCGACGATCGGTAGCCGGCGAAGGACGCGGGACATCGGACGGGGAAAATGTCAATGGGTTTCATTGGCATGCGGCTTTAGCAGCGGCCTATAGACATCGTTGTGTTCAACAAACTCTCGAAACAGAAGTTGTACGTATCGTTACCGTAATTGCAGGTGCAATTGACTTTCGAGCTAGAACGATCAAGAAAGCCGGGTAAAGTGGGTGTAGTCGAAGAGCGATCGGCGCCCGCGAATCCGGCGTCGGTCTCCGTCGTTGACGGAGCTTCGACGGCGAAGAGGAGCGGAGGGTGCGAGAGGGAGGGTGCTACGGTGTGCAGTCTCGAGTTCCAAGAATATAAGAGCGAGCGGCACGAGAACGAGCAGCCGGCTGCCGAGCGAAGGAAACCAGCCGCGATTAGATCTCTCGGCGAGCCCGGCCGAAGGGTTCGGGGCTAGGGCAGCCCTTGCCGCGATAAGGCCTGCGAACGCGCTCGTTCGCGAACCTTTCGTGTCGAACATTGGCGCAGGAACGTGGCCACCCTCGACCGACGGCTTCCTGGCTGACGTGTCGACCGGGAATATTCTCGAGTTGCTTTTTTTAAGTGCTCATTTCCTACCCGCTGTTCGACGAGAGGGGACCTTTGTCTCGGGGCCTAACACGGTTAGCCGATAGCCTCGGCCTCGCTAGACCATTTTGCCGGAGCTACTGAATTCGCGAGTTTCTCTGCCAATCGCTGCGACCGACGCGAGCATGCATGCGTTGCTCGATAACATTTCTTCAAAATTTAATCACCTACGAATATAATAATTTCCACGCCGTTTCGTTCGATCTGTTTCTTCATTTTTCTATCGAATGAGAAAAAGTACGTTACTCGGCGAACCATTTAATAATTGAAAAAAGAACGATAGATAGTTTTAGCAGAAATTCTTGAATTTCGCGGGTCATTAAAAGGATTTGATAGAATACGCTGTTATAGAACAAGCGATTGATATTGCGTTCTCTAACACAGTTCTGAGCTGAAATTCATCTTTCATTGTAACCATCGAACTATGTTTCTCTGCGCTGCGCATCATTATGCGAAATACAAATTTGTAAAGTCGATTGTGAGACACAGAAGTTAAATGAAAATTAATTGTACCTTTTAATGTTTTTATTTACACGTTCGCTATTAGCTCACAGTTCCATTTTATTTGTCGTATTAAATACGTCGTGTCCTCTTATAAAATGTGATAAAAATTTCGTCGAGAGGGAGCTAAAAATTCTGTAAATATCATACTATGCGCTACAATTTTAAATAGTGACATTCGTGAAATGAATTTGATGTTCTTCACGCGAAATACAATATCACGATCGTCGTTCGCACGTGTGCGACGTTGGTAGCGGACAATGGTGCAACAGCAGTCTTAAATACTTTCAGTAGCTTCGCAGTTTTGCGTTACGCCTATTCACTTTTATCACAAATGCATAAAATCCGCGATCAATTCATTTATATTCATAATATGAACAAAAATTTCGCATATGCGAAAGGATCGGAAGATCGCATATGCGAGCATCCGAAACAAACTCTGCTTGGGTCGCCTCACTGTCGAGTCTCTAATCGGACCTGGAACAAAATGCGCCCTGTGCCTTTTCCACTTTCGCGATCCTTTTGCTCGTTTCTCTCGTCTCGCCACCCAACAGAGGCTCTCGGAGGATCCCGAGAAGGAGTCTTGAGCGTTCACCGGCAACGAAACGAGCGGCCGGCCCGAAAATACCGGGGCAACTGCGAATTTAATCACTGATCCGCGACGGGATCCAGTTTTCGGTGCCGTCCATCGAAACCCGAGCAATATAAACAACGGAATTTCGATAACGGACCCGATTCGGTCGGGCGCTCGCGCGGACCGCGCGATTCGGCGCGGAGCGCCGCGCCGCGCCGATCCAATTTCCAGAAATCCTTCCGACTGACACGCTTGTAAACGAGCGGTGTAACTTGCTCTCACGAGGATTTCGCGAGGGTGGCTGCACAGTGCGTTAAAATATTCAGCCGACGCGCGGTCACGCCCCGTGTGTCGATGATCGAATATTAAATCCGGTTTCCGCGAAACGAGCCTGATCGATCGTCCCGTTATTATCGACCGACTTTCGTAGCGCTGCTCCGAGTCGTGTCCCTTCGAACCTACGTGCCGTGCACTTTCTTCTTTCATCGCAGACAAGTAATTATGAAACTGCAGCCGATCACGAATCGTTCGAATCGACGTCGTAACGCTTAGCACTCGCAAGATTTTTCCGATATAAGAACCTATCAGCGAATTCAAATTCCGCTAAAATTGTGATTCTGCTGTACAACATTGAATTGAAATTAACATCGTTGTACTGCCGCGAAATTTTATAGGTATTAATAAATAAGAGATTTGATGGTTTCATTCGTGCATTTCACACGAATACGGTAAATTCTTTCCAAGCGACGCTCAGATTGTACGCGAAAGTGGACAATTCGGGAAAAGGAGATACGATTACTCGAGCCTTTCGCCTCGTTTTTATAATTTTTCACAATCGGCAACTATGGAAATGAGCCGTGAGGCTCGAATAATCGTATTTCCCAAAATTGTCGTATCAAAGAAATCGCATCTTGCCCAGTTGTCCATTTTTTTGTAAAATTTGAGCGTCGATTAGGGAGAATTTAATAGAGAAAAGAGTAAGATAAAAATTAGGCCTCTGATCCTTGCAAAAAGAGTGAATACAAGTTACAAAAGAATGAATACAAGTTGCAAAATGATGAATAAAATTCGCAAAAGAGTGAATACAATTTGCAAAAGGGTGAATATAACCGTCGGAAGAATGAATTTCGTTGCGAGAAAGACGAATAAAACCTGCGAAAGAACGAATTCCGCGTACAAAAGCTATATCGCGTTTTCAAAATCTCGTTCTCTCTTTTGCGAGACTTTCAAAGAGAGAGAGAGAGAGAGAGAGAGAGAGATTCTAAGCAATAAAGATCGCCGACACGATCCGCATTTTCGCGTAACGACGGACCAGCGTTCGTCAGAAGTAATCGCGGCGTGTAGCTGGTTGCCGGGACGATTGCGTTCGACAAATTGAGCGGAGAGCCGCGAAATATTTGCAGCTTATTTGCCGGATTGCCGGGAAACCCTCGAGTACAGCTCGCGATTCGCTGTTCACCGTGGAAATCGACTTTTCCCACCGCGGCTTTATACCCGACCCGCCCCAAACCCCAACCCCGCGGTCTTTAAATACGAACCGGGGACGGTTGGGTTGTGTCGCGGGCTTTCAACCCGCTCGAGGGTCAACCTAGGTCGCAGACGTTCCCGCCACTTAACGCCCCGACGACGGAACACACCGCGAAAAATTTGGCTGCAGCCTGGTGCGCTTCGAGCCGCGAGCGATCACCGATTTCCACTCATACCAACGCGGCGAGGAGAGATTGTGTCCCTAATGTTTCAGCCAGAAATTCGATGCAGTTGTGCGGATACTGCCGGTGAAACCGTGGCGGGTTGCGCGGGTGGATGTGCAGCCGGGAACGAGAGCTTTACGAGCGTTTCTGCGGCGAACTTTTTAATTTCGTGCAAAAGTTCGCGTTCTCTTCAGCTTTTTTCAGGTGTTTCATTCAATTGGTCGTGGCGCGCGTTACGATGGCCGCGGCTTGATGGAACTTGAGAAAAAAGCGACGATCAAAGGTGCTGAGAAGTAATCCGCTAAGCCGCTAACCTCTTCCCGTAATTTATCGAGCCTGACGCGCGACGGAGATTTCGAGGAATAATCTGTTACGCATCGGCGTCGTTCCGCTCTTTTACGTCGGAATAAAATTCTGCTCCTTTGTCATCGATATTTAACCATCCGAGTAGCCAACGAACGAATATAAAGCTTGTTTTTGTTCCAAGATATTGTTACAATCGGGAAGCTTGTGATCATTGTAACTAAAGCGCGGATGTTTATGCAAATGAATATGCGCCACGGCGAAGTATGTTTGCGGAATATTTAGTTGGTAATTGAACATTAGGTGTAGCTGTTGGTATTTCGAATTCGAACAATTCAGTTTTATTAATGAAACGGCGTGGCGGATTTTGTGAGTGCGTTTCAATATTCCTAAAATGCCGGAAGAATGTTTTCGAAATTTGCGAACACAACTCGCTCTCGTTCTCGCCCTCTCTCTCTCTCTCTCTCTCTCTCTCTCTCTTTCTCTTTATTTCTCCCTCTCTCTCTCTCTCTCTCTCTCTCTCTCTCTTTCTCTTTATTTCTCCCTCTCTCTCTCTCTTTCTCTTTATTTCTCCCTCTCTCTCTCTCTCTCTTTCTCTTTATTTCTCCCTCTCTCTCTCTCTCTCTCTCTCTCTCTCTCTTTCTCTTTATTTCTCCCTCTCTCTCTCTCTTTCTCTTTATTTCTCCCTCTCTCTCTCTCTCTCTTTCTCTTTATTTCTCCCTCTCTCTCTCTCTCTTTCTCTTTATTTCTCCCTCTCTCTCTCTCTTTCTCTTTATTTCTCCCTCTCTCTCTCTCTCTCTCTTTCTCTCTCTCTCTTCCTATTTCTACTTCAATAATGTCTCGCGAAGTGGTTTTAATAGCAAACCCGCCGGCTAGTAACGAGCGAAGTGGCCCGCCGGACAACTCCGACTCGCTTTGCTCGCTCGCTGGATTGTTTCTGATCCCCATTGATTGCTTCCACGTTGTTGAGCGCGGTCGCCGGGTTCCGGTGCCCGCGTCTTGCTCACAGTCGCCGGAGAATAGTCTTTATCGTGCGAACAGCACAATGCCGAAACGGTGCGAGCCGATCTCTCGTCGAGCAGAGACGAAACGCGCGCGTTGAAACACCGTGGTCGTCGACACGGAACGAAACCGTTGACGTCCAGACGATGTTTCGTAAAATAATCAACGGTCTCTCCTATCTCTCTCTCTCTCCCTCTCGCTCTCTCTCCTAACGTCAATTAGGCAATTAGTTAAAACCTAATTAAAATCACAGCTCCCGCCGTCGATTCGACTGTTCGGGGAACGGAGGCGGCGAATAATAAATCGCGTAATCGGCGCACAGGCGGTAATTAATTATAATGGAAGCAAGTTTTATTACACGTTCGCGTATATAAATTCGCGACGAGGTACCCCCGCGCCCGTCCGAATCGTCGAGCCCGTTTCATAAACGGATTACGTCGTCCGCATAATTTGCACAATTAATTAAAAGTTCAACGAGAATTTTTCGTCATCCTCGTTCGCTGTCGATTTTTAAACGGTTTTAAATCGCATTATAAATACAAGCTTTCATTGACCAATCAACAGGGACGGAGGTCGCGCGAAATTATGTTCAACTCGTTAAAGTCTCCGCGCGCGGAGAGTAGTCGCGAACGGAAACGCAACTTCGTCGAGTGCTCGATGAAAAGCGTTTCTAAAATTCAAGTTTCATAAGCCGGTAGCGCGATCGACATTTACGCTGCAATATTTCGAATGATAATATTGATACTTTCGACGCGGCGCGATGTTGCCGATTTGATTACCGGTGTTTAATCACGCTCGAGACCCGGTCACCGGCCACTACGGTGCTCCATGCGAGGTTTAACCCTTTGCAGTCGAAGCTATTTGAATTCGAAATCCAAAACATGATTTCTGATCTACAGTATTTCTATTTTATATAATTTATTGCGATTCATGCGTATGAAATTGAGCCTATTGGCAAGTACGATGCAATTTTAATAGTTTTTTTTTAAGTATAAAAGAGTCTGATGCTCTTAGAATGATTTTGAAAAATAGTATACCAATTTTTAGTGGCGCCTCAGAGTCGCCATTCGAGTGCAAAGGGTTAATTCCATTAGAATTCGAAGATGATGCCGCGTTGCATGATCTGTCGTGTTGGTACCATTGTGAATCACTTAGTATACGAATCGTCGTGCCGTCGATTATCACTTTAATTGCAAATAAGCAGCGGAAGAGACCGGGGCTAGAAGTTCCGGGGATAAGTTGTTCCGATGGTAACATATTTCAAATAAAAAAGAATTGCGTTATGCTTTCAATTGTTTTGAAAGCGTGGACCGATCATGCCGCGCCGTCAATCATTTTAGCAGTATCTGCGACAGCGAATTGTGTAATTTTAGACAAGATAGTTGTCGCATATCGGACAAGTAAATATTTCGCTGTCGTCATTTTGTTGTCTAGTTCAATTATTTATTTATATATTTATTAATTTATTAATAATTATTTATTTCAATTGTTTTAGTTAACATTTAAAAACACGTTGCAATAGCATTTATTAGAATATTTGAAAATATTTTTAGACATTGCCACACGCGTCAATTGGGACTAGTTGTTCCCGTGACTCGGGGCACATTGTTACCGTAACAACTCACCCCCCCCCCCCCCACCCTCAAATGTACAAATAGTTCCTGTTGCGTTGCAATGCATATTCTAAATCGCAGCCCAGGGAAGAATGAATTCAGTGTACGTTACGTAGAACTGGTCTCGCACCAAATGTATGAAGAAAGTAAATACTGAATCATATATTTGTTCGAACTGTGATTTCGACGAGTCGTTTGGCGATATTTATCTTATTTTCGTTTAAAATTTTTTTCTATTTCAATTAGGTTCAAGTAAAATTGTTCCTAAATTATCATAATATTAGATTACTACTTTCATTTCACTATATTAATGTCAGCAAAGATGGATATACTTCTTTATTTCGAAAATATATATGTATTTCCGTTAATCCGAAGTTGATAAACAAACTTTATTAATAAAATTGTGTTTTACTTCATCGGAGAATGAAATATCTCATTCCAAAGTAACATTTATTTCTTGGCAACAATTTATCCCAGAGGGTTAAGAACTTTCCCCACGACGATTTAAAAAGTTCTGCTTGAGTTGATCACAAAAAGAGAAACGAGTTTCTATGAAAAACTTATTGCAATATATTGCATTTGAGTTGACGATCTTAAAGTAGAATAAATTTAGCGATAAATTGAGATCGGAAACGGAAAAACTAACTGCATCATTTCGTAGTCAATTTTCTCTGTTTTCTCAAAATCGGCACTTCTAATCTAATTCCTCTAATCTTCGAGAATTCAATGACACGCCGAGACGAAACGAACGCCCATCCGACTGTACAACAAGTAATTAAACGCGTTGCTAATCGAAACGGCGTAAGTCGGGAGAGCGCAAATCGGGAGATACGATCGTACCGGAGCGCGTTCGAACCCCGGGATCGTTGCGGAATCGTAGGAAAAGAAACGAGAGCGAAACTAGGCTGGCTCGAGTAAACAAGACGATCATTTCACCCGGCTCGGCTCGGCTCTGCTCGGCGCAGCTCTGCTCGGCGCGGCGTGCGCCGTGGCCATGCTCTATTTGGTAACACCGTTTCTGCACACAGCACGCGACAGTTGGCAGTATTTCAACGATACCCGAGGACCAACAAACGGCTAATTAAATATTCCCGTGCGTGTGTTGACTTGGGCGTTACTCGTCTCGATAATTGCGACGGTAATTGCATTTCACAGAAGGCACGGGTACAGGACCAGCCCCGGACCAGCCCAGCTGCCGGCCGGAGGCCTGGAGCGGAGCGTGCGTGCTCGATAAATCGCGTCAAAGGCCGACGCCGATATTCACGCCCTATTTGCCCCGGATTTATTTAAAAATCGTCCGGAGACCGCGCCGCCGCGAGCACGGAGACTGCGGAGGAGGCGAATGGCCAAGATCGAGCGAGACGGAGCCCGCAAAGATAATCCACCGAGCCGGCTCTGGCCCTTCCAATGTCACGGTTTCATTATTTCGCTGCTATCAATCTCTGCTAACCCAGAAACCCGATAGCCCGTATCTCCTCGCCGATCAAAGGATTATCGTCCGCGACACTAGATTACCTGGCCCCGATCCGAAAGCAAAGGGCTCAGCCTCCCGGCCCTTTCATCCACCCTGCAGCCAAATTCTGACGCCGGGTTTTTCAACCGCCTTTGTCGATCGGCGCTGCATTAGGCGTGGAAGTCTGTCCTTCGCGATTAACGCCACGGAAATCGATGCATCGATTTTTAACGAACGCTAGCTCAACGGAATTCGTTCGAACGCTTCACAGACACGGTACCGAAAGATTCGATTTATGATCGACGGATTCGGTAATGATAATTTTTTCGAATTTCTTCAGACATTTCAGATTGACGCATTTTCGAGCAGAAAGCTGCTTTCAATTTTTTACCTGCTATATGGACCGTTTATTTCGATTTGGTTAGCGTATTCAAAAATATAATAATTCAATTATTATTGTTCAATTATTCAATTATCATTCAATTATTCAATTATTATACAATTATTCAATGTTATTCAATTATTCAATTATTATACAATTATTCTATATTATTCAATTATTCAATTATTATACAATTGTTCCATATTATTCAATTATTATACAATTACTCAATATTATTCAATTATTCAATTATTATTCAATTACCATTATACAACTATTCAATTCAAAAATATAAATTAATTATGTCAAGTCTGGCAATGTTTCTATTGATTTATCGATGTGTAATTTGATAATATAAATTTCTTTTAGAAGAATTTAACTAAAATATTATATATTTACAGGCTGTGAACGGACTTATACCATTTTTAAAATAAACGGTCCATATCTTGCAGGAACACTTTAGATAAAAATGTTCGACGATAGTAAAGGCTTCGAACTTTAAAATAAGTATTATCGCACCGCACATTTTTATAAATTTATAACGGTTCGAGCATGGATCGCTTTTTTTATCTCATTTCGATCGAGGGAAACCTGTTATTAAATGAACGTTCTCGTTGCACGTGAATCATTTTCATTCTATGCACGCGAAATTGCGTGCATTCAATCAGGTCACACTTGAGTTTTTCGCTTTTGAATGAACACGAAATTGGGCAACGTAATAATTAGACAGCTGCTCGTTATTTGTTTTCAGTACTTTTATGTTTGTAAAATGCAACAAAATGTGCATACCCATTATATGAAATTCGTTGTGTTGTTTATTCTATGTTCACCGCAAGCAATTCTTTAGCTGATGCATGAAATGATATCCTTCTCCAGATTCACGGTCCAACTATTATTTTTAAATTATTTTCAATTGCCTTGAGCTGACCTCAGACTGACCATTCGAGTATAGAAAGTCGACTCGCTTCAATTTCTTCACGGCCATCTAGTTACCGATAGTTCACTAAAAATCTGACTTGTTGAATAATCTGTAAGTTTTCTGAATAATCTGTAGATTTTCAGAAAAATCTGTATGTTTTCTGAATAATCTGTAGATTTTCTGAAGAACCAGTAGGTTTTCTGAATAATCTACAAGTTTTCTTTTAATAATCTGTAAGTTTTCTAAAAAATTTGGAGGTTTGCTGAATAATCAGGTTTTCTGAACAATCAGGAGGTTTTCTGAATAATCAGTAGGATTTCTGAACAATTTGTAGGCTTTCTAAATAATATGTAGGCTTTCTGACTAATCTATAGGTTTTCTGAAGAACCTGTAGATTTTCTGAATAATTTATTGATTTTGTGAAAAATCTGTAGGTTTGCTGAATACAGTAAATTCTCCCTAATCTTCTTTCAGCATGTAATTCGTCAGCCTATTTGCGAATAGGAGATACGATTATTTGAGCCTTGCACCTCGTTCTTGTAATTGTTGACAATCGGCAACTATAAAAATGAGCCGCAATAATCGTATCTCCTCTTCCCAATTTGTCCATTTTTGTTCACAAGCTGAAGCAAAATTGGGGAGAATTTTCTGTAATTTTAAGAGGATTTTTAAATAATCCGTAGCTCTCCTGAATAATCCGCAGACTTGCCGAACGATCTACCGGTTCGCCGAATGATCCAGAGGTCTGCTGGATCGTTTGTCGCGGCGAGAATCGCTAAACCGTATAAAGATCGTAGCCGGTGCGTGTTTGACGAGCAACGCGCCCGTAAAAACACTGTCCGGGTTCTCGCGCGTTTACGCTCGGCGCGAAGTCGACTTCCCGGAACGTTGTACATCATCTCTGGCGCGCTTCTTATCCCTTAACGCGAGACCCCGTTCTTCCCTTATTTCCGGTTGGTTTACGAGCAGCGAAACACCGAACGAGGAATCATTGAATTTCGAGGGCCTCTCGCGTCGCAGCTCGAGCGCGAGATTCGCGATCGCGAGGAAATTCCGCCGCCACTTTCGCGCCGAGATTCCGAACAACCGGGGAAACGAAGTACGCTCCTCGATCCTTCAGGATCCGCCTCGGCTTCGTTCCATTTCTTCGACCTTCTCCAACCGTCCGTTCGGGAACAGTCGCGACAACTGCGCAATCAACGATGCCTCTCCGGTCCTCTTAAACCCTCATTCATTACAAACCTATTTTTCGTCCCTAATATCGGCTCCGACAAAGTGTCGGACGGATTTTACAATGAATCCGGTTAGGTTCCGTCCTTCCGTCGATTTTAATTGGAGAAATTAAGCTGAATCCGGAGATTTTTAAACTGATTACAGCGATCAGATTGATCGCGGTGACTGCGAATGTTTACGCAAAATAGAAATTTTCTAAAAGATTTTATTTATAGATTATATTTATCTCTTTCTTTGATAATGTACCTTTAACAAGGCAAAAATTGTCTAACAATATTCTTCTAAATTCTTCTCATGTTTTTACAATTTTGCATTTGGTCCATTCATTTCCCATTATAAACGTATAATTAAATGTATAATTATATTAAACGTGTAATTTCGCGGTACGAAATTAGAAATAAAAAAGTTAAATCATCGTTTTTACTCTAGCATTACTATGTATGCTTTTTCTGCCGACTGTCCCGAGTTTCTATAAAAACGAGTCGCGAAGCTCGAAGAATCGCGACTTATTATTCAATTCCGGTTTCAATTCCGACCACCGAACATTTTTCTGGGAGAAATTACTCTATTATAAATTATAAATAAACGGTATAAATCACTGTAATTTCAGAAAGAACTACCGAAACGAGGGGCCATTATTTCTGGCCGCTTTTCCTCTCTATTGGATTATTTTCTCTCTTTTGAATACTCAGAAGTTTTTCCTTCTAGCATATAAGTTACAAAAACGAATCGACGCCGAGAGTCTCGCCAGAGTACCATTAGATAAACAATGATTTCATATGTATATAGAACAGAGTGCTCTTTGTCTTTAGGTGACGTTTTTGGTTTCGTCTTTGTGAACAGTCTTCAGTCTCCTGGAGCAATCAGGAGAGTAAAGACGGTCCTTCCTCGTACATCAAATTAATAAACTAAAAGGGATAAGTTTAATTCACTGCGTTTTACTTTTATTTATCTACCCATTTCCAATACTCTCCTCTCTGGAATTGAATCTTCCCACGGACAGGTGATTAACAATTGATACACCCGGATAAACATCCTTTCCGGTAACGGGCCGCGTTACGTCGTCAGATTTCGCGAGATAAATACCGGTTCTTCGAGCCGGAGGGTGAAATTTTATGAACATAATATTTCCCGGATGATCGATGGCAGTTATGGGAACTGCAGCTCATTCGGCCGCCGTTTTCTTCCCCTCCCTCCCCCCCTTTTTCCGTGTACTACAACAGGGAACAGCCGGGAATGGCTGGCTTGCGGACCGGCTCGAGCAGAAAACTTTTGTCTCTACGGCGCCCACCCCGATATTGGTTTCCTTGGAACGTTATTTACCCTTTCCTTTCGCGCCCTCGCGCCACCCTCGACCGTCGGTTGCTTTATTACGAGAACTCGATGCCTCGGCAAATGGACTTCCGGGGACCAGGGGGGGCCGAGGATTTGTCGAGTGCCTCTGTTCCACCGGCGAAAGAACCACCGTTCACACCAATAACACGGGAAACTTGTTCCGCGAAATGCTCCTTCTCCGAACCCGCGCCCATAAACGTTTACACTGTCGACCGAAAATATCTCATCCGTCGATTTTTTATGCAAACACTTGACGAGTGGCCTGCGAACGTTCGGATCGAGTACAAATTCGTTCGAATCGTTTTGAGATGATGGAATAATAGTGCTTAACGCGTTTACGATGGTAATAAGCTTTTAACAGTCTGCGTTATTACATAAAAATACAGATAAAAATGAAAATAAAAATGAAAATAAAAATGAAAATAAAAGTAAACATAGAAACAAAAATGAAAATAGAAATAAACATAAAAATTAAAAAGAATTAAAACAAGAATAAAAATACGAATAAAAGTAAAAATAAATTTAATTACATTTGCATCAAATTATAAAACAAAAACGATATAGATTAATAGGTCAGGAGTTTCGTTCTTCGCTACATGGTTCGTGTAATTAAACGTGTAAATTACGATTGTCAACGCGGTTCGGCGTCTACCCGAAAGTGTTGCACACCTGCTTATAACATCCTCGACCCCGTTTCAATTTGCAAAATCGTAACATTTGCAAGCCCCGTTCCGATTTCTACGGTTCTAATCGAGTTTCCGTCTGCCAGAGCGTACGAAAGAGTTCGCCTGACCATGACCGACTGATCCTACTTCTCGCAAGTACCAATTCTCCTCGAAAACAAAGCGTTCAATTTTTACGGAATTAAGGCGCGGCCGGGAAGATTCGCGGTCTACCGATCGCATTTATTGACCCAGTTGTAAAAGCAGGTGAAGCCTAATAAAAAATTTCGTAGAGCACGGTAAATGCCGGCTACGCGCCGGCGCACAAAGAATAATACTTTGAAAGCGGTTCGTTACAAAGCCGGTGCAGATACATAAAGGTGGGCGCAAGCACGGTCCTATGGAAGAAAACAAAATTATGTAGGACAGAGAAGCGTCGGTTTTCTCGGACGTTGTCGAGTCTCGAGTGGCTGACCATAACCGTGCTATTCCACTGGCCGTGGAACACATCCGACAAGGGTCAGGCGCAATCCGACTAATTTCCATCTCTGTTAATCACGCACGGCCGTAACGCGGATTTCGTTAAAAAATTACCATTAACCCCGGGCCCGTGGAAAAGTGAAAATCTGTCTAACTAGACGGGAGTGGATTTTAGAGGGCGGTTTAGTACACGGCGTCGCTGCGGAGCCCTATCCGCAGCTCTTTTCGTAGAAGAACAGAGACCAAAGATCAAAATGATAATTGGACGCTGCCTTTGCCCGGCCAGATATTCCACTTTTTTTTAGCAAGAAAAGTCGATGTTATCGATCATCTATCGTGTTAGATCACGATCACGAAGTGGGTTCACGGAAACGACAGAGAATTTCTGTCACGATTCTGACAACTTCTCGCTACAATCGGTGTAACGGAATTTATTTATGTAGTTCTTCGATGAAAAACACGACTTAAATGTGTTTAATGGAATTTAATGCGTCGTAATACGTACAGTACATTTTATAATACAAATACGGTTATCATTGAGAGCAAATTCCAGTAGAAATGCAGTGCAAATCCCTGAATTATAAATTGCAAAATGCACTCGATAAAACATATAAATTACCGCGGGTGTAATCCAAATGTAAAGTATTTTTAAAAATTGTTATACAATTTATAATATTACGAAAAGATTTGCTGGTACTAGCTAGGGCATAAAAAGCTTTTCGAATATTATAAATATGTTTGATGGAATTTATGATATTCGGAAAGAATTAGGAGATTAATGTAATTGTGTGAGCCAGGAGCGAATCTAAGCTTTTTATGCCCTAGTTAGTACCAGCAAATCCTTTTGTAATATCGTAAATTAAGTACCTGTTTTTAAAAATACTGTATATTTGGATTACTCGCGCTGTAATTTATATGTTTTATCGAGTGCATTTGGCAATTTATAATTCTGGAATTTGTACTGCATTTCTACTGGAATTCGCTCTTAATGATAATCATATTTGTATTATAAAATGTACTGTAATTGACGTATTATATTGACTGTATGAATTTATGATAATGTAATTTCGAAATCTGTATATACTGTGCTTTCAACGTAACCTTATAGTCGTGTTATAATGTGTACTGTAATTTATATAATACATTTACTATATAAATTTGTAATATCATCATTTTGCAATTTGTACCGTGTAATGTTTCCAATGATACTTCATACTTGTATTACAATATTTATGATATTATAATTTTCGAATTTCTACCGTTCACACTTTTTAATAATACTTTATAGATATCGTATCGTTCAGAAGAGTCTGTACAATTATATTCGGGCAAGACAAGTTTCCGTACCTTTCACAGTTATTGCACAAAGGATTCCCAGAGTTCAAAATTCGACTTTGCAATTTTCGATTCATATATGTTTCTGCGAGAACTGCAAACGTTAATTAAATATGCTTAACTATTCACAATACCAGGAACACGAAGTACCACATTATTCGAGAGAGAGAGAGAGAGAGAGAGAGAGCGTATATAACCAGCAGCTCGCATAGAAAAAGTTATTGTAGCTGTTAGAATA
The DNA here is from genome assembly GCF_051020955.1 of Megalopta genalis. NCBI lineage: Eukaryota > Metazoa > Arthropoda > Insecta > Hymenoptera > Halictidae > Megalopta > Megalopta genalis. Next base: position 9,373,561 of record NC_135019.1, read on the forward strand.
GCTGGTGCAAAAATTCCTACAGTTAGAAACTGAATTCCCGCGAGATTAATATTTTCAAAAATTGAGGGCGCGGAAGAAGAAACGCGATTTCAACATCCGCACTCGCGGAAAATCAACGAGAACCGGCTGTTGGTAATTGGAATTTCATTTGCCAGTTACTCGTTTCGGAAAGTTGAAGCTCGGGAATCCGAAGGACGCGTCGAGGCAACAGGAACGGCGGCTTCGGTCGAAGCTCGAACACTTCCAGGACGAAGCGGGCTGCGAAAAACGGGGGCGGGACGCGAATCTTCGCGGAAAGGGCTCCGTCGAAAGCGTAGTAGACCAGCCGAGAAACTCCCGAAAGGAATTCCTGACGTCGCGTCGCGACGCAGGATCGCCGGAAGTCAATTCCTAGGTGGTACAGGAGACGTCATCCCGCGTGATTAACGATCGCGGAATTAATTTCGAGACGCGGCAGCAAATACTTCGGGGATTAAGCATCCTCCCCGCCGCCCCTCGCCGCAGCTCCCACTCCCAACAGAAGCCGCGCTTTTGTTTTTCCGTTCAGAACCGTATGAAATATGTATAAAGCTTGCTCCGGTTGCTGGGTCGAGTCTTTCAGGAACGCTCGAAATTAATCAAATTGTCGTCGTTTAATCAAATCGAGTCGTCCCGATTTCGCCTGTCGGCGAGGAAGCCTCCAGGCGGCTCTTTCTCATCGATCCGCCGTTCCATCGAAAGCGATAACAGATATATTTCGTTCGGAAAACTCGGCGATGCTGTATCTAGAAATGTAGACGGGCTCGATTTTTCGTGTATTTTCCTTCAAAATTTTGTTTCAAAATTTTGCTTCCCGCACGATTATACGGTAGATAAATTTTAATTTCAATTTCGTGCATAGCGTGCAATCGTTACTTCTTTATTTAATTTCTTCTGTTTATTACTCATAAATTTCTCTATTTATTTATGGGAATATCTCTCTATTTGTCATAAATTATTCATACAATGCAAATAATTGTTGGCTGTATCTACCTTTACGTACATTTGCAAGAATATATTTATACAATTGCATTAAGGATCTGTTCAATTAGATATAAGTATATCCAAATAAAAATATCTAAATATATCTATTGAGAAATATATAAAATTACAGATGCCTTTTTCCGCACTCGTAGAAAGATTGTTTGGTTGTGCATCGGTGATCAATCCACCCAAAAGTAACAAACTCTCCGGTACAACATTTGAAATAAATCGTTACGCTATGAAAAAAAAACACTTTATAATCTGCCATTCTTATTCGAACCGATTATTTTCCATACGAATTCATCTACGAATAAATTCTTATTCGAATAAAGTCTTATTCGGCTAAATTTTTATCAGGATAAAGTTTCACTCGATCGGATATTTTATTCATTAATCTTTATCTCCTATCCGAGATCCGAATAAAATTTTTCCAATTCTGCTCGTAAAAGTCTATGTACCCAAAGGAAGACTTCTGCTGAAGTAGCAGCTATTGTTAACAGATCAGTCGTCGTTTCGGAGAAGACATCCGACCACGGTACATTTTATCAATTTCTTTCTTACTGTCTTTATTCTACTCAACATTCCGAATGATATTTTCGTTGGAAACAAAGAGCGACTTCGTTCCTGAACTGCAGAATGAACGCGAACCTGCAGAGAACATGAAAAAATTCAATACCTTATTGTTACACGAATCATTGGCGAGTCGAACGTCGCGGAACTTCAACTGCGCAGATTCCGAAGATTCCTTTCTAAGAATTATTCCAACTGATATCTCGCGCAGTCGATACTAACGTCGATACCAACGAAGAAGGTCCGAGCACATTTTAGCTAATTATTATCGAAAAGTGCGCTTCGAGGATCGTCGAGAATTGAGAGAGATCGGCCAGGGACGGCCTGAATTTTCGACGGATTTCTGAAAGAGAGCTGATCCGCTCTGTAATAAATAAATAGGATCGAGGATTCCGAGAACGGTCGCTAGCTGGAAAATCCCCGGGGATATCAAAGACGACGAAGATTCCGTTCGCGATCGAGTAATCGCGAAAACGTAGACGAAGCGTTCCGTGGATTCAGGTCGCGGGCCGGTAGGTCGAGTTCAAAGGAAGTCACGTATCGGGTCAAGAAGCCCGAGGTTTGCCGGCCAATTAATTAGTCATTTCTTTGACGAGGATCCCCGCGCGTAATTCGGGGTGTTCCCTTTGCTGCGATACAAGTAGTAATAACGGTCGTTTCGCGATGGGGCGGTGGTGGCGGGAGAGCGGACGGGCGCAGCGACGATCGCGGCCCGGGAAAACGTAAAAACGAGGTCGGGACCAAATGAAATAAAAGGTGAAGGACGCCGGGTTTGACCTTCCGCTAGCGAAATTGGAAACCATCGACGGTGAGCGGTTAAAATCGGAGCCACCCCCCGCAGCATGTAGATATTACTCCACCCCCTCGACCATCCCCTCCGGCTACTTTCCGCGATCTCGTTTCGTCCCGGTGAATTTCCTGTTAACAGCGACGTTCCATCGTTCGTTCACGTGTACCCGAGATTATCGCGAAAATTCTGGAATAAACAATATCGCCGATTGTTTTACAAAGAGCGACGAAAAATATTTGGAGAGCACTCCGGCTGAAATGTCACTCGTGTTTGTCCTGTACGCATGCTTCTCGACGTTCTACAAATTCACGAGGGCCGCAAATGCACAAATCCACTGATAACTTTTTATAGATCGAACGGGAACGTTCGCGGACCGCTCGAATAAAAACGTAGGAAAAATGATTGCCGCGCGATCGCGATAATAATTATCGGTTCGGTGGTCGGCCATCGGAGCGCGACATATTTTTAGGCCGATCTTCCGTTCGTTAGTTTTTCCATTAATCGTTGCCGCGCCCGTTGCGTTAGATCGACGCGCCGCCACGCATTTATTATCTCCGCGTAATCGACACAATTATCTAATTTTGTATATTCTCTTTTCATTGTATTCCTTTTCAAAGCGTAGCATTTTTTTACACGGTACGGCCCGCGTTGATTTCTGTCACGGAGACGACTGAACGAAGCTAGAACGGCGACATTAATTTAATTCTGTCATTTATGTTTGCCAACGTCGACATTTTATACTTATGTAAAAATACTTATACTTATTGTTGAAATTTCAGCCTCGAACAAAAATTAATCTATAGTTTACTTAGTACTAAGATACTAAGATATCGGTTTACATTTTCGTCGGTTCCGTCAGCGGGCAACGACGGTGATGTAAACTGTATATAGTAGATACCGCGATACATCATCACCGGTACCATTAGATATACATCGTACCCTGACTGTTTGGGGGTCCCAGCGTCACGTACACAATGTGAAACGCGACAAATAAAACGTCTCTGATTAGTGGACAAGACGAACCCAAAAAGGGTATAAAAGAAGCGTTTTTTCTTGCCGGACTCTCAGTAGAGTTTGGTCGCTCGATCGTTTTCGCCCATATACCTTCTCTCAATAAAGGAATAAAATAAAGTCCTTTTTTAAGAAAAAAATTAGAATCATATTCATTTTTTCATTCCATAATCCCAATACTTATTATATTCCATTTTAGATCGCAACGATCCGGTTAAAATCGAACAGCAAAATACCTGCGCGACGCATCGTCGGAAACCATGTTCGAGCCTAGCCAGCGATCATTTTTTCCCGTAAAAGCTGCCATTGTTCCGTAAAAGCCGCCCGAAACCGAGGATCGAAACTCGTCGCCGCAGTTGTGCAGCTCCATTGTTTAACGAAAGTAGCATACTGATCGTTTGTGTTTGGCGGTCGTTGGACAAATTCGGGCGGCAACGATCAGCCACCGGGCGTTTAGTACGAAACGGGCATCAAAAGCAAACACGATATCGGAATTTATTATCGATAATGAAATCTCGTCGAATAATTAATTACGCCGGCTGGCCCGGTAAATTAAACTGTTCCGTAATATAATTGAACGAGGCGCGCGGCCGAGTATCGAAAGGTTCTCTCGGCACCCGGTGGCCGTATAGAGGCCGACCGGGGGGACCAACGTTTTCGCGTCCCAGTGTTCTTTTAAAACGGTATCGTTCGACTAATGGCATTGCCGCGCGAAAATATGCGCATACGTTTCCGGTTACGTTGGCTGCGCCGGATCGCCGAGAGGAAAAGGAGAACGCCGCCGGTGCATCGCAGTTTATTCGGTTCGCGTGTAAAATGCTGCGGCCGGTCACGTATGCGCATACCCAAACCGGGGGAACGAGATTATCGTTAACGAGGGAGACTGTCGTCGAGTTCGACGCGTTATCGCGAAATTATGAGCGCGGCCCGAATTAACGACGATTCCCCCGAAATTTACGCGACCGGCAAACTGTATGCTAACCGAAACCGGAATTCGGCCTTCGGCCTCCGCTCGGGAAAATTGTCTATGCGCTGGACACTGTTTCCGCAAAATCTTAACGCTTCGACCGTCGCGCGAGCGATCTCAAGAATTTCATCGAATCGAAGTGTTTTATTTATCCGGTTGGTTGTAATCTCTTCGAAACGTGTGTAATACGATAAATACTGTAATCGTGCTGTATATGTTTCATTTTTCTTCGTATTTCGTTTAAAACAACAATTTCGTGAAATTTTGTTCAAATACAACGCTTTCTTCGCGCTTCGTTTAAATACTTTTATAAAATGTATGATTTAATAAAGGATATCAAAGTGTATATCCTTCTTAATCGATTGGCTGTTTTTGACGAGCGTACTCGTCGCGAAGAAATGTCAGAATTCTGTGTTACTTGTTTTAAAAAAGCAGTTAACTGGTTGAACAAATGAAAACTGAATAATTAAATTGTACGACATCGATTACTTTATCAACGATCTCACTTCTCGTGGTTCTTAATAGAATTAGGAAGATGCGATATAGCGAAAAAATTGATCTTTACTCGCATATAAGTGACGTGGCAGTCGAAACATTTTTGTGACAATCGTTTGCTCGAAGTCCATAAAAGTCGAATCAAATTATCCGTCGGCATTCTACGACGAAAATCGAAACATCGCGTGAAGATGATCTCCAGACAGACGTTTATACAGATATGTTAGAAACCGCGCTAGAAACCTAGCGCGTGGCAGAACGGGCCCATGAAGCAGGAATCAGTTTCATGAAACTCAGTTTGTGAAACGGTTTTGACAACATAGCAACATTGCGGCGAGGAATGAATGTGGCAATCATGTTTAGTCGCTATCTTTCTCTTTCAGCTTTCTTTCTCTCTTCCGCTAAATTTTTACCGACGCATCGTGTTCGATACCTGTGGTCACAGAAACATATGCGTGTGCCACTTGGCGGTCGAAAATATTTCTAATTTGGTTTGTCTAATGTCCGTTCGCACAACTGCAGCACGACGATCAACTCCGCCAAGGTCAAATTCTTGTTCCTTCCGTTGCCCTCTAGCCTGACACGCTGTACAATTGCTGTCGTGTGGCACTTTGGGGGCAAAGCAAACCACAAAACTCCTTACACGGACGCGGAGTTAAGACTGGGTCTTCCGTACCCGGCCTAATGACCGATAAGAGAAGGCGTTGGTTTACCCACGTTCGGACCCCTCATAGGTGTTCCGTCGGGGGGTGGGTACTAAATTTCTTGTGTATGCCAAAAATGGCGAGGAAACATATCTGCGCCACCTCCGCGGTGGCCAGATTCGCAATAAATGTTCCTTCCGTTGCCCTCTAGCCTGACACGCTGTACAATTGCTGTCGTGTGGCACTTTGGGGGCAAAGCAAACCACAAAACTCCTTACACGGACGCGGAGTTAAGACTGGGTCTTCCGTACCCGGCCTAATGACCGATAAGAGAAGGCGTTGGTTTACCCACGTTCGGACCCCTCATAGGTGTTCCGTCGGGGGGTGGGTACTAAATTTCTTGTGTATGCCAAAAATGGCGAGGAAACATATCTGCGCCACCTCCGCGGTGGCCAGATTCGCAATAAATGTTCCTTCCGTTGCCCTCTAGCCTGACACGCTGTACAATTGCTGTCGTGTGGCACTTTGGGGGCAAAGCAAACCACAAAACTCCTTACACGGACGCGGAGTTAAGACTGGGTCTTCCGTACCCGGCCTAATGACCGATAAGAGAAGGCGTTGGTTTACCCACGTTTGGACCCCTCATAGGTGTTCCGTCGGGGAGTGGGTACTAAATTTCTTGTGTATGCCAGACCTGGCGAGGAAACATATCTGCGCCACTTTCGCGGTGGCCAGATTTGCAATAAATGTTCCTTCCGTTAACATTCCCTCGGGTAAAGCAGTCCGCCCTGCTATCGATTATCTGCCCAAATTTATAAATATTACATTAAACATTATTTACAACATGCATCTGTCTCAGAAACCTGATCGACATTCCTCGCTGAAGCAAATAAAATTAAGGACGCCGCCGCTGTAACTGTGCCTGCAAATATCGCCGTCGATTAATTAATGTGACAGAATAATATTTTGCCAATTCTCTCCTCGGATTTCGCACCAATAAATCGTGCGCCCACGTTACGAAGGAGTGCACGTGTTACCGTAACATGTAACAGAGAACGCGTGGAGAAAGAGCCGACGACGAGGCACCGAGGGTTGACAGAAAAATGTGTCTACGGTCGAAGACAAAGAGAACGAGCCGCCGAAGCTCCAATTAAATTATCTAGCGCGGTTCCCTTCCAATTAACTCCGAAAAATGACCCACTTCCGCCGGGCCAGAGCGGAGGCCGACCGCTCGTTCTCTAATCTCCGGGAACAATGAGCAGAAAAACGGGATGTAACGGATCTATCAGTTTCACGGATCCTCGTTTAGCAGGCGACCGACATCAGATTCCTCGGGATCGATTCGGCTGGTGAGGCGGATGCAAGAATAACAGAGAAAGAGGGTGAGAGGGAGAGAGAGAGAGAGAGAAAGTTGCGCGGAGCGTTTACTCAGGAGACCAAAGATTGTATGCTAGAGGCGATTTAGAAGTTCAAAGGCCATCAATCTCGTTGTTGGGGCTTTTGTTCGCGATCGTGTGGATCGTTTCGATCCACGTGCTCTCTCTCTCTCTCCTTCTCTCGCCCCCTCCGTCAAAGTGCCTTATTTTCCCATTAACTCGCGAGCAGGGAAGAAAGAGAGAATGGTCTCGGAACGCCGAGAGGGAAAAAAGGCAGGAACGAAGAGCGACACACTAATTGCTGGTTCTTTGGGGGTTAATTGTCCGAGTCGAATGAATTCCTTCCGCTCCGGTATCCAACGCCGTCCCCGTTCTTTTAAATTGTCGCGGCCATACGAGATCACCATTGTTCCGGCGCTTAATGGAGGCAATAGCGGTCGGTTAGGTGTGCGCAAAGGGCTCGCGCTCGACATTGTTGCGGAAACACTGTTTCTGCCTGCGGGATGTATGTACCTCGATCGAGGTCGACCTGGATCGAACAGCTCATCCTCCGGGCCAAATTTAGCAGCCGGAAGAGGCTGCGGCGCGCGTACTCGTTGTATCTTTTAGCAGAAATGCAAAATGAATCGGCGGGTTGTTCAATAATTTTCGCGTTCCCTATGCCGCCATCGACCTCCGAAGATCGAGGACCATCCGACCCAGGACCTTCCTACGCTCTGTGTCAATATCTGTCGCTTGTAAGCGCACACCCGACGACACTTAACACTTTATCGTCCGGTCGTGGTTGAGGCTGCCACTCAGTAAGGACTGGCTTAGTCGCGCGCGCATTTGCTCCCAGTACCGGCTAAATTTTCGCTATTCATTGTGTTGTGCTTATTCCTTTAAAAATAATAATAAATAATAATATAATTATTATAATTATAATTCATAAGGATATGGGGAGGTCAGCATACAGGAGGTCAGCTACTAACAAAACAGTAAAGAAGCGAAAACCGTCGATAGCTAAAAGTCGATTAATAGGCTATCGGTCGATAAGCATTGGCAATCGAAAAGCCGATAAATAGGCTAGCGGTCGATAAAGTGTTAAGATTGAGCACAACCGATTGTTGTAAGTCGGTAGAACCTGTTTCGGATCTTCGCGGCGCAGAAATCATGCAACGGATATTTAATGGTTGTCGGTACGAGGAAATTCTCGTCGGCGAGATGTTAATTGTAATTATTTGATTCTTTTAATCTAGTTCCTTTTCGAGTACTCTTTTTATTGTAGTATTTCCAACGGCGAAATTATAATGAGAATCTTCTTTAATCTACTTAACATAGTGGATGTAGGCAAATAGCTGTCAGATTGCGGATTCTGTGCACTGATCACAAGCTTGACGAAGTAATTTATTTTTTTCTGTTTTTTCTGTATCGTCAAGCACGAAGAATAACAGGTTTCTTTTCGTTAACATTTATAGTAACAACGATACATCGTTGTTGGTTACGCTCGAGAAGATATCGTTTTCTTAATATTTTTAGTACACAGCAGTCTTATTCTTTAATTTAAGTACCTTTTCGAATTTTGTAATTCATTAACTTTTATCATCCAATTTATTAACTCCTGGTCGATATACTGAAAGGGTTAAATTGTCTACAGTCGACACGAACGATCGTTAAGTCACTCTCAGAGTCATTCGCAGAGCCATTCCATTTTGCATTAAACTATATTTTGTATTCTTATTTTAGCAACGGTACTATTTCGTATGTCCGATAATATTTCATTTATTATATTTCTTGTACCATATTACATTTATCATATCTACTATGCATATTTCTTATATATACTCCACTTTGTCTTTGTATTGTATCATTATATACATTACTCTTTCACTGTACCCATGTGACGGCTATATAAAATCTCTTTTTTATACTTCTTATTCGTAACAAAGAGTTTTCACGCGTATGTATGTACAAAGCTGTTATTATTATTGCTAGAACCGATGGACAACGCTCGCGTTCAATATCGTGGAACAACTGGAGAGCAGGTATTCGCGAGTGAATCGAATCCTCGTAGGGAAGAAATCGGATCGGCGCAACCGAGAAAGGGAAAACGCGTGTCCTCGGCCACTCGACATCGGATTCCGTTCGGGATCGATTGTTCGCCATGGAAAGGGGACACCGGCGACAAGTGTACGTAAGGTTGTGCGAGCGGCGCGGAAAGTAAAGCGTCGCCGGCTGCCAAAAAATCCGGGATCCGCGGGCCCAACGAGGGAGAACGACTGCTCGAAGGCACTTCGAATTTATTCGAAAGCAACCTCGTTAGGGCGCGGACCGCGAAGTAGGTCGCATGAAAACAGCGAGGACGTTTAGAAGCGTCTCACCGTGCGATTTAACGTCAATGGGCCACTTCTCGTTGCCCGTTCCTCCTCCTTCGCCTCCTTTTTCTCGACGGTGCCCGTACCCTCCTTCTGCCCCGCCCCCGCGCGTGTCTTTCACCCTTTCCACGCTTTTTCCCGGTGCCGCCGCGAACTCGACTCGGCTCGCGACATTTAAGCCGGGAGGCACAAACGCGGACCACGGACTCGCCGGCAAAAATCTTCGCTCCGTTTATTTTTTTCGTCTTCCCTCGCCGAAGAAGGAAGATCCCCTCGTCTTCGCGATGCGCTGTCGCTCACCGTTCCGCACTCGCGCGTCCGCCTCCCGACGCCCTTGATTCCCCACTTATTCTCGCTCCGACACAATCGAAAAGATCCGCGGGCGAGATCTCCGCCCGCGATCCTTGCCCCGGAAAATTAGTGGACCGAAAGTCCGCGCAACGTTCGCTCACGCTTATCTTCGCACGCGACATTGCTCCATAGACGCGAGATATCGACGCGAGATATCGTTGCTCGATACAGTAATGTCTCCCTAATCAACGCTCAGAATGCGCACAAAACTGGACAATTTGGGAAGAGGAGATCCGATTACTCGAGCCTTGCGTCTTGTTTTTACATTTGTCGACAATTCGTAACTATAAAAACAAATTGTCCTTTTTTGCTGGACAATCTGATCAATCAATTAGGGAGACATTACTGTACCCGTGAAAAATTGAATACAGTAATGTCTCCCTAACTGACGCTCAGATTGCGCACAAAAATGGACAATTTCGGAAGAGGAGATCCGATTACTCGAGCCTTGCGTCTCGTTTTTATAGCTGTCGACAATTCGTAACTATAAAAACAAATTGTCCTTTTTTGCTGGACAATCTGATCAATCAATTAGGGAGACATTACTGTACCCGTGAAAAATTGAATACAGTAATGTCTCCCTAACTGACGCTCAGATTGCGCACAAAAATGGACAATTTGGGAAGAGGAGATCCGATTACTCGAGCCTTGCGTCTCGTTTTTATAGCTGTCGACAATTCGTAACTATAAAAACAAATTGTCCTTTTTTGCTGGACAATCTGATCAATCAATTAGGGAGACATTACTGTACCCGTGAAAAATTGAATACAGTAATGTCTCCCTAACTGACGCTCAGATTGCGCACAAAAATGGACAATTTGGGAAGAGGAGATCCGATTACTCGAGCCTTGCGTCTCGTTTTTATAGCTGTCGACAATTCGTAACTATAAAAACAAATTGTCCTTTTTTGCTGGACAATCTGATCAATCAATTAGGGAGACATTACTGTACCCGTGAAGAATTGAATACAGTAATGTCTCCCTAATCGACGCTCAGAATGCGCACAAAACTGGACAATTTGGGAAGAGGAGATACGATTACTCGAGCCTTGCGTCTCGTTTTTATAGTTGTTGACAATCGATAATCATAAAAATCGAGCCACAAGGCTTGAACAATCGTATCTCCTCTGCCAAAATAATCTACTTTTGTGGACAATCCGAGCGTCAATTAGAGAGGCATTACTGTACTTCGATAAAACGGATGTTCTGGATGTCATTTTTAACCACTTAGCCGCGTCGATCTATTTTTAAGATCAATTTCGTACGCGTTTTCATCGATCACGCTGGGCGCTATTTCTTTCTAGAATGATTCTAAAATTTGCGAAATTTATGGACACGTTTCACAAGCATTTTAACCTAAACCGTAGGAGAGGTACGTATTTCTGTTGCAAGATGTACGATTGCTATTTCCTTATGACATGTATACACGACTAAAAATTTAAGGATACAGTATCTAGACTCGAACTTTCCGTCGGGCGCAATTAGATAAGTGGATCGAAGATCTCAATTGAAGATTTTCTCATCGAACATGCTCGAGTTTGTATCTTAAACCGAGTACATATTTGCAATTCATATTCGCCGCCGACGATTCGCAGATAAAACGATTAAGAAAGACTTTGCAGATTTTTCTCGCGGATCTCCTTTCAATATAACATAAATATATTTATACGCGAAACGGTGTGCAACGCTTTAAATAAAAATATCGAATGATAAACGCCGGTTGTAATTACTCTATTTAAATCGAATTTATCGTATCTATCGCGTCGACGCCGATTTTATGAACCAATAACTCACCGGAGTACTACGTTTTAATGGGTTCGATTGCACCGAGAGCGTAACTAATTCGCTTATCGGTGCGCAGAAGAATGAACAAAGAAAAAAAGCAACTAACATCGTGGATCATTAACAGCCGATGTTGCACCGTGCGGAACGAATCGCTCCGATTTCGATCTAATTTCGGAAAGGTGCCGCTCGAAAAATGCTGGCCAGAAAAGATCAGCATTCAGCTATGGAAATAAATTCTTCGCGCACCTCCTGGCTGAATTTCGGACGGGTTTTCCGGTCCGTGGGCGAGCTTCACGCGTGAAAATCGCGCGAGTTCCCCTCCGTGAACCGTCAGCCTCTGACCTCGATGAATATTTATGGCCCGGGTTGATTAATTAATCGCGGCTGGAAGATTGAATACATCGGAGGATACTATTTACGTGGCGCGCGATCTGTTGAGCCCCTGGCGCTGTTTATAACGCCGGTTCCCGGCGAGGGTTTTCACCTGCGCGGCCGTGGATCGCGGGAGGGGGGAGGGAGGAGGGCAAGGGTCCGGTTGTAAATTCAGCAAACGCGTTCAATTCCGAAGAAAGTCCATGAATCCGTAAAACACAGTCGAACACAGTCTGGTTTTCGTTCGCGGGCCGTGCTCGGGCCCCGAATCGATGGTACGTCTCTCCACGTTTCCCAAAAGCTGATCGTTCTACCCCGATCCACGACGGTGTAACCTAAACGCGCACCCGGCAAGCTAGCCGGCGCGGCTGCCACCCGATCCCTTATCTTCTGCAAGTTTCAATCACAATTTATCTTCGAGCGTTGCTACGTGTCTCGATGGACTCGTCGACGGAAACGGGAACTTCGATTCTCACAAAGGACTCGGCACGATTCGAGCCTGAGCGGGAACTTGACCCGACGTCGCTACTTCGCTGCGAGTACCGAATTTCTTCAGTCGATAGTTACCGGAAAGGATCGCGCGGATTAAAAATGATACTCGTATCGACGGTGGACGGCGAGTAACGATTACTATATTCGGCCACTTTTTAAGAGGCGGTATATTCTCTGAAATTGGATTGAATCGTTTGAATTTATCCTTTGAGTTTGCAGACGATGAATTGGAAAAATTCGAAGATCGTGCGTTTTTAAAGCGTTTTTTAATCAATTACGAATATCGAAGGATATCGGAATTTCCAGATTTCTTGTAGATTTCAGATTGTTTTCGGCATTCGCGTCGATCGAGAATTTCGTAAAAATATTTCGTACTCGTTGCTTGATAAAATTATCGGTCGAAAAGTTGTTCTGCTCGTTGTTTAATAATCTGATCGGTCGAAACATTGTTGCACCTATTATTTAGTAAATTAATTCGTCTGAACATATTTTTATTCATTGTTGTTTAGTAAACAGTCTAAACACGTTTGAACTAGCCTAAAACCTTTTCCAATCGGTGTCCGGCAAACTGAGCACGTCGGAAACCTTTTTTCGTCCCGATTTTTCGCGTCTCAAAAAAGGTCCGTATCCAATTTTCGAAAAAAGTATTGCGTTTTAAACGTTGCCCAAATATTATCGACGCTCGCAACACCTGGACCAACATGTACCAAAATCGAACGAGCTGTGTGTTCGATTAACTTCCGGACACAGTGGTTTCGAGAAAAACGCGCCGAAAGTTTTACATTTTTTCGATGTTGCGAGCTTTACGCATCGTACTAAATGGTGCGCGCGATCTCGTTATTCCAGTGAATTCGACCGCGAAATTTACAGAGCGTACTTTCGAAATGTTGTACTTTCGGCATTTCGGATTTTTCAGATTTGTCGGTGGAGAGAGAGAGAATCATTCTCAACGGTGGCCCCTCTAACCGGCCGAAACCCGGTTCCGAACTCGATTAGGAGCGTCGCGTCGCCGGTCGAATTAGCACCGCGCGTCGCGTCGATACACCCACCGTCGATAAACCGTCGTTGTTGAATTAATAACTGATCCTAATTGAATTAATAATCCGCTCGTCCCTCCACGGAAATTAGTAATAGTTGCTGGCTGGCTAGCAAAATACGTTTGTCGCTCTCTCTCTCTCTCTCTCACACACTCGTTCTCTCTTGTTCTCTCCATCTTTCTCTCCCCCTGTCTCTCTATACGTACAGTTATTGGTTCCTGTTCAATTATTGGCTTCCTCTTCGGAACCGTTCGATCACAAATACCCGTCCCCGGCGGAACCGGCCTCTTTTTTTTCTATCAAAGACACGGACCCTCGCCCGCAGACTATGCGAAAGCTCGAGAGCGTCCGCCGGTCGAGCCACGAAAACAACCATCGTCCCGCTTTTTTAATCCGATTCGATCAATTACCACCGACCGCCGACATCAACGCGGTCCGGTGATCGCGAGATTTCAATGCCGCCGTTGCTTAACCCTAGCAAGACCGACTGTTCGCGATTTCGTGGGCTAGATCTGCTCAAAAAAATTCTCGCGGGTCGATTCACTTTCTTTCATGGAATTGTATAGATCTTTCTCGGTCGGCGATGATCCTCCTGTTGCAGTCGATATACGTAACCATTAATTCCATCCCTTCGTGATCGTCGACGACTCATTCCTTTAGCAATTATGTGAACGGACGAAATGATCTACGACGTTCGATTAAATTACGATGCTTGAATTTTGGAGCACGAACATTTGTATTTCATAGATGTAAATTAATTATAAAAGAAGACACAGAAGTCTACAGAAATCTGTAGCAATTAACATTGTTAAAAATGATCTAGTATACAGCATTTGCCAGTAAGGAAAATTTAAAAAATAATCGAAAGAAATCGAAAGAAATCGAAATAAATTGAAAGAAATCGAAAGAAATCAAAATAAATCGGAAGAAATCGAAAGAAATCGAAAGTAATCCAAAGGATACAATAATATCAAAACATTTTCATCCATCTGTGCAAGTTTGAATCCTAAAAGAATCAGGCTGATTTCTAAAGAATCGCGCGGAACGTTCGTGACAAGACTTTGCTACAATTATTCCCCTAATAATTCGAGTTACAAGATCAACACGAGATTAAAGTACACGGGGGTGTGTTACAGGGGTTCGAAAGGTACGGCCCGGCCACGTTTTTTCACAGAGGCATTCCCCTCGTCGATGCACGCGACAGCCGTGTTTACGAATCGGCTGAGCTTTCCAGGGGAACGTCAACAAATCTCTATAAAGCTGACCTCTTTGCCCGGCCGCGGTGGTCGGTGAAAGGAAAACAGTGAATGCGCTTCTCGAAGAAGAACCGCCTTTCAGAGAGCGCTTTTTAAGGACCTCACGCACCGCGCGGGTATGTCGCGTGCGGACATTTCGCTGGATTTCGAAGAAGCGTTCGCGCGTCCCTTCGACTTCGATGTTCGAACGCGTCCGAAGAAAATCAGACAGCTCGCCGGAGCGCCGGCTTTGCACAGCGACAGAGTTAATGTCAACCCTGACAGCCAAAGTTTGCAGATTAGCAACGCTAATTTCTGACATATTCGGCGGATTAACCGCGAAATGCGAGAGATCTACGGATACGATAGTTCGCGCGGGTATCTTACTTTGGATTCATGGCAGAGTATTTACTATCTATTCCAGGGATGGCCAAAGCGTCGACCGCGCTACTATTCTTAGTCGCCCGCCTGTCCGATGTTACCTGTGTTTGTTTTAAATTGAAGCTCGTTTCTGGCTCTAAATTACTAGCTTCCTTACAATCGTAAGAATCATCCATGTTCATTTGAAATTTCAATTTATTTTTAGCTTCAAATTGCTGCTTTTTTTTACCGTCGTCCGTAACTTAAAAAAAGCAGGTCACGACCAAAACGATCGACGCGATCAAACTCGTTTCTGGCTCTATAAATTACTAGCTCTCTTACAATCGTAAGAATGATCTATGTTTACTTTAAATTCCAATTCATTTTTAGCTTCAAATTGCTACTTTTCGTACGATCGCTCAACACATACGATATCGATGGACCGTCGTCCGTAACTCAGAAAAAGCAGGTCACGACCAAAACGATCGACGCGATCAAAAGTTTGGCCACCCCTGATCTATCCGTACCTCCCGTAGACAACCTATAAAACCGGGTTATAGAAGGTACGAATAAATAACACACGCTTCGACTCCTCGCCACGAGTAAAACAGCGTGTGCCTGTTTCTCGAGCGTGCATAAAAATTCTCCGGAACCGCGTTTCAGCGAAACGGGTTCGCGGCTGTTCGCTAACAAATGCGAACGATCCGGGACTACGATTAACCGTGGACGCGGCAAACGAGCGAAATTTATGCGGAACACTTCGAAACACCATAATCACGACTTCGGCACTCAGACACGAGGCGAACGGTGTTACGAGCTATCGCGAACGATCTTCAGCCTCGGTGACCTCCCCCCCGAATCAATCTATCCCGAAGCTTTTCTCGCTGGAACGAGAAAACTCGCCGGATCCGCGACGACCGTGTCGCAGGCGATATCTCGTCGCTCCGGATCGAAGGAAGAAGCTAGAAGATCGACTCACCGCTTCTTCCGGTGGGTGTCGGAGCGGACGTGGACCTTCCGGTGGGCTCCTGTATGGGGTAAATCAGGTCGCAGCACTCTCTCTCGGGGAATTCGCTGGCTCTCGTGCACCTGCAGCAGCAGGACAGCACGACGATCGCCGCGGCGACGCTGGTGAGCAGCGCGGACCGCGCAATCAGCGTCCCGACGACACGTGACATGACTCGTCCCATCAGATCATGACACGGCTTGGCGACGGGCCCGTTCATAGGTATCGGGCCTGGTGGCCCACCGGACCAGCGTTCCTGGGCTCGGCGAGACGCGGCCGGACGACGACGGCGAATAATCCCGCGGTACCCGCGCGACATCCTCTCGTCGTCCGTCTCATCGTGCGCTGCCTCCTCCACCTTCGCTCCGAACCAACGAACCCGATGCACACTCGTGGCGGTCTCACCACCGATATCTATCTAGAACCCTCTTCGAAGCGAACCGGCCCCCGCACTCGTCGTGGTGTGTCGCACTATATATTATTTCTTTCTCTGCCCCTCTCTCGCTCTCGCGGCCGAAGTCGAACTTTTTTTCAGAACTCGCTCCGTCTCCGTCGAATCAGAACACTCGCGGCGCGCACAGGTGAACGAATCGCGTGGCCGGACCGATCGTAATCCACATTTTCTAGATCGACGGGGCTCGCGGGACCGTCATCGTTCCATGCGTCGGTGTCTCGTGTTGCGTGGACGGGGGTGCGAATGTCTTGTTTGTGTGTGCGTGTGCGAGTGTCAGTTTGTGCGAGATGGTTGGAACGATGCGGCGGAAAGAAGCGGGTCGCCGCCACGCGAGGACCGAGCGACGCTGCTTCACGCTACGTTACGTTGTTACGTTACGCCGTTACGCTACGCGTTGTGTCACGTTACGTTACGTTGCGTTGCGTTGCGTTGCGTCGCGTTGCGTCGCGTTGCGCTACGCGGCCCGAAAACACACTCGACGACGCGCGTGCTCACCTTTTCGAGCGTACTACCGGGCCGAGACCGCGTCGCCCACGGTGTCCCGACGCCCAATGACGACTACGCCGCACCGCGTTAGACCGACAGCCGCGCGCTCACCACCCTCCCACCCCTTCGACAACCCCCGTTTTCTACCTGCGAGAGCGAGTCGGAGCGACTCCCTACCCGACAACTTACACGCGATAGTTTCTGCGCGAAAGTGTGCGCGTTCCCAGCGTTCCGAAGCCTGACGAGAGAGCACCCCTGCTCTCGCTCTGTCTCTCCGTTCTCTCCATGCACACAAACAGAAACACACGCTCGCGCGCGCGCATACACGAGCGTATACCTGCGGCCCCGTAGCATAGTGTGCCCATAGACCTGCGTCTATGCGTGTACACCTGCGCCGCCTGCACCTGTACGGCCTGTGCACGGCGGCGAGCTGTACCTGCTCGTGTCCTTGCACGCGACGCTTCAACCGTGTGCGCAACCACCCCCGCAACAACCACCTCGCGCTCAATCCCGCCCCACCGCTACGCCGTGCCTGTTCGCTGGCCTCCCGGAGGCCGACTACGAGTTCAGGTGCAACTCGGCTCGCAGGGAAACGTGCACCTGCAACGACCATTCTCGTCGCGGAGGCTCGCCGCTCGCTCCGGCTACCCTCCTCGACGGTCCGGCGTGTCTCCGAGTTTCCTACCCCCGCCGATCTGCTCATCGATCTCCGGTCTCTCTCTCACTCGCGCGCTCTCACTCTCCCTCTCTCTCTCTCTCTCTCTCTCACTCGCGCGCTCTCACTCTCTCTCTCTCTCCTACTCTCTCTCTCACTCGCGCGCTCTCACTCTCTCTCTCTCTCTCTCTCTCCCTCTCTCTCTCTCACTAGCGCGCTCTCACTCTCTCTCTCTCTCCCTCTCTCTCTCACTCTCTCTCTCTCTCCCTCTCTCTCTCACTCGCGCGCTCTCCCTCTCTCTCTCTCTCCCTCTCTCCCTCTCTCCCTCTCTATCTCTCTCCCCCTCTCTATCTCTCTCTGTCTCTCTCTTTCTGTCTCTCTCTTTCCTGCGTACACGTGTTTCTTTTTATACTGCGAGATCGGTTTATTCGATTTATCCGGCCCGCGGAAAATCGAGCGATGGCCTGCTTTCGCGGGACCCCGAGGTCCGAGCTGTAACCGATGTGCGACCGCCCTGCTTTTATGGATTTGCGGGATTTGATCTTTGGTGCGTCGCGACGGGCCGATTGGCAGTGTTCCGAGGTGCTCGGGTATGTGCTGGATAATTCGATCGCGACTGGGAGGAGCTATTTGATGTTTTCGAATAAACGGTTTTGGGAGATTGTTTGCTTGGTATTCTTGTGCCGTGTCGCTGTTGAACGGAGGAGCGTGAACGGAGAAGCGCAGAGTGATTTCGAGAATGTTTTGTCGCGGTGAAAATTGAAGGGTCGCGTACGTCGATATCTTTTTATACGATGTATTTAATTAATAGTATTGATATGCTGTATATATGCTGTACATATGTGTATGTAGGTAAATATGCTGTACATATATGTATATGATATGTATAATATAATATAATAATATATATGTATTATAACAATATACTGCACAATTTGGACTTTACGATATACGAGGTATACAAAAAATTCAGTAAGTTCGTTCGCTATGAGATATGTTTCGCTGTTCGTTTCGAATATTCGACTGGAGACTAAAGTAACGGAAAGGAGTCTATTGGAACGCAATCGATATCTAGTGTTCGCGAAAACTAACACCATGTTGCAGCGAATAAGAAGACTTACGTCGCATCTATTTGTTAAAATTATTGTGTACGCGACGGATGCTAGAGACTGCGCTTAAAATTGACATGCTCTTCTTAGGAATTGTTCGTATAAACGAGGACCTGCCCACGTGACTCTTCATAGTTTTCCCAAAGTTCGAATTGTTATAAATTTTTGCGCTATTTGTGTATGGATTAAAAAATGCTAAATTAACACTAGATTTACAGCTGTTTCATATTAGTTTATAAAAGTAACAATAAGACACTTATTCTGATTTTTAACTAGTGTTATTATAGAATTTGTCGTAAGTAACATATAAATCGAATAAATAACTCATAAATGTATCTTTACGATACGAATAATCGTAAATTAAAAAATTAGAGATCCGTCATTTTGACGGGTTTCGTAAATCTAGTGTTCAAATATTTTAAGTACACCAGTCAACGTATACAAAAACATGAGCCTGTTTTCTAATATCCAACAATCGAGGCACGAATTGTTTAACATTGAATTTTACGATGCTCAGATAAACCGAATAAAATCTTGCACTCGAGAACTTTAAAAGGTTATCACCTAATAGCAAAAATAATGTTCCCAGCATATAGAACTCGAAGAATTGACGTTTAGTAACGAAAGACGGTTTTCCAGGCCTCGGTGAGCTGCATCGTTGCGTTTACGGACGCGCGTATGCAATTATGATACGCAACAGCGATACGATACGAATGTACGAAACAAATCGAATCGCAGCTTTGGATTGGTCGGATCCGGTCATTGTTGAACTTAACGGAATCTACTGGAAATGAACGCAGCGATAATCTTGATATTGGAAGCTCACAATTAGTTTCAGCTAGCTGTTCAAGCGATGACACAATGCCGAAAGTTTCGAATCTGTTTCGATTTGCTCCGAGATCACCTTGTCTCTAAACCATCGAACTATCGATTTCATCGAAATATTGTGAGAAGATTTATACGGCACTGAAATATTGTTGAAAATTCGTGTTTTCCGGAATCCGTAAAGGGTTTGAACGACGACGACTTCATCGAAATATTGAGAGAAAAGATTTATGCGATGCCAAAATATTGTCGAAAATTCGTGTTTTTTCGGAATCTGTAAAGGGTTTGAATGAGGACGACTTCATCGATTTATTGAGAGATTTATACGACATCAAAGTATTGATGAAAATTCGTGGTTTTTCGGAATCTGTAAAGGGTTTCAACAAGGACGACTTCATCGAGATATTGAGAGATTTCTTCGGCACGGAAACATTTTTGAAAATTCGAGTTTTTCGGAATCCGTAAAGGGTTTGAACGACGACGACTTCATCGAAATATTGCGAGAAAAGATTTATGCGATGCCAAAATATTGTTAAAAATTCGTGTTTTTCGGAATCTGTAAAGGGTTTCAACAAGGCCGACTTCATCGAGATATTGAGAGATTTCTTCGGCACGGAAACATTTTTGAAAATTCGAGTATTTCGGAATCCGTAAAGGGCTTGAACGAGAACGACTTCACCGAAATATTGAGAGAAGATTTATACGATACCAAAATATTGTTAAAAATTCGTGTTTTTCGGAATCTGTAAAGGGTTTCAACAAGGACGACTTCATCGAGATATTGAGAGATTTCTTCGGCACGGAAACATTTTTGAAAATTCGAGTATTTCGGAATCCGTAAAGGGTTTGAACGAGAACGACTTCACCGAAATATTGAGAGAAGATTTATACGATACCAAAATATTGTTAAAAATTCGTGTTTTTCGGAATCCGTGAAGGGTTTGAACGAGAACGACTTCATCGAGATATTGGGAGAAAATTTCTTCGGCACGCAGACGTTGTTGAAAATTCGAGTTTTTTTCGGAATCTCTAAAGGGTTTGATCGCGGATATTACCCGGCGTGGCACGCAACAGGAGCGCAATCAAGAAAAACGTTAGGATCAGGCGATGGGAACCTCGAGGTAACCCGATTGCGTCTAACTGGCGCTTTCCTCGTGTTACGCTGGTCGACCAGCTGGCGTTCGTGTCTTCGCTCGTTCACGGTGTTCCGGTGTCCCTGATTTGCCTAATGCAACGTAACGCAGGATGTTACACGGGTCCCCGTGCCAGGCTGCGACCAAGCATCCAGAGCTAAGACGGCTCATTAGGAGATAAGCTTTCTGGGAAAGCGATCGTTCGGCCGATCCGCGAGCCGTTTTACGGCCTGGGAACGACGGGACGAGCGGCGCGTGTCCTATGCCGGCGAGCTTCGATTTTATTAGCCGCTTCCGCGAAAGAATATTCATATTCATGAAACCGATCGGCGGCGCGCACCAGCCGCGACACGCTTGCACGATCCCGAGAACCGCGCGTTTACACCTGCGAGACCGGTCTCGCAAGTTCCGCAAACGGTATGCGCTACACGAAAATGAATCAAAGGCTATCAAACGCTTTTCGCCGGAAACAGATATTGGTTTTCCGCTTGAACCGATGAGATCGCAGGCAGGTCGGACTTTCTAACGATATACACGGTTTCCGGGAGAATTACTGGTGAATTTTAAAGAAAAACGCATCGCTGCAAGTCCGTTTCGTTCTTTGTCGAATGACGCGGCTGAAAATCCGGGCACAGTTTTTGTTCGATCGATGCGATGTTAACAGACGGATTGTTTTTTCTCTGTCGTTCTCGGTTTTCGGGCATT
The DNA here is from genome assembly GCF_051020955.1 of Megalopta genalis. Classification (NCBI taxonomy): domain Eukaryota; kingdom Metazoa; phylum Arthropoda; class Insecta; order Hymenoptera; family Halictidae; genus Megalopta; species Megalopta genalis. The sequence continues at coordinate 9,394,774 of NC_135019.1, forward strand.
TTTTAAGGGAATTAAGTAAACGCGTATTTTTTTCTTGAAGCGTCGCAGTTTTATTAAATCGACACTATTATTGTTAATGTTTTACAAAGTTTTGTATTTACATGTCCCTTATTAATAAAATATCAATAAAGTATTAATAATAAAATAATAATTATAGTAATATAAATTCAAGCAAAATTCAATAATAATAATTTCAATTCAGTAAATATAATTCAAAAAATCAACGTAAATCTACGTGACCCGTCCGTTAAGCGTTAATCAGTTCTTATAAAAATTTTACAAAGATTTTATAAAACTCTATTACTCTTATTAGCGCTGTCTTAGAAATAGTATACAGCAATATATTAAGGGGACCGGAAAGTAATGTCGTTTCTGCGCATGTCAGTATTCCTTCTTTTTGCATACTAATTTTTGCATACTAAAAATTTGCATACTAAATGAAAAAAAGGTTGTTGATAATGACGGTGATTACATCATTGATTGAAAATAAAAACTAGTTAAAAATTTATCTGTTTGAATTTAGTGTAAACAAACGACATAACTTTCCGGTCCCTCTAATATAATAGTAATGGTCAATCGAAGAACTTTTTGAGAAAATTAACCTTGGAGAATATATTATTTCTGTCAACCCTTAACAGCTGCATTTTCGCTTTTATTTCATTTAAAAAGATCTCGAGTAATAACTGAAAAAATACAAAGTAAAGTTATGACTTTCCGACCGCACATTATCCCCCAACACTTTGACTGCCGCGTTACCAATATACATATATACGTGTGACGGAATGAATTGCTCCGATTTGAAAATGAATTTCTACGTCAATCTATTGTATCCTCCGCTTTGATTAGAAATTTTAATTTCATTAAATAAAATACCTTAACTTCACGACATTTCACATCCTCCACCGAAACCTCCCCTCAATTTAAGACCCATAGAAAAACTAACGCGTCCGAAAAGATGTTGACAAAAGCTTGCAAACGAAATCACCGATCATCCTAAGCGTACACAATTATACTTTCCTCAAAAAGTTCCGCCGTTCGAGCGTTGAAGACGCTTTCCCATTTTCAAAAGAAAAAGTGCACGAAAAACCTTCCTTGGCCGAGCAAGAGGGGTCGCAGGAGGTTCGCAGGAGGAGGGCGGCAGGTGACGGGTCACGTTATCCGGCTTCCGGAAGTAATCCGGCGCGCAATAATGCATTTTTGCCATACCGCGGCGCGCATTAATGCGTCCAATACTCGCGCGGCGTTCGGCGTACGTGTTCGCACGTGTTCGGCCGTGTGGCCTCGCGAGCGCCGCGCAATTGCGCTCGTATGCATTGCGTGCATCTTATCCGTAAGTTCGGCTCGGGCCAATATTGGTGTCCGTAGTTATTGCGGCCGGGCTGTGTACGTGGCTTCCGGTCGGCACGTATTCGTCCGTGCGTGCGCTTGGCCGAGCCCGTGTGTCTCGCGCGTGGGTGTAACGCGACGCGGTTGCCGGCGTTGCACGGCGTTGTTGCACGGCAGTTCGTGGAAGCGGCGAGGCACGAGCGGATCCGAGGGATTCCGAACGGCGGAGCCCCCCCTCCCCCGCGCGCGAGCCCGAGAACCCGAGCCGAGCCCGAGAGTCTCGGGTAAACGGGGGTTGGTCGGGGGTTGACCGAGCGGACAGCCCACCAACGACCCTCGTTCCTCGTACGCGCGCCGTTCCTGACCTCGTTTCGCTCGGTTTGTCGAGGTCGGTTACGCGGAAATACCCGCCGGGCCCCGTCCGACGGATACACCGGCCGACACGACACCGCGGCGAACTGTCTTAACCCTTAACTGTTTTGTCGCGTTACGATCCCCTCTCGGTTCGCCGACGATCCCCTTGATCCCGGGAATATACTCTCCGGAGGAACGCGCAGACAATCGAACCGACGACGCCCTCCGTCCCCGTCCCTCCCGCCCCGCGTCGCCGATTCCAATCCCGTCTCCGTTTCGATCTCCAAGCTTTGCCAACTGCTCCGGAGATTTCACCGCGGTGGGATTCGCGGCGCGCGCGAACCCCGGGACCCCGTGTAACGACGGATTCCGACGGACGCCGGTCCGGGGATTCGGGTCGACGAAACTATGTTGAAATAATTGCCCCGGAATCGACACGGCGACGCGTGATCGATAATCGGAACGGCGCGGCGGACGGAACGGGCCAACACGGTTCGTCGGCTATTCGACCCGTCCCTTCGAGTCCCCCGGATGTCCGAGGACTTTGAAGAACTGACAACGCGATGTCCTTCGCGCCGTCTGCTAGTTGCCGCCGCTTGTTCCCGGCTGATCCGAGGAGCGCGGGAGTTCGCCCGAAGTTGTAAACGCCCCGTCGAAATTCCGAGTTTCCAGGCGGCCGGCTTGAATCATCGATGTACGGTGACGGGACAAAGTATAGTAGTTTTTCGGTAATTCGCGCTTAGATCGCGCACGAAGGTGGACAGTTTGGGGAGAGGAGAGACGATTGTTCGAGCCTCGCAGCTCGTTTCTTATAGTTGTTGACAATTCGTGGCTATAAAAATGAACCGCAAGGCTCGAATAATCGTATCTCCTCTTCCAAAATTCGGAAGAATTCGGACTCGCGATTTCGGACTCGCACGGTACCAGCAATTCTCCCCAAATTTCCTTCAGCTTGTAAACAAAGATGGACAATCGGTTATTCGAGCCTCGCGGTTCGTTTTTATAATTACGAATTGTCGACAACTGTGAAAACGAGATGCAAGGCACGAATAATCGTATCTTCTCTTCCGAAATTGTCCATTTTTGTGCGCAATCTGAGCGTCGATTAGGGAGACATTACTGTTTCTGGCGTCGAATCGTGGCATGTGGCCTCCAAATTGCCTTCGAATCATGGAAAAAATTAGAAATAAAAAATTTAAGTCATTTTATTCTATCGCATTAATGTACACCGGAAATGAGGGCCGCTGCCTTTTTTTGCCGACTGCCCCGAGTTTCAATATAAGTCGCGAGGCACGAAGAATCGCGACTTAGCATTCTCGGATCTGCCGGTTTCAATTGCGACAGTTAGGGAGACATCACTGTATAGTAATTTTTCGGTAATTCGCGCTTAGATCGCGCACGGAAGTGGACAGTTTGGGGTGAAGAGAGACGATTATTCGAGCCTTGCATTTCATTCTTATGGTTGTTGACAATAAAAAAAAGACGAGTCGCGAGGCTCGAATAATCGTATCTTCTATTCCGAAATTCTACACTTTTGTTTACAAGCTGAAAAGCAAATTGGGGAGAATTTTTCTACGATATGTACGAACGTATGAAATAAATATAAAACATAAAATAATAATTAGGGAGATGACATCTTTTGAAACGCGATTACTTTTTTCAAAACTCCGATTACTTTGTTACGGTTCCTTAGTCGTTTGCTCACAGTCAGACCTGTTCTTGTGCGGCCTTTTTTATGCGACTTTTTTGTGCGATTTGTGTTACGCGATTTTTTTATGCGCTACACGAATACAGTCGAACCTGTTTTTGTGCGGTAAATAGGGACTGCAGAAAAAAAAACACTCGAAAAAAGTCGCATCCAAAAGACTGTACAAAAACAGGTTTGACCTTTTTATTTACAGGCGTCCGCGTAAATAATTAACACTAGCTTTACGGAGCACAAAAAACAGTCTTTTATATTAGTTTATAAAAGTAACAATCAGACGTTAATTCTGATTTTTAACAAACGTTATTGTAACATTTGTCGTAACATATAAATTGAATAAATAACCTATAAACGATACGAATAATCGTAAATGAAAAAATTCGTGACCCGCCATGTTGACGGGATCCGTAAATGTAGCGTTAATCGTATCGAAGCGTATGTTCGACTATAGAAAAGAATCAATGTAACCAACTTATTTCTATGCTGTATTTGTTCCTCTCCTCGCGGTACAAACTCTTGAATTCGTAACTCGGTTTGAAATTAGCAGCGGCACGCGACGTAAGCGGAGGATTCTAATTTAACGTAAAAATTAAAAATGTACCCCTTGCTGAAACGGAATGAAATAGTGTAAACGATAAAAAACGAGCGATATTTCTTTAACAGATATTCCTGATACATTCTTCATGGACGGTGTGGTGCTAAACTTGAGATTCTAATTGAAACGACTGATCCAACGAGAGTAGCAGCGTTGACCCGTTCCCGAAACGTTCTCGGCGTCGGATATAGAACTCGCAGGCGGCGTACCAGTTAACAGAACGAAGCGAAACGGTTCGTCGCGTTGACCGGCCCGGAAGTTACCAGTTTTTCCTCGACGAGCAATCTTGACTAAAAATCAATGAGAGCCGATGCATGCTCCGCCGTTTCTGCGCCCCGAGACCGTCGCATCAATGTTTCATCGATCCATCATCGTCGCTCCGGCCGGTTGCAATTTTAACAAACACGACCGCGTTTAGGGGCCCCGACTTGCCGGGGGGTCCTTTAAGCGTTCCCGCGGATGAATATGAATAAAGGATCGACGGCCGAAGTTGGCCGGTGAATCGAAAAGGGAGAGGACCCGGCGCAAAGTTTCGGGGGTTGCAACGTGCCATCGCGTCGCGACGACGCTCCGGCCGATGGGGCTGCCGTCGCTGGCCGTGTTATCGACCGTGAATCAAACATTATCAATTAGGAAGAGCGATTGCCGCCGGAATCCACGGGCGACGAACGATCGAGATGCGCCGCGCAACGCAGCGACAAACGCTGTTATTAATTCCCGCCCGGGCATTACCGAAAATTCGATAACCCGCCGAGCCGCTGAAAAACGCACCCCCAGCTGCGCGATTCTCGCGAGGCGTGCTGCATTCCGACGGACACTTCCATTTGTTCTCTTAGCACCAGATCTTGGCAACTAAGTAATTGCCGATTTGTTCAATGAAATAAAAAATTTTTTTTTACTTGCAACGAAGTTTAACACGTTCCGTGCCACGTGTACCATCGATGGTACACGCTTGCATGTTTACTTAGTGAACTGAACAAATTGTTTACAAGAAATTTAGAACCGAAGAATCAATTTCCACCCCAAGAATGGGCGTTGATAAGTTTTTGTTACGTTGTTATGTGTACGAGAATTAATAATTGCACGTAATACATCAAGTTTTAGTAAAATATCAAAGTGTGAAGATTCGAGTAAAAAAAGCTCGGCACGGAACGTGTTAATCTGTAATGTATTTTCCATTTTGTTCGATGACCTTTTGCCATCTCTCCGACAACTTGAAAATTCCACGCTCGTAGAAAGTCTGATCCTTTTCGGCCAAAAACTGAGTTAAGTGAGATTTTACAGCGTCGTCATCGTTAAAAGTTTTACCACGAAGGGAGTTGTCCAGGGATCGAAATAAGTGGTAATCCGATGGCGCGAGATCAGGGCTATACGGTGGGTGTAACATCAATTCCCAAGCAATATCCATCAATTTTTGCCGAGTGGACAAAGACGTGTGCGGCCTAGCATTGTCCTGCTGGAAAATGACACCTTTACGATTGACCAATTCTGCTCGCCTTTCCTTGACCGCTGCATTCAATTTGTCCAGTTGCTAACATTCACGGATAATAAAAAATAACATAATAATAATATCAATAATAATTTTATAATATAACATTTACGGATATCATAAAAATGTGAGTGAGAGACATCTATAACTGAAATCGGCAATTACTTAGTTGCCAACCCAATATATTATCAAAACCTCCTCGTTGAGACTGAAGCTAATCCTTTTATTGGTTTCAATATTAACACTATGCCGTCCGGTTGCACCACGCTGGTGCCATGCAAAAACTATCTGTTGTATGCCAGTGGTACCACTTTGGTGCCATTTTAGAAAACTGAAATAACATTTTAACTATATTTCTTGGGTGTTAAAAAAGTCAGCAAGCTAACTATAGCATTGTGGTCGCTTCTCCTTGACCGCTGCATTCAATTTGTCCAGTTGCTAACATTCACGGATAATAAAAAATAACATAATAATAATATCAATAATAATTTTATAATATAACATTTACGGATATCATAAAAATGTGAGTGAGAGACATCTATAACTGAAATCGGCAATTACTTAGTTGCCAACCCAATATATTATCAAAACCTCCTCGTTGAGACTGAAGCTAATCCTTTTATTGGTTTCAATATTAACACTATGCCGTCCGGTTGCACCACGCTGGTGCCATGCAAAAACTATCTGTTGTATGCCAGTGGTACCACTTTGGTGCCATTTTAGAAAACTGAAATAACATTTTAACTATATTTCTTGGGTGTTAAAAAAGTCAGCAAGCTAACTATAGCATTGTGGTCGCTTCTCCTTGACCGCTGCATTCAATTTGTCCAGTTGCTAACATTCACGGATAATAAAAAATAACATAATAATAATAATAATAATAATTTTATAATATAACATTTACGGATATCATAAAAATGTGAGTGAGAGACATCTATAACTGAAATCGACAATTACTTAGTTGCCAACCCAATATATTGGTTTATAAAAGCGACGATAAGACGTTTCTTCCGGCTTTAAACGAGTGTTATCGCAATATTTTCCGCAAGTGAGGCACGCGTCGAATGAATAACTCATAAATGTATCTTTACAATTTGAACGATCGTAAATTAAAAAGTTAGGGACGCGTCATTCTGACGGGTTCCGTAAATTCAGCGTTAAAGCAGCGGTATAATGCTGTTTCGTGGTAAAAGGTTTTGTCCGCGCCTTCGGTAATCTTGATGCGATTGATTGCAACTCGTCGATATTTCTGTCTCACATCGATAACTCTTGTGCCAAAGTCTCGGCGGAGCTTCCAACGATTCCTTTGCGAATCACAGAGTATCGCCAGCCTATAGTCATGCTTTCCTCGCTGTAAAGACTGATCGTGACGGAATGGCGAATAAATTCTTGCGTGAAATTCGTCGGAATCGCATGTCGTGTACCGAAATATGCGAGCACATAATTTATAACAGTTGATATAACAATAGATGAGGATATATCGTTAACACGTTCCGTGCTGAGCTTTTTTTACTCGAATCTTCACACTTTGATATTTTACTAAAACTTGATGTATTACGTGCAATTATTAATTCTCGTACACATAACAACGTAACAAAAACTTATCAACGCCCATTCTTGCGGTGGAAATTGATTCTTCGGTTCTAAATTTCTCGTAAACAATTTGTTCAGTTCACTAAGTAAACATGCAAGCGTGTACCATCGATGGTACACGTGGCACGGAACGTGTTAATTTGTTCGATTATTCCAGTTTTCCGAGGAAAGCGTTCTCGGTACGGTAGAACCTCGTTTATCGGAACTCGGCAGACTGATACGAATGTTCGGATGGTAAAACGGTTTCTTGGTTGCGGTGAAAGGCCGGATAATTGAAGGACTATATAATCGAGATTTTACTGTACGCCGAAAAAAGCCACGTTTGTAATAGCTTAACCCTTTACCCTACAACCACGTCTGGAAGATGTGGCCAGATAATCGGGCCAGAAATGATTATCACGTCTGAGAGACGTGGCCAGATAATCGGACCAGAAATGATTATTACGTGTGAGAGACGTGGACAAATATCGGGCCAGAAATGATTATCACGTCTGAGAGACGTGGTAAAATATCGGGCCAGAAATGATTATCGCGTCTGAGAGACGTGGCCAGATAATCGGACCAGAAATGATTATTACGTGTGAGAGACGTGGACAAATATCGGGCCAGAAATGATTATCGCGTCTGAGAGACGTGATCAAAAAAAGGGCCAGAAATGATTATCACGTCTGAGAGACGTGGTAAAATATCGGGCCAGAAATGATTATTACGTGTGAGAGACGTGGACAAATATCGAGCCAGAAATGATTATCGCATCTGAGAGACGTGATCAAAAAAAGGGCCAGAAATGATTATCACGTCTGAGAGACGTGGTAGAATATCGGGCCAGAAATGATTATCGCGTCTGAGAGACGTGGTCGAAAAAAGGGCTCTCGTTAGACTAAAGGATACGTGTTTAGTGGTTTTTTATTTTTCGTCAATTAATTGTTTAATTAATAGCTAAAGGATGTGGCGCAAAAACAAGCTCGATGCGTGCTGCGATCTTCGATTGTTTTCAGCTTACACGAAGGTCGATCGATTTCGGTGAAATTTTTTATTTGTTTTCGGCTCGGATAACGAAGTGAAAAAAACAAGAGCTTTTTATTTTCTCTTGTCACTCTAAGCAATAGCAACCTTTAAAAAGAACATTCTAGTTATGGTCTAATAAACTGGTCGCTCTCTCATCAAAAAAAAAATTCAAGTCGTTCAATCCAATTCTAAGAAAGTTATTGCGTTCTGAAAACTGTCCAAATATTACCAGAAATCGCTGTATTTACATTCCGTAAGAAGTTGGCGATTGGCACAACTTCCGACGTTTCGCGTAACCGTGAAAAGCTTGACGCGTGACCGATCTTGTTATCGTTGTTCGTGGCACGCGTTCTCGAAGCTTAATCCTTAAATGCATGATATTTTGTTTTGAATTTAAAAAAATCGTTTTTTATAGGAATGTAGTCATAGGTTGCGTAAAAAATAAATGAAAAAATCTAGGTAATGATATTGAGTATTTATTTTGAAAAAAAGTTGTACGTAGACTTTTGGCAACAATACGCGTTTATTACTAAAATTATTGTACACGTAAACAAATGGCCAAAAATCTGGCATATATCCAATATAATCTTCAAATGCAACATCAAACATTCATAGCTTACCTGACAACAGATGAGAAGTAATTTTTTTCAATTAGATAAATCACTCCTTTATAGGAAACTCGAAAAAAGAAAATCTCTCTCCAAGTAACACATCGAAGGTTATCACCCACCACATTCAAATGTCAAAAAACATATAACTTACTCGCCAAAAGTAATGTCGAGTCTTTTCTTTCACGCATGGTCTATCGTCTATTGTTATCAACGTCTGTTCGGAAACGCGCATACACAGGTTTTTGAATAAAATTCAGTGGAACCGGAATGTAGACAATTGGCAACAATATACGTTTAACCCGAGAAAGATAACCTACGTCGCAGAGGCGCCTGCGAAGACTGTTGATTTTTGTTAATTTTTCATAGAGGTCTAGTGATTTAAGTTTAAAATTACTTAAAATATAAAAAAATATAATATAAATGCATTTTATTTTTACAATAATGCCAAACCTTTAAAATGACTAGATTCACTTAAATAAATATCCATTGTTAGTATAAAATTGACGCCTTAGAAAAGCATGCGCCTCTGAAGCGTATGGTTATCTTTTACGTACGTTGTCATATGGTTATCTTTCTAGGGTTAAGGGTTAAATCGTATGACAAAGGATTAAAATTCGTAAAAGACGTATCTCGCAAAAAGAGTGTCTCTGCCAAGAGCATCCTTATCGGAAAGAAACAACGAATGAATTATAAGTTTATTCGCAGTGAAAATACGCATGCGAAGCGATCAATCGAGTCACCGACGGAGGGTGCCAGCAGGGTCGTTCGAACAGTCCGCGCGGCACTAAAAAGCAAAAGCCGGAAACGGGCCCGTTCTTTCGGCGTACGGTTGCCGTTAAAAGGCGACACAAGAGGGTAAGACGATGGAGAGCAGGCCGCACGCTCCGGCGGACAATTATGAGGATGCTAACGAGTCGGTCGGTTCGAGTAGTAAAGCAAAATTGCTGGTCGGACGGAACGCTCGGAGGGTGAATAGAACAAACCTCTGCGCTGGTCGGACCTGGTGTACACTCGTTGGTGGAAGTTGTGCGATGGTCAAACGGGCCACGTCGGTTTCCCGAGGAGCACCGGTCAGCACTTATACGAATAATCAGCCGAGGAAGTTTCTGCACATCTCGTTGCGGAGGATACATAAGCGGATTCTTAAACCGGCGGCGTTAATTAGGATCTAACGGAGCCACGATGGCGCATTGATTCTGCACAAATAATTATAGTAAATTCTCCCGTGTAAATCGACGCTCAGATTGTACACGAAAATGGACAATTTGGGAACAAGAGATACGATTGTTCGAGCTTTGCGGCACATTTTTATAGTTGCCGATTGTTAACTATTATAAAAGCGAAGCGCGAGGCTCGAATAAATCGTACATCATCTTCTCAAATTGTTTACTTTCGTGCGCAATCTGAGCGTTAATTGAGGAGAATTTTTCAAGACGATTGCACGAAGCATAAATTAAGTTAAAATAGATTGTTTCTTCTAATAATTTGAACGAGTTGCAAATGGTGTAACGATGTTACTAAATTGTCTGTTAACGAATTATCTATTATTAAATCGATTGTTATTAAACGTCTCGAACATTTCATATTTCGCCTATTCATTTTTCACAGAAATGCGTAAAATCCGCGGTCTAGTTATTATACTTGCCGGAAACCGATTAGAGTACGCGACAACCATCGCAAAAATTCATCCACAACCAATCGGAAGAAAAATCGAACTGACAACGAACACGATATAATAAAGAACGATCGCTTCGCGACAAAACGCGCGATATTTCGACATTCGAGAACGCAACAGTTAGGATAGATCGAGATACACGATTCATCGAATCGATGATAAAGACTGGAAAAGAACAACGATTGCTGTACATTAGCCTATAAAAGTGACGAGATCGAAGTCAATTAGCCCTTCGCACTCGAGCGGTGACACCGAGGCACCGCTAAAATTGTTAGCTCACGTTCCAAGATAATTTTTCTATCAACGAAGTTTAAATTCAAGAAATCGTTGAAAGCGCGACTGTCGTCACAAGTCATCGCAGGACTCAATTTCATACGCGTAAAATGCACTTCGTCGTGTAAAATGGAAATACCATAAGTCGGAAAAATGATTTTAGATTTACGGTTAAAATGGCTTCGAGGGCAAAGGGTTAAATTCTGTAAAGTATTATATATATTATATATATAATAATTATTATTATTATTATATTATTATATAATATATATATATATATTTCGAGGGCAAAGGGTTAAATTCTGTAAAGTATTATATATATTATATATATAATAATAATAATATTATTATTATATAATATATATATATATATATATTATATAATAATATAATAATAATAATAATTATTATATATATAATCACCGGTTTCTCGTTTTACAATTTCTTGAGAAATATATATATTTCTCAAGAAATAATCCCCGAAGTTTGTAGAATTGTAAAACGAGAAACCGGTGATTTCGGCCGTGTTAAGATCAGCGTTAAAGGAACATGCTATAAGCCGTCGCGGGCAGAAGAAACGGGCGCGAATGAACGATCACCGTCGCGAGAATGAATTCTCAAGCCCGAGCAAACAATTACCGTCGCCGCGGCGAGCAAACCGAACGCCGGAATCGCTGCTTCGGCCCGGTATAATTTCGTTCGGAAACGTTCGAACGATTGCCAGTTCCGTATTTTTTTCGCGAAATCATAAGCGTCCGAATGCCATACGGAGGGGCAGCAGCGTGATTAATGCAGAGTCTCGCTGCTGGTGAATCGACTGTTCCAGACACGGAATCGCAACGAGGCGGATCGAGCGCACGCGAGCCCCCGCCGGCCTGGACAGGGTTGCAAAGCCGGTCGAAATTGCGGGGTCCGAATCGTCGGTGAGTTATCGGCCTCGGAATTGCGGATCGGGAAAAGAAAACCGTGAGAATCGCGTGACGCCCGCCGCGCTGCATATGCCTGCCCCCTCTCCCCCCCGCCTCTGCCGCGGAACATTGTTGCAACGGGGGAGGAGGAGGAGGGGAAAAGGTTGAAAATCGGCCCGATCGTGTGTGCCTCTACGTGTGGAAACGGGTCCCGATTGGCACAGTGTGCGCCGCCCGGCGAGCTTGCGCGCCGCATTGCACGGCTGCAGTCGAGTCATTATGCAGGTACTGCCTGTCACTTCTACTCACCGTAACCGCAGACCGACGTTGACTATCGTCGAGTTCCCTATGCATCCGGCTCTCGACGGTTTCGTCGCCCCGATACCAGGGCGGTAGACCGCTGAATATATTACATCTCGTTTAAACTTGATTTCTAATGCACCCCCAAGTGTCGGGACCGGCTACACTGATTCATGGAATCATCTGGCGCAGGAAACTCGTCAAACGTCAAATATCCAGTTTCATTCGAAATGTGGCCGCTTCTTGCGGAAAATACTGTGAATTCTCCCTAATTCGCGTTCAAATTGCGCAAAAAAGAAATGGAGAATTTGGAGAGAGGAGATACGATTATTTATTAGTCTTGCGGCTCGTTTTTATGGCTACCGATTGTCAGCAGCTATAAGAACGAGATTAGGGAGAAATTACTTTATGGACTTTAATATCTCGATTCCATCAGTTTTGTGCATGATAAAATTAGGATAATATCAACCGATCAACTGTTCAGTTTCAAATCAAACGGAATAATATTATATCAATATTATGTTGTCGTTATTGTATATATATGTACATTATACAAATATATGTTTTGTTGTTTCAGTTTCGAATTTTGTCTGTAAAACTACAACGTCGTTCACCATAATGCTTAAAGTATTGTTATACAATGCCGGCGATGTGCCTGTTAATAAATAAATAAAATAAACAATTATACAGTGTTACCTAATCAGAGATTGCACCTCAAATATCTTTGTTGTTTTTAAATATACGTACAATGCTTCGGGAAGAAGTTGTTCTTATGCTATTTAGGAGACAGTTCCTTTCATTGGGGATTCAGTGACTGTAATTAATTAATTATTCAACTTTTATATCTTGGTCACTGAATTCCCAATGAAATGGACTGTCATCGTGAGCGTTTAGCCCTTTCGCTACGGGCGGGTTCTCCACCGCGGTACTTCCGCTGAACGGAGCGCCGCGACATCACTGCACGCTACGCGACGCCGATCGTCAGCGGGAGTACCGCGGCGGAGAACCCAAGCTGCTTGAATGTTTTCGTACGAAAAAATTTCTCTCCAAAGGGTATTTATAAATAAAGGGTATTCCAGGGTATTTATAACGTCTTAGCATGCGCTCTTTAATTTACAGTATGAGAGGAAATAACATTATGCAATATAATGCATCTTATGGAAGGCCACTATAGTGGCCCATAGTACCTCAGTGGCATCTTATGAAAGGCCACTATAGTGGCCCGTAGTACCTCAGTGGCATCTTATGGAGGGCCAGTATAGTGGCCCGTAGTACCTCAGTGCCATCTAATGGAGGGCCACTATAGTGGCCCGTAGTACCTCAGTGGTATCTTATGGAGGGCCACTATAGTGGCCCGTAGTACCTCAGTGACACCTTATAGAGGGCCACTATAGTGGCCCGAAGTGCCTCAGTGGTACCTTATGGAGGGCCACTATAGTGGCCCGTAGTACCTCAGTGGTATCTTATAGAGGGCCACTATAGTGGCCCGTAGTTCCTCAGTGGCATCTTATAGCATTTTATGGAGGGCCACTATAGTGACCCGTAGTACCTCAGTGACATCTTATAGAGGGCCACTATAGTGGCCCGAAGTGCCTCAGTGGTATCTTATGGAGGGCCACTATAGTGGCCCGTAGTACCTCAGTGGTATCTTATAGAGGGCCACTATAGTGGCCCGTAGTTCCTCAGTGGCATCTTATAGCATTTTATGGAGGGCCACTATAGTGACCCGTAGTACCTCAGTGGCATCTAATGGAGGGCCACTATAGTGGCCCGTAGTACCTCAGTGACATCTTATGGAGGGCCACTATAGTGGCCCGTAGTACCTCAGTGACATCTTATGGAGGGCCACTATAGTGGCCTCTAGTAGCGAAAGGGTTAAAAAGGAATGGCCCCGTTTAAACAAATGAAGGTGAACCTTGTCCTAAAGTGTCCAGTTTAGGCGCCATATTTTTGGCGCGTATTTAAAAGCTACAGAAATATTTCTGACGCAAACGTTGGTCGACTCGCCCTATATATATATATATATATATATATATATATAAATACAGATGAAAGCTAGTGTTCGAAGAATGTCACCTACCTCGAGTTCACCTTGGGACAGCAATGTTTGATTCTGGTTTGCCAGGTGGTCTCTGAAAGTTGCGCTTGTTTCGGCTGGAACAGAAGGTAAAGGAGAAGGTGGAATAAATTGTGATAAATGAAGGTAGGGATCGAGGCGTTGATTTTGGTTGTTTACGAACAGAGTCCGATAGGAGATTCTGGATCCTGTTTCCGGTTGGCTGGATAGTCCGACGAGTTTCGGGAGAGAGGGAGAGACGGTCGGACGGGCTGAAATATAATAGAAAGCAGACGAGACCGCAGTGTGTTGTAAGTAAAACATATTAATCATATGCAAATATAAATGGTTTTACAATGGTCGAACTACCAAATTAACGGTACAATATGAGGATGACCGTTGCGCGAAAAAGCGAGTAAACATTCACGTATGTCAACCGCCGGTGTGTCCATGCACTTGAGAGACGCTGAATTAAAAACGGAAATAAAAAGATCGTGTTCCAAAACTCGTCCTTTGTAATTTACGCGTGTCCCGATCCCAGGGGAACAAAAAACACGCACGAACGATTCGTCCGTGCACCCGATAAAAAGTCACTCTCTCTCTCTCTCTCTCTCTCTCGCGACGAGCAGATAAAAATTTGTTGCCCGCGAATTATTAAACGATTGCACCCTCGGTTGGTCGCGAATCTCGAATGGCAAGCACTCATTTTGAATAAAAATCGATGATCGATGGATGTCCACAAAGAATCGCAACGACTATCCTACGAGTTAAAAGTACATTCTCGTTCTTCGAACGGATTTGACACCCTTTAAACGCCCGGCATTCGTCGAATCGAATTTCGATGGTTTCTGTAACCGAAGGGAAAAAGCTACGCGAACGAAAGGAGAACAGAGGGCTAATAGGTTTAATCAGCTGTTCCGTTTGCACCGAGTCCGTTCACCTGCGAGCAAACGCGCGAAGACAGGTCGGGGGCCGTTCAATTAAACCTTGCTATTCTTTGTAGCGGCGTGCACTTTTATCCGCGTGCACGCTCAATCACATTGTACGCGTGGGATCAGGACCCCCCCAGACCCTTGAGAAGCGTAGGACGACTCGGCCAGTCCGATCTCGAGTGTCTCTTTCTCTCTGAAATCCTACAATTTCGGGGAAAGCGCCTTACCAAGCTTGCGAACGCGCACCTTCGAACAATCGAACCGATCCCTATGTCCGATCGGAGAATTTGCAAGTTCGACTATTCGATGGGATGAGACCAATATTATGATAAGTATGAGAGGCCAATATTATGATAAGTATGAGAGACCAATGTTATTATAATAAATATATTAATTATACGATTTGAGACCAATTCAACCTTGACAAGATTCGAGCGATGCGCGTCGCATAAATTTGCGTCGGTCGAGAGCAACGAAGCCACGCCTACCGAATGTAAACAAACACGGGTTAGAGATTCGAGTTGGTTTCGATCGCTGAGCGGGTAGGGACGATGTCTCCCGAAACTGTAGGATTTATTCGCAACATTCGCAAAACTGCCGTTCGCTTTTACTTCTCGCGATCAAACACAATCCGTCTCGCACACACCTTGAACGCTCCAGATCTTGACACACTCGCCGGGCGATCGTGCACGCTACATTCGTAAATGTATACAGCCTCGTGTCGTCGAATTCGTACAGTGAAACGTTTCAAAATTTTGTGAAAGATAGACAATCTTCCAAAGGTCAAATTTCATTCGAGAAACTTCGAAATACAGCAAGAGGATTGTGATTCTTTGAATCGTGACGAGGTTCGGCATAATCGCGTGTGTCAAAACCTGAAATTCGACGCGATCTTCAGACCTTTAAGAAGCGCAGGACGACTAGTTAAGGCACGTGACCGGCCAGTCCGAATCTCGAGAACGCGGGTTCGAGTCCCGCTTGCCCGGTTCCCTCTTTTTCCTAAAATCCCACATATGTATGTACGCTCGCGTATGTGTCATATTTCGTGTAACGTTGGCAATTGAACTGTGGCCCCGCGGCTGGGACGCCACGCCCTCTCTCCGCCCACTGGCCACGCCTCCGATCACAAAATCGAACAAAAATGCAACTACACGCGACGCAGCAAACACGTCGCGCTCGCTATCTCTCTCTCTCTCTCTCTCTCTCTCTCTCTCTCTCTCTCTCTCTCTCTCTCTCTCTCTCTCTCTCTCTCTCTCTGACTTGCCTTCTAACGGATGCTGTTTCAGCTTCCCAAATCCTCCCAAACCGGGGCCACTATTATATTAAAATGGTCCCGGGGGCCACAAGTTCAACATCCAACGTGTATCGTGTACGTCTGCAACTCACGAGTTCTTGTATCTCCCTCTCTCTCTCTCTCTCTCTCTCTCTCTCTCTCTCCCTCCCTTCTCTTTCTCTATGTATCACGTGTAGGCTCGTGTAGGTGTGTCCTTTCGGTGTAAATGTGTGTGTATGTGTGTGTGTATAGATATATACGTGTCTCTGTGTGCCTGCACATATATAGATATATAATATATATATATAGGTACATACCATAGATCATTCTAGGATCGAGCATGCCTCGGCGCACACATCTTACACGTGCATGCACCGTTAATATATGATTTCCTTTTTTCTTTTTCTCGTCGCTTTATCTCGTACTTATGACAATAATATTATACTTTACATGCAAAAACAAAAGTTTTTATCACAGTGGGACAGCATACATTCGTTCAATAACGTAAATATTGTGTATCGATATCCTTCCGGTTTTCCTCTCCTCCTCCCCCCCAACGTTTCCGGCCCGCCCACCCCGTCCCCGCGAACCCCCGTCCCACCCAAAGTAACGCGTTCCATCGAACGTAAATTGATGATCCGTTGATTATAATCGCCTTGCAGCAAACCGCTCGTGCTTTTGTCGTTCGCACACGGATCTCCGCCGACGTACATTTTTGCGATCTCACACGATCCGGACGATCGAGAAACAAACGAACGGAAAAGCGATTAACGAGACTGGCAAGGATCCAAATGGACGTGCGCCGCGAATCTGTCCGCCGTCGAACACGGTCTCGAGACGACATCTCTGTTACTCTGTCCCTCGCGTCTCTCGGTTTCGAGCTCCATTGTTCTTCTTCCATTCGCGCGCTTCGCAGTTGCTATTTATGCTCCGTATCAACCCTTTGCACTCGAAGCCAAATTAACGCAAAATTTAATACAATTTTTCTGACCCACTGTATTTCCATTTTATATAACCCAATGCATTTCATTCGTATGAAATTGAATTTTGTGATTGTTGCGACAGTTTCCTTTTCTACAGTTCTTCAAATATGAACAAATTTGATTGATAAAATTATTTTGGAACGTGACGTAACAATTTTTAATGGCGCCTTGGAGTCGCCGTTCGAGTGGAAAGGGTTAACCGAGTCCCCCAAGCAGCGCGATCGCGCTGTTCAGATTTTGTCTCGCGTCAAACTTTAGTGACGCGCGTACATTGTATAGCTGCTTTTCTTTTCTTTTTTTCCCATTTGTTTTTTTTGTCGATCTTAACGAGCGCTATCGCGCTGTTTAGTTCTCTTGGCGATCAATTAAGACAAGCGCTATCACGCTGTTCGGCACTTTTCGACCGTGTTTTCTGAACAACCCCTGGGACTCGAACGGTTGAAGTTACACGAATTTTACAAAACCGTGCGATTGCAGCGACCGCAAGCCGATTCCGCCTTTCCTCCGTAACGTCGCGCGATCCTCGAAATTTCGAAACCTTGCATTCGCCTCGTCCTCGTTCGTCGCGGCCGAATCTCCTCCCGCAAAGAGAAACACGCGATGCTGCGTGGGTTGGATCGCGTCGACGGCACAGAGGGAAGGCTGCAACTTCGATCGAGCGATCGATGGTCTCTCCTGGATCGTCTCTAGACCATGTTCTCGCGTACGCGGTTCAAAGATAGACGGTCGAATCGATCGGCCGCGCGGTTGCACGGCCGCGTCTCTTGCAACCCGCTTCCGCTTGGACGGCTCGGACCCGAAGCTGGACAATATTTCTGTCGACCGACTGTGTTTCAAAGGCTCGTCCGAAGAGCGGCGTTTCTAGTCTGCCGGATTTCCCAAGTTCCCGACGAAACAGACTCGGATCGATCGGACCGAGAATAAGCTGCGAACGATCGGCTCGGTTTGTTTCTACGGGCAGCGACACTCGGAGATTAGCAGTTTTATTTTACGGCCGAACGATCGGCCCTATTTTTCTTCTTACGGTATTGTAGGATCTTGGGGGAAAAAGGAGGGTACAGTAATGTATTTCTAATCGACGCACAGATTGTCCACAAAAATGGACAATTTAGGGAGAAGAGAGACGCGATTATTCGATCCTTGCGATTTGTTTTTATAATTACGAATTGTCAACAATTATAAAAACGAGCCTCGAGGCTCGAATAATCGTATCTCCTCTTCCCAAATTGTCCATTTTTGTGCACAATCTAAGCGCCAGTTAGGGAAACATCTAGGGAGACAATTTAAGCGTCAGTTACTGTACCGCTTACGGGACCCCGATCCTGGGCCATTTTCGCATCGCAGCTAATCGACTCCCTCGAACAACCGCGGAACACCCTCGCTTTTCCCAATCTCCGTACAAGTTGCTGTTCTCGGGGGAATCCTGATCCCCGCGGTGTCGTGAAATGTCGCGCGTTTCATTGTACGAACGAATATCGGTTCGAAATAATGCCCAACTCTGCGATCCGCCGGCGCCAGAAAGAGAAAGCTGTGGGGAACCGATCGAGTAGTTCCCTGTGAAATATGAATCGCAACGTTGCGCGTGTTTCAGTTGCATAAAACAGTTGTTTAGTCGTCGAAAGTAAACGATTAGTTCTCGTTCTGGCCGCTAATCGCGGCGCAGAAGCGTCAAGAGAGACTTCATTACGATTGGATCGTTATGCCTAGGGTAACAATGTATAATATATACTATATATGTATGTATATGTTGGTCTACGGCGTTTCCGTTCCGCTTCTAATCGCTAGCTCCTATCGGTGTGTCTAAAATGTCGCGGGCTCCCGTGAGACTCGAGAAAAGAGAAATCGAATTTATATATATATGTATATATATACATATATAGGGAGTCCCATAATTATGTTAATACCCGGAAATGGAGAGTTCCTGAGGTCAATCGAAGTAACTTTTTCCTTTGCGAAAATGCAATACGCGGCTTCGTTTACGAGTTATTAGAGAAAAACGCTGACCAATAAGAGGCGAGCTTGGCTGGCGCGAGGCGGCCGAGCCAATCAGCGAACTGGGATTCGACCGCTGGCACCGTTAGCTCGGCCGCCTCGCGCCAGCTGAGCTGAGATTCGGCTGCTCGAACGCTGACGTCGTTGGCGCCGCTGGCTCGGCCGCCTCGCGCCAGCTGAGCTGGTATTCGACTGCTCGGCCGCTGGCGCCGTTGGCTCGGCCGCCTCGCGTCAATCGATCTCACCTCTCATTGGTCAGTGTTTTTCGTTAATAACTCGTAAACGAAGCCACGGATTGCATTTTCGTTAAGGAAAAAGTTGCTTGAAATCACCTCAGGAATCGCCCCTTTCCGGGTGTTAACATAATTATCGGACAGTCTGTATATAGATATAGATTTATGTTTCGTCGGTTGCGTAGATTAAGAACGTGTGGTATAATCGCGTAACGCTTCGCCGCCAGCATCTTGTTTAGGTGATCGTTACTTCTCGACGTATAGTAACTGGAACCTGAGTTTTGCATTTTCCCTGCCCACCCACTCGCTCCGCCTATCGTATATATATATATTTACATAATCGACGTATTGATATTGCTGCCAATACTTGACAAAAAATTTTTCGGTGTCCGAAAAACGTCGCGAGTATACCCACGCGAAGAAAATTGACGCGCGTTTCCGGTTTCATGGGTACAAATGGGTAACAATGGCTACAAATCGTTTTCCCCTGTCAAAGAGATTGTGTGCTATTGCGCGCGTGTTCTGTGTGTGTGTGTGTGTGTGTGTGTGTTCATTATCGAATAAAATTTGATTACTAGCGTTCCCGCGCGCGAAACTCTTGCTGCAAGGCTACTCCTGTTCTTCTCACGGCGAATCTACAGAAATATCTCACTAGATTAAATTGTCTCTTATCACTTTTCGTCGCGCGCGTTGTCGACGCATAAACTTGGCGCCGAATCGGCACCGTACAAATTTTCCCTTCTTCTTCGCCCATAAACACCTTCATCGAGCTTTCTTTCTTTCTTTCTTTCTTTCTTCCTCTCTTTTTTTCTCTCTCTCTCTCTCTCGCTTCTTCCCACGCCCTTTTCTTTCGTTTCGTTTACGCATCTCGCATCCGTTTAACATGTACAAAAGCTAAGGCAATTTTCACACCGATCTTGGATCACGGATGCATCGAGAGACACGTTTATCAATATCGCCTCTCTCCCCTCGGTCTCCTCGAGCGCCCCAGGATCTTCTTGATCGCGCGAAGCTCGACGTACTCGACACGTTCGAACAGGATAAAAGATGGATCTACGACGATCGAGCGTTTTCAAGCCCCAAAAATGTAGGGGACGAGCACCTGCCGCGGCCTCGCAAAGGAATGTTTCACCCGGAATATTTTTACAAACGTGGAAACACCGAATTCCACGATGAGCAGTCTGTGTCAACGTATTCCGTGCGATCTGTGACTCGAGACGCTACAATTCGTGATCCTGTTCCAACGCGCCAATCCCCTGCCTTCGAACCAGACAGAGAAGTCGAGTCGGCGAGGCAAAGGATCATTGAAACCGCAGTACAGTAACGTCTCTCTAATCGACGCTCGGATTGTCCACAAAAATGGTCAATTTCGGGAGGAGGAGATACGATTATTCGAGCCTTGCAACTCGTTTCTACAGTTGTTGACAATTCGTAACTATAACAAATGAACCGCAAGGATCGTATAATCGTATCACCTCTTCTTAAATTGTCCATCAATTAGAGAGATATTACTGTATATTTTCTCGAATTGACGCTTGGAAACAACAAATGAACCGCAAGGATCGTACAATCGTATCTCCTCTTCTTAAATTGTCCATCAATTAGAGAGATATTACTGTATATTTTCTCGAATTGACGCTTGGAAACAAGAAATGAACCGCAAGGATCGTACAATCGTATCTCCTCTTCTTAAATTGTCCATCAATTAGAGACATATTACTGTATATTTTCGCGAATTGACGCTTGGAAACAAAAATGGTCGATACGAGGAAGAGGGATAGCAAAGAGAATTCCAGTCTCGTGACTCGTTTTTATTGCTGTTGACGATCGGTAACTACAAAAACGAGCCGCGAGGCTCGAATAATCGTATCTCCTCTCCCCGAATTGTTCATCTTTGCGTACAAACTGAGCGTCAATTAAGAAGAATTTACTACAGTTCCACGGAGACGAAAGGCGCGGAAACGATCGCGACGCGTAGATCGTCGAGAGACTGTATTTTTTTCTTGTTCTTAGACTCGATCTCGCGGAAGAAGACGTTTCGTTGGCCTGCCGAGAAGCGTGTCCACCTTTCCGATTCCCACGTCGCTCGTGCCTCTTCTCTTTTTCGTAGAAACGAACTCTCCACCGAGCTCTCGGATATATACACCGTGACGCAACCGCTTGATTGTGCGACGAAAACCGCCGGGGACTTGTTGCTTGGCGAGGAAAATACAAAAGTGAATACCGCGCGTTACGGTCTCGCGATATTTCGAAGCTCTGGCGGCTGTCGACCGCGTTCACCGATTAGGGGTGAATCAAGTCCAACCGAGCTCGGATCGTTCGGGAATGGCTACTATCGGAGACAAGGTAGATCGAAATTTCCATAAAGTCGCTCGCGACTCGAGTTCGCAATGGAATGCATTTTTCGTTCGATTGCAATTGCTCCGATACACGACGGTATCGTTTTATCGCATTTATCGCGTTTCGAGACGCTAGGGAGCAACGAAGGTCATTTTGCGAGCTCTCGCGTTGGCTCGCAGCCGGCTGCCATCTCGCGGACGGTGACAATATCAAACTTCTGGTAGAAACGCGACGCTAACGCGTCCGTAGAGCGCGATGCTAAAGGGTGACTCCTCCTGTTCTCGATGCTAGAACTACCGGATAGCGTCTCACCCCAAACGCATCTTTTGGGGGGAAATGTTAGATTTTCATATTCGCGGTACATCGAATCGTACGACAATCGGAATAAATGCAGTCGGTACGGGTAGTTCTAGCGTTAGCGCGGAGCTCTACGTAAATTTACAGTTAAATTAAACATTTCACGGGACTGTATGAACGTTTATTGAGTCCAGTACCTTATAAATTTCTCGGTATTCGCGTACGCTATGGACGAATAAAGATCGGCAGTCCGGCGGCGTGCCAAAAAAGTGGCCCTATGGAAATTTCGAGTACTATATTATATTACAGCGACAAATGGTGTACCGTTCATATCAATTGTTGTATTTGTACACTCTGCTGCATAGTTGCGTATCTTTTTATTTTAGGGAGATCATCGACTGGTCAGCCACGCCTATCGAGCTCCGGCTCCTTCCAATGTCCGCGAGAATCTCCTCGAATGCCAAGACTCGCGTCTTTGCCTTCGTTTTCTCTCTCGGCTTGTTCTTCGGAGGTCCATAATCGTCGAATTGACGTCAAAGTGACACCACGCCCCCGAATCTAAATTTAGATCAATTGTCGCGTGTCTGGTCTCCGCGTCTTTCTGTCTCCCCATCGAAGGATTTTAGGAAAAAGAGGAGACCGGGCAAAATGAGATCGTCGACTGGCCAGTCGAGGCCGTCGATTCTTAGCGGCTTCTTTCACCCTCGCCCCTTAAAGGGCCTGGGAATCCCATAAAGTTGCATCGAATATTGTCTCTAATTTTTCACAAGATCGTAGAACACACACCCTCGCGCTTACACGCGTTGTAATTGCAATATAATTACAATTTTCGTTGGACATGATTTATCCCGAACACGGATGTTTTCCCACCCCCGCTCGAGAATCCAGCCTCCTCCGCCAATTCGGCAATCCCTCGATGCTCCAAACTCACCGTCCAGTCACCTGTTATCCAAGCGATCGTACACGAGTCCTTCGAAACCGTGCCGATTTCGTCGCGAACGGCTGAGCAGTCCCGATCCTGATTCCAATCGGGCGATGCCAAGCCGAAATCTCTCGTTCGTCGTCGATCGCGCGAGTCTCGCCGATCGCGTGCGGCGTTTTCAAACTATTCCGCCGGGGTCACGTGACCCGCGAGACTCGTCGCGACAGGCAATTACATATCACGCTTTCAAGATATATATATATAATATATGTGTATATATATATATATATAACATACGCACGTATATATTATAAATAATCAATTAAAGGTTTGCTTTCAAAGTAAGTAAAAATATATAGATATATATATATATGTATATATATTTTTCCCCTTCCTTCCTTTTCTTTGTTTTTCTTGCTGGTACTCCTTCATTCGCTCATTCTTCCTCCTATCTCTTTCTCTTTCCATTTCGCGCATTCCCATTGCAAACGTGTTTCGTATCATTTTATTTCATATTGCGCTTGTGCACCTGCGTGTGAAAACTCTTCTTTGTCTTCCGTGTGTGGGTGTTCGTGTGGGCGTGTCCGACGCGCGGCGTCGTTCCGACGACAAGGCCGAGCGTCGAGGCTCGTGGGCGACGCCCGAAGAAAGAAAGAAAGATGGCCGCCCGTGGAAGAATGTAAAGTCGAGCCCGAAGAAACAAGGGTCCACAAAAGTGTGCTGATGTGTTCACTGTCTTTATTTCGATTAGATAAAATGTCGTCCGGCTCGTCGAGTATCTTGCACTCGACTCGTCTCTCTCTCTCTCTCTCTCGCTCTCTCCCTCTCTCTCTCTCTCTCTCTCCCTCTCTCTCTCTCTCTCTCTCTCTCTCTCTAATGTGTATGTGTGTGTGTATGTGTGTCTTTTGCGCGCGGAAATCTCGTGCTCCGATTTTCGAAACGGGGCTACCGCGCAGAGCCCGTTTCGCTGGAGCTTGGTAACGCGCGAAAATTGCGCCATCGTCGTCGGATCGCCCGCGTCCGCTTCGAATTTTGAGAATCCCGTGACGTTAGAGCAAGCGGCGCTTTGTCGGGGTTCGCAGAAATCGGGGACGAAGAGAATTTTCGTAGAAGAAACGGGAAACCCTCGATTCTGTCGGGCACTATCGTAGAATTTGAAACGGGACGACGCCCCCCGGGGCAGTCCGGAGCGCTCCCAGGGTAAAGAGCTCTAGCGAGGCCTGGTCTAGATTAGCAGCTTGCGGGTTATTATGGGAGACTAGAATCCGAGTGTTCTAGCGGAGAGGGTAAAATAAAAAAAATGGTACTTGGAGTTATATTTTTAGGGGACGTAGAATCTAGGCCAGGCATTCGATAAGATTGCCCCTTGGGGCTTCGTCGGAATCTGGAGCAACGAAGCCACGCCTACAAATAGCCTCCTCTTGCAAAATCGAGAGTTTCCTTCGCCGCCGACGTTTGCCCTCCCCGACGTTAGAGCACTCACAGGATGAAGAACGCTCTCTGCCCCGCCTGTTCTACAGTTCTAATAATTCTGACATCGATTCCAACGTGGCTCCGTCGTTTCTTTCGTAACTCCCGCGCGTGTCCGTGCGGCCGAAAGCGACGTTCGAATCGAGGTCCGTTCGGATAAAAAGTCGCTCGTTCGGCCGGGCGTGTAAAAGTTCGCGGACACGCGCGCTCCGACGGCATTTTGAAAAAAAAAACAAAAAGTACGATCGAATACTGCACCGGCACGCGATCGGGCGAACGCGAAAATCTAGAAGCCTATCGGCGCCAGGGCACTTAATATCTCTTTCGTATATAAAAAAACTAAGCTACCTAAACCTACGGTAATTCGAAGCCTTTAGGATGAGCAACGAGCCTTTCCTTTCCGTTACCGAGTCTCCTCCTTCACCCGCACCCATAACGCGCGCGTCAATTCTCGTCGTTTCTCTCTGTCATCCTATACATCCGCGCGAAGAAAATCTAGTACTTTTAACGATAGAACAATCGTAATAGAATAATCGTAATAAAGAGAATGCTCGGCGTTGCGACGCTCGCCCCTTCCAATCCCGAGAGACCGTCTCTCGCTCGTCCAATCGTATTGCATCCGTATTTTCCTGACTACGGGGGCGCGGATCGCGAGTCCACGAGCACAACCCGAGACAACTTCCTGTTCCGTTCACGTACCCCCATCGACGCTACCAATCGCGGAAACGACTTATACACGGTACACTTTTGCGATTACTACCGCTTTGTAATACACAAAATTTCCCGAGCAGTTCGCCGTCCGCGATCATCGTGCTTCAACGCTTCGGAAAACCCGTCGGACATCGCGCGCGAGGAAGTTGATCTCGGTTTTGATCGTGGCCAGCGATCGCCGCCGCCTTTGAGATCATTCGAGAGCAGTACGAGTTCCGATCTTTCGAGCGAGCAAGATCCAACCTCCTACGGACGTTCGATCTTCGAGGATCGGTGCAGCAACGTGCCAAAGTGTGTCGCGGGTGACGCGAATAATAATAAATACAGTACGATCGTTCGACGTCACCGCCGCCCAAAACGCGCTCGTTGCCGGAATTCGCGGTACGTCGGATGGCCTCTGCGAACTTAAAGGCTGACGTACACCGCGAACGTTACAGTGGTGGCGCAAACAACTCGCTGACCTAATCGGGCATTATTAGCACGCGCTCGGGAGGCGGACTCTCGCCTGCGAGACACTCTGGCACGCCCGAAACACTCGGGTAGCCGAAATTGATAAAGCGACTATCATCTAATGGAATCTCGAGGGCTCTGGCACGATCGGAAGGGGCGGGGCCGCGACGCGCAACTAAGATTCCGACGTATAAAAGAGAACTACCGATCGATTCGAACGTACGAAATACACGAACAATAAAATTACGAACGACTGTTGGCGCGTTCGCGCCGTGAACGCTAACGAAACTCGTTTCTCTTCTCTCTCTCTCTCTCTCTCTCTCTCTCTCTCTCTCTCTCTCTCTCTTTCTGCTTCTCCCTACGAAAGCACAAATATCATTTAAAAAAGCGATTGGAAAACGAATAGACACGATATTATCCTCCTCATAGGCAATCCGAAATCACAGACAAATACATTTGCTTCTCGAGAAATAATCTCTCCGCGTGCGACACGCGTACAGCCCTCTGGCACAGCACTTCGGAATCTAACGTATAAAAAGTCGGCCACACCGCGCGCACCTCCGCGGCTTTTGTTTTCGTTGTGACGAGTTCCCGTCGAGATGGAAGAGGACAGGTGCGCGGCCACGTTCGAGGCCGGCCGATCGCTCGAGGAACAGGAGACAAGAGGCCAAAAACCGCGGCCTCGTCGCGTCCCGCGGATCGACGGCTTTACGCTACGAGAATCATTGTAAATCGCTAGAAAAAACG
Organism: Megalopta genalis; assembly: GCF_051020955.1. Lineage (NCBI taxonomy): Eukaryota > Metazoa > Arthropoda > Insecta > Hymenoptera > Halictidae > Megalopta > Megalopta genalis. The sequence goes on from NC_135019.1 coordinate 9,421,017, forward strand.
TTCCGCGTACATCCGGCGGGCTCGTGCACCTTGCGACGTTGCTAATTATACTCTAATATCACTGTTTGAAGATCTTACACGACGTCGACCACGGTCGCAACGTGAAACGGTGTGCGCCCGCGCGCGTATAAAATGCGAAGGTGTCTAGAAAATCGCGCGAACCGTCGTCGAGGAAAAAACTCCTTTCCCCACATGTGTTCCACAGTTTCTCCGCTTCTGTCCTGTTCCTCTAGGATCCTTGAGTTCCCACCAACTACTCCGATCGCCAATCTCGGAGTAATTTCTTTCTTGTCTTTTTTCTTTTCTTTTTTTTTTTGAGCGGAGTCAGACTCGTGATTCGTCCCTCCTCTGCCGCTTGCGTCTCCCTCCATCGAACTCTGTGTCTGTAAGACTAGATACATGCCTCTGCTGTTCCGACGTATTCGATCAAATGTTGAGAACTAAGCCCGGAAATTGCCGGCACTCGAACGGCTCTCCTTCTCTCCGCGGAGAGCAAACCGGCGCGAGAAAAACCGTGCTTCCTCTTCGTATCTCTCACTCATTCGTACGTGTCGCCTCACACGCGCACGTATCGGAGTTGTGTTCCGAGTTGACCGTCGACAAGACCCTCTCAGAAGGCCTGCAGACCCTGAGAGACTAATTGAAAAACCCTAATCGCGCCACGCGCGCTCGCAATTATTCTATCACTATGCATAATTCCCGAGGAATATTCACTCTCTCTCTCTCTCTTTCTCATTCTCTCTATCTCTCTCTCTCTTTCTCTCTTATAAAAGCAGAACGATCAAATCGTCGACATGCCGCGTGCGAAAATATTATGCGGTAACGATCTAAACACCTCTCGGGGAATCTCTCACCGTCGCTCTCGGAGAGGAGCGGATCCGATGCGCGCGGATTTTTTCGTACCCGCGAAGACCCGCTCGTGTGTACGCGCCGACATCGCGGTCGGATAATATGATCACCGGTGGCCGAGAAACGGGCGACGGCCTTACGTGTGCGGCATGTAATGTTGGTTCTCGAGGGGATGCGAGAACTGCTGCAGCTGGCTCTGCGTGTGGATCTGCATCTGCATCTGCAGCTGCATTTGCTAGGACTGCAACTGCGCCAACGCCGCTTTCGAGGCAAATGCCGGATACGCAAGGGTCGTGTTGAGGCTCTCGTTGTGTTCCTCCAGCGAGTTCTGAGCGTAGTGTAGCACCAAGTGTTTCAAACTCTTGTGGATATTGTACGGCTCCGCGAAACCGAAACCGCGCTCCGTGCCGTATATAATGCAATGGTTAACAGTGCCATTGCACCTGCAACAGAGAAGGCGAGGCCATAAATGATTAGTGGTATACCTTCGACACCCTTTGTACCCGAGTGGCGGCTATAAAAACTGTTATACCATACTTCAAAATTATTTTGGCGGCGTGAATTTTATGAATATTTGAAAAATGTGTTAAAAGTGCAAGTATTAGGCGTGCCAATAGGTTCAATTGCATATGCATAAGTTGTAATAAAACATGTAATATATCAAATAGCTTCGAGTGCAAAGAATTAACTACCAGAAGCCTCAAATGTGATTGGTCTCGAATGGATTAATTGCTATGCGCTATTTAAAGGAAGCTTTACAATTTTCATCGAAGTAATAGTAATCTGTTCGCCAAAATTATATGCTAATGTCGGATCATCATCGGAATTATCATGTGTGAATAATTTTGGCGACTAGTTCGAGTGTTTTGCCGCTACATTTATTGGCGCTATTTTGATGTTTTATGAATTAGATGATTTGTGCATTTTATGATCACCTGCAAATAATTCATAATGCAGCCTTCTCGATGTTTTTTGCACGTACGAATGACGAAAATTCCGCTAAAGATTTCTAGGTTCTTAAAATATTTGTTTCGCTCCTCGATTACAATATATATTGGTCTCGAAGCGGTGATAATTCGTACGTAGATACTTACATGATAGATAATGCGTACTGTCCGGTCCTTGATGTTCGAACGAGGAAGGTGCCATCGGGTCGGTCGGCAAGCAAACGGTCCGCATCGCTACGGGAACACTCGAGAGAAAGCCACGTTTTCTCGTCGGAATGGACTTCAAGGTCAACCTCTTGGAGATCCCCGTAACCCGCGTCGCCTAACATCGAATCCGAGACCGAATGGTTCGACACAAGCTGGTTTATTTTGTTTTGCTTTATGCCGTTCTTCTTCAGCCATCTGTAAACCGAAAATAGAATGCTCGTGAAACACCGTAGCCCCGAAAAAGAATCGTTTCCTTTCTTTTTCTCATTCTTTCTCCCTCGGCCGCGCGGGTATCAACGTATACGTACACATCATGCTTCTCCCTTTGCCGCACGAGCTGGAGGATTTCCGGTTTCAACTTCTGCATCTCCCTCTCTAGGGTTCTATTGTAAGCGATTTGCTCCTTCAAGCTACGGTCCAACTGTTCTCTGCTATCTTCTAAGCATTTCAGTCTTTGTTTCAACAATTCTGCGTTGTCGGTTAAGCTGTAATCAAATGGAGGTAACCCCCCGTGAGAACACGTTTCGTAACGTTCGATTAAGAGATGATTAAAGAAAAAAAAAGCGCCGGCTCACGTTGATATTTCGTGTGGTTGAGCTTCCTTTTGGAATTTCTCCTGTAACTTCATCTGGTCCTCGAACATTTTGATGGCCTCCGTAAAAGCTTCCAGCGCCTGCCGCTTCAGCTGCACCTCGAAGGTCGTCCTATTGTACTGTTCCGAATACTCTTTGTACTCCGTTAACGCGTGAGACGTCTCCTTATCCAGCTCGACGAATTTTTGGATGACGTTTATCGTGTCAGTGGTACTCGCGATCTCGTCATCCTGATCGACATACAATGTGAACCGCTTAATTTAAGAGCTTCATAAATCGTGAATTCGTTACGGTAAACATTTCGTGCATGCAAAGATCAACGCATTGGCTATCAATATCGAAAAAAAATGAATTACGCAGGATTACCTGTTGAAACCGAGAGATAGGGTACAGCAATTTAATGTCCAGCGTGGAATTATACTGCGCCAGGGAGCAATTCCTATAATGATCCACCAGCTCGATCACGGAATGGAAGTTAAACGGCTCCGAGAAGCCGTACTTGCCGTTGCGTTGACAGATTTTGATAAGCTTGTTGGTCCCGCCTTTGCGCAATGTCAGGGTGTACTCTCCGCCCTTCGAGGAGGCGTCGCGGACCAGGAAGGTACCATCGGGGGAGTCTATCATCTTCTCGTTCACCTCGTCTCTCGTGATGTCCCCCCAGTACCATTCAGCCTCTTGCAGCGTGCGTGGCCTGCACAGACAAATGTTAATATAGACTCGTGTTTATATTGAGAGTTGAGAAGTTGACCGATAGGTCGTTAAGGAGAGACAATTCTATTCTCAAACCAGACTTCTTTAGGGTGACACTGTAAAAATTCGGTTAGCAATTCAAACGTTCTTCCTAAGTGAAAAATATCGAACTCACCTGTGCTGTTGCTGCGGGTCCTTGTTCTCCAAACCCGATCGATCCATCGTGCTATCGTCTTCCAGCGTACCGATCGGATCCAAAACCGCAAACTGCGGTCTAGAAACTTTCCTAGGAGGTAACTGCGGCGGGCTGGCAAACTGCGGCAATTTTTCGTTCCAGTCGCCGTGCAACAGCAGTATCTCCATTATCCGTATATGAGCTTCGATATTATGAACTATTTGACTGCAAACAAGGAGAAATGTCAACGGTCAAACAAAGGCGTTCGAGAGGTCCAGTTTCCTGGGACGAGTTCTACGGAAGTACAACTTACACGATCCGTTCCCATGGCGGCCTGAGGAAAATGTGGCACAGAACCTGCGTCAGGATCGTAGGCGGTTCCGTGTAACCTCTTCCGTGCTGTAATTGGCAAATCCGACAGAAGTGAGCCATCAAATGGAAGAGGGTGCTACGGTGGTGATGTGGAAGCTCGTCAACCAGCTGCGTCAAACGGGCCGCACACTGCTCGTCATTCCTTATATCTGAAACGTAGAGAGACTATTTAGGCACTCGACCCTCTTGCTGCCTGTTCGGGGTCAGTTGCGACCCCTGCATTCTTTCTACAATTCTCTTCGAGCGTTCTAATACTAATTTTTAGTATTTTAGTATTTTTAGTATATATCTTTAGTATTATTTAGTATTATTTAGATCGTCTAATTTTTAGAGGATCGTGGATCAAAGTACAAAAAATAGAGATTCGAGACTGCAATCGACTATTACGCCAAGCATTTAACACTTTGGCCGTATCGAACACTCAGAGGTGTTCGGGATTTGATGTCTGCTGCCGATCTGAACGCTCCGAAACGCTCTTGCTTCATTCGTATTAATATATTGGAATTCGTATTGCGTTCTGCGATTAAGTCACTAGGTGAAACAATTAGGTGCGTAGATGATTTTAAGCAAAAATTTATTAAGAATCAGATGAAAAAATAATCTTAACGATAACCCTTACGGTTTACTTTTTACGAACCTTTTTCTTTGGCCATTAACAAAAACACTCATCCTATCTTAACAGCGGCTCTTTAACCGCTTTCCGTACCATTTTCTTCCCAGTTATGGCGACTAGAAGTTTTTCGATTGAAATAATTTCTTAGAAGAAGAAAAAAAATTTGTATTTATCGTGAACAGAATTTTAGTCGAACTTAAAATTCGTACTTAACAGGTTATTACTAGAAATCTTCATTACAAGTTAGACTCGTTAAAGTACGGCAAGGGGTTAAATGGATAAGGCAAAGGGTTAAAGGACTACGGTTCCATACAAAAATGAAATTACAATGGTACTTACTCGACGCTTCTATAAACCTATCGTAAAACAGTACGGGAATCACAGGATCCGGCAGCTCGCGCAGAAACTTCTTGAGGACGCTTGCGATGCACTGAGGGGTGTAGGAATTCAAGTCGGCGTTGCACACATCTGCAACGCAATGAACACACGTCTAAAACGATCCAAGTAGTAATTTCCTGAAAGAGCAGTTCTGACATTAAAACTCGCGTTCTACCTAAAAATACTGTTCCGTACCACGATCGCCTTCAAGAAGGCTACCTAAATCTCGAAATTAGCCTGTTAGTCTTAATTTGCAACATCGGTCTTAATTTCTCTGCACCGAAACAACTTCACGCTCGGAAGTGCGAAGAAGAATGTGCGAAAGTGACGGAAAGAAACGAATGACTGCTACGAACAATGCTGTACGAGACAATCGATAAGGTGATTATGATGAATATTTCCTTGCGATGCAAATGAGTTCTTACTAGACTGCCTTAAACGTGTTTCATATTCGATCAGTTTTGTCACAAATACATAATATCCACGGTCTAGTCGTTACCGAGAAATTCTTTCGTTAGCAGTTCGAAGCTCTTTATAGCTTAGTTCCTCGACGAAATCCCGGTCTCGTTTAACACGTTCCGTGCCGAGCTTTTTTTACTCGAATCTTCACACTTTGATATGTTACTAAAACTTGATGTATTACGTGCAATTATTAATTCTCGTACACATAACAACGTAACAAAAACTTATCAACGCCCATTCTTGCGGTGGAAATTGATTCTTCGGTTCGAAATTTCTTGTAAACAATTTGTTCAGTTCACTAAGTAAACATGCAAGCGTGTACCATCGATGGTACACGTGGCACGGAACGTGTTAACCCTTAGCGCTCCACGCGTTTCTCGAGTACTATCTACCAGCAACTCCGGCACATTTTTATGTTGCTGAGTATAAAAATGGGCAAAAAATGTTTTAATCGTAATGGTATCTACTTGACATTGTGCGAGGTTAAATCTGCATCGACATCGTGAATCGTGACCGAAATTTCCAAGCAGCAAATGCATCCTCATCGAAATGGGTAAATTTACTATTAACGATATTCTTCACAATTCTTAGATAAATATATCCCTCGCGTTCTTTGACGCGATTTATTATAAAATTAGCATCGCGAATCGTCCGTTGAATTCTGTTCGGATACGGAATTATCGGAACAAAAATATCTTTTGCGCGAGTTTGCCGGCATTTTTTTATCGTTAATCTTCACCGGACTCGGCTCGATTGATAATTAAATTGAATTAAAAATTACTAAATATTCTTCGGACGTTCTAAGATAAAGTTGAACAGCGTTTTTCTGAAAAATATCACTACCAGCAACTCCGGCACATTTTTGGAGCAAAGCGCCCGAGATAAAGGAAGCCTAATTTTGAGCGGAAAAGATAACGCGTCCTTGCGAAAGCGTTCGATTTTATTCATTCTATGTTGCCAAGTATAAAAATGGACAGAAAATGTTTGAATCGTAACGGTGCACACGCTAAGCACGTTTTCGCTACAAATAACAATTGCCAACGTCGTCGAAAACATAGCATCTTCGGTGTAATCGTGCTAAAAACATTGGGCTCCGCAGCAGAGCCTTCGGATTTACGGGACAAATGACGGATGTCTCCATAGCGGAGCCAACGGCGCGCTAAGGGTTAAAGATCCCAAACTTGTATCTGGGCCAATCCACAGCCGGAGTCAAGGTCGATCCCCCCGACGGCGACAAATTAAAAAAGAATAAACGAGCGCGTAGCCCGGGCTCGGTGTCTTACCTTCGTTCAATTTCTGTCGCAGTTCCAGCGTCTGCTCGTTGGGAGGGCTGCTGTGGTAGACTTTGTACAGGTCCAGGGTGCCGTCGGCGAACGCCTTCTCCTCGATGCCGCGGGTGCATCGCTCGACGAGGACCGGTGCGGCGCGTGCAGCGATGTCGAATTGCGCGCACAGCCCGAGCCCGAATACTGCAAACGACGACGGCTCGGATGATCTCGGGTTCGCCGGCGAGCGCGGCGAGAGAGGTTCGCGGTAACGAGGAAACAATACCGAACGGAACGGAGCAGCGTGCGGAGAGAACGAGAGACGGGGGAGGGGAATGAGGCGGGTTAGTCCAACGCGTTCCGTGCCGTTCGTCAGCTGGACGAGGATGCGCGCCGCTGCGCCGGGCATTTAAAAGAAACCGCAGCCGTTAAAAACCGTGTCGCGACGAAACAAGACGGCGGAAGGAGTGAAGCAAAATAAAAGAAGAGCCGCGCGCGTACGGCTCTACCTTTCACTGTTTTATTTATCGCCGCGACCTCTGAGGCTGAGGCGGCCCGCCGCCGCGCCGACGTGTATTTCGCGCGGCGGCGACCGAAGCGTGAGAATTTTCCGGCGATCGAACTTTCATTTGTTCCCCGACGCGACGTCGATGACTTTGCGCGATCCTCGATCGGCCTGCGTAAGCGTGATTAAAAAAGGAGAAGAAAAAAAAAAGAAAAGGGAATCGAACAGCTGCGGAGGAGGAGACGACCGTCGATCGCGGCCGGGTGGGAAAGGGAGGGGGAGGAAAAGCGCGTGTGCGAACAGGTGTGCGTGGGAGTCCGTTGACCCCGCCGCGGGGAAATAATAGCGCGACGAAATTAATCGAACGTGTAAACGCGAGAAACGCTTCTTCTTCTCTCTGTCCGATGGAAAGTCTCTCTTGGCCTCGAGCGAACGAGAATCGAGGATTGGAGGGGCCGGGGGAGGGGGGCATCTGCGAGAGATTCGTCGGTTTTTATGAACTTGACGGGGAGAAAAAATGCCTGACATCTTGCAGACACATTCCAGACGACCGAGACGAGAGACGTAAAATCGTGAGGAACCGTATTTCTCGCCCCTCCCCCTCCCTCCTTCTCTCTCTCTCTCGCTCTGAATTTCTTTCTTTCTCCTTCGCGAAGGCAGCCAGAGGAAGCACGCTCCGCCGTGAACGCCAGGACGAAAATCGGGGGGGGGGGAGGTGCGGGGACGAGCGTTGCATTTTCTGTAATTACGTAACGCGGCAGGGATCGCCGTAGACAGGAAATTCCGGGAATTTCTCGAGGGCGAATCGATGGCCCGTTCGAGAACGGGAAAGGACGAACCGGGTCAATATGCTCCTGCAACGCGACTGCTGCTACTTCCGCCAAGACTTCTGCGTCACGGATTCTCCCGGAACCTTAATTTGGCCCTCGGCTGCCCTTCCATCTCGGCACGGGAATCGCGTTGACACGATTTCACCCTTTATCGACAGTGCGAAACTTCGACTCGACCTACCCGATGTCCCGAGATTTTTCTTTAACCCGAGAAAGATAACCTACGTCGCAGAGGCGCCTGCGAAGACTGTTGATTTTTGTTAATTTTTCATAGAGGTCTAGTGATTTAAGTTTAAAATTACTTAAAATATAAAAAAATATAATATAAATGCATTTTATTTTTACAATAATGCCAAACTTTTAAAATGACTAGATTCACTTAAATAAATATCCATTGTTAGTATAAAATTGACGCCTTAGAAAAGCATGCGCCTCTGAAGCGTATGGTTATCTTTTACGTACGTTGTCATATGGTTATCTTTCTAGGTTTAAAGCAGACAATTTTTCAGAATATCGATCCAATTATTTTACTTGCTGCTCGTTCTTGTATTCGACTCTGTTAGGCATGTATAAAATACAGCCAACGTGTACTAGGGAACGTGTACCATCCGATGGGACCTCTCAAAAAGGATAAATCCACGTGGAAAGATAAAAATATCAAGTTTTAACTCTTTGCACTCGAGCGGCGAGACTGAGGCGCCACCAAAAATTGTTATACCATTTTTCGTTCAATGATTGTAACAGTGCCAGATTTGTTGTATTTAAAAAACTGTTAAAATTACATTTATTGTACTTGTAAATCGACACAATTTCAGATGCAATAAACTGCACTGAATCGTGTAAAATACAAATACTGCAGATCGGAAAGCATCTTTCGGATTTCGAATTAAAATAGCTCCGACTGCAAAGGGTTAAATTATACTACGGATCTTTGTGCAAGATGGAAATTCTTTGCACTAACCTTGGCATGCTAAAGGAGAGATAGAAAATGCCCACCGAATTTTAAACGCGTATTTCTGTCCTAACGATGCACTTTTATAAATTCTTTATATTTTATTTTTGCAGATATCTAAATGTATTATTCAATATTATTTATTTTCCGTATAAATAAATACATCCCGAACAGCAAAGATAATATTTATAGCACCTTTTCTTACAAGACTACAAAATCACTCGCCCTTGAGCAGACCTTAAACCTTCCAATACCTTAAGCGTCCCAGGGTTAATTGCAAGAAATAGAAGCCGTCTAAAAATGGCTTCCTCGTTCCAATTGTTCGAACGCGCTCCAAGTAATGTATATTCCTCGATTCTTTTAATCCTCCATCGTTCACTCGTCTTTCTCATGAATGCATCAAATCCGCGATCTGCCGACACCGCATCGCGAGAACGTTCGGGATAAGTAGAAACGTCGAACTACGATCAGACACGTGCACCAACTTCGATCTCAATTCTACCAAACACTACGAAATCCAAAGAACGAAACAGAGATAATGCTCTAAACCTGTTCTTTAATCGTTCTATTTGATACAACCTTCGCTCGATCGCACTTCACGCGAACTAAACGAGGCGCCTAAGTTTCACGTGATCGACGCGAGAAAGCGTCGCCCGAATTCCACGAGAGGAGACATCTGCGGCGAGGCATCCACTGGCGAAAGATCGGCGTCGGTCCAGGGGACCCTTTGTTCCGCCGCGGAACAGCGCGAACATCGCGAATATAATTTCGAGGCTTGAATCGAGTCGTCGCGAATGCCGCGTACATGCCACTTGTACAATCAAAGGCGTGCACGCATGCATTATAAAAAGGAGACCGAGAACTAGAAAGAGAGAGAGAGAGAGAGAGAGAGAGAGAGAGAGGCAGAGTTACGGAGAGACGCGATGTAACGGAGAGAAGGCAGCGGGGGAGCGCCAGGGATGCGGCGGGGAAAGGAGAAAGAAATTTATTTTTACGGCCGTGACAGCAACGTCTTGTTCCTTCGTGACCGTGTCTTCGGCTAGCTCGCGGCGACAGAGCCACGGGACAAAAAGGCCCGAATCAAAAGCGATCCCGTACACATATGAATTTCACGGCGACGCCGGCTCCCGATGGAGGTCACACTACGGAAACTCGATATTCGTCACACAGTCGTCCGGCCGGCCACCGAACGAAATAGCAATACGCATCGGGCCCGATGCCATCCGGAACTAGAACGCTCCAATTCGGCCCATCTGGGATTTCATGGTGGGACCCATCCTCGGGCGTTAAGCAATGCACGAAGCTCGGAAATTTTATTGATAATTGGCAAATACAAAATTTAGTTCTTACAAGAGAGAATATAAATGTAAGTTTCAGCTTTGTTTTTCAATCTTGTAAAAATGAAAATCATACAAAATGGCGAAGTTATTCGTTGTTTCCGAAATCCCGTCTCGTAGAACATCGATTGCTAGCCGTCACGATTGAAAAATACAGGGACATCTGTATTAAAAAAATTGTCTCGATTCGTAAATTAGTAACTATTGTCTAAAACATTTCTTTCTCTAACTTTAATAAACACAGAAATATTTACATTTTAATAAACGTAGAAATTAGCGTTGTTCGAGGAAAAAGCGGCTGTTTTATTTCAAGAAATAGAAAATGCTTGTAAGGGGCGTTAAGAAATGCACGAAGCTCGGAAATTTTATAGATAATTGGCAAATACAAAATTTAGTTCTTACAAGAGAGAATATAAATGTAAGTTTTAGCTTTGTTTTTCAATCTTATTCGTTGTTTCCGAAATCTCGTCTCGTAGAACATCGATTGCTGACCGTCACGGTTGAAAAATATAGGGACATCTGTATGAAAAAAATTGTCTCGATTCGTAAATTAGAAACCATTGTCTAAAACATTTCTTTCTCTAACTTTAATAAACACAGAAATATTTACATTTTAATAAACGTAGAAATTAGCGTTGTTCGAGGAAAAAACGGCTGTTTTATCTCAAGAAATAGAAAATGCTTGTAAAAGATTAGATAATTGAAATATCAGCAAAAAAATCGTACGCTACATTGTAGAACACTCTATGCAGAATATCTGCAGTTATAAAAAATGCAGAATATAAAATTCGAAGCAAATCGAACGTACGATTCCGGAGATTTCGTGACGGCCAGATTGAAAAATGCAGTTTCGAGAAAAGAAAAATAGAAGAAGTTTCAAGATAACTTTTCTCCGCGACGAAGTAAGATTTTTTCAACTTCATCTTTTCAGTCGTTAAATGTTCACAAACTTCGATACATCGTTTCGATATAACTTTCTGTACGCTCGAGACTTAGAGAAAATAAAAATATCGATTTTTTTGAACCGTTAGGGTGGTATCCTCCCTTGAAGCAAAACCCGTGAAAACGATAGAAATAAATGGCACCTTCTATCCTATACCAACGGCAATCTTCAAACCCACGAAACAATAGAAATAAATGGCATCTTATACCAATGGTAAGCTTCAAATTATTCAGACTTTGCCAGAAATTCATGAAACCGTCTTCCTCGAGAGTATCCTCGTAACAATTGCAAAATAAACGCGAAAGCAATTTCGAACGTGAATAAAGAATAGAATAAATTCTATAACCGTATTCTACGTTCGAAATGCTGCCGGAACGGAGACATAATCTCTCGGGTTTGAAGAGGTCGTAGAACCCCGTAAAATAACAGCTTGTGCTCGATCGTGGTAGGGAAATGAAACAAGACAGAAACAATGTGAAAATGAATGTGTAATTTCAAAGCAGGTTCCATTTCAACCTGCCAGACACATCGGTTCAAGCAACGACCAGCGACGATCGAGTCTCGGTTGGTCGGGGGGGAGGGGGTCGCGGAACCTCTTAACACGTTATCTGCCGTCGATGATATCATAATTTTCGAGAGTCTACAATTCACAGTTACGAACCTGCTTAATACACAATTCAATGAGAACAGAAATTTCAGTCGCACGCGAATAATGGAATAGTAAGGAATGTATTCATTCCTTTCGGAATTGTCGGGTAAAACGAGAATTTCAATTAGATTACGAAATTACCGGATTTTAGATCAATAGATTACGCAAGCTTCTCCTTTTCATTCGCGTTTTGTCACGTTGTCGGATTATTAGGTTATTAGAAAAGATTAAATAAGATTATATTAGATTATCGGTTCTTACTGTAAATAATAGAGTGGGATAATAGAAGATACGTGTAATTATAGTTCGCCATACAGTGGAAAGGTAAAGATGTAAACTGGATCTAAAATGTAAATCCTCAGTCTAGCAGGCAAGGATTAACACTAGATCAACATTTTTTATTTTTTTAATTTACGATTATTCATCGTGATTTATTATCGTAATACATTTACGAGTTATTTATTCGATTTATATGTTACTCGCGGCAAATGTCACAATAACGCTTGTTAAAAATCAGAACAAATGTCTTATTGTTACTTTTATAAACTAATATAAAACAGCTGTTCTTCGTGCTCCGTAAGTCTAGTGTTAAATAAATAAATAAATAAATAAATAAATAAATAAATAATAATGCAGAAAAAAGAATTCGACGTCTTCTTGGTACAGCAAAGTAATCGAAAATTGTGACAACGAGGTGAGATAAGACAGAGACAATGCGACCAACACGAACGTGTAATTTCGACCGATCGGAGGAGTTCGAACCGAGGAGGAACGAGGATCGAGCGTCGCTAACGAAGACCGAGGCTTTTTCAGTGTCTGGTTACGCTCTAGCCTCGCACCGGCATGGAAAAACGTGGTTTCCTTAGTTAGCGGTCGGTCGCCGACGAATTTCGCAAATGAAGCGCGTTGCGTGTACGCGAGCGCGGCCCTGACCATTGACGCCGTGTCCGCGATTCTGCGCTTTGTCGAATGCACACGCGGCGCGGACGCATCCTGCTCCGGCATCGGCACGGCCGCCGAGCTAATGAAGCTCATCGACTCATCGAAGCGAGAGCGCGCGTGGAATAGATCCGAGCGAGCGAACGAACGAGCGAGCGGCGAGCGGAGGCGAGCTGAGTCGGCTTTATCGATTATAGTCGTCTGCCCGACGAACCACTGTTCCGAGACTAGCCACGTAATTTCTCGGAAAACTGTCTACCTTCACGGACGCGCGAGCACATAGCACCGGGCTGCCTAACGGAGCGGCGGCGGGCACGAGTGGGCGGACCGCATCGCCGAAAAACCAGTCGAGCGCCGGAAAACCAGGCTGTGTTCTATCATTCACCGTCTACCGATCAAATTGGTACCATTTTTTACCCCGGTTGCGTATCACCACTTAACCGGTTAGCGGTGTTCGACGAGTATACTCGTCACGGAGAAGCGGCGGTACAGTAATGTCTCTCCAATTGACGCTCGGATTGTCCACAGAAATGGACAATTTGGGAAGAGGAGATACGATTGTTCGAGCCTTGCGATTTGTTTTTATAATTACGAATTGTCAACAGTTATTAAAAACGAGCTGCGATGCTCGAATAATCGTATCTCCTGTTCCCAAAGTGTCCATTTTTTGTGCACAATCTGAGCGTCAGTTACGGAGACATTAGTGCATTTTGTGTCGCGACGAGTGTACTCGTCGTGCGTACAAAATAGCGATCATTGACTATTTAAACTGTAATTTCAGTGAAAACGAAATTGACTATAACTTCGCGAAAAATCATCGTAGGATGGTGACCTTCTTTTTTAATTAAAGAGGGAGGATCAAAGTTCGTTCGACTGCGAACGGCATCTGCGAAAAAGATTTTACAAGGTCCGTGCATTTCGTCGAACTTGGCAGTTTTCGATATGACGAACATGGCCTCGCATTTAAAGGGTTACAGTGGAGAGGGTGCGTCAAATTTGAAATCCAGGAAGACCGATTCGAAGCACAGTTTTCAAGCTTCGATTTGATATAAAAGTCATCGTCTTACGATGATTTTTCGCGGAGTTATCGTCGATCGAAGTTGGCCAAGTTTCGACCAAAATTTTTCAATGCTGCAATTTTGTTGAGCGATACATTGCCTATGATTTATAATTGCTGCTAAATGGTTTATACTCGTTAAAAATTAGATGAGTAAATTAATAAATAAACAGTTAACTCCTTGCAGTATAACGTGGTATAAGACTCGCAGCATATTCTGCAGCAGCAATTTGAATTTTTAACTTTCATAAGTATTTGATTTTTCCTGCATTTATTATGTATGTATTATATATTAATGTTAAGTGAATAAATAAATATTAGTAATAAAATTGTTAATTTTATAAAATAAAACCGTATTTTTGATCCAATATTTTACGAGCGACGCTTACTTTGTGTAAAGAGAAAAAGGCGCCACAGTTAACCGGTTAATAGAATGCGTAATTTTATGCGTTCTCTGATCCTTTCATCTTCGATATTCGAACAGAATTTGGATTTCGGAGTAGAATAGACAGAATGACAAAGGTACGTAAACGTTGTACAAGCCATCGACGATGAGAGTTTCTAGAATTATATAACACGTAGTTCGGGATTATCTAATAAACTTTTTAGTCGCGGCAGCAATTATCATCGTGAATCCATAAATCACTGGCGATGATGTAATCTATTCATTTCCTTCGGGTTTATTACGGTAACACCAGAACTTCGGCACGTTTACCGATGACAGACATTGTTTTGCTCCGATTGGCCGACGATTGACTGCCAAGACGGTATTCGTCGCGCGGTTTCGAGGCGCAATAAAAAGCCGGAGATACGAGCGATAGCTTAGCCAGCTAGAAAAACGTGCAAGAGTTCGGGTACCGCGAATACGAAAGCGAGACGTTACGGAGCAAAGGCACGGTAGCCGGTATTGGCGGGAAGTCCGGAGTGGGCGGAGTCGAAGGATCGTGGCCGACCAGTCGACTGGTCGGTGGAGGAATGGCGGTGAGTGGGGGCGGAGCGTGCGACGCGACGCTACAGAGGGAACTGGTTCCCCGCATTTTCCTAACGTTTGTTTCGGTGGGGCTCGATCATCTTTCTAGCGATCGAACGCGTTAATGGAAATCCGCGCATGAATATTGAATTATTCAGATATCGGAGCGGGCAGCAACGTGAACGCGCGACACGCCGAGTTTGTGTCCTTGCCGGAGACTTCATAACCGTGTCTACGATTGCAAAACGGTTCTCCGGCGTCAGCGAACACGTTTCTGATGCAATCCGGGACAGCCGCGGCTAAAAGACATCTGAATTTTTAAATTGTTTCCGTGTTCCGTCCATTAACAGCGGCGAGGAAGTGGAAGTGGATGGGTGTGTTTTGCGGCCGCGTATCAATGTCATCATTATGAAACTGAACGCGCGCGTGCGTGCGTGCGTGCGCGCGTGGCTGCGTGCGCGCGAGTAACGCGAGAGTAACGCGCGAGAATTGCCGGGGCACCGTAAACACCGTAAACGAGACTTACCTGGAGTAAATCTAGGGATTGGATTTTCCGCGTCGACTGGCACGCAGTTCACTGGCAAGCCCGTCGCTGAACACGTCCTGTGCGCCACCAGACCGCAATCTGATACAGAAAATTAGTTGTGATTAGTAAGAATGCAGAACAGGCCTGTCAGGTTGGCGCTCACGTGGCACAATATTATTTATCGATTCGACGGATCCAGGACTCGGCTCCGGCACCGCCAATGCGCTGTCATCCAATGTCCGTTCGGATCTTTCCAACGGTCAGTTTCTTTCCGTGGCAAATTCTCAGGGAATTGGATTTCGAGACCGTGTGCTCGACATTTGGAATCAAATTTGTTTATCGTTATTATTATTATTAATTATATGTTTTATATTTATTTCATACGTTTATACGTATTGCAGTAGATTCTCCCCAATTTGCCTGCAGCATTTAAACGAAAATGGACAATTCCGGAAGAGGCGACTCATTATTATAGTTGTGAATTGTCAATAATTACAAAAACGAGGTACAAGGCTCGAATAATCGTTTCTTCTCTTCTGAAATTATGCATTTTTGTTTACAAGCTGAAATAAATTTAGGAAGAATTTACTGTATACGTTTTATTATTATTATTAAATTTATTATACATTTATTATTATTACATTAAAATATAATATATATTATATATAGTATATATAACAATATTATATATATTATATAATATATATTATTATTTATATATTATTAATATATATGTTATTATTATTATTATTATTATTATAGTATATAATACCAATTTCTGAGATTAGCAACATGTGAACGATTATACGATGATACGATCTCGTCGAAAAAGAGCATTAAAAAGCGTAGCCGTTGCCTTATGATGTTAATGGAATCAGATTTGGACACGATTTCATGCGTTCCACGATGATAGCGCAGTAGATCCTTTCGTCTAATAACGGCCAAAGGACTCGAACGGAGACTTGTCCCGGTTTCCGGCGCGACACCGAAAGAGAACTCGAAGAAACTAACGATCCGCGTGGTGCCGGCCAAGTCGGTAGGCTTCAACGAGCTCCACGAGCACACCGTGGAAACCTTAATCGCCGAAACTCGGAACTTTATCGTCGCTTCGGAGGCACCGGGGATTTTCGCGGTAATCCATCGCAGACGAAGCGATACGACGGCTTAAGCCACCCTAACACCGCGTGGCAGACACGTAGGTGCTAGTCAGACTGAAAAAATGTCTGGTCGAGTGCCGGGAATTAATCTTGGAAAAGTAGCGACTACTCAGGACCGTTTCTTCTCTCGAGGATCCACGTCAGACACTCGTTTTAGCAGCGGCTTTGTCTTCCGGTTGGTGTGTCAGGAGACCGCATACTCACTCGCGGTTTCTCGAAAAATTTCTTCGAGCTATGATTTTGTCGAAAGCGTTCGGGGTTCGATTGGTTTGGTCGGATGGACGGTCTAACAGTTTATCGATAACACGACTGGATATCGTAAACGTGTATTTAGTAGGCATCGGTATCGCGAGGGAATAAATCAAATTGAGTATGCGGAAATATTTACAATTTACCCCTTGCGAACACTGTTCAACCCTCGCACTCGAAGCTATTTTCCTCCGCGACGCAGACATTTCTTCTGATCTAATTTTTTTTTTTCGTTTTTTCTGACCATTTCTGTATTTCGTTTTATTTTTAAAGCACATACCACGTTCCAGTCTCGGTGTCTACGCATGAATGGGATATGTAACAATCTACGGGGTGTCCCAAAAATGTCTCGCAATCCGGAAGTGGTGGGTTCCTGAGGTCATTTGAAGTCACTTTTTCCTTAGCGAAAATGCTATCCGCGGCTTAGTTTAAGAGTTACTAACGAAAAATAGTGGCCAATGAGGGGCGAGCTCGGCTGACGCGAGGCGGCAGAGCCGACGAGCGGAACTGGGATTCGACCGCTCGACCGCTGGCGCCGCTGGCTCGGCCGCCTCGCGCCAGCCGAGCTGGGACTCGACCGCTCGACCACTGACGTCGTTGGCTTGGCCGCCTCGCGCTAGCTGAGCTGGGCTCTCATAGGTCAGCGATTTTCGTCAATAACTCGTAAACAAAGCTGCGGATTGCATTTCCGCTAAGGAAAAAGTTATTTCAAATAATCTCAGGAATCCATCATTTCCCGGAAGTACCATAATTTTGGGACTTAGGTATATTCTACTATAACACTTGTATTTATCATGTTCGCAGCACTCATTGACTAATACAACAACGAAAAATTCGATTAAAAATACAACCGATTGGTCACTGTTTTTCGCTAATTACTCGTGAACGAAGCCACGGATTGCACTTTCGTTAAGGAAAAAATTACTTCAAATAACCTCAGCAACCCCCGATTTCCGTGGGGGTCAATTATATCCTGAACATTATCCATTTACAAATCTACAAGATCCATCAGAATACACGTTAAAATGGCGTTCCATTGTTTCTGTAAGAAGGACAGACCGGAATAAAACAAACATCGACGTTTCAAAAATAAACTTATTATTAACACCGCGTCACCCATCTGTGGATTACAGAATTATTTAAAAATTCATTTTCACGCTATAATCCATTCTAGTTTCTCAATTCTATTAAGATTCGCAAGAGATAAGAATGCTAAGAAAAAAAATATAACCGATGTCATATAACTTCGCTTTGCAATTTTACTTCGATCGAATTAAATACCTCAATTTTATGAAACTCTCGAGGTTTCTGGCGCGGCCGTCCAAGTGTTAACGAGAAAAACAAAAATTTGTCCATTTCTGACCGATAACGCGGCACGACGGCGACCAACGTCGTAACTTCGGCCGCTCGGAAATCCAGGCCGCTCGCGTCCACTTCGTAACACAATACCGCAGTTTCAAAATCGCCGGGGTTAATTTGATCCCCGCGTGGTTCGCGGAAGATTAAAATCTACACCGTTGCGTTTCGGAGGTTCTAGAAAATCGATCTACGCGAGAATTCCTCGCGTTCGCGAGTCGAGCGAAGAGAAATTCGTTGCATCGAGACGCGACGTTCGTCGAGCATTATTGATCGAAGGAACGAAGAAAACGCGTAATCAGGGAATAATCGGAGCCGCACGTACCCAGACAGAGGAAACCTTGATGCAGCAGACCTCTGAGATATTTATGGCACTTATCGCACTTCTCCAGCACGCTGAAGCTCTGCGGCATGAGGGTGTGCGGGTGCGAGTTGCCGGTGGTCGCGGCCTCGCCACCCATGGAATCGCTGCTCGTGGACACGATGGACGTTGCCGGCATCGCTGTTGTACTCGCCCCCTCCGGTAAAGACGGCTGAAGAAGTTCCTCGATGCAGGCCAGGATGTTCCTCTGATGAAACTCATCCTTGATGCCCATGTTCTGCGAACAAGAGAGAAACACAGCCGTTTGGTAGCGACGCTAAAAATCGTCTCTCTGCGAAAACATCTACAACTCGGCCGAAAATCGATCGACCCGTGCCGAATGCAACAATGAAGACCCTAGATACCTAGCCAAAAATCTATTAAAAAACCGTCTGTAGCGAAGTACAGCGTGTTGAGGCTAAAATAGCGTATTGTATAATTCTCACCAATATAGCATATCGTACAATTGTTGCTTATTTATTTAGTTTGTTCCGTTTCGAGATCCACGGACGCGGGTTTCGCTGCCTTGATCTCTTATGGTTGTCTTATAATTGTCACCGATATAGCATATCGTATAATTGTTGCTTATTTATTTAGTTTCGCTGCCTTATTCGCGGGTTTCGCTGCCTCGATTTCTTATAGTTCTGGTCTCCTAACTTTTATGAACCCCGGATGTGAGTTTACGACGGACTGTTTAAGGCAGGGATGGCCAAAGTTATTGTATAATTGTTGCTTATTTATTTAGTTTGTTCCGTTTTGAGATCCACGGACGCGAGTTTCGTTGTCTTAATTCACTTATGGTTCTCGTCTGCTAACTTTTATGAACCGCGGACGTTAATTTACGACGGACTGTTTAGGGCAGAGGTGGCCAAGCTTATTTTTTTAAATCATAAACGGCGATCTAGGAACAGTGCATGTGTTAACCCTTAGCGCTCCGTTGGCTCCGCTATGGAGACATCCGTCGTTTGTTCCGTAAATCCGAAAGCTCTGCTGCGGAGCCCAATGTGAAAACATGCTTAGCGAGTGTACCATTACGATTAAAACCTTTTTTGCCCATTTTTATACTTGGCAACATAGAATGAATAAAATCGAACGCTTTCGCAAGGACGCGTAATCTTTTCCGCTCGAAATAAGACTTCCTTTATCTCGGGCGCTTTGCTCCAAAAATGTGCCGGAGTTGCTGGTAGTGATATTTTTCAGAAAAACGCTGTTCAACTTTATCTTAGAACGTCCGAAGAATATTTACTAATTTTTAATTTAATTTAATTATCAATCGAGCCGAGTCCGGTGAAGATTAACGATAAAAAAATTCCGACAAACTCGCGCAAAAGATATTTTTGTTCCGATAATTCCGTATCCGAACAGAATTCAACGGACGATTCGCGATGCTAATTTTATAATAAATCGCGTCAAAGAACGCGAGGGATATATTTATCTAAGAATTGTGAAGAATATCGTTAATAGTAAATTTACCCATTTCGATGAGGATGCATTTGCTGCTTGGAAATTTCGGTCACAATTCACGATGTCGATGCAGATTTAACCTCGCACAATGTTAAGTAGATACCATTACGATTAAAACATTTTTTGCCCATTTTTATACTTAGCAACGTAAAATGAATAAAATCAAACGCTTTCACAAGGACGCGTAATCTTTTCCGCTCAAAATAAGACTTCCTTTATCTCGGGCGCTTTGCTCCAAAAATGTGCCGGAGTTGCTGGTAGGTAGTAACTCGAGAAACGCGTGGATCGCTAAGGGTTAACACGTTCCGTGCCGAGCTTTTTTCACTCGAATCTTCACACTTTGATATTTTACTAAAACTTGATGTATTACGTGCAATTATTAATTCTCGTACACGTAACAACGTAACAAAAACTTATCAACGCCCATTCTTGCGGTGGAAATTGATTCTTCGGTTCTAAATTTCTTGTAAACAATTTGTTCAGTTCACTAAGTAAACATGCAAGCGTGTACCATCGATGGTACACGTGGCACGGAACGTGTTAAATGATCGTAAGAAAAGTGGTAATTTAAAGCGAAAAATAAGTTTTAATTTATAAAATAAACACAGATAACATCGGACAGGCGAGCGACTAGGAATAGTTGCGCGGTCGACGACGCTTCGGTCACCCCTGGTCTAGGGAGAAACCCATCGCGAATTCGTTTATTATTTTAGTACGCCGGACTCTTCCTCGTGAAACGCGCCAACGTGTTACGCGTTCTACGAATTCCGTGAGAAATTGTCTGCACGCCGCCCAGTGACGTAGGCAGGTATCGCGAAGGGCGCGGGGAGCCGCGGGCAACTTCCGAAAAAGAGCAGCGCGCGAGGCGATCGTAATTCGTACGTGCCGTTACGTCCGTGACCGGGCGTCTCGTTTTTCCAGCGCTCTTCTGTCCCGGAGTCAACAGGTGTCAGGTACACGCGGCTCGCGCCGGGTAAACACCTGTGCGCGCAAAGCCCGTAGACAATGAGCCGCGGGGGCGGCGGAAACGTCTGCTGCTCGAGCTCCGTTTTTAATTCACGTCCGATCCAAGCGCCCTTATTTTCGAGGAGAACGCGAGCCCGAACTAATCGAGGGTAAAAGGACCGGTTGATTAATCGACGACCGGTGGCTGAAGACGCGATCCGGAGGAGGGTGCCGGAAGATCGATGGAACACCCGGATTGTACACACCGCCGCCGCCGCCTTGGATCGCCTCGGTTATAAGGCGGAACCGGTGAATTATAAGGTGCGATTTTTAGCGAGCCAACGGGCACCCGGGCGTGTTTCGAGGACTATTTTCTCACAGACACTTTCGACGTTACGATCATCGCTTCATTCGGGAGCGTTGGGAACTTTTACGTCTGCGCTCTCGTTCGTTGACAGTTTGACTGCCACGGCACTCGTGTTTAACCCTTTCGCTACTACGGGCCACTATAGTGGCCCTCCATAAGATGTCACTGAGGTACTACGGGCCACTATAGTGGCCTTTCATAAGATGCCACTGAGGTACTATGGGCCACTATAGTGGCCTTCCATAAGATGCATTATATTGCATAATGTTATTTCCTCTCATACTGTAAATTAAAGAGCGCATGCTAAGACGTTATAAATACCCTGGAATACCCTTTATTTATAAACACCCTTTGGAGAGAAATTTTTTCGTACGCAGTGATGTCGCGGCGCTCCGTTCAGCGGAAGTACCGCGGTGGAGAACCCGCCCGTAGCGAAAGGGTTAAGGAGGTATTCTAATGCGAATCATTCAACAAAATCGACTTTTTTAAATATATTTTCCTGAAGAATGCGGGTTCGGAAATGCATTTACGAAACCTCGTGTCTGATTACTTAATATCAATGATCAGCATTGGCATACGAAAAACGCATCGTTTTCGAAATTATGTTCACCAAAATGCAACCACGATTTTTCAAAATCTACTTAATGAATTGCTTGTAAAATTTTTTTACATATTCGGTATACTTATGCCTATCGTCTGAACTAGAATTAATACGTTGGCTGCCGTGGGGGTCACCGGTGACCGGCGACGCGACGAATAGTTAAAATACATAATTAGAGTAAACACCGATACGCATAAATTTTTAAATAATATAATATTATAATAATTGTAATGTATTACAATGCGCCACGAAAAATGCATAAAACAAGTTTATACAACTAAACTTATCTGCTGTAAATAGTATTTCAACATAATATGCATCGCATAATGAAAAATTTACGTTGGCGCCTTGGGCAAGTCACGTAAAATTCGCGCGGCAGCCAACGTGTTAATCAAAAAATATTAATTTTATATCTTTTCGGGCTCCCAATATTGAAAAATCGATAGAAAATAGAGCGACCCTAAGTTTCTAAACCCTATATTTATCGCAATAAATTCGAGCAAACTGAATATTATCAAGATCTTCATAATTGCAAACGAGTCAAAAATATCATTGTCTACGTAAATTATCGATTAATTAAATTATTTTGCTTTCGCGGGAATATTTGGAATTGATTTTAGCATTCGATAAGTTAACCCACTTCGCTGATCGCAACGATTCATCGCAAGACGGTGCGATTTAATCAGCCTCGAAGCGATTAAATCATCTTTGAAAACTTTAAACATTTCATTTGTTTCAAACGTTTATTCTATAGACTCCGTGAAAATTGTCGACGGAAAGTCAAACTCGGAAGAATCGATTTCAAGGTTTCCTTGAAATGGACAAAAGTCGTGATCCAAAGGTAAAATTCCTCGGAAGGAAAAGAAGCGTTCCGCCTCGAATAAATCGCGAAAGTTTAGCAAGGGGAACGGACGAAAACGTGACGGGCCCGGTGCCGATTTCAAGCGGCGAAACTTCGTGTCCCGCGCTCGTTGATGAACGCGCGGCTCCTTTGCCTCGTCTGTCGTTTCCGGCAGCGGTCCGCCGCCACCGCCCACATTTTCCGAATTATGGTAATCGGGTTGGCGGTCGCGCGTACTATTTTAAAATACGCCGGCCACCGTGTTCCGGCGCCACGACGCGCCACTGGGCCAATCCGCTATAATTAGAATTACGCGCGGCAAAAGATCGTAGAATCGACGCACCGCTTGTGGACACGTGTACACGCGCGTATATCGGCTGTCCGCGTGTGTGCGGAGCTGCATCGTCGAAAACGAAACGAAACGAAACGAAAGAAAGCGGCGCGCCGCACATGGCACCGAACGGGTCGGGCCAGTACGACCATAAAACACATTCCCTAATTAGATTCCCGGCCTCCCGTAGGTGACGAGACACCGAGGATTAATTCGGCGTAACGGAGTTACAAAGAACGTTCGTGGAAACGCGTTCGACTACCGAGTTCCGGCGAACTTAACCCTTTGCACTCGACCGGCGACTCCGAGGCGTCGCTTAAAATTTTGTTAGATACATCACGTTCCAAAATCATTTCTACACCGTCGAATTTGCTTATATTTCAAGGAACTGTTCGAAGTGTAAATAAAATTAAAATAATTGTAAAACCAGTTAGCTGTTGCAGTCTCTTTGAAAACCGTACGAATTACTGTAATTGAACTGCGTACGTTCGATTTTCTCTATATTCTGTTAAAAACGCAACGCTTTTGTGCAATTTATAAAATTAACGCCGACCATTGTTATCTTGCATAAGGATCCGCAGTTCAGCTGCGAGGCGCTCTGTAATTACGACGATTTGAAAAGACAAAGTGCGTAACCGGTCGTTTCGACCGGCACAGAAGGTTCGGTGTTAGAGAACGTCGAAAATAATTACACGGATCCGATGCAACAAAAACTGTCAATTACGGGGGCACCGTAATTACGAGCAGTTTAATCAACGGACGGATTAAATGCACGCCGTTCCGCGGGGTCGCCTATATAATTCGACCGTTGAAACGACGAAAGATCGTACTTGTACAGATTCGATGAAACGAAAACTGTGTACTCCGCGGCGAGAGTGGCACAATTATCAGCCGCTTAATCAGCAAAACGTGCGCCGTTCCGTTAGAGTGGCCTATTTTCTTCCAGCGTCGAAGACGCAGTTGCGGCGGCTAGACACCGAGTGACGAGCGACGGCCGCGTTTGACATTTCATGAATAAATCGCTCGATATCGTCGGAATGCGAATCTGCGCAACGATAAAGCCAGCCTTGCATCATTGTTTCGTCGGCGTTGGCGGCCGGTGCCAAAGAAGCGTGCTCGGTTCCGCGTCGTTTGGAAGCGGGACGAGACATAAATTTCGGCGCCCCCGCGTCTTTCGGTGCCCGTGGGGGGGAGAGGAAGAAAAGACGATCGTCTCCGGCCGGAATTTTTGCCGGAATCAGCGACCGAGATAACGAGCGATGCGCGCGATCTATCAAGCTGACACCCCAGCCATCGCGCGGCGCCCTCGCGCGCAACACCACGCGCTGCCCCCGTCGTATCAAGTGTTAATTACACGCGGGTCCCTAAAGTTTTTTCGGGAGCCCGGAGGGTGAAAGATGCGCGGCGGGCGATCGTTAAATTGTTACGCTCCGTCGTCTGGAAAGGAACACGCCTCGCGTCGCCGCTCCGCACCCGCTCCGCACCGCACACCGCGATAAAGATAGTACACGCCCTTAATTTATTTTCAATAACCGGAGGCGTGTCTCGCGCGGCAGCCTGCGAGGAAATTATCGGCCGACAACGATCTCGATAATTAGAAGTTATCGAACGACGTCGTAAAATTAAGCAGCCCCCCTCCACCTCCCCCTTCCTGCACGATTCGTCTCGAGAAACTCGTACGCTTTCGACCGTCGGGCAACAGTTTACTTATCTACTTTCCGCCGCTTACCGTTAAACGTCTTGAGAACCTTTGTCTTGAATGAACATTCGAGCAAAAGCACCGACCCGAGGATTTGTATTCTAGTACAGTCGTTTGAATCGGACTGTGGATCTCTTTGAGTGAACTGTCCGCGACGATCGAGGGACACGGTGGAAAACAGGCACATGCCACAATGTGATAATTTTAGAGGAGGGCGCGTTGAAGTAGAACGTGATTTTCATAGAAAAGGCGCTACGAAACGGTATTTATTATTAAACGATATATAACGTAGGCAGCGATCGACGATTGTTATTAAACATTTGCTGCAAAATTCTTGTTATTATTATTATTATTACTTTTATCAGCGAATCTTGAATGTTGCTAACGTCGCCGAGATTTTTTATAATACCATCCGACGACAAGCGAATGTTTTGACAATAACAGGTTATGGAATTTTGAAGGCTATATAAAAAAAAACTAATAGAGAAAACAAAAATAAATTTGATACGCGTGTGGCACGTGCCTGTTTTCCACCGTGTCCGATAATTGAGCCGTTTATTTTGAAAGTGGCATAAGTCACTTTGTTTTTGAGTCGATATATTTAAGGGTTTGCGTTTTAACACGTTTAAAAATATGGATGCTAACTTTCGTGAAGATTTACTTGTATCTGTATCTCAGGATACTGATATATTTTTCTCGGTATAAATAATTTCGTATAAACATTAAAAAATCACCACTTTTCATTACGGTAAAGTGACTTGTGCCACTTTCAAAATAAACGGCTCGATTGTAGAAGGTAGAATCGTGTATCGAACGTCGCATCGTTCCTTGATCGAAGCATCGGTCGAAAATGAATTTCAACGTTTAATGATTTTAATAGATTGTCCACGATGTGTGTTATGGTATTCGATTAAAAACACCGACCCGAGGATCTGCATTCTTGAAGCACGATTCAACCGAACTTTGAATATTTATGAAAATTGTCTGCGTGAATTGCAGGAATCAGAATTCAGCATCGAACGTTGCACCGTTCGTTGAAAGCATCGGTCGAAAATTGATTTCGGTTATTTAGCGATTTTGAAAAATTATGGACGATGTTGCGTTTTACATCCGAATGTTCTGACTCGAAGATTTACATTCTCGAAAAGCGATTGAACCGAATCTTTATTATGCGTCAACTGCAGAAAACAGAATCGCGTCGGACGTTGCCTCGCGCATTCAGCAACCCGTCCAACATCTATTTCGGCTCTTAATCATTTTAATGAATCGACGGCGGTGTTATATTATTAGGCTGTTGCAATATTTTTGCTGTTAGGCGTTTCATCCAATTTGTTACAAAAACATCAAATTCGCTGTCCAGCCTTCGCGCGCGCTAGTATTTCTATTAAATAAAGCTGGCAAGTTGCGAAGAGACGAGCCAGCCAATTCCGACTCGATAGTACGCGTAATTTTGTTTAGCAAACAATGATGCGGTATTGCCTTTCAAAATCTCTCAATTTTGTCCGTATTTCGCTCCTTCCGTTCACGCTGTCCGCTAATATGGTTATACTTAACGTTCGACGTCCGATCATTTTAATGTCACTTTTAAATAATTATTTACATCTAAATACATCTTAACGAACCTTCTGTATGATTACACGCGAAAATATTGCATGTCTATCGATAAATATTGTAGAATATTTTCTCCGTTTATAACAAATGGCTCCTTACCTTAATAAATATAATATATAAATATAAACACTCGATCTTATTAGTTTGGAAAAAGATACTTGGAAATATACTAAGCGCGGGGCAAGCAGACCATTTTGAATTGATAAACGTTATCCGACGTACAGGTTTCGAGAAAATCGAGTTTCAAAGACAGTCGCGCAGTAGATTTCGGAGGAGGGGAGAAGGTGAGTCATGCACAGACAGACAGACGACTTCTACTTGACGCCACGTGCGTCTAGCGAATTTTCATACACGATTTTCCCGGAAAGTAACAGTCGAATGACGAAACTTTGTGTCTGTATTTCTACCAGAGACTGTAAACACTATTGTTACAATCGTACAAGGTCGATTCTCCCACAGCACGATCGATTCGATCCGTCATATCAGAACCGTATTTGCATAATGTCATATTGTAAGAGAGGTGATCGTATTTTGCAATGGAAGAAAACGAGAGATGGTATTGTCAACAGTCGAGGCCAATTTTTGAATAATTTTGACAAGTTAGAATGATTGCGTGAAACTCGATATTTATCGGTTCGAGAGACGCCCGAAACTTTGAGCATCCAAAAATCATCTGTCCGTAAACATTTATAACATAAAACATTCCCACAAAATCAAAAGAATTTGATCAATGAAAAACTGAAATTAGAAGGCTACAATTTATCATGGTGGATCGAATTGTAACTATTTCACCAGCTAAACATCCTAGTACAGTAATGTCTCCCTAACTGACGCTCGGATTGTCCACAAAAATGGACAATTTGGGAAGAGGAGATACGATTGTTCGAGCTTTGCAGCTCGTTTTTATAACTGTTGAAAATCGGTAACAATAAAAACGAGTCGCAAGGATCGAATTCGCAAGGCTCCTCTTCCCAAATTGTCCATTTTTGTGGACAATCTGTGCGTCAATTAGGGAGACATTACTGTACTATTCAGGAATATAGTAATATATTGCATATATACAATGTACAGTATATGAATATAGTATAAGAATGCATAATGTAGAATTACGTAATAACATATGGTAACACACGATAGTAAAGTTTATCTTCGAAAACCAGTGAAAAATTAGTGTCGCCCGCGAGACCGACGCGATTCCCAACACGTTGAAAAAAGCCGAGCCCAGAAAACGGCGCTTTCTGAACGACCAAATGTTGCAAAGTTAAAGAAGAAGGAAAAGAAGATGTAAAAAGAATCGCTCGCTGACTCGCCACGTGGTCGTTACCAAAGAAGGGGCAAAAAGAACGCGGAGAGAACCAAAACAAAAGAAGTTGCATAGATTTGCATAGGCGTGTACTAAATTCTCGCTAGTTCCCACCCGAGATATCCAACGTCAGAAAAGTCTGAGATCGTTAATATCTCGCAAACCGACATCGTTGATATCTAAGCGTGAACTGAAAAAACTGAAATTAACTAACGGCCAATATTTCCCTCGGCGTTCGAACGAAAGAAGCGAGTCGGGGTTCGACGATCGCGTCCTACGACGTTATAAAAATTCACTCGCGTCGTTCACAGTGGCCGCAGCCCGGCGAAAAGGAGAAACGAGAAGAGGAGGGAACGGTGGAACGAGCGGGCCCGATAGCAAGCGCGAATAACGCGGCGAATCGATTTTAAATTGCCCTAAGACGGCCAAGGATCGGCCATCGGAGGGTCCCATTCGTTGTTGGACGTCGCGCCACGTCGGGAATCCGCGCGAAGGACGAGGCGAACGGGAATCGGACGATTTCTCGCGCCGAAAGGACGCTTCGCGACGATTTACGAGTCTATTAGCATGGTAATACGCGATTTACGCCCGGAGGAGCCTTGGCCGGGCGGGTATTTTTATTCTTCTCGTCTCCTCTCGGCCTAGCGCGAGAGCCTCTCCGCGGCTAAATTTGCGGAGGATCCTCGCAGGATCCCGATCCCGACGCGCAGATAAGCCGCGACGCGTTCCGAATCGAAAAATATCCTTTCTTCTTATTAAATTCCATCCGGGATCGGTCTCGGGACCCGAACAAAACGGTTCTTTGATACATTTGCCGGGAGAAGCCTGCGGGTGCCGCAGATTACCAGTCAAAGACCAGAGCCAGGGGTAGAGGACGCCATGGATCTCTCTCTCTCTCTCTCTCTCTCTCTCTCTCTCTCTTCAGCCTTCTCGCGGAGATTCCGAAGTGGAAGCGCCAGATAACCCGAGGAAAATCCTTTCGCTGAGATACGACCGAAAGTACTCGCCAAGTATTCGCGATAAGCGATGAAAAATTTCATTACCGGGAGAAAAAAAGTGTGGTGTTGGATGGCGGAGAGCAGAGAGCAGAGAGAGAGAGATAGAAAGAGAGAGAGAGAGAGAGAGAGAGAGAGAGAGGGAGAGAGAGAGAGAAAAAGAGGAGGCGGGCTCGATAAAGCGGCCGACTGTGGCGTGCAAGGCAGACGGTACAGGGCAATTACAGGGTCAACGGGCCAAGGAAAACGTCGTCCAGATACTCTTGACTCGAGGTCATCGCCTTTGAGTACTAGCCAAAGAATTTTCGACCCCTCCTCTCCCGCAGCCGCCCCCACACGCTCGGTCCTCTACCATCTCGCCAGGGTTCCTTCTCGGGACGGGACGAGAAAAACGAGGCAAAAATTCGCGGCCGACTAGTCCTTTCGCCTTCGTCTCGCATCGACCAACTTTATCTGCGTTTAATAGCCCCTAATGTTTAGAACGATGCGACTGATAACAAGTGGAATTTTAAGTGGGTCCCCGCCGGCATCGCCCGCCCGCAGAACATGTATACGTGTCCATCTTTCTCAACCAAAATACAATGCAATTTATGGAGCGCGCCTAATTCTCTGCTTTACAGAGCGACAAACTCTGTTCGGTATTTTAACCCTTTGCACTCTCGAAGCTATTTCAACTGAAAATATAAAATCATTTTTCTAACTTACAATATTTCTATTTTATACGAGAAAATGCATTTTATGCATATATGAAAATTGACTCTTGGGACTCGCGCAACAGTTACGCTCTTAACAATTTTTCAAATGTAAACTTCGTTGATATCAAAATTATTTTAAAAGCTGATATAACAAATATTAGCGGTGCCTCAAAGTCGCCACTCGAGTGCAAAGGGTTAACACTTCGGACGCCGTTGTCGCGTACACGTTACTTCGCGAAAATTACAATAAAAATCGACTTTTGCACCGTTTTTCAAGAAGTATGCAGTTATTAATAAAGTATGTCGTCATTGTTCTATTTAAAAAGTGTATCGTAATTGCGCTATTAAAAAAGCGACACCTACACATGGTTAACATAATTGTTTGGAATTTAATTTAAAAGAATTATCTTTTACGCTGATCAATTACAATTTCTTAATTCGATTAAGATTCGCAGGAGATAAGAGTGTTGGAGAAGTAATTCGTGTATAACTTTGCTTTGCAATTTTAACTTAATTTTGCACGAAATACTTTGATTTTATGAAACTTTTGTAGGTCTTTGGCGCGGCCGTCAAAATGTGAACCGCGTTTCAAGCGGAGTATCGTTTTCGCAGGTTATTCAACGAAATTCTATCCCATCGTTTACACCGAACGGTTTCTCAAAGTGCGAAATCTTATTTCATTAATTTACACGAATTGTTTCAATATAACCTCGACTGTTCCGATTTCGCATGATCGCAATTTCTCACAGCAGTACAGAATATTTTTATTGGAACATTGACGTATTACCTGTCGCGATTCTATTAATAGGATCTTCGATGACTCTGTTATTTCTAAAAGAAGCTTAGCAATTGACTCTTGATCGACGTTGCCGCGAGATATCTTCGGAGATCGATCGGTTTGTTGCGAACAAAGTTGCAGCGATTGGCAAACAGATTTCCGGAAGGTCTTGCTTCGAACGGTCGCGGATCGAAACGGGAACGACGGTGACGCGTGGAAGTTCGATAGATCGACGGCGGGTGACTTACCAAGAGCTTCTCCCGGTCCAGATGCGGCAGATCGCTGCCCTTGATGTCCTTCGACGTGAAAACGTCCGCATAGCGGTACAGATTCAGGGCAGCCATCCATTCGACGACGTTCTGCGACGTCCACTCGCTCACGGGCTGTCGGCAGAGAAAACAGAGAACGAGATTGAGACACGGATGCTGCTGCGAGGAGGATTTTCCGGTCAAGTTCAGGTGCGAGGCGAACGAAAACTGTCGCGCGACAGAGGAGACTGCACTCCCGCGATGCATCGGGAAAGAGAGAACTCCCGCGTGCAGTGCTCGCGGATATGATTAATCGGCTACTTTTTTTTTCTCGCTGCGCGCGAACGGAATTACGTAATGATCCGGCAATCGGACGCCGCGAATTCCACGCCGATAAATCGCGATGACGCGCTGGCCGTTTAAAACGCTCGCACGTGCGCGAATAATTTGGTGCACTTCCTCCGGCCGATATGCGGACTCCTTGGAACGCGCTGTATATCTAACGAGCTCGAGAGTTCGCACGTGGATCGTTTGACAATATGACAAATAGAGATGCCGACAGGTTACGGCCAAAGTAATTACGATGTATTTTCCTTCTAGGTACCGGCACGATTCGCCTAAGCGCGCGTGCACGATGGATCATCGTGTTATTAGAAATGAGAGTTGAAAGTTCGTTCGGCACCGGTTCAAGGGGAAACGGCGGGTTATGCGCGGACACGAGAGACTGTACGGTAGCTTCGGGAACGAAACTCGAACCGAATTTTCTCGACAAAGCGTGCTTTCGATGAAGAAATCAAACTGCAAGCTTTCGCGCGAAAGACGCATCGCAGCGTGCTTCGCGTCGCGCTCTGTGGTAGAAGTTTCCGGGAACTACTCGAACAAGTAGGTTCGGATAGGCGAACTTGGATCGTCTTTTTGTAGTTCGCAATTTTAAGCGTATCGAGTGATCCAACGTCGATAGTCTAAAGATTTTTCGAGAAGTATGGAGCAAGCAGATTTCGATATTCTTGATCAAACATCGAACAATTGCAAACCTGTGACTCTTTATAATTTTCAGGTCGATGTTTCCAGGATACCGGGTGACTCGGTTCAAATATATTACGCATTTCGTATCTACTATTCTAGGAAACTCTGCAGCAAGTGGATTTGGACATTCTTGACCGGACGTAAAAGATTCTCTAATCTGAGGCAGTCTTTGAATTTTCAGATCGATATTTCCAACAAACTAGATGATTCGAATATATTATATACAGTTGCCCACAAAAGTGTTCGTACACCTTTTAAAAGGCAATGATTATTTTAAAAATGGTCCAAGCGAATGAAATGAATTGAATTCTTTTAGCTGATAGCGAGAAAAATGTTATCGAAATCGATTCACGTTGTTATCAGTTACAACAAATTGAAGATCGCAAAAATCGCAATTTTATCACGATTTCGACCAAAAACTGGAAAAAATCTGTAGTTTTTTAAATCTTTCAACGCCTGTACCTCGTCTCTGGGCTAATCGATTTCGTTCAAATTTTTCACACGCATATAAGTTACCGAGATCTACGAAAGGCGCTTTTTAAATTTTTGTTATAGCTTCAGATAAAAAACTTAAAAATCGAGAGCTTTTTATTTTTATTTTTTTGTCATCCCAAGTAATACCAAAATTTAAAAAAGGCACTTTAGTCATCGTCTAGTAAACCAATCCCCGTATCATCTAAAAAAAAGAAAATCAAGTCCCTTAGCCCAGTTTTAAAAATGTTATTACGTTTTGGAAGGTGTACGCGGACACTTTTGTGGCCCACTATATCTTTTATCTATTATTCTAAGTAACTCCGGCGCGAGTAGATTTAGACATTCTCGATCAGACATCGAGGAATCGCAATCCCAGACTGCGGAATCCATTGGTACAATTTCAAGCAAAAAAAGATCGTTTCGATTTTCACTAAAGAACAGAGAATCTACAATGCAAAAATCGCACGAACCAATCATCGTAGCACTCGCACCGCTGCCCAACAACACATTATTTCCTAGCCGGCGGTAGCAATCGGGTTTACAACTGAGGAATCTCGGCGCGGCGAAATGGCATCGGATGAGTCACCCGGTATACTCGAGGCTAAAAGCCTATCGAACGGTGGCCGCTGGGAGACGATGCGGAATGGTGTACCTTAGGCAGGCACCGCCATTAAATCGAACCTGTTCCCGAAATCGGTGGACAACGGTTGCCGGAGAGTTGGTCGGTGAAAACGCGGGCCCAACGTCGTCCACCACGCGACCAGGGCCTCCGATTAGATAGCACTGGCACCGTGGAAAGAAGATGAGACGGTCGTGCGCGCGTCTAAGAGCGACGCCGCGCGAGTATATCGCGACGATAAAGCGAGAGGGTAAAAACCAACGGGGGAAAAAGAAAACGTAACCTTCTCTCGTAACCTTAAGTCTACGAACGTGACGACACGAGAGCGAAGATAAGGCCGAGAGAGCTCCGCGGCTTGGCCTGGCCTGGCTATCGCCGCTCCGCAAGAAACTCGAGCCGAAATCTCCCGCGACTATTCGCGCGCGGTTCGCTTCGAAGCGGGAACGGACGCGAGAAACGCCGTGGAAATTTCACTGGCGATCATGGGAAACGTACAATGGGGACAAAGCGCCGTGGAAACGCGGATCGCTCGACGCAGGGTGTTCACGCTTTGCTGCAGCGATCGAGAAGCTTCCGAAAATAATCGTTTCGAAGTGTTATAGATCGGTTCCGATTGACGCAGTTATGAAGAACAGAAGAGCTCTCATAACTGTTATATGATGTATCGGTTCTGGCTCACAGCGGCGTGAATAATTATAGACTCAAACATAACGAAACATCGTATTTGTATATATTTCTATATTCGAGATAATGGAAAGTAGAAATATGAATAAGAATGTAAACGGCACTTTCAGTTTGGAATTATTCATTTACGTGTATACACTTGACAAAATACCGTATCTGTAAATTTCTGTTTTCTGTTATTTCTAATTTATATATATATATATATATATATATATATATATATATATATATATATATATATATAAATATATATTTATATTTTATAAGTTTTATAAATTTCTGTTTTCTATTATTTCTAATTTATATATATAAATATAAATATATATATATATATATATATATATAAATTAGAAATAATAGAAAACAGAAATTTACAGATACGGTATTTTGTCAAGTGTATACACACAAATGAATAATTCTAAATTGAAAGTGCCGTTTACATTCTTATTCATATATATTTCTACTTATTTATATATATAAATATAAATATATATATAAATTAGAAATAATAGAAAACAGAAATTTAATCGAAGAAAAATTTAACAGAAATCTAATTTATATATATTTATATTTATATATATAAATTAGAAATAATAGAGGACAGAAATTTAATTTAAGAGAAATTTAACAGAAATCTAATTTATATATATATATTCATATTTGTATATACAAATTAGAAATAATAGAAAACAGAAATTTACAGATACGGTATTTTGTTAAGTTTTCGTTCGGATAACAGTAACAATGTAAAAGTTACTTCGAGTCTATAATTATTAGACTGTGGATCTTTATGCAAAATAAAAACATTGTGCTTCCGTTGCAAGAAACAGGAACAGCATCGAAGCGGATGAAAGTGAACGAAGATTGCGTACCTTTACGCAAAATAAAAATTTTGTGCATCCGTTGCAAGAAACAGGAACTGCATTGAAGTGGGTGAAAGCGAATTAAGAGTGGGGATTTTTATGCAAAATAAAAACTCCGTGTATCCGTTTGCAAGGAACAGGAACCGCATTGAAGTGGATGAAAGTGAACGAAGACTGCGTATCTTTACGCAAAATAAAAACGTTGTGCATCCGTTGCAAGAAACAGGTACTGCGTTAACTTTCTTTTTTCTCGTTTCGAATGATTTTAATGAGTTATAAATCATACGATCGAATTATAAAATACTTCGAACAGTGCCACAGTATTGGGTTTTATCTACTCGGATTTGTTACGAACGCGTAAAATCAGCAGTCAACTAATTATGCGCATCGCTGCACATCGGTTTCGTTTTCGGTTCATAAGAACCGACGTTCACCGTGCACGTGGCACAGAACCGAAACCAAGAACCGACAAGTAACAGTTTATGGAGCCAATATAACACGAATTCCGAAGAACCGATACCGATACAAGCCATAACCGATGTACAGTAATGTCTCTCTAATTGACGCTCGGATCGTCCACGAAAAATGGACAATTTGGGAAGAGAAGATACGATTGTTCGAGCCTCGCAGCTCGTTTCTTATAGTTGTTGACAATTCGTGGCTATAAAAATGAACCGCAAGGCTCGAATAATCGCATCTCCTCTTCCAAAATTCGGAAGAATTCGGACTCGCGATTTCGGACTCGCACGGTACAGCAAATTCTCCCCAAATTTCCTTCAGCTTGAAAACAAAGATGGACAATCGGTTATTCGAGCCTCGCGCCACGATTCTACAATTGTTGGCAATCGGCAACTACAAAAACAAATCGCGAGGCTCGAACAATCGTATCTCCTCTTCCCAAATTATCCATTTTAGTGGACAATCCGAGCGTCAGTAAGGGAGACATTACTGTACCTGGCACCTAAAGCCATAACCGTTCGAGGAACAGAGAGCGCGACAACCCTGGTTTTGCGCACACGAAGTGACGGATGCCGATGGGATTGCAAAGCGGGATGAAAGTGAATTTAACTTCTCGATAGTCGTTGGTATAATCGTTTTAAACGGGGAATCGTTTTCTGTCCGCGTTGGATACAGATTGGTCCGACCGTGCACCGTCCGATTCCCCTGGAACGCCGTAGTAGCTTCCCGCGGTAAGACTTTCGGAGGAAGAAACGCGCGTGGAATGGCTATAATAAGACGAACAGCCGCGCCGAGCAGGCAGCTCTTCGGAAAACAAGTCCTCTTAGTTAAATACTTTACGAGCGTTCGTCTCTACCATAAATCACTGGAAACGTCAGAAGCAGGCGCAGCAAGAAGAGTGATTCGTGACCATTAGAATCGCTAATAGAGACGGCCGGAAATCATTTGTTACTGTACAATTAACGGCAGATTGGATCGGCCGCGAGCCCTGTTGTGTCGAGGAATCGCGTGTAAATCGGGAGATAAGTTGCCCCGGCATCGAATTCGCCGAAGATAAGCGGCGGTGGTTGCGCGCGTAGAATCCGCGACGGCGGCGGCATAATTGCCGGTGGATTTTCCACGTGGAAGAAAATCCGAGAGTTCCGATCATTTCTGCGTAGAACCTGCGTAGAATCGTGACCGATTCCGGTCGCTACGCCATTGAATGCTGGCCGGGTCTCGCTCTGATAACGAAAACCGGTGTTTGTGTACAAAGTCATGCTCCGGATAGAGTCGGCCGCGGGTAAAGGGACGCCGGGGAACAGAGTGTCGCGCGGACACTTCCACAGCACACGAGGTTCGGATCGAAAAGGGAGTGTTGTCCGCGATTTATGCAAATGATCCGAGACAGTGATAAATTCTGTCGTCGAACCAGTCGGGTCACCTATTCGAGCAACGCGGGGAGGAGACACGCCGAACGATTTTCCTTGTAAACAGTTAGGTCCCGCGCGGCTCTCTCGCCGTGTCCCCGTCCGCCATTGTCGACCGTCGCGAACTTTGACTTTTGTTTTTGTCTTTTTTCTTTCGTAACTCGCGGAGGCGCCGCGCGGAAGGTGAGCAGAACGATCCGAGGAATGAGTTTCGCCTTGGTCGTAATTGATTTACGATGTTCCGATCCCGCTCCCGAGGAGGAGGAATCTAAAACGATTAAGTCATCGTTCCGACCTTGCCCGTGTGTCGCGAACTATACGGAGGAGGCGCGCGCGGTTCCCGCTGGTCGTCGCTCGATCCGCTCGCGCGGCTCTCGCGACCAGAAATTTCAACCGTGTGTAATCTTTACGCATCCGTGGCCGCGTTCGCCGGATCGTTCGATAACAAATGATTAATTGCTCCGGTTCTCTGGCGCGGACCTCGCTCGCCGCTCTCCGCTATTTTTACGGCATAACAGCTCCGGGGCACGCGTTCGCGAATCCTGCACCAGCCGGCGGATAGCCGACCAATAGAGGCTAATCGTTATCCAGCGGGGGACCCGATGCGACCAGCACGCGCGATATTTTTTGTCTTTCTCCCGAGAGCCCGACAGCAGAATTTCGCTGAACGACCGAAACGCGACACGGAAACGATGAATTAGCGTCGAACCTTATCTCGCCGACTACTCGGCACGGCTATCGATCAACAATTATAAACTTATTTTTGGTTTACGCTTACTTGCGAGTTTTTTAAGCGTATGCCTCGCTAACGATAATGCGTAATAAATTCCGAATAATTTAAAACAATCTTGCTGACGTAAACGGGAGTGCCCGACGCGCGGGCGCGATAAGAGTTAATAATAGAAAAGATTAAATAGAGCTATCGTGTCAAGAAAATGAGAAGAAAGATTTAGAAGAGGTGTTCAAAAGTCTAGCGTCGCGCGGGACAGTTTCCACTATTTATAAACGCGATTACACGTTTCCGAGATAAATGAGTAGATGGAATTTCAAACGGTAGCACTGTTTAGTTAACTGAAGTATTCCGATATTTACAACTCGTTGAAGTTCTTAAGGGAAGAATGAAGTCTTCGAGTCACTTGCGATCCTTGCAATAGACGCAGACAATTTTTATATCGCGAGAAAATCAGCAGCCTGGTGATGAAATTTAACCGTTGCATGCATCTACGCGAGGGTCAAACATTCGCGGACGACGGTTACAATGTACTTTTCAAATGCGAGACAAGATACAAATTGTCTTTAAACCCTTGCGCTACGACGAGTCATATTCGTAACGAAGATTTCATACACGATTTACTAACTATGAACGTTATCTCTTCTAAACCGACACAAAATATGAATCACCTGTCACCGAAATCTCGAAATAAAAGAATATAGAACGAATATATATGAAGGTATAGAAGAAAGAAAATTATTGAGGACGAAAAAGCGCTGATCACCGCAGTTATTAAAGAAATCGAAGTACAAAGGGTTAAGAACGAATTGCTTCGTACGAAGCTACTTCTCCGAAGTGAAATCGTAGTGCGAGGGATCAATGAAAATTCGCTTGAAACTATTTTCGAGAAACAACTACGGTAATGTCTCCCCAACTGACGCTCAGATTGTACACAAAAATGGACAATTTTGGAAGAGGAGATACGATTATTCGATCGTATCGCCTTGCGGCTCGTTTTCATAATTGTTGACAATTCGTAATTAATAATATAATTATAACAACAAATTATATATTATATATTATAATTATTAATTAATTATATTATTATTATGATTATAATATATAAAATAAATATTATATAATATGTAATATTATAAATATATTATAATATATATTAAATATTATAATTAATTATATTAAAAATTATATATTAATTATTATATTATAATTAATAACAACAAACCGCAAGGCACGAATAATCGTGTCTCCTCTTCCCAAATTGTCCATTTTTGTGGACAATCCGAGCGTCAATTAGAAAGACATTACTGTAGACCAGGAGTGTCAAACTCGCGGCCCTTGATGAACATTTTTGATGTCAAGTATCAAGACGTAAACAATAATTTAACTTTACATATGTTTATTACAATGTACCAGTCAAAATAAAAATATTTGTTTCTATGAACATTGATTTCTTTTTTTTTTGCGGCCCGCCTAAAGTTAACCATTGTTTATTTGGCCCAAGTTAGCTTTTGAGTTTGACACCCAAGCTGTGGACAGCTGACCATTTCGCGGATCCCGCTAAGAATCATTTTCCGATCGATATCGTCCGCGAAGGATGAGCAAAGCTGTCGAACAGAGAAGGCAAACGATAAAAAGAAAAAAAGTGTGTACTGACCTTGTCCTTGTCGAGAACCTGGCCCGGTAGCGCGTGACCCTTGCTAGTCCATTGGCAGAGGTGTTGCCCGTTGTACTCCGAGCAAACCACGTGGAAGCACGCATGGCACTCTGTGGGACATAGAGAACCGCACATGCAGCAGCATCCGGAATTGACGCGCGCGAATTCCGCGTAGATTCTGTCGAGGGCGGCCGGCTTGACGTCCTTGACAAGAGCGCGATGCCCGCAATTGACGCCCAAGCCCTCGTGACCGATAGCGAACGAATCGACGACATTCGCCTCGGGCGCTCTGTCGCGATGGTTTCCGTAGAAAGAGGACAAAGCGGGGCCGCCGCCGCCGTTGGCCGGATAAACGCCGACCGGCGGCCGGCGCTGCAACTGCAGTTGCGCAGCGTCCTTGCAGAAGCACATGTACCGGTGGAAGGACACGGGCCTGGCGCAGGGGAACAGGCCCCTCCAGAGACGCTCGTGGTCCCTGATCAGCTCGTCGATGTTCTTACCGACGAGCTGATCGTCCGAGCTGAACTTATTGTCCGTGGATTCGTGGCACCTTTCGACGCGAGCTTTGTCCGAGGGCGAGAGCAGACCCTCCCTGGCGAAGTTGACGCTCTGCGTCGCCAGGCTCGGCAACGTTAACAATTGGTGCCGGTTGTTGAAGCGATGCTTGACGGTCGCGTTGCCGTTCATGAAAGCGTTCGTGGTGGAGGGGAACGAGGAGGAATACGTGGCGATGACGGAGGCGTTGCTGCTACCGAGAGGGTGGGTTTGCTGGCTGTTGGCCGGTATGTAGCGTCTGATCGTGGGCAGCGAGAGGTTGCCCCTGGACCTGATCGGGTCCGAGGACTGGTGCATCTCGTTCGCGTAAACGATGGGCGTCGCTTTCGCGAGGTTCGTCGCTAGGGTCGTTTGGAAATCATTGTACGCGTTGTTGGTGTTGACGACGTTGGCCAGGAAGGCGCGCTGCAACGTCTGCGGCTGCAACGGCGGCGCGGACCTCGGCTCGCGGGCCGGCCTCAGCTGGGCCGAGGCGATGGCCACGCCGCCGCCGCCGCCGGTCTGGCACGTCGACGTCATCGAGGACGCGACCACGGTGGGTATCGCGGACACCACGCTCGCCACGGTCGCCACGGTCGTCACGGTGGAAGCGGTCGTCGTCCCGACGCCTTTCCGGAGCATATAATTGTCCGCGTCGACGGCTAACAGCCTCGACATGGCCGTCGACTTGGCCTTTGTGTCATCGTTTGGGTTCCCCTTCGGCGACCCGAGCTTGCTCCCGTCCGACCTGGATTTCGTCTCGGCGATCTTCTCGTGTTCGTCCCTGTCCGCGCTGCCACCCGCCGCCGTTATCGGATTAAACAGATCGTGTATCCTGCCTTGTAAGCTGACCGCAGGCTGCTGCACCTGCGAACCGGCGGTCGCAGCTGCGGCGGATGCGTTCGTCGCCCGCTTCATCGCTTGGCCCGATGCTCGCGATCATCAAATCCCTTTCTTTCACTCTTTCACTCTCTCTCTCTCTCTCTTTCTCGCGCGCGCGCGCTCTCTCTCTCCCTTACTCTCTTTCTCTCGCGCACACACACTCTCTTTTTCCCTCTTGCTCTTCCAGCTACGACTAGGTTTTATTGCGGCCGGCTTCCGCGGAAGCGCTCCCGTTCGAGCTCCGGACGATCCTGGTTTCCGGCGAGTCCTGAGCCTCGGTGGTGCCGCGTGAGTCACCCGTCATCGTCCTGGATCGACCGCGGAACTGTGGATTTCGGTCGATCACACCGTCTCGGCGATCGGCGCCGGCCGGCCGTCCTCGCTCGCTGAGATCCCGAAGCTGCTGGTCCTCGAGGAGTCGTCCAAGGTCACTAGCATCTCGCCGACATCGAGCCCCACGCGCCGCTCCCCGATAGGCTGTCCTCTTCCTCCACCTCCTCCTCCTCCACCTCCACCGCCCCCTCCCCCTCCTCTTGTTCCACCAGCGAAGACTCGTTCCCGTTCGACCCGATTTCGGGTCGTGTCCTCTTTGGTCCTAAGGCCGACGACACCGCAGATCCCGTGGACTCGGTCCGAGTTGCTGGCCCGTTCGAGGTCGCGCGAGGAAGCGACAACCAAGATGGGGATCTAATCTCTAGAAATCGGCTCCATTAATCGGGGCATCGTCGATCGCCGATCAGAAGCCGAAGGGAAACGCTTCGTCCGGTGCCCGTCGACGATTAACTTATCGGGCAACGCGCATTCGTATCTCTCCGATGAAAAGATTCCATTCGAGGCCAACGCGAGGGAAACGAGAGCCGCGCGGCTCGTTGCCGATACGAGGAACGGAGACGGCGATATTATGGAGGCTCGTTGAATTTCAACGCTAACCTCCGCGGCAGCGAAACGATCTCCAGCGATCCCGCGAGTCTCTCTCGCGCCGACTCGCGCGCGCGCTAACTCGGTCGAAGTGGAAATAGACGGATAACGCACGGCCGCGGAACAGATGAAGAAGAGAAAAATAAAAGGGAGGGGGGGAGGGAGAGAGAGACGAACGGAGAGAAAGAGTCGCTCCCGTGGGTGTGACCTCGTGTAAATTCGTTTTCCATAAATCTCGCTCCTACCACACGCTTCTCCCTCCCTCCTCCGCACCGTGACCCTCTCTCTCTCTCTCTCTCTCTCTCTCGCTCTCTCTCTTTCTGTTCCTCTCTCTCCTCGTCCCTCTAGCGGTCTCTGTTACTGAACAGAGTCGCGCACACACGACCTTTGTATAAACGCCGAGATTCGCCGAGCCGAACGAAACCGGTTTCGTTAAGCAACGACACCGAACGATTTTCAGCGTACTCCCGCGCGCGTGTACACCCTCGATTGACCCTCGTGGCTCGACGGGTCCCGGAGAAGCGGTTCCCTTCGTCGATTCGATCCAATG
The DNA here is from genome assembly GCF_051020955.1 of Megalopta genalis. NCBI lineage: Eukaryota > Metazoa > Arthropoda > Insecta > Hymenoptera > Halictidae > Megalopta > Megalopta genalis. Next base: position 9,462,082 of record NC_135019.1, read on the forward strand.
ATTTTACCAAAACGTTCGCCGTCCGAGCATAGGCCAGCGATCGAGCGATCGTTTCCGAGATCGAGGGACATGCGCTTTCGCGCGGCCGCCTCGATTCAATTCGATTCGCAGATCGGTCCTCTTCGCCTTCGTCGACTTCCGCGTGTCTGGCCGTGCCTAACCGCGGTTCCGTTTCGCACCGCGACCCAACCTTCTTGTCCGTGGATCGCGCGTAGATCCCGGCGAAGGACGGCTCCGTATCTTCGTTAACCTTCGTTTAATTGCGGCCGATACAACCGGTCTCCGAGAGCGGGCGGCTCTCCCCGTTGTCGCCTGCTGCTCTGCTGTTGCCGCTGCTCGCCGCCTAGCTAGCTAGCTAGCCTTCTCGTTAATTCGAGACGAGTTTAGGTTTAGCGCAACGGGTCTCGTATTACCATGGCCGAGCAGAATATCCTCGGCTGAAAACGTGACCGAGAGCCGACGCGTATCTCGGTCAGCCGATTTCTCCGATCCCTCGCAGTCTGCGCTATCCGGTGGTCGGACCGATCCGTGGCACACGGTGTGTTTTCGGTGTCGGTTCGCGAGAGAGCACGTTGATCACGGAACGCGCACAGATCAGCGCTCTCGCCCTTATCACGAGCACGGCAAGTTCGCGACTGATGCGTCTCCGCCGACTGTCCGTCAGCGATCCTCCTCGCTAGATCACTGGGTGGAGGCACGTTACCGGCAGCGAGTAGCCCGGTCGCGTCGGTAAAGCAGACCGTCGCCGGACTGGTTCTCGCTGTCTCGTTCCGCGTCTCGCGGCACGTGCACACTCCTCGCTTCTTCTATCCGGTTCCGACGCGAGCACCTCGATTATTCCTCTTCCGTTTCGCTCCGTTCAGAGCCCCGTCCGGCTTCGGGGGCTCCGTCGATAAAACTTGCCCGCGCGAGGTTCGCGACACACCAACCCCACCGACGATACCCGAGCTTCCCAACTCGGACCCCCGGCACCCTACGCAACCGGGCGAAGGGAAATAATCCACTCGAAACGCTCTTTCTCTCGTCTCGCCGATATCGCGGCCGGAACGCACCGACGTTTATACGCGCCTCCTCGTCGAGGCAGCGCACGCACCACGGGATGGAAAAGTCCACTGGGCACTGCACTTTTTGCACCGGCGGCCTGCACCACGCGCACACCTGCACACACGTCACTCCGTGCACATACGTGCACGACACCTATCCGCCTGTCCGTCTCGCTCTCGCTCTCGCGCTGCCACTGCGTCCCTCTCGCTCCCTATCGCTCCGGTATCCTCTCTCTCGCCCCTTCTACGCCGGACTCTCCCTCTTTCTCGCTCGCTGCCCCCTCCACTGTTCCCTTCCTCGTCGCGCACACGGATCCGCTGTCCTCTATTCTTTCCACTCTTCCCCTGGCGAGCGCACAGCCGGTCTACACGCCGACTGGCAACCGTGGGCCAAGTCTCGAACTTCTTTCCCCTTTTTTCTCTCTGCCTCTATCTCTCTCCCTCCTGCTCGCACACACGCGCTAGAGCTCTCTCTCTCTCCCTCTCTCTCTCTACCTCTTTCTCTTTCTCTCTGCCCGGTTTCTTCCCGGTTCTCTCGGTTGCTACCTCCGTCTCGCTCGCACCGTGTTCTCCTATCTCGACTTTTATCTCTCGCTGAGCGTGCACCGGAGAACGGTCCCAAGAAGTTTTCGGCTTTCACTCGTTCGCGAGAGCAGCAGCGTCTTCGTTATTCTCTCGGAAGAACGCTGCCTCCCGTCTCCGCCGACCAGCAGAACGATCTATGTGTTCCTCTCGACGCCGAACCCTTTTTCCCGGCTCCTCTTTCCGCACGACTCTCTGTTGCCACCGTTCCTCTTTCTCTCTCTCTCTCTTTGTTCTCACTCCGTCTCTTTCTCTCTCTTTTTCTCGCTCTCGGGCTGATCGTTCGGTGTGTCAAGCAATTCCGCTCCGGCCGAGACACACGGCTGTCTTTCACTGGTTTTTATTACGGACACCACACGCGCCGATTCCCCACTGTGTGTAGGCAGTTGCCATCCGCCGCACGATTCACCACGATCCCCTGCCAGAGAGAATATCCTCTTCTCCGGCGGCTCGGCGCACAGCTGACCGGCCGGTCCGCCAAGTTCGGTCAATAGCCATAGCAGTCGCAGCCTATCGAGGGTAGCTCGTGCTCGACCGTCGGCGTTGCGACTCGGCCGGTTCCGCCTTGTTTCGGCCGTTTCCGTGCCCTTTACGCGGCGCCACCGGCGTGCCGAGTCGCTCGCGGGCCCCCGGGCACCCGCGAGCCGATCGAAGCCGGGCTTCGTGGAAATTTCTGGCCGCCGCCGTCGTTTCACGCTTCGAAGCCCGTCCCCGAGCTTCGTCCGCCACGGATTTCCCCACGACCGACGACCTAACCGGTACAGGTGACAACGGGAAGAAACGCGATATCGGAGGGTTGAAATCTTCGGGACGCCGGGGAATTTCGGTTTCCCGTCGGATTTCGGGGTTAATATCGCTCCGTCGATCGCGATCGGTCTGTCGCGGGCTCGGGCTTGCTCTTATCTAGGCCCGATAAAGTCCGCAACGGGCGCATCTGCCGGCGATTTTCCGCGACGGAACAGATCGGCTCTGCGCGCGATAGAAAAAAAAAAGTCGCCGAACGAGGAAACGCACCGGCGATAAGCCCGTAGTATTCGTGACTAAATCGAGCCGGGCCGACACCGTGCGTGGGAGATACCGTGTCCCTCGGTGAACAAAAGAACGGTGTCTCCCCCCCTCCCCTCCCTCTTTTTGAAACGATGATCGTTCGTGTCAAGCGTAGATCCTTCGCGCCGGTGATTCAGAGATCCGAAACAGATAGAAATTCCATCGGCGCGGAGGCGTAAAAATAAACCGACAATACGGCGGATTGCGGCGACCGGTGAACCGCTCGGAACCCTCGAAAATTTCAATGGGCGAAATTGGAAGGAACACCCCCGCGCCCTCGCGCCGCCAAGGAAAAAGAAATCAAAGGCGCTATTCCCTTCTCGCGTGTCGTAAATGTCAATGCTGACGGGGCTAGAATCAGATTTCATTCTTTACGATCCTCTTTCTCTCTGCCTACACCCCCTTGCTCGCACTCTCTCCCTCTCTATCTCTCTCTCTCTCTTTCTCTCTCGCACGCTCACTCTCACTCTTTCTCCCAGCGTTGTTATCGCGAAAGCAACCGCTGCGTGCGATACGTTCAAGTGCGTACGCACGTGCTCTCGCGCGCACCAAGGGCCTCCGGCACTCGAGTCACATGAAAGGGCCGCGCGTGGTGTACTCGAAAGGGAAGAAAGGGACGTGAAAGTGAAAAGCGACTTTCCAAGGTAAAAGAGGCGAGGGGGCCGTCGGGGGTTGGCGCCGGGGACGAGGGCCGGTGGGGGAGGGGCGGAAAAGAGACGGCGATACACAAGGATCCCCGGACATAGGATGATCGAATCCGGTCGCGCAGCCGCACTCGCCCCGACGTGTCCTGTTCAAGGTCACCGGCGACCACCGTGCCAACCCTTCGCCCTGCATAAGCATCGCCGGGACCGATCGATTTCCCGTCGAAAAGCCAATTGATAGACCCTTTCAAGGTTTCGACGGGGCTCGGATTAAATTGTAGCCGACGGTTATTTTGACAGAATCCCGGGCACTCGACGGTCGCCGTTGCCTACCGGTGTTCTTTCGATGCCCCTGCGTCGACCAAACACCCCGGGCGAAGTCTAACGAGCCACCGTGTCGTTCGTTCGTGTGGTACAACGTCTAACCGGGGAACTCGTCGAATCTCGGCAACCTTGATTTTCTTCTCGGGACTCCGCGAGAAAGCAGGGTGGAAGTATCTAATGCTGTTAAATACTCTAATCGTCGTCCATCCTTTGCGATTACGACTTGGATTATTTCTTGGATCGGAGCTGGGACTTGCGATATAGACTACGGATATTTATGCAAAATGCAAACTTTCGTCGTGAAGCGTCGCGAACAGGAACCAGATAGAATGTTCGTTCTCTTTTTGACCTGTTTAGTCATTCGCATAATCTCTGCACAGTTCCGAAATTTCATCGACCTATTATTATCATAATTCCATAAAATCCGCAGTCTACTTAGGAGATATCCGGCTACCATCGGGTTAACCATCGGATACTTGGATAAACGAAAATTACCCGGGAACGCGGGCATCTCGTGAAATAAATGGCCAAGCGAGTCATCTTTTTAAGAGAATTCGAGCGCGGAAAATGTACACGTTCGAAGAACCTAGAAAACGCGTCTTTCGCGGACTTTTCATTTCTTCGGTCTCGTACTTATCGAGCCGGAGATGTTTGCAACGAAAGAATTTCGGAGAACCAGATCTAAGATTTTTGATATCTGTCATTTTTATTATCACAAGTATATTTTATTGTTACGATTGAATTAGTAGCTATATTTTATTAATATCATTAAAGAAGAAGTGATATTTTATTATTACGATTAAATTAGTAATTATATTTTATTAATATCATTAAAGAAGAAGTTATATTTTATTATTACGATTAAATTAGTAGTTATATTTTATTAATATCATTAAAGAAGAAGTGATATTTTATTATTACGATTAAATTAGTAGTTATGTTTCATTATTATCGTTCAACAAGAAGTTACAGTTCATAAACTTTATTGTTATTATTAAATTAGTATTTATATTTTATCATTACGATTAGACCATTAATTACACGATAACGTCGAAAAATGCAATTGGTCGCATACGTTCTAACTTTTGAATTTTTAACTATTAAGTTTTTTACCGTTTACTTTTTACAATCTAGTTTTTACAACCGTACATTTTTTTTGTTACCGTTAAATTTAGAATTCGACGCCTCCGATTATTAATCCCGGCAGCCCGTGAGGCGTTCCGGGCTGCAGCGCGTCAAGGGGTTGCAGCAGCGGAGGTCCGACGATCTATGTCCTTTTCCCCTTGTAAGTAGAACAGGATGGCGGTAGATAGCCGAAACGGGAAGTCCGCGGTGCCGGGCGCGCAGTGAAACCAGACGGTCTCGGTGTTCCAGGCCTGTGTACTGGATTTCCTTGGCACGTTCGAAACGATCGAGACGGAAAAAACCGACTGCTTTACGAGCATTCCTGATTCCCGGCGCTCAAACTTATACATCATAAGGGCGATCGAGGCAATCGCCGCATTCCTAGATATTCGTGGCTATGTATCACGCGGCGAGAAACGCGTTTCCTTCGGCGCAAGGATCGCGGTATGTTGCGAATCAGGTCGAAGGAGGCGCGGCGTGCCGCGCTTTTCACAAGCGTTATTAAATATCTCGGCTAGGCCATGCTCGATAACTTTCAACCGCGCGACCGTGCCGTGTCTACGCGATCTTTTCGCGATGCTCGGGTTCCATTCGGCCGGACCTGGCCACTGATTCGGCTACGGCGAAATTTGGAGCAAGAAAAATGAAAGAAAAATGAAAGAAAAATGAAAGAAAAATGAAAGAAAAATGAAAGAAAAATGAAGATGTTTTATCTCCTATCTGTTCCCGCAATGTTGCTTCTTTCAAACGTTATATTGGGTCTAGTAATAATTAATGTCGTTTCTTAGCGTTCGTTTAGAATCCTGCTTGCCGCAAACTTCATCAACATAACAAAAAGTGTGAAGCGTAATTGACAAGCTTTGCTGCAAAAAGTTTGTGTTCGAACTGTTTTACTTTGCGAAACTAGGGTTAAAGGGTGGTGGATGAAGAGCATATTCGGCATTGCCGAAAACAATCGTAATCAAAGAGTCACAATCTGCAGTTCGCTCCTCTCTCGTCAAAACCGATTGCCGTTTTTAGAGAAAATTGTTAACGGAGATGAAAAATGGGTGCTTTATGTTAATCCGAAGAGACTTGTTTTGTTTAAATAAATTAGTATTAAAAATGTATTGGAAAACGACAGTAATTATTACTAGACCTGATATTTATGAGCAACTAAGGACAATAATTTTCTTGTCTACGAATCTGAATCTACAGAAATTGAGAGCATCGAAACGAGGAACAATCAAGATGTTTGATCTTGTATCTACTACAATAATGTCTCCCTTACTGACGCTCAGATTGTCCACTTAAAATGGATAATTTGGGAAGAGGAGATACGATTATTCGAGCCTCGCAGCTCGTTTTTATAATCGTTGACAATTTGTTATTATAAAAACAAACCGTAAAGCTCGAATAATCGCGTCTCCTCTTCCCAAATTGTTCATTCTGGTGCGCAATCTCATTACTGTACAGTAATGTCTCCCTTACTCAAATTGTCCACTAAATTGGATAATTTGGGCAGAGGAGATACGATTATTCGAGCCTCGCGGCTCGTTTTCATAATCGTGGACAATTTATAACTATAAAAATAAACCGCAAGGCTCGAATCTTCTCTTCCCAAATTGTCCATTTTTTTGGTCAATCTGCGCGTCAATTAGAGAGACGTTACTGTACTCCGGTTCTGACATTCGCTTAAAACGTCGCCTTCGAGAAGAAACGAAACCAAAGATTCGTGTGTGGCACTGTTCCAGCATCGTCAAAATTCTAAGCAACGATGTCTCGCCTACTTAGCATGATCCAAAGCAAACTTAGGACGTTTTATCATCTATTTGTTGTTACAACAGTCATCTGAATCCATAGAAACTAGGAGTATCAAAACCACGCCTACTTAGAACGACATCCATAGATAACAATCAAAATATTTGTGACCTGCCGCCTATTCCATCGCTTCTCTACACAAAGAACAATCGAGGTGTTTCATCTTCTACAAATTCCTCCTCTACTGTTTGCTCGAAGCACTGCCTCCGAAGGCAAACGAAACCGAAGATCGCCTTAAAGGACGCGATTCTACCTCCGTTGAAGTCAAGAGCATCGAAACAACCCAGGCCATCGAAGACGTTCCAAACAGAGGGGAAACGAGACGTTCGATCTCTCATTGTCGGCGATCTATCTAATTTTGTGATCACGTCTGGAACAGCGGGCGGAAAATTTTCCCGGCGGCCTAAGGTCTCGGCGACCCGCCCTCGGCCACCGGTTCGTGACTCGAAAGTTCAACAAGCGGTGCCGACTCCGATGTTTTTCGAGGCGAACGCTTGCACGTGCCTAAATAGATCTCGGATTCGATCGACGGATCGTCTTGGTCACGCGCGTGCTGGGACACGCGTTAGCACGTGCACGCTCGCGATCGAGACGGGACTGCAAAGGAGAGGCTTATCGGCGTCGCTCATTTTTCGCATACAAATCTTATCTCGCGGAACAATGATCACGGTGACAAGTATTTTTACGGTCGTCGACGGCCGGCGATTAGCCGCGGCATTCAAATAGGCGATCGCGATAACGGGGCCGAAGAAAGTGCAGCTCGATTGCGACAAATATCCTCGCTGATAAAGCCTCGCGACGATTTTTCTTCGCGAAACTGTACCTCGCTCTGTCGCGCAATGCAACCACCCCTGCTTCCTCTACAGAGACCGGCTGCGTGATTGGCCGCTCGATAACTAGCTAATCCGTGAGAAGACCCGTCCGCGGAGCCCCTACTCGCGTACTTATCGAGCGGCCGCTGTAGAGAAGACGGTAATCGAGATACAGTTATACTCGCAAAATTGAGCGTGCACCGTTTAAAACGCAATAATTTTGTTAAAATTGGACCAAGCGACTTGAATTATTTTTAGATTACTTGAGATTAATTTTGATATTACTTGGGATGACAAAAGCTTTTTAACTTTTTCTATCTGGGCCTATGATGACACTCGGTTAACCCAGAGTCGAGCTACAGGCGTTGAAAGATTTAAAAAAAACTGCAGATTTCTTCCAGTTTTTTATCAAAATCGTGAAAAGTGAAAATCTTGAGATTCGAGTCACTTATCCCCGTTTTAAAAAAAGTTATCGCGTTTTAAAACGTGTACGCTCAATTTTGTGCATTTATAGCAAAAATGAGTAGGTTATGTGCGAAATTATGATAGCATTGGAAGAATTCGCGGATACTATTACATTGTGTGCAATTTGTTGCAGATATTAAAATAGGAAAGACATTTGTGTCTGATTTATGTCTCTTACAGTTAAAGTAGACAATTTCCATTCTGCGTAAAGAACTAGAATCTAGCGATGAATCTATAAACCGAGCTCTCTAGAATTTCTTCATCTCGTAAAACTCCTTGTACTCGATATTCTGTTCTCATTCATACTGCTTTTAATGTAAACGCGATTTCCGATCGATCTTTCATAGCCTTTTTTACCAGCTCAAGCAATCAATTAAACAATCTGTTACACCGCAAGCACATCGATAATGATTTATACATATTTTTCCGTCTTTTATCAGGTTTCCCTCCTCTCCATTTTTATGTATCTTGTCTCTTTCTTCTTCTTTCTTTTGTATCTCTCTTCAACTTGTATCTTTGCCAAGACCAATGCTCTTATAGCCTCTATACAATAAATAATAACAATAATAATAATAATAACAACTACGAAGTAAGAGAGAACAGGAGCCAAACCATCGTCACTGGCAACAAATATATATAATATAATATAATATAATATAATATAATATAATATAATATAATATAATATAATATAATATAATATAATATAATATAATATAATATAATATAATATAATATAATATAATATAATATAATATAATATAATATAATATAATATAATATAATATAATATAATATAATATAATATAATATAATATAATATAATATAATATAATATAATATAATATAATATAATATAATATAATATAATATAATATATAATATATAACCTATTCTCTAGAATTTTTTCACATACTATAGAACTACTTATACTCAGTACAGTAATGTCTCCCTAATTGACGCTCGGATTGTCCACAAAAATGGACAATTTGGGAAGAGGAGATACGATTATTCGAGCCTTGCAGCTCGTTTTTATAATTGTTGAAAATCGGTAACTATAAAAACGAGTCGCAAGGCTCCTCTTCCCAAATTGTCCATTTTTGTGGACACTCTGAGCGTCAATTAGGGAGACATTACTGTATCCCGCAACTGTTCGCAAGCTTTTTCTCAAACTCGAGCAATCATCAAATAAAAAATCCACTATACCGCAGGCATCACTAATAATTTCTGTATAATTGTCCTATCTTTCCACTTTCCTCCATTGTCGTTTTATATATTTTTTCTCTTCGTCCGACTTAATTTCTACGTTTCTTCGGACTAATTACCCGCATACGATAAAAAAAACAATAACAATAATAACAACGAAGCGAACTATGACGGTGACCGGGAAAGGGCGGCAAAGACAGGTGAAATCGGACCGTCTCGTTGGCATAAAGCGAGCGGCCCGTCTCCCCCCGTAGGGTCCGTCGATGTTTAAACGCGACGAAACGGTCGGCCGCGCCCGTATAATACGAGCCGGCTCGTTTTTTCCTCGGCCGACGTCGCGACGCGACGCGACGGTTTCGTGCGCGTCTCGCGCGACCATGCTCGCCCATCAAAAGTACTGACGCGCGGATTCATTCGAGCTCCTCGTCCGCGCGAGGAGCCGGCTTTGCCCGTTCCGGCGCACGGTTCCCGCGAAGCCGATCAACGTCGATTCCGTCGATGCGCAGAGCCGCGGCGGTTACGCAACAACGATGCAAATGGATTCGCGAAAAGAGTCGTGCCGCGGTCAGCTGCTTCTTTTTTTCTTTTTGTTTCTCTTCCTGGAATCGAGCCGACGCGCGCGCGCGAGGAGGCGTCGCCGCCGATTCGATTTGATTCGATTCGAGGAAATCGGGATTGCTTTCGCGACGAACCGCACGAACCGCTCGGAGCCGCGGGAACAATGACGCATAGACGCGCATAGGAGCGCGGTCGACGTGGGCGGTTGATGCACGGTAATGAGACGAGTTGCGTAATCGACGAAATTGCGGGTGCCTCGACGATAATAATTAGCGAGGCAACGTAATTGGCGAACGGAGAGACGGTAGGATACGCGCGAGCGTCCTTCGCTCGTTACGCTTCTGCGTTCGATCCGACGCGAGCGCGTTTTTCCCCCCCGGAAAACAATCGAAGCCGATTCCACGGAGCCCGAGGAATCTTCCACGAACGAGAGTGTCACGGCTCGATGCAGGCGAGACAACGTCCTTTCCGAACGTCGCGCGATAAGATAACAGGGCAGATAGATTTGATAGGCGATCGTTATGCACCGGGCTAAAACGGCGATTGCCCCGGAGATATCGAAATCAACGGCGCTATCAGCCGACTGCAATTAATGCCGACTAATTTCGCAATCGAGAGGCTTGGGAAAGTCTGCGGAACCAGAACCGAGTTGCAAATCTGTTTCGCGTCGCAAGTTCTTGATATTTGTCCCGAACGTTTTCTTGCTACCTTCGAAATCGCGGATCAACGTTCCGCGCAATCTTCGCCGTTCGCGTCACGCAAAAATATTTCCGATATTGCCGTCGGCCGCAGCAGGTTGCGCTCGCGTCGAACGGACGCAGAATCATTTCAAAACAGGCTATCGGAAAGATAATTGCGTCCGACAAGGGTGACCGATACACAACGATTTTGATGAAACTTCGCACAAGCGTTCGTTAGACTTGCACAAGAATTTCGCCGTACTTCATTTTCGCTCCCGTCTCGTGCTTTAAGGGAGAAATCTACCCCTTTACTCGAAACGATCCGTCTACGTAAGGCGTTTATAATTCGCGAATGCTAAATGATATCCAATGATAATCCAAAATATTGTGCAATAATAAATGCAAGCTGTATTTGGAGCTCGTAAATACGTGCAAAAATTGCGGACAAATATATGCACGGATTGCAAATAAAAAACTGGCGCGAACGAAATACAGTAATGTCTCTCTAATGGACGCTCGGATTGTGCACAAAAATGGACAATTTGGGAAGAGGAGATACGGTTATTCGAGCCTTGCGGTTAGTTTTTATAGTTACGAATTGTAAAGAACTGTAAAAACGAACCGCAAGGCTCGAATAATCGTATCTGCTTTCACCAAATTGTCCATTCTTGTGTACAATCCGAGCGTCAATTAGAGAGACATTACTGCACGCATAAATTCTTTGGTAGAAATGATGAACTCATTTGCATCCGTAAACGGAGTAGTCCTTTCTTGCGACGATACTACTTATGCATATTTATGTGAACCAACGGGTAAATTAATAAAAAGAGAGATCCACGATTATGACGATTACTAATTATCATCGATCGAGGAATAGTTCGCACGATATCCACTTATTCGTGACTTTGTTCCGAGTAACGTAGCGTCGCCTACCAGCCGGTAGTTAACTTATCTAGTAACTAATCTTAAAAACGGTTCAACGATAGTTGACAAACGTCGCGCGGATTATTCCGCTCGCGGATGCAAATGGGTTAAACACTTGTGCAAAGTTTCCTCAAAATCGGCGTGTACCAGTCACCGGAGTTCCCTTGCGAGCTAAATAAGGATACCGTGGAGTTAGCAGTGAACCTACAGAGCACTAAACGCGACCGACGCGTGTTGTTCCGTAAGAATAACTTCCGTAATAATTTAATTAAGCGTATGCTTGAATTACAAAATCTATTCAATTGTTTCCTATAAAACAGTTTTTATAAACTCAACAATCACGGCCCCCTTTGTCTATAACCTCCCCCCTCTCCCTTTGTCGTGTCAGATTCGTTGCAAAGATTTGAAAGATAATACACTAAAGATGCGCATTATTAAGGACTTTCAAATAGAAATTGAGTAGCTGAAGTAATAATAGCTCCTTCGAGTAAAAACGAGTAGCTGAAATATAAAATTATGGAAACACACGAGAGAAATTTAATGACATTGTTTCCACTATTTTCAACTTGTCAAAATTAATAAAGGAAACGATTCATTTCTATTTATTCTCCTGTTTCGTCTCGGGAAATTTTTCATTTTGCACGAAGAACCGCGGTCTAATTATCAGCATATACATATAAACGTCGAAGTAAAGGCCGCCAGCCTTGCAATGAGAATAAATTATCTTTCTCGCGTAGGAATTTATTATAGACGAAGAAAATTAAAAGAATATTAACACTTAGCCAATCGAATGGGGAGATCTCCGCGTTCTAAATTCAGTCGACCGATGATAGAATGGACGATTAATGAAAAACTAAAAACGATTCCTTAATTTTATTAAGATTTGCAAGAGGTACGAACGCTGAAGAAGTAATTTATGCCATATAAGTTTGCTTCGTAATTTTTGCTTAATCGAATGAAATATTTTAATTTTATGCAAATTTCTGAGCTTTCTAGCGCGATCGTGGAAGTGTTAAAATAAGAAATGTGAAACCGATCGAACTAACCGAGCCCTAAAATCAATTAATGCGAGTTGCTCTACAACGACGAGAAGACTGTAATTATTTAAACTTTCCACCACTTTTATTACAACGTTCGCCCCAAGATAAAGAAATTCGTCCACTCGCTTTCTCTAAAAAAAGTCTTTAAAACAACCTTAAACTAAAGAACAGTGAAACCGGTCAGAATGACCATCGCGACAGATTTATCGTTGACTAACGTCGCGAGCGCAGTAGATTGGAGGATCGAAGGGCCAAGGACGGTCCTTGATCGAGCGAAACACAGGACCCTCGAGGAGGAAGCTCGCCCGGGGAAAGCGGCGCGGGATCGCGTAGCTCTTTTTTCCCTGCGCGCACAGGTTTTAATTGAATGAAAATGATCGGCGACCCACGCGATCGCAGCCCAGGATCGACTACGTCGTTGCCAGTCCGATTCTCCTCGCGTCGGCTCCATCCTTTAACCCGGGAATCCCGAATTTCCCATAGCAACGTGACGGTGCACTCCATTACCCATGACCTCCGCCCTGAGCCTGGGGGCCTCTATATCTGCGAATCAATGCAGCTCCATTGCGTGCATCCCGGCTGTGTATAACATTCCCCGAAATGCAGCCGCCTAGCCTAATCGGAACGGGGAAACGCGTTCGCGAACGACACGCGATTCCCGTCGAGAAAACCGCCGCGCGGTGACCGCCGGCCGATTTCACCTTTTCCTAGAGCCACGCGGCCGTGGGTCTCGCGGGCCGTGCACTTTTCTGCACCCCGTGCAGGGGTTCCCATCGGAGGTGTGCCAGAACTCGCGCGAATAAAGCCGAATTTTACTCGACTCGTAAGAAGCGAACCGCTTCGAATGCTCGATCGAACGGAATACCGCGGACGAAATCGGCCGAATTGAAGCGAATAGCTCGAACGGATCGAGCAGTTCGAAAGAAACTGAACATTTCGAAAAGCTCCCGATGATCGAAGTCTGCATATATAACAGTGGATTATTGGCAATATTATCCTCCAGTACACGTATGTAATGCTTGTTATCGTTTGATCTATTTAGATCTATTTTTTTTATATTTTTTTTATAGTTTGATTATCTATACAGTTTATCTATTTATATCTATTTATTTATATTACTATATCTATACTGTGGTATCTATTTATTTATCTTATTTAAACAGTTTATCTATAGAAATCTGATTGCATTATTTGCTGTTCTACTTTACGCTGAACAACTTTCGTTCAAACATCTGATTTGTATTTTTCAGAATCTGTCCAAACAATTCTATCTATTTCGAGTATTCGATTTATTCGATTTTATTAATCGCTTTAGTGTTTCCGTAGTCTTTTTTTTAAACTCAATTCATACTTTGATAAACTTTTTCCTATTATTTCACTCTATATTTTTCTTATGTTTTACTTTATTACGTCATATTATATCTACATCGTTCGCTGTATCATTTCTCTTCTGCTTTTTCTCGTTTTCTCTCTGCTTGATTTTTATCGTATTTTTCTATCGTATTACAAAGGGTTCGTCTTGTTAAACGAATAAATCCTGTTATTATCATTCGGTGTAGTCGAGTGATAGGATCGGTTCGAAAACCGAGTCCTCGAATCGCGATTACTTGAAAATTCGAGCATCGGGACGCCCCTAGTTTCCACACACAGCCATAGACCACCGCTAGAACATGCCTCGTACGGAACGGGAAAGCCTCCGTGTTATCCCCGCGGGATAATGCGACGATTCGTTTGAGCGGAGACGGGTCTATTGCGAGCAAAGATCTTACGCGGCTACGGTCGCACAGAATTAATTAATTGTACGGCTAATTGAGCCGGCTCTGGGCTGGCTTTCGGATAATTTTGCGAGCGTAGGCTCCCTGCAATGTGACCCTGTTTTTTCGAAAGTTTACGAGCTGCTTGATCTTGACTGGTTGGGGACTACGAGTTTAGAATTTGTTTAGAAATTTCAATGATGCTGAACTAATTGTTTGGGATTGAAAAGATATTCTAAAGTAACAAAATTTAATATCTCTTATTCGATAAAGATAACATTATTTCTGACAAACCAAGGGCACAGTAATTGGTCACAGTAACCGGTTCCACTACCCACGGCAGTTTCAAAGTGGAAATAACAGAATGGAAATTAGTTTAGAACCTGCGCTATAGAAAAATTGATAATTTCGGCAGAAGAACGATCGCCGCAACAGCGCAAAGTTTCTAAGATAAAGGTCCCAGAGAGACGTTAAGCATTTTATTCTATTAACGCTAGATTTACGGAGCACAAAAGAACAGCTGTTTTCTATTAGCTTGTAAAAGTAACGATAAGACATTTATTCTGATTTTTAACAAGCGTTATTCTAACATTTGCCGTAAGTAACATATGAATCGAATAAATAACTCATAAATGTATCTTTGCGATATGAATAATCGTAAATTACAAAATTAGTAACCCGTCATTTTCACGGATTCCGTAAATCTGATGTTCATATAATGTAGAAGGTTTTTGTTGTCTATAATTCTTTGCCACGCGATTATCGTTAAAATAGATGAAAGTGACGGTATTCCGGACAATCTCGGTAATTGGGGCCCTTACCCTAGATGTAGATTAGGGCGAATACAGTTGATTTCGATTACAGATATTCCCGAGATAAAAATTCTTAAGCGCGGCCTGGTTACATATGCAACGGACAGATACAGCGCGAACCCCGCGGGACTATAATTTCGAATTAAATTCGAAATCAGCGAGTCGATGACTCAAACCGGGCCGCCGTGATTTCGTGCGAAATGACCGGGCGGCGGTCGATTTTCCGCGTCGATCGAGGTATCGCCGTAGAAATCGGCGAACGGCCGCCGGTCGCTCGGCGATTTTGTTTATCGCGACCAATTTAAATACATTAATTTCCGCGAGCTAGCGAGCGAGCTAGCGCGAGCGTGCCGCGAGGAAGGAAATAACGCGCGCGGATTTCCCCGGGCGGAGAATTCACCGGTCTGGGCGAGCAAAAAAGATGCGGAACGCGAGATAGGGGTTCTAGTTTTATCCAGCAGACTTCCGCGAATCACTGGAACACTGCCTGAATAACTCTCGCCGGTTCCTGACTACACAAATATTCTCCTCATAAATATGTATGCATTATAAATCGGTTATGCGCCAAGATCGTTGGCAATGTATCAGAAATAGGAACAAAAGGATGATGAATGAGAGAGGAGCGAGAGCTCGCGGTCGAAAGAAGGAAGAAGGAAAGCAGAACGAAGAAGAAGAAGAAGAACAAGAAGAAGAAGATGTACCTGGTGGAAATACGCGCGCGTATTCGAGCGACTTAATCGAAACTTATGCGCTGGCCGCGAGTCTGGTTTATTAAAAGCGACGAGGCGACGTGTTTCTACCATCGATTTGAATTCACGCACGATCGTCGAACTTTCTCACACGACCCGCATAACGCGAATACCTAAACGCGTGCCTGAAACGTCGACTATACTCTTCCACGTCTCCCGGCAAAACCAAAAAGCGCGGACCAAAACCGAGCATCTGCCGCGATTCACTTTTTATCCGCGTCATCGATCTCGTACGCATAAAACGCACCGAGTCGCGCGAAGCGAAGATACCGTAGGTCGGAAAAGCTACAGGGTGTCCCAAAAATGTCTCGCAATCCGGAAATGAGGAATTCCTGAACTCGTATGAAGTAACTTTCTCCTTAGCGAAAATGCAATCCGCGGCTTTGTTTGCGAGTTATTAATGAAAAACAGTGACCAATGAGAGGCGAGATCGGTTGGCCCGTGGCAGCCGAACCAATGGGCGGAACCGGCCTCCGTGCGCTCGTTGGTTGGGCCGCCTCGCGTCAGCCGTGCTCGCCTCTTATTGGTCACCGTTTTCCGTTAATAACTCGTAAACGAAGCCGCGGATTGCATTTTCATAAAGGAAAAAGTTACTTTAAATCACCTCGGGAACCCCCCATTTCTGGATTGCGAGACATTTTTGAGACACCACGTATTTCGGATTCGGAGTTTAAAAATGTCTTTAAGCGCGGAGGGTCGACGCTCGTCCGTTCGCGCATCGCTCTCACGTGTACGTGTGTGCATCCGTGAGGCGCAACAGCGATGCGATACGAAGATACGAAACAAATGGATAAGGCAGCTCCAGATTAATCGCTTCATCGTCTTCGATCGATACGCAGTCTAGTGCAAACAACGACGCAAATACGGGATGGAAATCGGTATTTTCGACGGAGAACAGCAAACAAGGATGGGATATCGGGCCGCGGGAACAGGAGGAAAAAGGACAACGATTTTCGCGGCTGGCGTCGAGTAAAAGTTCCGCGGGCAAGAGCCACGAGGCCGAGAGCTGAGTAGCCGCGATCGAATCGTAGAAAAATGATCGGCCGCTCCTTTCCCCGGAACGCAGCTACGAAATTCCTGGCGCCGAGGGAAGCGAGAGAACGAGACGTTGGAAACGTCTTCGAGACGTCTTTACGGGACGCAGGGTTAACAACCACGGGGCTCGACGCCTTGAACTCGAGACAAGGAAATCGTTGAATTAAACTCGAAAAATCGCCGTCAACTCGGACCTCCGATAATCGAGCATAAAACGATCCCGCGAGGTTTTTCTTTTCGTTTCGCGCAATTTTAATCTCTCTCGACATTATCTCGCACGCACCATGAGATTGCCGGCGACGCTGCAAATTTTGTTTAATTTGCACGCGTGTAAATAAATACTAAAAGATTGCGGTTTTTCTTATCCTCGTATCTCTCGTATCGTACTTTGCAAAGAAACAAAAAATATTCTTCTTCATTTTCCATCGAACTTTCGTTCTTTCCCAATATTTTGAAAACAGTAAATATAATATTTTAGTTATCGAGATTTTACTTTAGGTCGCACGCAATCCGACAATGTTACTTGTGCCGAGGAAATCAACTCCGAAAATTCTCATAATACCGAAGTCGTTTAATTGATGAGATTAGAAAGTTAAAATCTATCGCGGGATATGTTAGTTGAATTTTCTAGCGTTCTGAAAATCGTAGTAACATTTCGCACGTTCGATACATTACAATAAAAACGAATTCCAAAACCTGGTTAAAAATTAGTGTCACTCGACCTGTTAAATACAGTTCAAACACGTTTATTCGATGCCCCGATATCAAAATTCTCTATCATCCATGTTACGTATCGACGTAACCAGCTCAATCTAAAGTAACCTATACGGTGAACGATCCGCAGTATGAATCAATAAAGATTCATTCTATCACCGTAACTAAAGAGTCATTTTGTTACACAACCGCCCACGTCCTCTCGATTCATTCAGACGATCACACCTGACGTGCCCACACCTTTCCATTGAAGAGGAACGCGGAGAAAATCGATATCTCTCAAAAGAGGAACAGAAATATTTCTCCGAAGAAGAAGAAGAAGAAGAAGAAGAAGAAGAAGGCGAAGAAGAAGAAGAAGAAATTCGCTGGCTGATGCGTTGCACGGTTGAAAAAGTCCGCGCGAGGAATTATTTAGGGAGCGCACCCCTCCGAGAGGAATCCCTGTCCGTGGAAACAAACGGGGCGCAGGGGTGGCAGAAGAGGAGCCGGTGCATTAAGGAAATGCGAGGCTGAAATTCAAGGTGGCCGCGAGGGCAGGAGTGAAAAAAAAGCGCGCGACAATACGGCGAAACGTTGGCACGAGCGTGGCTCGATGCCGGCCCGAAAGAGGGAACGCGTTCGCCTGCTCCCTCGCTCGCTCGTACGCTCGCACGCTCGCTCGCTCGAGGTGGATGGGTTAATTTTAGTTTAATCGACCGACCTGATATGAAGAGCTCGCGTACAAAAGTAGGCATACGTAGGCGCGCGCCCGAGAAGAACGAGTCGAAGCACGCCACTATACACACGGAAGGACTTGTTATGCGTCGCCGGGTTACGCGTTACTTCGACCGGCTTTCACCCCCGCACAGAAATATTCGCTACCGAGTTGCACGACCCTTGGACAACGGCCTTTGGATCCCGGGAAGAGACGGAGCCTCGGGATCGTTCGAGGAGAAACAAGAGCCTTAAGACGGGATTTCCTGTACGCGGCCGACGCGTTTATAGCGACGTAATGGAAAATAATATGTACTCTTGATTTCCTATAAGCGATTTACAAATGAATGGGTTAGCAACATAATAGCGTATGTCAGATTTTCCTTATTGTGAGAAACAAGGAGTGTTATTGTTTTCTAACGCGTTGTATTGTTCACAGATAAAATTTATTGTTAAGACAATTTAGAGGTCGGTTAGGTAGTAGTGTAACTTTATCATTTATTTCACTTGTCTTTTTAATGTTTTGGTATATATAGATTATATTTTAATACTTAAATCAACATTTTCGAAAACGTAACTTGCACTATGATTCCAACTCGCATAAATGTTCCGTCGACGACCGACGTACGCGTGCGACAATCGTCTGCAATTTGGACGCAAACGCATTGCGGTTAACTTATAAAGATATTAACGTATACAAATGTGTACAGAATTATTGCCAATAAGAGTTAAGATAACTCGTTACTCTATTTTCTACGACAAATAGAAATTTATCGTTCCAGAAGTGAATAGTTTCAATCTTTTTACTGTATTAAATTGCACCTCCACGTCTTCGTCCTAAACGCATGGCAGTCTACAGGGTATCCCAAAATTATGGTATTTCCCGGAGACTAGAGATTCCTGAGATTATTCGAAGCAACTTTTTCGTTTACAAAAATGTTCTCCGAGGTATCGTTAACGAATTATCAACGGAAAACACTGACCAATGTGAGGCGAGCGCGGCTGGCGCGAGGCGGCCGAGCCAACGGCGCCAGCGGTCGAGCGGTCGAATCTCAGTTCCGCTCGTCGGCTCTGCCGCCTCGCGTCAGCCGAGCTCGCCTCTCATTGGCCACTATTTTTCGTTAGTAACTCTTAAACTAAGCCGCGGATTGCATTTTCGCCAAGGAAAAAGTTACTTCAAATGACCTCGGGAACCCCTCGTTTCTCTCAAATACCATAAATTTGGGCCACCCTGTGCATATGTACGAGCAACGATTGCTTTCCATAAAATACCGGAATCTCTGCGAAACGATGCCGACGATACCGACGATACCGAAGAAGCGGCGCTAAGTAAAAGTCGATGAATTTCGAGTAAACAGGATTATCGATTAAAAGATTGTTAAATGTTGCCTGCACGAGGGTGAGCCCGTCGACGCGTCCTATCGTGACTTCGACGGCTGCGAGTGGCTTCCCGTTTGATGGTCAAAGTGCATACGGATGGGCCGGCGTAAATTGGGACGGGCGAGAGGGGTGTCGAGGTCGTTCGGATCGAAATCATTCAATTAAGGTCAGAGGAAGCGGATCAACACCGTCGGGCCCCGGGCGGCTCGCGTAGAAACGGCTCGAAGAAACGCGTCCGAACAGAAAAATGCTCGTTTAAAACGGATCGTTCTCGTTAAAACGGAACCGTCGTGAGCGCCGGTCGCGCGCGTAGAACCGGGACGATTCGGCGAAGGACGAAATCCGGCGATTACGGACGAGAGGCGACGCGGAAAACGCGCGACTACGCTGCGAGAGCGGCGCGAGGTTGCGCGCCGTCGGGAATTACGGAAGTTAATGCTCCCTGGACGATAAGAATGTGCAGGGCGTTCTCCGGAGACGAATCGAATACAAATCAGACTCGGAGGAGGGAAAGGTCGAAGCACCTTCGAGGATAACGAGCCATAAAACGTTGCGACGTAAATCCGCGCGCGATCGAGGGTTTCCGGAAGCGACAGCGCCGGAAACGAACGTTCCCTCCCCCTCTCGTTCCAGAGGATTTCGGTGTGCTCCGGCGGCGGCACATCGCGGCGCGGCGTGTCGGCCCGGCTGAAAAGTGAAAAAACTCGTGCATCTGCCGCAACAAGAGCGACGGCGACAGAAAGCGAGCGAGAGAGCGAAAGAGAGATAGAAAGAGAGAGAGAGAGAGAGAGCCGGTGAAGCCGGAAATCGAGGAAAAAAGGGGGGAAAGCGGCGGAAGGGCGAGGCGCTTGCGCGACGAGCTCGTTTCCATGGCTTCGTTCGTTTCACGTAGCAACAGGAGGACTTTTGACCCCGTTCGATTGTCCTTCGAAACAACTCGGTGCCTCATCGTTTTCTCCCGTTTGGTCTCGGCCCGGGAGAGGTGAAACGCACCGTTCAGCCGCACTTAGGCGTCACTCTCCTTTATGCTTATCGGCTTACGCTACGCTCGAGCTGGATGCCGCGCGACGACAAAACCGTTGTCGTCCAACCGACCGACCGACACAACCAGAAACAAACAAAATGCATCTTACGGCAGCGTACATAATTGTCGATGCGCGCGACGCGACGATATCGTATTTGTCGCACCCGTCGTTTGAATTTGAAGCTTGTTTGTTTCTGTCGCGCATCCGACGCGACGACGCCTCCATGAAACAAGTGAATAATTTCGAGGAGTTATCGATTCCTGAAGGGCAAGGGAGGTCTATTTTAACGAACAAATAGATGGGAAACTGTAAGATGCGCGACATCGGTAGACAAGGAATGAGAAGAAAAAATGAGTACAATTTTTCCTCGTATTTGCTTCCAGAATGCAGTCGAAAGTATCTCGCGTCGTTGTAACGCATTCATCAAATAAATTGTCATTTTGTCGTAATTGGCAGTAACGGTGGTCAAATTCGCCAAGTTTATTCGATCTTTACACATTCTTGTTATTGCATCGCGTCTACTCTTCCGCCGCGTATTTTCTGCTATTATACGAGCGAATTAGAACCGCAGTGGCGCAAGTCGCATTTTCGAAAATTTTGGCTTATATCCGAAAATGCGATCTATACGTGCCGATACGTTGAAAAGACGAGCGAAATAAATTATAAATTTACTGTAAATTTTCGCTTAACTTCTAAATTATCTCAACAGTACATCCGATCGGTAAACGATACACGCGATAGTACAAAATAACGTTCCTCAACCCACTCGTATATTTTACATAACGATTTTCAGCAAGAAGAAAAAAGGAGGTTCGAGGTCGACAATGACATCTTGAAAACTGGCCGTCTCGATCGTAAATAATGCGCGACGGACGGCTGTATACGGACGCTGTTGCATTGTCGTACGACCGACCGAAATTCGTTCGACTTCGTCGTCGCGCGACATTCAGGTAGGACACGGCGACAGATGGTACCCTTCTTTTTTTTACCGTACGCAATTCCCCTTTACCGGAATTAGGGTAATTTTCTACCTTTTAAAGGAGAGTCACGAACCCGACGCGACAAACCAACGAAATCGTAAACTCGGGTTTCCGTGGAGAGGCCGTGCTGCCTCTGCTCCGCGGCGCTGCACACCTGAACACGCCGGCAACGGTCCTAACGGCGATGAATTTCGAAAGCGACGATTACCAGTGACGCACGAGGTTAATTTTACGGACGATCGATGGGCAAAGAAAGTCGCGATACCGGCGCTTTAACCGCGCCACGCGAATCACATCCGACGCGCGAATTATTTTAACGCCTTCCGGAATTTCGATCTCGATGATCGCTTTCCTGAGCTCCTAGAACGGCGACGGTCTGGGAGATACCCGACGATGATCAGTCGAAGGAAGATAACTGTACTTCCGCGAAACTGTGAGCGAAGACGAGCTACGGAAAAAAAAGAGTTAAGCGCTTCTCCGACGCGGTGATCCTCGATCATTTGCGAGAACGCGAAACAGTGGTTCCAGAGGAAGTTATTGGATTCTCGATCGAAAGAAAACACTTCTCTTTCCAAGATTTTTGAAGGTACCACCTTGAAACGGTGTTCAACTTCCTCCTTGAGATAGAATCACAGTAAATTCTTCCCAATTTTTCTTCAATTTGTAGACTAAAATGGAGGATTTGGGAAGAGGAGATATGATTATTCGAGCCTCGCGGCTCATTTTATAGATGCTGTAGTTGCAATAGTTTTGTTAAAATGAGAAGCGAGGCTCGAATAATTATATCTCCACTTCGCAAATTGTCCATTTTTAGAATCTATTGAAGAAAAATTGGGAAGAATTTACGGTAATTCTATTTCAAGGTGGAAGTGAATTTCCATAATTACAGTAAATTCTTCCCAATTTTTCTTCAATTTGTAGACTAAAATGGAGGATTTGGGAACAGGAGATATGATTATTCGAGCCTCGCGGCTCATTTTATAGATGCTGTAGTTGCCATAGTTTTGTTAAAATGAGAAACAAGGCTCGAATAATTATATCTTCTCTTCGCAAATTGTCCATTTTTAGAATCCATTGAAGAAAAATTGGGAAGAATTTACGGTAATTCTATTTCAAGGTGGAAGTTGAACTTCCATAATTACAGTAAATTCTTCCCTATTTTTCTTCAATGGATTCTTAAAGAATCCAGGAAATCCATGATCCAAGAAATATAAGAAAAATTGGGAAGAATTTACTGTAATTCTATTTCAAGGTGGAAGTTGAACTTCCATAATTACAGTAAATTCTTTCCAATTTTTCTTCAATGGATTCTTAAAGAATCCAGAAAATCCATGATCCAAGAAATATAAGAAAAATTAGGGAGAATTTACTGTAATTCTATTTCAAGGTAGAAGTTGAACTTCCATAATTACAGTAAATTCTTCCCAATTTTTCTTCAATGGATTCCAAAAATGGACAATTTGGGAAGAGGAGATCCGATTACTCGAGTCTCGCGGCTCATTTTTACAGTTGCTATAGTTTCGTTAAAATGAGAAGCAAGGCTCGAATAATTATATCTCCTTTTCTCAAATTGTGCATTTTTGTTTACAAGCTTAAGGAAAATTGGAGAGAAATCATTGTATTACCATCCCGTGCGAATAATCGAATGATTAAATACAACAGATCATGTTAGGACATCAATTATTTGGAAAATTGTACATCTGCGTGACGCAAAGTCTACCGCACACCGACGAAAACATTTTCGTCGATGAACTAAACGATGCAACAAAGTCTAAAATACTAACAGGAAAATACGAAGTCCAAAGGATTATCTTCCCGGTCAGGAAACGAGAAATCAATTCGAGCTTTCGACAACTCGGAATCGATCTAAGGGATGAAACCATCCCGGGCATCATCGTCAATGGAGAAAAGAGAACGTCTCGCTTGCCGCAGATGCCAAGGAATATCAATTTCCGGATGAATTTAGCCGGGGATCGAATGATATTTTCCGTTCCGTGGTTAATCCGCGGGAGAAATTTCTCGGTGAACGAGGATCACGTTCGCGCGGCGCGGTCTCTGCCAAATTGCGATCAGCTGTTTCTACATCAATCGCAACCGGCGCACAGTGGTGTGCCTACCTCGGAAACCTGGCCGAAAGTCAGAACTGCATTTTTGTCCCAAATTAATCATATTCCTTCGTAGGAAAATTGCAGAGCGCGCGAGCCTCCCGAAAAATATTTTAAATATTTATAAAATATCGAATATATTAAAAATGAAATATTAAATATTTAAAATATTTTGAAGAATATATACGACGATGAAAAGAAGCAAGCATTCTGTAACCAGTTAACCGTGTCATGACGAGTATACTCGTCGTGCGTGAAAAGTAGCGACCATTGGCTATGTAAATTGTAATTTTAGTGAAAACAAAAACGTATTCTCAAATTCCAAGATGTTTAGAATATTTCGAGGCCGGGCCAGAATAAAACGGACAAATAAAAAATATGAATAATTTCAGATGAAATCACGCGCTCCTGCATGCAGCTTAATCAGAAACAGCTTATCAGTTCGCATAACGAATTCGTTCCTTGCTTCGCTGAATCTCATACACTCTACAGCAGCAATTTAAATTTTTAACTTCCACAAGTATTTGATTTTTCCTGCGTTTTTCGTTTATTCTGTATCTAGTATATGTTAATGTTAAATTGTTAAGTAAATATTAGTAGTAAAATGGTTAATTCTATAAAATAAAACCGTCTTTTTGATCCAATATTTTAACAGCGACGCTTACTCTTCGTTCGACGAGTATACTCGTCGTTGCTTCACTCTCGCGACACACACAGGTGCGCGCTCTGAAAAGCAGACGCCACAGTTAACCTTCCAATTCGATACTTTTGACACGATAATATGGCTGTTCGAGCGAAGAGAAATTTAACGAGCCACACTGCACTTTGTCCTAGGAGCAACGTTAAAATAATGTTGGCCTCTGTTTCAACGATACCTTTCAACAATGCTACGTTACTTTTGACTTCATAGAGCTCAACTTTGGGTCGAGAAGAATTTCATGACCTAGCATATTACAGCCTTGAACCTGGAAGCAACGTTAAAATAGTGTTGGCCACTGTTTTAGCGATACCTTCCAACAATGCTATATGCTCTTGACTTCATAGAGCTCAATTCTGAATCAAGAAGAATCTCCTGACCTAGTACATTACAGCCTTGAACCTGGGAACAAGGTTAAAATAGTGCTGGTCTCTGTTCTAGCGATATATTCCCACAGCACTGCATACTTTCGACTTGGCGATGCTGTGACTAAAGTCAAGTGGAATTTAATGATCTATTACATTACAACCTTGAACTTAGGAGCGCCGTTAAAATAGTGTTTGTCTCTGTTTCAACGATACCTTTCAACAATGCTACATTACTTTTGACTTCATAGAGCTCAATTTTGAGTCGAGAAGAATTTCTTGACCTAGTATACTACAGCCTTGAATCTGCGAGCAACGTTAAAATAGTGTTGGCCGCCGTTTTAACAATACCTTCCAACAATGCTACGTTACTTTTGACTTCATAGAGCTCAATTTTGGGTCGAGAAGAATTTCATGACCTAGCATATTACAGCCTTGAACCTGGAAGCAACGTTAAAATAGTGTTGGCCACTGTTTTAGCGATACCTTCCAACAATGCTATATGCTCTTGACTTCATAGAGCTCAATTCTGAATCAAGAAGAATCTCCTGACCTAGTACATTACAGCCTTGAACCTGGGAACAAGGTTAAAATAGTGCTGGTCTCTGTTCTAGCGATATATTCCCACAGCACTGCATACTTTCGACTTGGCGATGCTGTGACTAAAGTCAAGTGGAATTTAATGATCTATTACATTACAACCTTGAACTTAGGAGCGCCGTTAAAATAGTGTTTGTCTCTGTTTCAACGATACCTTTCAACAATGCTACATTACTTTTGACTTCATAGAGCTCAATTTTGAGTCGAGAAGAATTTCTTGACCTAGTATACTACAGCCTTGAATCTGCGAGCAACGTTAAAATAGTGTTGGCCGCCGTTTTAACAATACCTTCCAACAATGCTACGTTACTTTTGACTTCATAGAGCTCAATTTTGGGTCGAGAAGAATTTCATGACCTAGCATATTACAGCCTTGAACCTGGAAGCAACGTTAAAATAGTGTTGGCCACTATTTTAGCGATACCTTCCAACAATACTACATGCTCTTGACTTCATAGAGCTCAATTCTGAATCAAGAAGAATCTCCTGACCTAGTACATTACAGCCTTGAACCTGGGAACAAGGTTAAAATAGTGCTGGCCTCTGTTCTAGCGATATATTCCCACAGCACTGCATACTTTCGACTTGGCGATGCTGTGACTAAAGTCAAGTGGAATTTAATGATCTATTACATTACAACCTTGAACTTAGGAGCAACGTTAAAATAGTGTTTGCCGCCGTTTTAACGATACCTTCCAACGACACTGCATACTTTTAACTCGACGATACCGTAGCATGCAGTCGGCAGGTACTCGAGGACCAACTACACTATGGCCTTGAACCTACGAGCAACGCTAAAATAGTGTTGGCCAGGTTTCGGGCCAAGTACCCGGTTCGATGGCGCGGAGGGATGGGGGTCCAGACACGAAAACGAGAGCTTTCGACGTGCCTCGCGGCTTTGTCCCGCGTCACCGAGGCGGACGGGCTCGCTTTTGAAAGCTCGCTCGAAAAAGTAGACGCGGAAGAGATCACCCCGGCGAACGAGTACCGTCTTTTTCCGAGCTCGCGAGAACGCGGCCCGGCGTGCGTGCGGACTACTCTTTTCAGCGTCGTCGGCGAGCGCCACGTTTTTCCACGACGACGACTGCCATAAATACCGGCGGCGGCTGCGGACTTTCACTCCTGCTTCCTTTTTCAATCGCGTTCGAAGAGAGTCTTATCGAATCATTGCGCGGCCCCCGGCCGGCTTTGGCTAGATTTCAGTTGGAACGCGTGCACGTTACGGACGGAGCCATCCGCTGTCACTTACGCAATCGTATATTTCACCTAAATATGCCGGCTGATCATAGACACCTCGTTCTACTGGCGATCGTATCGCCCATCGAAGAGAACGACGGTCCAAGACCGGTGCCAGATTGTAAATCGAGGGAACGAGGGAGACGATTTCTCGTGGACGTTGAAGGGGAACCCCGGTAATCGGAAGTAAGGAAGATACGAGGATGGTTGTTGAATCGAAGCAGTGGCCGATGCGAGTCGATCGCTTCAGCGAGCAACCTCGATTCCCGGAAGCTACGAAATGAAGAAGTTCGATGTGAGAAAAACTACCGAAAAACTACTCTTTAAGGGGCTCTTTCGATTTAATACTTCACAAATATCGATTTTGTTTAGCATCATTTTCTTCGAAAAAAAGCCTTCGATAATATGTGTACGAAGTTATTTAATTTATTTCGTAAAAATAAGGAAGTCACAGAGGTTCGAAGTTGCTTACTGCGTACAGCGAGATTGCACATTTTTACCAAATTTCACCGAAGGCTTCGAAAGCGTTTTCGTCGAAACCATGCTTTTTTTCAACTGGCTGACATTATATTTTAAGATTTAGTTGGCCATTTTCCCGAGATTTGACCATTTTGCTAAGAATCTTCAGCAGACGCGCCTTAATTGAAGAATTAAACCGGAAGAATTAAAAAATATTGACTTTTATCGTCTTCTTTTTTTAGCACCCTTAACATGAACAAAGAAGCTAAAAACTCGAAACTCTAACTTCGGAGTGCTGCCATTTTTTGTTTATAAAAATAAATTCTAACAGACACACACGTTCTCGTCTGTTTTTCCCGATTAATGGAAGAGCAGCAATCATGTCAGCCACGGAGACACATTTTTTCATATGGGACATAAACCCTTTGCCGACTCGTCATGAAAATCTCTAGTAATAACTTATTGAATATAGGTGTTATTTTGTTATGTAAAATTGGAATGAAATTCGGATCTCTTGTCATCAATATTTAAGTATTGAAGTAAATTTAGGTATATATATATACAATAAGCATCAAATTTCTCTCCCTTCTAAGAAATTATTGCAATCGAAAAATTTCTAATCGCAGTAATTGCGAAGAAAATGCTATGTCAAGGGGTTAACTCAATGTCCTGCAGCTTACACATTCGGCATTATTTTTACTTGATAAAGATACTGTATAAAAAACAGTCCACGATTTCCTTTAAGAAACGCGTGAACCCCTTCAAATAGAAAGAAGAAAAGATCGAAGTAAAACAGACACCGATTCTGACAAAAATGAGAAAGAGAGAGACCGAAAATGCAAAAAGGAACGCCCGAACTAGTCTAGTCTCCCGAAATCGATCGAAGTTGGTCGTCGCGCTGCGAAGAACTTCAATCCTCAGAAATAACAAAACGGGAAGCTCGAGCCGGAAGCCGATGGAGGTTGCCCGTCGCAGCGAGGAACCAGCAATCCGTAAAAATTAAAAAGGCTTGAATCCGAGTGGGGGCAGAATCCACGGTCGATCGTCGCGGCGAAAGAACTTCGATCCTCCGGCAGTAAAAACGTCCGGAAAACGTTGAGACAGCCAGCGAACCAATTCCGCAAGGTCGATTATTCTAACGAAAGAAGCTTCGGAGTGCGACAGAGGCTCCGATCGGATCGAAATTGGTCGGTGTAGCGCGAAGAAGTTCGGTCCCCAGAAATTAAAAAGAAAGAAAAAAACCGGGAAGCCGAAGTAGAAGTCGATGGACGTCGCTCGTCGCGACGAGGAAACAGCAATCCGTAAAAATTAAAAAGGCCAAATAAGAGCAGAATCCACGGTCGATCGTCGCGGCGAAAGGACTTCGATCCTCCGGCAGTAAAAACGTCCGGAAAACGTTGAGACAGCCAGCGAACCAATTCCGCAAGGTCGATTATTCTAACGAAAGAAGCTTCGGTGTGCGACAGAGGCTCCGATCGGATCGAAATTGGTCGGTGTAGCGCGAAGAAGTTCGGTCCCCAGAAATTAAAAAGAAAGAAAAAAACCGGGAAGCCGAAGTAGAAGTCGATGGACGTCGCTCGTCGCGACGAGGAAACAGCAATCCGTAAAAATTAAAAAGGCCAAATAAGAGCAGAATCCACGGTCGATCGTCGCGGCGAAAGGACTTCGATCCTCCGGCAGTAAAAACGTCCGGAAAACGTTGAGACAGCCAGCGAACCAATTCCGCAAGGTCGATTATTCTAACGAAAGAAGCTTCGGAGTGCGACAGAGGCTCCGATCGGATCGAAATTGGTCGGTGTAGCGCGAAGAAGTTCGGTCCCCAGAAATTAAAAAGAAAGAAAAAAACCGGGAAGCCGAAGTAGAAGTCGATGGACGTCGCTCGTCGCGACGAGGAAACAGCAATCCGTAAAAATTAAAAAGGCCAAATAAGAGCAGAATCCACGGTCGATCGTCGCGGCGAAAGGACTTCGATCCTCCGGCAGTAAAAACGTCCGGAAAACGTTGAGACAGCCAGCGAACCAATTCCGCAAGGTCGATTATTCTAACGAAAGAAGCTTCGGTGTGCGACAGAAGCTCCGATCGGATCGGAATTGGTCGGTGTAGCGCGAAGAAGTTCGGTCCCCAGAAATTAAAAAGAAAGAAAAGAAGCCGACGTAGAAGTCGATGGACGTCGCTCGTCGCGACGAGGAAACAGCAATCCGTAAAA
Organism: Megalopta genalis; assembly: GCF_051020955.1. Lineage (NCBI taxonomy): Eukaryota > Metazoa > Arthropoda > Insecta > Hymenoptera > Halictidae > Megalopta > Megalopta genalis. The sequence goes on from NC_135019.1 coordinate 9,491,142, forward strand.
ATTAAAAAGGCCAAATAAGAGCAGAATCCACGGTCGATCGTCGCTGCGAAAGAACTTCGATCCTCCGGCAGTAAAAACGTCCGGAAAACGTTGAGACAACCAGCGAACCAATTCCGCAAGGTCGATTATTCTAACGAAAGAAGCTTCGGAGTGCGACAGAGGCTCCGATCGGATCGAAATTGGTCGGTGTAGCGCGAAGAAGTTCGGTCCCCAGAAATCAAAAAGAAAGAAAAGAAGCCGAAGTAGAAGTCGATGGACGTCGCTCGTCGCGGCGAGAAAACAATGAGCACGAAAAAAAAAGAAAAATAAGTAGGGCAAGGGATGACTCCGCAGAGATCGATCGTCGGGGCGAAAGAACTTCGATCCGTCGGAAATAAAAAAAGAAGAAGAAAGAGGAGGAGGAGGAGGAAGTTGAAGGCGAAGCGTCGCGGTCGCCGACGATCCGCGATGTCGAATCGCAAGGACGCGTCGGGTCGCAGGTAGGTCACGGAAGGGCGCGGGTCCGAGGGAGGCGAAGGGGGAGAGAGAGATCGTGTCTTAGGGACAAAGGAGAACCCGTTTTATACAGAGCCGCGAGACGGAACTTTTTTCCCCTTGTTTTTTCCCGCTATTCTCCGACGACGGGAGTATCATCGATTCCGCGACGGCGGCGACGCGAGCACGGTCACGTAGGCGTGCAGCAGTTCGACGGCGTCGTTAGACGTTCCGCGTAATCGAATGCGCCGATTCTCAAGGATTAGCGACGGGGGAGCCCCTCGTTTACACCGGCCTTGTGATCGAGCGTTACGAGAAGCGCGAACGGGTTACGTCAACCGTATCTTCGACCCCTACCCGGCGAAGGGTTCGGAACGAGGGTTGATCGCGACAATCGGCGAGAAATCGGCAGGAATCGACGGGAATCGCCCGTGACCGTCAGTCTCCCTCTTTGCATGGTTACGAGGTCCGATGGAACGAGAGCCCGGTAGAACCTCGATTACCCGAATTCATCGGTGATGCACGAGTATGATAATAGGGTTGTTACTTTGTTACAGTGCTAGATTGAATCTTGATTTGTAGAATGAAAGATGTGGATCATCTTAATCTGTTTGAAAGCGAAAAATAATGTGTTATAACGCGCGTACTTCTTTTTGTATACGGACACAAACGCAGATAATATATGGGTTCATAGGTCGAACACTGAAATATACGATAGTTAACATATTGTAAATATATTTATATAAATTATATATTTATATTTATATAATTATATAATATTTATATATTTATATTTATATAATTATATAATTATATAATATTTATATATTTATATTTATATATTTATATAATTATATAATTATTTTATATGGTTACATTAGATTATGTTAGATCTTTACACAACTATTTAAGTATCAATTGATTGCAAATTGAACAAACGTAATCATTTCTGTTAATATAAATCAATCTGTTAACTTTTTATTTTTCTGCAAAAAAATGTATCTACATTCTACGGCAAAAGACGATCTCTTTTTAGAAATGTTAGAAATTTTGGTATACAGTAAATTCTCTCCAATTGTCCGCCAGCTTGTGAACAAAAACTTGAGAAAAGGAGATACTAGTTTTTACAGTCGCCGATTGTCAAGAATTATAAAAATGAGTCGCGAGGCTCGAATAATCGTATATCCGCTTCCCAAATTGTCCATTTTTGTTTAACAGCAGAGGGACAATTTCTGGAGAATTTACCGTATCTAAAACGAACACACGCTTGCCTTCTTCGTAACAAAATCTGTGTACCATTCTTTTCTGCGTAGCGACGAAACTATTAGGAGAGTCGCTTATGAAATGCACACGAACGCGAACACGCTCGCTTAGCAGCGAGCAGAGAAGCGTTCGGACGCGATGGAACAGAATGCGAACTATCGGGAGAGAATACGTGCCGTAATAAAGAATTCAGATGTCGGACGTTCGGATAATCGAGATTCCACGGTAATTCCGTTTGCACAGTTGCCGGGTGTGCGATATCTGGCCAACACGTGGATACCAGAGAACGGTTCCTACCTCTCTCTCTCTGCTCGCTAATTCTGTATCTTCCACGTATTTAGACGAGCCGTGTCTATATCCGGCCATACAAGCTCACAGTCCACAAATTATCATGGAACGTTCAATTGTGGAAACTTGTCGCGGCCCGTCAGGTGCGCTCTGAACACCGGAACGGACGGCCGTCTTTTGAATACTGATTGCAACCCGATTTAGTCCGGTTGAGATTAAAGGGGTTGCGAATGAATCCCTCGATCCAAGATCGATCGTGGAAAAATCGAGGATTCGAATAGCTTAACGGTTGAGTGCGAATTGTACGCGGATTTGTTTTTTGTACGAAATGTTAATTATAGGATCGGTTACTACGCGAGCGTTGTTCTTTTTTTCAATAGCTGCTCCCCGTGGCGTGGCAGTCGCCGCGGAGTGTGCTGTCAACTTTAAGGATTGACTTCAACCCCTCGGAATAAATTTCCGCTGGAAAATATCTCTCGGACGTGTTCTACAATCCCACGGCTTCATTGAAATCAGAATGTTGGAATGAATCTTCTTGTCGATACATCCATGGTACGGTAGGGGTTGAAAAGACTCGAACGATACGTGAAGCCGGCAGAAAAAGTATGGAAGATCGAAAGGATCTCGGTGGTGATTTTTGTTCTAAAAAAACCTCGTTCGAACACGCGAAGTCTCGGAAACGGTCTGGAACGACCTTCAAAATTCCCAGGGTACCTATCTCGCTAAAACGACCCAAGATTCGTGCAAAATTGACGCGGAGGACGTCGACCTCGCCGCGTATAACAACGAGCCAGACTCCGTAAAAATTTCAAAAGGGATCTACTAAATATTATTCATTTCTTTGAAACCGAAATCAATTTCTTCTTTAACGAGTATTCGAGCAAGTGTAAACGTAAACATGAATTTTCCTTAACTACTATGAAAATGATTAAAGACAAAGATATCCTAATTGCGATAGCTGTGAGGAAAATAATACGGGAAGGGACTGTTTATAAATTATTTAAAGTCTCTGCTAGTCCGACAACGGGGCTCGGGTACACAGGACGGATACAAAAAAGGCAGCATAAGTGACACGGGGGATGAAAAGAAAATCGATCGAGTCGAGTGAAAACCGCTCGATCGGGCCTGGATGAACGCTCGGATAGAAATTGAATAAAATTTGCCGCGGGTTCGAGGGGACTGCGTACGCTCCTGGGTCGTACGATGGCAAGGCTCGATGGTGGGGAGCAAGAGGGACAGGAGAGGGTTGTGAAGTTTCAGAAAAGAAACTGCCGGCTGAGCTGGAAACGAACGCGAGGTAAGGTGAAGGGGGACACGATAGTACGCTACTTGAAATCACCGCGACTGCATGTGTTACTATGCTACGGTGTCGCCCTCGATGGTAATCGAACGAACCACGAGGCACCCTGTTATCAGAATTTCGTATTTCCACACCGAGATGGCGGTTCCATCGCGATTTTCACCCTATCGGTAAACGACTTCTGACTCGAGGTATTCAAATTAATCGATATCTCGATTATATTTGAAATTCAAATGTTTAAAAGTGAATCGGCTCGGACAGCGCCATTTAACATTCCGCGGCTGACTTTTAGTTCGGATTTAATAAAGGGATCAATGGATCTTGAAAAAAAATGCATTTAAAATTATGACTAGAAAAGTCGATAATTAAAATATAAATGGATTTATGCATCGCCATTTAAGATGCCGACAAAAACCGCTTTCCAACGGTTAGATTTTTGCATTCGGTATATGCGTAACAAATGAATGCGTTCCATTGAGCGGACAATGGGTCATATTATGAAAACGTAAACACTCGTTAAAGCCTTGTTTTGTGACTTCATTTTCCTTGGAAGACGGTATAATCGCATGAATTATTACGAGATATCATGGATCTATGTGTGACACGAACGATAATCGGGCAGATATATTTAAGATATACAACTACTAATAATCGTTGAAAGAAAAACTCACGTTTGCATTTGACCCCCACTTTCCCAGTGCCCCAAACATAATCTTCACCTGAAACGAAATAGAAAAAACAAAAGCAATGAAAGATCGTGAACTTCGCACAGTACCGTAAAAACATTAATACTTAATATTAAGATTAGGTACTTACAGTGTTTACAAAGAATAGGGGTTAAAAAATAGACATCTACAAGGTCATGATCACTCTTGGGTTCCGTGTTGGCTGAATCGGCTACATATACTGCAAAAATAAATTGTACGGGTCAGTATTTCGCAGTATTTCGCAGTTACAGCTGAATAATAATCAATTATCGTTAAATACCGTATGGTCCATTGCTGAGGGTTACATAAGACGACTCTTCTTCATTATGAGGGTCTAAGTACGATGATAAGTTTCCTTTCAGCATTAGGACTTCCTCTAATGTACCTTTAATATCTGTAAAAAAAAGTTGATCGCTGTAGAACCTGTTTGTTTTGTAAATTTAAAATTTTAATCGATCGCATAAGTACTTACCGGTACAAAGTTTTCCTTTCGGTACTACCGCTGTTCACGCAACTACCAGCACCAATATATCCTTTCTCCCCAAACTGGAGTGTAATCCAAAGTCGTTGAAGAAATAGTTACATCAACATATTACTTTCTCGGTGAAAAAATATATTACTGTTAACTTATTTGTCAGTCGTACATGGTATACAAACACCGATAGCTTTGCACAATGCTGGAATCACAGAACATAATCTCTCCTGACCGTTGTGCATTATCTTTGTGGGCTCAAAATATTTGCGTTCTGCTTCTTTAATGCCACCGATTCTGTCAGAACAGACTCACGTCGGATACTCTGTGTACAGTGCTTAAAAGCATTGGCAACTGTTTGAGCATCGTTTACAAAAGCTGGTCTTTACCAAATGTAGAGAAAACTATGCAGTCACTATTTCCTCTCTTGGAACAAATTTGATTTCTCCTCGTAGTTATATGTCATAGGTCACCTCAATTATCAAAAACTTACAGTAACTTTTCTTTAAGGCTATTCACTTGTATACATAGAATTATATTTAAAAATCTTGCTCAGTAAATATATATATTTGTATTTATTATATATATATATATATATTTATTTATATATATATACGTATGTAAAGCGATATATGCACTGATGAACTATGATGATCTTTCAGGTGTCAGCTTCTCCGAACATGTAAAATCATTCAAAGTAACTTGATATGAACACAATGATAACTAGTAATGCACGACAACGTGATGCATTATATCTTTATCATTCTCTTTTGTATTTCTTCCTTGTGGATCCACTCAAGTGTACCTCTTCCCTCGATCGGATATTTATTTCATATCGTTTCATATCCACTACCACCTTCTTGGAGACTACTTTAATTCCTGTAACACAAAAATTGTGTAAATGATAAAATCGTAGACGATTTTACTTTTTTTATGACACTAAAACTACAGAACCTCACATTCATCGCGCGATTATCAATTTGTAATTTCGAGATAAAAAGAGCTTACTTATTCAGCTCTTCGCAATACCCTAACCCCCGTAAACCGCACAGCCATCCCGAACTAACCGCACCAACTGTCTTGTGAATCACGAATCGTACGAGGTATAGTGTACAGTTAGAAAACACAGACAGTTCACAGTACGATGTTTTATGATAATACTGATAAAGAAAAACGCACACGAAGACGGGGGACGGTGCACACACCGAAGACGGTGACGCGAGCAGCTTACGTATTATGTACCCGCGGCTGATTTCTGTCGCCATTGTGTCGCGATTCAAATCAAACCTTTATCCCGTGCCCCAATAAAATTGCACTTACGAGGATCGCGACAGTTCCTGTCGATCACATGGCGGTTCTATGTATATATGTACATACACACAAAATAGTGGAGCGCACGCCTTCGACAACGAACAGCAAAGCGTACTTTAAAAACACGCGTGTCCGGTAAATAATTAGAGCACTAATGTAAAACTAAATGACCACTTTCCTAACGAACGTTGTCCGGCAACTAACGTACAACCGAGAACACAAAATCCGAGGAGAATCGCGAGAAATTCGGTTCATTTTGCGATGAAGAAACTCGTCGGGAAGCGATATCGGTGGGGATGCGAGGAACGGACTTGACAATACGCGTTTCATAGGGCCGATTCAAAATGGAAAACACTACCTTCGCGGTTCGGCACATCGGGTCATCGAGCTTTCCAGGTTCGGGTTCCGGCGAATCGACAAAAAAACTTGGAAAGATTAAAGGATAAATGACAAAGAATTGTTTCTTTTGGTCGCAGAACGAGCAAACACGGTTAGGCCAGGCCAAGCAGCTGAGGGCGCTGCGATCGACCACTGTTTACGCTTCATCGAGATGGAAAACTTACGCGTACAGTTTTGTGAATGGATATGGTTGGGGCCCCTATATTTGTCCCCAGTAGGATTCTGAAAGTGTTCGGTAGGTGTCTCATAATACACGATCGGGTTGACATTTGTCTTTTTGTTCTCACGTGGACGAGGCGTATCGTGATCTTGCGGGACAGCATTCATTTCCTAATATAGAGATTCAGGACACGGTGAACAAAGAAACAACGTTATCATGGTTCTCGTAATCAGCCAGGAAACCTACGATGAAGTCGTTAACGAGAATATCGAACAGTTTTCCATGTCGCCCAAAGAAGCTATCGAGGATGCAGTAAAACAATTCGAGGCCCAGGTAAGTGCTTCAATTTGTTTACCACTGTTTTTTTCAACGAAACATCAATGAAAATTAATGCCTCCCGTCATATTATTAACACCTCGAGTTACACAGTTTACTAGTTGAAACATCATTAGTGACCTTCGCTTTACATGATACACTGACATTCAGCAAATTCCACTTTGACAAGTTATGAATCATCTGTCAACAACATGCACGTACTTTTGCTATTCGCTACACTCAAAGCACACGCTTTCAGGTCATCTTACGTTTTTCTGTCACAAAGTTATTGCTTATTTTACATTGTGCAGTAGTAAATGAATTTACTTTTGTGATAATAATTTAGTGCTGATAAGGAATGGTGTCATCGCATGGTAATTATACATTTGGAGTTGCAGTTGGAATGTCAGTGTTTGAATAATCTAGATCGTATTATATAAGGATCCCCAGTGCCATGGTTGTTTTTATCGACTCTATTTTTGTAGGGTGTAGACTTGAGCAACATCATTAAAGATTTAATCATCAGCAACGACGATGAGTTAATATCAGGCTATTTAAACCATCTGAACATTGCCATAGCGGATAAAAGATATGAAAATGTTCATCAAAACTTAGAGAAATTAAGAAAAGAATTAGATAAAGATATTGCCCGCAGGGTGTGTGCAGGCAAAAAGGGAGCTTACAAAACGTTAATAAAGCTGATGAAATGTTGTCACCATAATAATGTAATAATGAGGTCTGCATTGAAAACGATTACCTCATTAATGACTGGCAATCCAGACCTGCTGGATGCTGAGGGAATAGCTCTGCAGATACAGTAAGGAACTATTAATAATTATGACCGCAACAAGGAATAACTCATCTAATGCACAGCTTTGTCTGTCAGCATTTTAGATAGAAATACAGACATTCCGACATTACAATGCCTTTTGCGCTGGATAAGAGAGTGTTGCATAAAGCACGAATTAAATAGACAAAATATATTTAATGCTGATATCTTTGCTAAGCTCAAAAAGATATTGATGAGAGAGGATGCCAGTGGATCCGAGTTAAGGGATGCCTGTAGCGTGATCAGAGCTTTGGTATTGGACGACGATATTAGGCATGAATTTGGGAAAGCCCACGAACATGCGACAGTGATCGCGAAAGGAGCTCTAAATGTTCTAACTGGGTTAATGTCAAGTACGTAGTTCCTTATACAGAATACTCCATTCGAATGACTACTGGTTATTCAAAGAGAGGCGTTTCTTACTTCGCGGTGATCACAAATCGTGTCTAAATAATCTTTTCGCGTGTCTACGTAAGTGGAGACATACCAATTCGTTGAAATATTTAAAATAAATAGACGAAATTTATGATCACTGCAAGGTGTGCCTCTCGAAACAAAAGTCTGCCTGGATTTGTGTGAATTATGAATGTTTTTGAAGATGACTGAACGAAAACCTTCAAACGATACGCTACTCTAACGAACACATTTCGCATAGAATACAGGAAGGATAAAGAGGTAGTGGGGGATGTGATGATAACTCTAGCTGCCCTAATCGTGAGGAACGAGTTCTGCCAGGAGGTAGAGGATGCAGGTGGGCTGAAGTTTGTGATAGACGTGATGATCGACTATCCAGACTCGGAGAAGTTAAACTGGCAGGCCTTGAAGCTGCTGAAGGCCCTGGCTGGCAACGACGAAGTGAAATTTCACGTGATCAGCTCAGGCTGTGGGCCGCTGATAGTCTCTGCCATCAGCAGAATGAAAGTAAGTAGGCAAACGCGGTGACAGCTTCCTGCGAGAGACCTTTCTCACCTAGGCTTCCCTAACTAGCGTTCTCTAAACGTTGATTGTGCCATAGGGTTCTGAGTGTGTGGTTCAAGCTGGCCTTGCATGCATTTCCGCATTAACGCTGAGGTGTCCCCTAAACGCCGGTGTGTTTTACGATTGCGGAGCTCCGCTTGTAATCATCGACTCGATGAAAGCTTATTCGAAGAGCGTGAGCGTGTTGAAGCAAGCCTCTTGGGCGATCCGAAACATGTCTGTGCGCAATAAGAACGAGTGTCAAGAGTTTATTGCCTATGGTATAGAGGACGTCCTCACGGGGGCCCTGAAGCAGCACGGCGCCAAGGTCGAGAGCGACGTGAAAATGGCTCTGAGGGACCTGGGACTCAAGGTAGAGCTCAAGGAGAGGTGGACCGGCAAAGGTGTCAACCTGGAGAACAATTAATTCATGAGAACGCTCAATGTACCAGACATCTTTATGTGCTTCACATACAAACGACGAATAAATGTCCGAAAATAATGACTAACATTAGTATTTCTTGTAGCACGATACACACTGATAGTCATGTACCTATGTTAGATACATACGCTGTTTTTCTTTTTTTTAACTAGCTCGCTCCTTTTTATATATATACACATTCATATATTTATATGTTGTATATTATAATAGATTTATAATAAACTTTTATCTTTAATACAACGATCGCGAGCTTCCATGAAACATACATCTAGACTGCGGATTTTTATGTAAATTCCAGTTCTCATAAGATTCCTTATTGTATGCATGTATTGTAAATTCACAGATCCTACGAATGCACGAAGATCCGCAGTCTAATCGTTTTACCTTAATAATTCGACTTGAATCTTCACGTTTGTAGAAACCGAGGCCGCGAGTACCGCTCAAAATAGTATGGAACGATTCTTCGCGCGAAAAGCCAATGCAAAGCGTGGTATACGATTTTTCGTTCTGAGGTTTAGTTTCAAAGAAAATCGACTGAGAATGCCAGTGAATCGAAATTAACCGACGTGTCCGACCATGATCATCCGTTTCTACTTCTAGCTAACACGCGCATTCAAACTTGATTTTCTCGAAAGCAACGCTTTCGATTAGAACATTTTATCCCGCAATTTATCCCTCGTCGTTGCGCGAGGAATCGTTCTACGCTAGTTTCGATCGCACTCTCGGTCGCATAATCTATGCACGTTCGCATTGAGCAAGTACAACGTTGTACTTAATACATGACCGTTCGTATTTAGCCCACGGTTGATCGCGTTCATTGTGGGACGATCTGCTACGAACCGATTAAAATCCTCAGCGAAACGAATAAGCTCGACAATGGTACCCAGTCAGTTCGAGATCTCTGTTTGAGCAAGTCAGGTGCCTAATCGGTTTCGATAACTACGGTATCCTGCGCGAAATACACCCTAAAACACGTAACATCGATATCCACGGTGTACAACATCGAGTCCTGTCCGTTCAGTCTGTACTCTCCAGTGTTGCTTTACAGATCCTTAAGCCTAAGAACGCGTACGCACCGAGAATCACACACGCACACACTCCCGATCTCTCGTTCCACGCATCTTTCTCAATTACCCTAAATTACGCGTCTTCGAGGGAGAACCGTGCGCCGGTCCTCGCAACGAGACATTATCCTTAATTACTGTTCGTTGTACTTCACTCTTGCAAGAGACTACGATTGTATCACAATCTTTGACGAAGTCGCATTCGCCGGCGAGCACGGCTAGCGTGTCCCGGACGAACGTGATTAATATAATAGACGACAGACTTTGATTCACATAAAGGCGACAGAGATTAGGCGCGTAGAGAGATATTGGATACTTTCCGAAATGTGCTCGTGGCTTCGATCGAGCCGTGTACAAAAATATATCGTGTCTGAATGCGGTGATGGGTGTGGGAAGCGTGGGGGCCGGGGATTGCAAGTTCACAGAATTCCAGTTTTCAAGCGATTCGAACTTCGAAGCTGTTCTATCGGTTGTAGAGATTTTGCCTTTCGAGCTAACATCTTCATTGTTAACGTAACATTTTCATTGTTACGTGCTTCGTTCATTCAATTTTGTCGCAAGCCAAAATCAAATCTGCAGTCTTATAGTTACAGGTCACTGCATCGATGCATTAAATTAGTAAAAATGCTTCTGACTCGTTCATTATTTTCGTTGGAACACGAATGTGTCACAATCGGATCGCGAATTCTTATGCAGTGAATTTATGGAACACGAGAGAACGCGTGTTTTAATAAAACTGAACAGCGTCTTTCATTAAACACCTTGTCGTCGGCGAAAGTAATTCTCTCCTAGTTCCGATTCGCATAAAATAATGTACGATGTTGGGATCAAAAATTTTCTACTTTAAAAAATCCCACGAGATCGGACCGATTTCACCAGTTAGCTGTTGCAGCCTCTGGAAAAAGTCTGCAAGTTTTTTACCGTGTAATTTTATACCATGTATTTCGTTTAAATACATGGTATACTCTTACGAAATATATAATTTAATAAAGAATATGGAAATGTACATCCTCCTTAACCAGTTAGCTGTTTTTTTTAGCCGAGCATCCTCGTCGGAAACAGCTAACCGGTTAATTGATAAAACAGTGATCTGCAACTATATATAAACTGTTATCTTTTAAATCACGAATCTTAAAGAAATTCATTCTATCCGGATAAAGTACGCAACTTTTAAATCGCATCGTCCACGTACGACAAGACGGAGGACGAGTGTAACAATTTTCTGTGACCGCGAATCGAGGTTCGAATAATTGAAAAATCGAAGAGCCGCAGCCCCGACAGAAACACAGTGCCCGACGACTACTGGGTAGATCGTGTCTACCCGCTACTTGTCTACTCTGCTACCGGAAGTGAAACTGGCTCGAGTGGATAGACGCAGGAGCAGAAGGGGGTGCCCGTGTAAATATGTACATGGTGAAACGCGGATATTGCTCGTGTCTCCCTTCGGAACGATCCGGCTGACCGTGAAACGGTTTCCAGACCCCTTTCTTATCCCTGGGGTACGCGGGCCAGCGTACGCGGGCTGGTCATTTAAATAACACGCGGCGCGTGTGGGGGGGAGGTCGCCCTTCGCCGAGACACGTAGAGACACATTTACGATTCATGGTGTACGTCACAGCCATAAATATTAATACTCGAGTAATTGCCGACACATAATACACTTGTAGGTATGTGCGCGTTCACCGGTGAACCTTCGGGTTGAACAACCCTTTTCCTCGGTCGGTCGGTTCCAAACTGCGGAACTTCGTGGACGTTCCTCGGAAGAAAGGTTCGACGGGGCGTTCGCCGAATCGCTTCGAAATCACCGAAGCTCCGCGGGTGCATAAAGTTCCGCAGATGTTTAGGCCCCGAGGATGATCCTTTAACCTTCTAAACGGGTGACTCTGAGACAACTTCGATGAGACATGGACGAAATAAAGCGGATCGTTCTCTCTCTTTCTTTGAAAATTCGGAGAGAAGCGAACTCCGGTTTTTGGTCACTGCCGGTTAAAAGGTTAATCGAACGTGTATAGTTTCTAGACCGCGAAGAACGGGTTTAATACAAATCGGTGGAACAGTCGGAGGGGGGGATCGGTATCTAGAATCCGATTAAGCCTGCGAAAGAACTGCGAGCTACGTTCTCCGAGCAGAAACAAGATCTAGCAACTAGTGAGCACTAATCAGAAAGAGAATCGCAACGAAATGTCGACGAGAAGATGGAAAAAAGAAACGGAAACGCTACGGCGACAGTGGAGAAAAAGGAAAAGAAAAGAACGTAGCATCTACTAAAATAATTCAAAAATCGACACTTACCTGAATGAAAAACGCGCTCCGTGATAAAGTAAAGCAAACGATAGAAGAAGGAGAAACGGAAAGTTTATTGCGAAGCGACCGGTATAACCGTGAAAACAGAAATCGTCTTTCCTCGAGGGACAGGCGCGCGACAGCGGATCGGATACGGCGAGCTTCCTTGGAGATCGCGAAGGAAAACCGGAATGCGATTTAATTGACACTGAGGATTGATTGCCCGCGCAATTTTGACGAGGTTGCTATCAACCGTCGGGACGTACGCCGCTTAATGCTTAATCGTTAAGCCCGCGTTGCGATCTCGAAGGACCTCGTGGACGATCGACGAACCTCGAGGATCTCGCCGCGACTTCCGCTGCTAGATCACGTTCGTTAGACTCGTTTCTACGCGTGTACGACACGGTTTACCAGTGACTCTCTTACAGTTTCTACACAGACAAGCGTATATTTGATTCGACACCATTGCTATAATTAACATTAACGCTACTCGCTAGTCTCGCGAATCTGGTCGGCATCGACCGCGCGGAAACGACGGATTCCTCTCTCTCTCTTCCTCTCGCTCTCTCTCATACTTTCTCTCTCTCTCTCTCTCTCTCTCTCTCTCTCTCTCTCTCTCTCTGTTCTCTCTACAGTTTTCCTGCCGTCGAGCCACAGATTCTTCCACGGTATCGCTAGAAATCTATCGAAGCACCGTCCTTCCCGTGCGAACGGAGAGTGCGACAAGGACGAGATCGTTAATAAGCAGAGCTCGTAAATCAAAATCGCCGGGATCCGTTCGACTCGATATGTTAATTAAATGCTCGATAACGGAAATTGCCCGCGGCTCGCATCCATCGTCCGTTCGCCCGTATCGCCGGCGCGGACGATAAATAACCTTTTGCAACTAATACGGTCTACCTATCGAGTGTACACCGAGAGCACACTCGGCCGTATCGATCGACGGCTTTTGCTTTTCGTTTTCGCCGCGACTCCAGACTGCGTGCTCGCTCCCAGCCAGCGATGGGACCAGTCGTCGTTTTCAATTCGAACCGTTCCCCGGATCATTGCTTTTTCCTCGATCTGTCGATCTCGTATCTTCCACGATTCTCGCTTCGTCGCAACCTTCTTTCGAATCTAAACGCGACTGCTATGCATATGTAGATTGAATTTACTTGGACCTCGCGCAATTTATTCGAATTGATATTTCAGCGATCGCCGAGTCAAGGATTTGGACCGACGATCGTAGGTTTGCGAGAAACGCCGCGTCGCTCGAAACTGATCCAGTTTTGTGGTATTTTCGAAACTGGACCAGAACCGATCACTGTTTAGTTTACCGTATATTGTCGTATATTGCTTCGTAAGAATTACAAATCTGTATTTGTTCAGACTTTCCGACGTTTCGACGAGAATGTATGCTCGAGTTGACAAATTTATCCGATCATTTTCAATCATAGAGTTCTTATCGTTCCAACAATTCTGGAAGAAACGACGCAAATTTGCTTATCTCGACGGTACGTTTACCGCGAATTCCAATAAACTTGCTTGAAATCGAGTTTGCGCTTGTTCGATCCGGATGCCCGATCGGATCGGTCCCATCGCTAACGCGGACGCACGCTGTCCCGTCACCGGGCCGCTCACGCACGTTCTTCTGCATGTATGCGGTTACACGGGAGTACAAGTTTTCTCGTGGAACGTGCATGCAAATGGATCGCAACTTATCCAGGGGCGTAACAATGATAATCCCGGCTTCTCGCGCCGTCGGCCTGGACATGTTTATCGCGCGGCCGAGATAAACCGCGGCGAGTATCCAGGCTGTCGCAGGATTTTGGAAAAAATTGGGCAGGAACTTTCTACTTCCGATATCTTTATTGACCATCAGACCATACCGCTTCGAATAATGGAGTCGTCGGGCACGAACGACGGCCGCGCGATCGACCCGGACGGCTCCTGGCTCGCCCCGAATTCGAACAGGGGAGCAAGGTCGATCGATCCGTCGATCGATCGGCGAAATTACGCCCCTGCCAGCTGTCCACGCGAACACACGCGCGATACAAGACGCTTTCCTCCGTGTGGAATCGCGTGGCCGTAAGTAGGCTCCCGTGTGGATCGCTCGAACCTAGAATTCGCTTCCCTCTTTAGAGACTTCGGACTAGTTCTGGTTCCGTCTAGGTTCGCGAACGTCTTCCACGGTGTTCAGCCGTGGCCTCGAAAAACAACGAACTAATGCTGCAACGTGGCCCGAGGCCACGCGAGGGATCAAAGAGACAATCGATCTAATTAAGCTACGGGATTAGACGCCGCGCAGAGACAAGTAGACAGACGGCTGGAGATATAAATCTCTGATCCGTGAACAGGCTCGCGTTCCGTTCTCGCCTGAAGCGTTAACCCTGTAATGGTACTTTAAGATACTTCGTGATCCCAGCCAAAGATTCCGTGGATATACAGGGTGTTCCATAATTGTGTTAACACCTGGGAAGGAATGATTCCTGAGGTTATTCGAAGTAACTTTTTCCTTGGCGAAAATGCGATCCGCGGCTTCGTTCACGAGTTATTAACGAAAAACAGTGACCAATGAGAGGCGAGATATGCTGGCGCGAGGCGGCCGAGCCGACGGCGCCAGCGGTCGAGCTAACGGCGTCAGCGGTCGAGCGGTCGAATACCAGTTCCGCTGATTGACTCTGCCGCCTCGCGCCAGCTGATCTCGCCTCTCATTGGTCAGCGTTTTTCGTGAATAACTCGTAAACAAAGCCGCGAATTGCATTTTCGCTAAGTGAAAAAGTTACCGGAAATGACCTCAGGAGTCGCCTCTTTCCAGATGTTAACACAATCACGGAACATCCTGTAGAGTTTCTGCAATTTTCTTCGAACCTTTGAACTCTGCCCTCTGCGGTCCAAATCGTTCCCCCTGTTTCAAACGACGCATCATCATCGATTACGCTTCCTTACGACTAGATCGTGGATTTGATGCGTTTGTGACAAAAATGGATAGATCAAATAGAAAACTGTAACTACGTTAGGCAAATTTTTAAGAATACCGCTACAGTATGTGCAACTTCACGCAATTAATAGAAAAGGTAAACCATTTCCATCTAATTTGCGTTGCTTGCAATCAACTTAGCTTTTATTTCGCATGAAAATCCGCAATCTACTACTGACGGAGGTAATTGTTCACGCACAAATTAACGTTGACTCCGACTCAGAACCAGATGATGCGAGCGAACAAGGTACCATTTCAGGGTTAAGATCGAGAGCCATTCCCTCGTCTCCGCAGAGCGGACGGGGTCGTGTTAAATAAAATAATACAGTCGTATCGCTTCGCAGCGCTCTTGGCGTTCGGCTTCCTCCGTTTCGATCGACGGTCGGCGTTACATTTGCTAAGAAGGTGCGCTAAGAGCTTAGTCGAACGACGAAGAAACGGTTCGGAAACCGTGGAAGGATGGATCCGCCGGAAATGATGGCGATCGGAGAGTTAATCGCGGCATCGGCAGCAAGAATGCTTGTAATACTTGATCCGGCACAGGCCGTACTTCACTATCACGTTGCAGGTCTGGTACTTGTCGACGCACTGGGACGTAGTCTCGAAGGCTTCTGAAAGCATTTAGCGTTCGTTAACACACCGTTTCCCGCGAGAGGTTGTAGCGTAGATCCTTTACCAATCCTCGTTAACGTCGTATTTCAGGCACACCTATAAGTCGAGGTCGATCGGTAGCATATTATAGTCTTCGCATTTAATCGCTTACAGGGAACACGTCGAAGTGTTTTATTTTGGGTTTCTGAACGAAGAAAAAGTTATTTGTGTTCAATCGATACACTAAAAGTTCGACCATTTTTACAATTTCTATCGTACATTGTTTCAACTAATTTTAACGTAAGTGTGATCATTTTTTAATTAAAATAAAACTAATCTTAAATTCTCGCGCGAGTTAGCATTAACGTTAGCAACTTCTTCGCAACACTCGTAACTTCCCCGAGGCTGGCAGACGTTAACGAGGAGGGCCATTACCACTCACTTTTCGGTGGTCTGCTGATCGCGGGCGGGTCCTCCGTGCAAGGATCCAAGCTGCACTGTTGTCTGTCCATCGGTCTGCCAGCTTCCAAGCAGTTGGTGTCGGCGACACCCTCGAGGATGCAGCGAACCAGTCTGGTTTGCACGCCGGTCCCGCAAGTCACCGAACACTGAAAGCGGCCCCGAGTATTTACACGGCCGGCGGGGAAAAATTCGCGGACCTAACCCGGCGCGATCGTAAATTATCCCGCACGATTTACCTTCGACCAGTCCGAGGTGAACCATTCCGGCGGACAGGCGGACGCTGTTCTGCACACTTGCTCGTTCGACGGCCTCGAGTCGCTGCAGTTGCTCGCCGGCAACACGACGAATTCGTTGTTCGTCCTCGCGGCGCAAAGGACGTCCCGGTACTGGACACCCACTCCGCATGACACCGAACACTGAAACCGTATCCATGTAACATACTATGGCTCTCCAAAGAGAGCCGCGATGGGACACTGTGATCTGGAAAGCGGCTTTCCCCTGGCAAACCGTCCGATTTTTCAAACCCTTCTATGGTTAATGGTTCCCGAACCTTTGGAAGTCGGATGTTGTACCGCTTTCGAAGCTTCAACGTCCATGTACATTGTGGAAAGTATGGGTTATATGTTCGTTCGAAGCTTCGATTCGAGACGATTTTTCCTGCACCTTCGTTATCATATTCTTTTAAAGCTTCGATGCGCAAACAGAATCTGGAATATCGACTTTCTATGTTTCTATCTCGTATTCTCTTTAGGAAAATGCGAACGTTATGGAAAACTTTTCATAAGCATCGTTGGACATCTCAGTGTACGTGTTTCTGAACCGCGATTTTTTTTACGATATACAATTTAAAAACAATGTTTGCAGAATAACACTACTTTTCGCGACTACGATCGTACCTAGACACATTTTATTTTACTTTGTTTTATTCGCGTTATTTTATTTTATGCGGAGTTCTTCTCGGAAATTATGCAGTTTTATTGATATTTCTGCGATGCAAAAGGACCAATCCGATATCTAAATTATGTTAAATCATTGTCCGGTAGTAAAAAATATTGTTCTAAAGAACAACACTTCATGATTCTTTAGAAATAATATTAGACATACCTGGAGAAAAATTTCTCAAGGATAAGCCCATTTTGTTGCATATTTCTTTAACGATTGTATCTTTATGGAGGAAGTGTTTTGCTTAAAAGAAATTCGTGTGAAGACTTCTTAAAATAAAATCTTTTCGTTGCATACTATTTTAACACGTTCAGCGCCGACAATCGCCCGCTAAAAAAAATTCCCACAAAGTCAAAGCAATTTAATTAATTAAACCGAACCTAGAAGGTTGAAATTTATCATAGTGGATGAGATTAGAACTCTTTCGCATCCGAAACATTCTGGTCAAATTCAGTTTGTACGAATATATTGCAATGAAAATGAATTTTCAAAATTGGTCAAAAATTAGCGTCACCCACAAGTGTCCGACGCGGCGGTCAACGTGTTAAGAATTATTTTTCGTCATATTTGAAATAGAAAGGAAGAAGTAATCTGTTATTTGCAGTCGCTAGTATTTCAAACAGATCGGTAATCTTATTTCCAAATAACGAAATCAATCATTTCTTATTTTGATTTCGAATAAGAAGATTTGCCCAAGCACTGAAATTTCCACGAGTCACGAATTCGCGAAAGGATCGTAAACCCAGTTCGTTCATCATCGGAATCGATACGAACACGTTCCGGATCCAACTACGAACCGTCCCTTTCCATTTCGCAGTGTTCAAGGCAGCGGCCGAGAGATCAATGGGATCGTTCAGGCGAGAGAATCTATTCTAGTTGTCGGCTACTAACGAATGTCCATGGGCCAGTGAACCACTTGGCGCTGTCGCAGCTGGCGCCTCTTCCGAAGCACTGCCGTTCAGTTTCCGGTCTCTCTTTGGGATTGCAAAACAGCTCGCTGCCATCCGCGCAGGCCACTTGCCGCGTCTCCACTCCCCTGCCACACTCCGAGGAGCACTGGAACAACGATCAAAGGTTCGTACCGAATCGAACACTCTCTCTTCCTCTTTACATCCTTTTCTCTATTCGATTCACCTTGGACGACCAATCGCTGTGCAACCACGGCGATCGTTGCTCCGCGCCGTTTCGGACGCAGGGTCCGGAATCGCAGATTTTTTCGGACTCGGGTTTGTCGAACAGGGGACAGGCCATGCCCGATGTGATGCAGGTCACCGTTCGATTCTTGACCCCTGGCCCGCAGGTCGTGGAACACTGAAATCGCCGGAATAAATCGCTTTCGCGGAGCTCGAGTTTTCGAATCGTTTGGAAACTTTCGGGACATTTTACTGTTCGATGAATTGTATTTGATTAATTGTTTTGGATTTTTAAGCGAAGTTTTAGGAAGAAATATGCGATACTATTAACATGTTATTTTTGTCGGAAGCCTATCGGTAGGCCTTTCAACGATCGAGTTATGCCCAAGAGAAGCTCAATAATTATAAATAATATTTTAAGAAATTTTCGATCGATGATCTTCGACTAACCCTTTCATTCGAATGTCCTCTCTTGCGAGACGGGTCGGAAAAACGGCTGGTACTTTCGAAATCAGCGATTTTTGTTTCATGAAATCTATATCAACGCAGTCTTTATTGAATTTTACTTAAACGATCTTGTTATTTAAAACGTTACTTACTACCGCGAATAGATACGCTCGAGTTTTCGTTAGTTTTTGTTAGTTTTTCGCACTCTTCGAGTGCGTTAAATCTGCGAATCGACGAAGGCAAGTATGAATTGCAAAAACGAATCCACTTTAAGATACAAATTCAAGCATGTCACGCTTGATTAAAATCTTCAATCCACTTATTTCATTGTGCACGATAGGAAGATGCCGGTAGCAAAAGTGTTACTTGACCCCTTAAGTGGCAATGACGAGTCTCGCCATCAAACATTCTCCGCGCCAAACTCGAATTTGACGAGCGACGCGTATTTCAATGTTTGAAAACCATATTTTCTTCTCACTGTTAAACAAATATATGTATGTATACATATTTACACGTTCCCTTGCCTTTTTTCCCCCTGTCTGAAAATTGCGTCAGTACGGTGAATGATTAGAAAACGAACAATATCAAAAAGGAATTTGAATAGTTTATAAATTTCGCAATATTTCAATTCTGTCAAGAATTTCTTCTCTTAACTTCGTTGTAATTTAAAACGACTATTTTTCAATTTTTATTTAATACTACTGTTCCATCATAAAATCTGTCCTATTACAAATGTGAAACAGTGTTCAAATTTAGCAAGCATATTAAATAAGAGCAGACGCATTTGAATTTAATTCTGCGACAGCTCCTCGCGTAAAGTTGCGCTAAATTGAATTCTCTGCGCGTTTCCTCGCGAATAAAACATAAGCCGCGGGCTGAAGCGTTTCGAAATCGGTCAACTCTGTCCTCGAGAAGCATTAAGTTTTCCTCGAGAGCCTCCACTCGAGGACATTCACACGAGACGCCGAGTGTTCTCTACGAGTATCAGAACCGAAAAAAAGGGTCCACTTACCGGCGCCCAAGGGCCCACGTCCCATCTGGGCACGTCCGAGTGCATGTGCCTCAATTCGGGGCCAACGGTGCACGCCGGATTCGTACAGGTCTCGACGGTGATCAGGTCCGGCGGTTGATCGCACGCACCTGCGATCACTCTTACCGTCAGGTTCCCATTCAGTTCCTGCATGCACTCCAATTTTCGTGTCCTGGTGCCGGTCCCGCAGCTGACCGAGCACTCGCTCCACGGTTCCGGCCGCCACCTGAAAAGTCGCGAGTCGTGACAGCTCGTTGATCCGGTGTTTAATTTTCGGAATCGCACGGCGATGCGTTACCTGGGTCGGCAAGGGTAGTCGTTGCAGTAGACCGGGGGTGACAGTGGCTTTCCCACGTTTCGGCAGTGGTGCTCGTTCACGAACTGCTGGTTCGACTCGCGGACGCATTTGAACAGTGCCGTTTGGACGCCTGAACGGGTTCACAGGGATCGGTGTTATCTTATGACGATACTTTCGCGTGGAAATGACAGCAGGGTAGATTAACACGTTCCGTGCCGAGCTTTTTTTATTCGAATCTTCACACTTTGATATTTTACTAAAACTTGATGTATTACGTGCAATTATTAATTCTCGTACACATAACAACGTAACAAAAACTTATCAACGCCCATTCTTGCGGTGGAAATTGATTCTTCGGTTCTAAATTTCTTGTAAACAATTTGTTCAGTTCACTAAGTAAACATGCAAGCGTGTACCATCGATGGTACACGTGGCACGGAACGTGTTAACCCTCGGACCGCGGTAATCGGATTACGTTCAAATCGGTGGTATTCAAAAGTTGGCCGACTTTTACCGACGATAACTTCGCGAGAAATCATCGTGGGACGATGATCCTTTTTTTATATTAAAGCTTGAAACTTCTACTATAGACAGTGTTTCTGGATTTTAAGTTCGATGCACCCTCGTCAATGTAACTCTTTTAACGCGAGGCCACGTTTGTCATATTGAAAATTGCCAAGTTTAATCGAATAATTTTGATCAGCACGCTAGATTAATATTAACCCTTTGCACTCGAAGGCAAATTAACGCAAAATTTAATATACTTTTCCCGACCCACTGTATTTCCATTTTATATAACCTAATGCATTTTATACGTATGAAATTGAATTTTGTGATCGATGCAACAGTTATCCTTTCAACGGTTCTTCAAATACGAACAAATTCGATCGGTAAAATTATTTTCAAACGTGACATAGCAATTTTTAATGGCGCCTTGGAATCGCCATTCGAGTGGAAAGGGTTAAAATTACCAGGAAACTAAATAAACGTCTACGTAGTTCCGGCATCTTGCAATCGACGAAGTCAATTTTTATTCTAATAAGCACGAAGATCCAGCAGTCTGGTTATTATAATCGAGAACGTTAGATCTGTTCCTCCAAAAACAAGAAAAAGAAAACAAAACGTATGTCAAAAGTTCGAGGTAGATTGGCAGCCAGAATCGAGACCGCGTGCAATTAGTGGAACTTAAGGTCGATTAAAAGAGTTCGGACAAATTGATGAGCCTTTTGTGGCTCGTCGCGGTAGGAACCGGGGAACGTCGAAAGCT
This sequence comes from Megalopta genalis, assembly GCF_051020955.1. NCBI lineage: Eukaryota > Metazoa > Arthropoda > Insecta > Hymenoptera > Halictidae > Megalopta > Megalopta genalis. The sequence goes on from NC_135019.1 coordinate 9,512,535, forward strand.
AGAAGAGAGAGAGTGTCACTGTCGTGGAAGGAAACGAAGGTGACAGTGACAGCCGGGACGACGTTATCTCGGCTGGCCCGTATGAGCTGTCAGTCCAAATGAAATCTCGGCGGTCCCCGTTGAACAGGGTTCGCGTGTAACACTCCGGTCGGTGGAAAATAATAATAACGTGGGACGAGCGCTTCCTGTGGGGCTTCCTGCTAATAAATTTCGTGAATTGGACGGAACTTCCGTGACGGCGACGAGCGAATCGAGCCTCGTAATCTCACGGCCCTACGAGCCGGCCGATAATACCGAAACGAACGATTCCCGACCGGCTTCCCACGCGCGATACTCGATTACCAGATCCATTCAAGGACGAGCTTGTCGATTGTCCGCACACTCTTTTTTTTCCCCTGGCCGCTCGTTTAACGCTCTAACGACCACTCTCGACGCCCGGCGTCGTTTAGCAAACTTCTACAGCTACGAATTTGTGGGAAGCTACGAGCTGGAAGCACCGATCCGAATTGCGTGGACGCGACGGCCGTCGCGAGAATTTCGTCCAGCGTTGAAGAGGAACGCGAACGATGATAGAACAATTACTTAGATTACGGTTACAGTAATGTCTCTCTAATTGACGCCCGAATTGTCCACAAAAGTGGACAATTTGGGAAGGGGAGATACGATTATTCGATCCTTGCGGTTCATTTTTATAGTCACGAATTGTCAACATCTATAAAAACGAGCTGCAAGGCTCGAATGATCGTATCTCTTTTCCCAAATTGTCTATTTTTGTAGACAGTTTGAACGTCAATTAGGGAGAATTTACTGTACTTAGATTGCAGTTATTTAGATTATAGTTATTTAAATTCCAGTTATTTCGATTAGAGTTACAGTGAATTCTAATTTCCCTTCAGCTTGTAAACGAAAAAGCACAATTTCGGAAGAAGAGATACGATTAGTCGAGCCTTGCACCTCGTTTTTATAATCGTCGACCATCGGCACGTATAAAAATCAGTCGCGAGACTCGAATAATCGTATCTTCTATTCCTAAATTGTCCATTTTCGTGTACAAACTGAGCGTCGATTAGAAGAATTTACGATACTATCCTCGATAAAAGTCGAGTAATACACCGAATAAACGTAATACGAACTATTAAGAACTTAATAAAAACAATCAGCCAGGCCTTCTTAGACCGTGCTATTTATATTTGAACCGGATTCAAGCATCAGAAGTTCGGACAATCGAAGCTCTACTATAAGAAACCGATGGCTGTTCGTTTCTTGCGTCGTTCAACACCGGGACAAATTCGTTCCGTTGCTCAAGAGATTCGAAGGCCATCGTGTTCTTTTAAATGGGTGCCTGTATTTCATATTTCGTGCCGTCGAAAGATCTGGGTCAGAGTAGCGAAGCGTTCTCTCGCGAACGTAAATACGTTCGGAAAAAAAGGATTCAGGTGTCGGAGGTCGCGGGACGGGCGTAAAAGCGTCGTAATATCGCGGCTCGACAAGGAAAATAGGCGTGTCCCGTACCTCTGCCGCATTCCTTCGAGCACGGGGTCAGTCCAGCCACCTTCCAGGCGAACTTCAACCGTCTCTTCTTTTTGGCCTTGGACTTTGGTTGATCGCCGGCCATCGCGGTGGTCGGCTGGCGCTTCATCTCTTCCTTCCGCGGTCTGTCACGCGGCCGCGGTCGCCGATGCTCGTGTCCCGTCGCTGATAAATCGACTCTCTGATCGGATCTGGAAAATCGAGGTATCGCTGCAACGAACACGAACCAGGTCCACCCTCGTGACGACTCTCCGGCGCCGAGTATTCGATCGAGACCGACCACGGTTCGAGAGTATCGTTACAGTTTCTACGCGATCGCGGAGCTTCCGTGAAAATCTTCGAACGGAACGATCCACGGTTCGCGAAAATAGAGGTTCCCAGCTTTAAAATGAGTCAACATTCATCGTTTAGCGATTCCTTTCCACGAAGTTACGATAACTGAAACACATCCGCAATTTTTCACGTACGAGTCGATGATATTTTTACGCCGGTCTTCGCTGTAGCCGATTTATCATCTGTACGAGATAGATCCGATTTGTAAGGGTGAAAGTAGAAACGTTTCCCTTTAAAATGAGACAAGATTCATCGTCGTAAGATTTTTTCCGCAGAAGTTACAGCGGTTTTAACGTCTCCTATTTTCCACTCGTGATTCAGCGATATTTTTACTCTGAACATTCGTGTCGTCAATTTTTCTCCCGCGCGAAACAAACCTAACATTTTAGAAAAGAAGGATCGAAGAGAGTGGAAGTAGAGACTCCGCGCTTGAAAATGAGTTAAAAATCATAGTCCCTCGATTTTTTCCCACAAAGTTACAGCAGTTTCAACATCCCCAATCTTCCACCCACGGTTTAGCGATATTTTCATTGCGAACTTCCGTCCCATCGATTTCCCACCTTCGCAAGACGAGCCCAACATACTATAAAAATAAAATTGGTAGGGTTGATAGGAGATACTGCACCCTTTAAAACGAGTTCAAAACCAATGTCGTACGGTTCCTTGCTTCGAGATGACAGCAGTTCGAAGAATCGGCGTTTCGAAGCCTTTTAGCTTCGCGAGAAGCGCGTCGCGCATTCGTTCGCGCGAACAATCGTCTGGCTAGACCGGGCGGATCGATCGAATACTTTTGCCGGGGGTGGTATTAGCTTTTCTTGATCGTTTTTGAACGGGACAAGAGGCTTGGCGCGCAGTCAGCCGAGTCCCAGAGCTTGACAGTATCAATCTCCGCGGGCAGACAAGCCGCACGGCGCTCGGCGTATATTTACATTCTGGTCGCGGGTATCGCCGGGGCGACGCGAGCATCCGAATCAGGTATTTCGTTGCCACGATCGATCGATCCTGCAACAAAGATGGAGAAAGCAACAAATCACTGGACGGTGCGGTCCGCGCGATTCCCATTTGCGCGTGAGTCATGGATCTCGACGGTGAAGCGCGTTGCGTAAGGGCCGGGCTCTCTCGCCAAGGCAACGCGGTTCATCCGTACGCATAACGCACATAACGTAACCGAAGACAATCGTCAACGGCGTGAAAAATGCATTCGATTAAGCGCTCGACGGCGAAAATGGTTACCTGTCGCGAGGAGGGGCGGCGCAATCATCGCCCTCCTGTTCGGCGTCTCCTTTAACGGCAACATGTACTTGTAAAGCACTCCGGGGTTCATTTCCTGCGCCAGGATCTGCGGGAACAATTCCGAAAATACAATACCGTTCGCCGCGCGATGTATGACGATGCAGGATAACGGACAATGCGGCGCGGAATTCTCCCGGGCGAAATTAATTGGAGAGTTGCAGGCATTTTCGTAGACGCTGCGCGCTCGAAATTGCCCTGGGCCGCGTTTCCAACCGCAACAACGGTACTTTTTTTTTGCACCTGTTGGGACCCCGACTGTTCAAACTCGAAAACGTTCCAATGTTTTGTCGTGCAACTCTAATTTCTGCCGGTTCGCGTTGAATTTGTCTTTCTAGCAGGATTTTGCTTCGGTCGAACCGGAGAAACGTTCTAATACTTCGTCGAATACAACTCGAATTTTTCTTTGTTTATGTTGAATTTATTTTTCTAAAGTATCTAGAATAATCTCTAAAACATATTTTCTAGAACATTTTCTGACAGACAGCTATTCGTCGAAACAAAGATTAAAACTACGATCTGTCTTTATTCGTTGGACTAATTAAAGTCGTCGATTGTAATCCAAAACGTCAAGAAACGTAGAATATTTTTCTGAAATATCGCACGGAATATCATCTTCGATTTCATTCGCAGAAACGAATTTGGTCGAATATTTCCTGCCAGGAAAATTTTGTTTTCTATCGCCGAATCGGACGATGCAACTTCTCTCGAGCTTTAAAATTTGGTTCGACGATACGAACAAAGCGTCGACACGATTCGTCGTCAGCCCGTGCTCTTTTGAAACGCGCAGTGTTTCGAACGGGACCGGAGAGGCGTGTTTATGGGCGTACCTCTAAATGCAAGGAATCGTTGAGCGGCCCGGTTGCCAAGATGCACTCGACGCGGCTTCTGTCACCCCTCTGGTATGTTAATGTCGTGCCAGCCGCTTTATAAGTGCCGCTCGGACTGTATGCCAACGGCCCATTCAGGATGTAACTACCGTTGCTGTCTCTCAACGCTAAACAGATCGGATCGATCGTTAGAAGAAACGTGACGCGATCGTCCTCGTGTGGTTATTCTCTTTCTCTCTCTCTTTCTCTCTCCCCCTTTCTCTCCCTCTCTCTTTCTACATTTCTCTGCTTTACATCTGGATCGCCTACCTAAGAAATTGCTACTGAACCGAAGTTCGGAGATGTTGAGAGACATGGCTCCCTTCGGTATGGTGGTCACGGGTTTATGACCTCTCGGCAGGATCGGCTCCATAAAAATGCCCTCGTACAGACGACAACCTTTACCCTGACCACCGCAGACACCACAAGCGTCCATCGTCACGCCGGAACCTACCACACCGTCGCAGCCTACGGGCTGAACAGAGAAAAAAAGACAACATTTTGAAATCATGCATCAACGCCGTCCGCCGTTGACTTTCGCGCTCGATAGATCGATCGGACAAACTGCCGATCGCTCTTGCTACTTGAAAACTGCGATTAAAAACTGATCGACGTTCCATCCGGATGTTTGTTCACGATGTCCGAATCCTTTACACTCGGCTGGTTCTTCTCGGGAGACGTTCCAAATGCAGCTGACATTGTAACATTTTGTGCGACTAATCGACGTCATTTTATATTTTCAATTTTTTACACTCGCTCGGTCCCTGTTTAGGCGAGTTTCTAAGTCTATAGCTGAGTATTTAACTAATCTAGCTAACTATTTAACACGTTCGTCGCCGCGTCACCCAGATCTGGGTGACGGGTATGCTTCCGTGGGAGCCTCGTCACCCAAATATGGGTGACGCTCTTCTTATTCAATTTATAGGACTTTCAGTTGGATTTTAAAAAGAATAAAATATAATAATATAATATATATAATATGTATAATATAATAATAATATTATACTATACTTTTTACTAATTTATATTTAGTATAACACATTACATTATACTATGTCGTATGGTGTGCGTTGAAACATTCTAAACACATTTGAGGTGATTTTGGACAATTCGAACAATAGGTCGTAGTTCTTTCTACATTTTTTTTCGCTTTTTGATGTTCAGGTTATGTCAAGGTTAAATTAATTTAAAATTATTTAATTAAAAAAAATTTATCGCTCTGTTCATGTTTCGGTGCTCCAACAGTCGGATTTGGGACCCGCGAGAAACTCAACCGAATTGCGCTGGGCGACGTACGTGTTAAACAGATTTTTAACAGATTCGCCGAGCGAATCTAATATTATTGCAAATATAACGAGGTTATATCTTATTAAGGTAAATCTTATTAATACATTGATAAATAATTCGAGAAAAATTCTTCCAGTGCAGAGAGCTGACCAGCATCTACAGTAATGTCTCCCTAATTGACGCTCAGATTGTCCACAAAAATGGACAATTTGGAAGAGTAGATACGATTATTCGAGTCTTGCAGCTCGTTCTTATAATTGTTGACAATGAGTAACTATAAAAACGAGTTGCAAGGTTCGAATAATGGTATCTCCTCTTCCCAAATTGTCCATTTTTGTGCAGAATCTGAGCTTCGATTAGGAAGACATTACTGTATTTCGAAAGAAGAACTCGGTGATTTGATTTTTTTTTGCTTTCAGGAAGCCAATTCGACGCAACAGAAACGGCCGCTTAGCAACGTTTCCCAGCGGCCATTTTCTGTTTCATCCAGCGCCGAGCGAATGGAGTAAGCCAACCGAGGGCAAAAGTCGGAACCGGGCACCGGCGTGCTCGACAAACAAAAGAAAGGAACAGCTCGGGTCGAAAAAACAAAAAGTGCCGCCGCGAACAAAAGGGAATTGTGGAGCCGCGTTGTAATCGAGCGAGAGGTGTAATTAAAAGAGAAAAAGTTGTAAAAGCCCGCGGATGGAACGGAGCGCGGCGATTCGTTCGATCGTATCAGGGATGAATCGCGATCAATTTCCGGCGCGAAACGGTGTTTCGTTGATCGTACCTTGCATTGTCCGGCGACACAGAGCCATCGGTCTGTCCGCTCCATAGAAATTCCCGTATTACGTCCACGAAGATTCGGAGCGTCGCAGGGTGTGCCGTCCGTTACTACCGGTTCAAGCGTTGCGTAAAAACGCTCGCCGACGGCTCGACAGTTCAGCGCGCAGGAGTTATGTGCTGGACAACAGTAATTATAATTAAGAACACCTGGAGAACGACGACGGCCAAGGGATGGAACCTTGAGATCGTAGGTTGCCGAGCAGTCGCATAAAATTGCAAATGATACCTTCGAATCGATGTAGTTTCTTATATACGAACCCACAGTGGTCGGTTTCCCATAGCAATCGATTAAACGTGTAGCTTATTATTTACTACGATCTTTTTTTACCATTTGTTCATTTTGGACACGGCTACACGGCTTCAAAGTAACCCATCTCCGCGTCATCCTAAATTTATGTCATCGTTTATAATTATTTTGTTCTTTGAAATGTAGATAATTTTTACAGAATTTAATGTACTTAGTATGTATACTCAGATTATGTCATATTTTATCTCTCACATTTTTTGTGTTACGTTCAATTGAATATGTTGAATTTTCATTTTATTTTTTGATTTATGAGTTCGGTGGAGTTCAGTGTTCGCTTCGATCGTATTTTGAAGAGCGATGCCTCGCGTTAATAGCAAAATAAAAATTGGCTGCTATTAGCTATAAATCATGTAATAGCGATGCCAAAATGGCACGTGCCACGAAGCGAAACCATTTCACGAAGGAACAATCGAACGTTGGTTTCAATTTATAATTGATGGTTTCGATCTAATTGATAATTTAGTTGGATGTTCAATTTAATTGAATCGAGTTGAAAGCAAAAATTGTATTTTTAAAGAATTGGTTTATATACAATTAAAACACTGCATTTTGTATTCATTATTCTAACCCAACAAAAACCCAAATATATGTACTAGTAATAAAAAATGAAAAAGTACGGCCTAAATATATAATTTCAATTGTTATAAACATTGTGGCATTTGTGTACACGAATTAAATAATTTTCAGGAGCTAATCGAATAAAGAAAGTACACCTATTAACATAAAAAAATTCGTTCAAACCTATTAGTTCACGATCTATAATAAATTCTAGGAACAATTGATTTCACTTTGAAATTCCGAATTTTGTGTTCAGCTGGAAGAGTTTATCGATCGATGCGCGCAAAAATTTGGTTAAAATTTGCAACATCAAGAATTCAATTTTGGCAACGATAAACGGGTTTTCAGCCCGGCATGGGTCATCGTCCTGGCTCCGGGATCAACGCCTTCGATTCGCAATGATACAGTTTTCCTCCGTAGTGTCGCGTTCCCATCTCCGGCACTACGCGACGCGTCGATCGCGATGTACATACATCGCTAATTTAAAATCACCACCGCTGCTCTCAAGCGTCTCCTCGAGTCGTCCCGTACGCGCGACGTTACGGAGGGAAACCTGAATCCTAGGAGATCACCGCATCTGTTGCACTGGATCATTGAATCAAAATCGCCTCCGCTACTTTCGAACGTGTTTTCTCGCATCTTCCCGCGTTCTTTCACGGACGCGACTATACGGAGAGAAATCTGTACCGTAGGAAATCGACGTTCCAAAGCCATAAAAGCCGCTGGAACACCGCTGAAGACGCTCGGTCACTCCGCGGGAACGAACTCGGCCGGCATAATTGCAAGGAACCTCGGTAGCGGAGCGTTTTCGAGGCGCGCCGGGGTAATTACAACGTCACGCTTAAACGTCAGACTGTCGACGAAACTGCGAACACAAGGAACTCGAGTGGCTTTAACTCACCGTCCAGGAACGGAACCCAATCGTAGCTCTCGCCCTTGTAGTTTCTTCCGTTGTACTTGGCACATTGTTCGGCCCGCAAATCCTCCGGGAAGTTCGGGCATTTCTGTCGCAAGTAATGGCTTAATTAAACTCCTGGTAATTACGGGCGAGATCGCCGGGAAAGCTGTTACGCGGGCAACTTCGCTGCTCGGACGTTCGCCGGCTCGATTTCGGGATCCATTTTTCCCCCCAAGATTCCGCCGGATTTCGCGGGATTTTGCGGTACTTTAGCACTCGCGATGCACAGAGGGGAGCCGAAACTGTATTCGTTCCCCCGGCGATTCGGACTTAGGCGAGCGGGATGCAGAGATATCAACGCGTACGCGGGGAATCGTTAGCCCAGTAATTTCCGGGTCGGGGATTAGTCACGGACAGGTGAAACGGAGAGCCGCTTGTACACCGTGTTCTCCGCAGAAATTGCGGGAAAGAGCAACGGATCCTCCGTTGTTCCCTTCTACTAGAGCAATTAACCATCTAATGAAGTTGCCAGTCGAAACCAACAGCTGTTTCCAAAGAGACACTGAACGAAACATTGCCAGCATTTAAACAACAGAATAATTTCTAAGGCTGGCGCTGCTCTGCGTCAGATTTGCGCGTTCGAATCTCGAGAGAACTTTCGGTAAATACGTTGAACGCGTTGAGTGTCGGTCGTCGATACAGTAGTTTCTCCCGTAAATGACAAGTTTCGGGTTGCTGTGAATTTCTCGGTGCTAGTTCGACGCCTATGTAATTTATTGCTACGCCGATGCTAAGGATCGGCGGAGACCGTCGAGCGCGTGATGCGGCACGCGACGCGAGTCAGGTGATAAAAACCGCGGAGCTACAAGGTATAGTAATTTCTCTCTAATTTGCGCTCAGATTGCGCACAAAAATAGACAATTCGGGAAGAGGAGATACGATTGTTCGAGAATTATATCAGGAATTGTAAATAAGGAGCCACGAGGCTCGAATAATCGTATCTCCTCTTCCCAAATTGTCCATTTTTGTGCGAAATCCGAGTACGGATGTGGCCCCGGAATTGCCTTCGAATCGTGTCACGTGATCTCCGAATTGCCTTCGAATCGTGTCACGTGATCTCCGAATTGCCTTCGAATCGTGTCACGTGATCTCCGAATTGCCTTCGAATCGTGTCACGTGATCTCCGAATTGCCTTCGAATTGTAGCACATGATCCCCGAATTGTCCTCGAATCGTGACGAAAAATTAGAAATAAAAAGCCTCCGAACATTTCTGAAAGAAATTTCCTGCAACGACTGTTTATATTGCGATATTGTTTTATTTAGTGCGTACGACGAATAATGAAAGATCGACGACAAGAATGAAAAATAAGTAAGAAAAATACAAAACAAAGACAAAACTAAATTTAAGAAACTATAAAAACATGAAATTAATCGGATCGATTAAATTATAAATTGATCAAATTAATTAAATTTCCTTGACGCGATACAAATTTTTATCCCGCGTCGAACGGTTGCTCGCTGCACCCAAGAACGCGGGTCTGCGTAACACGCTTCTGAACTTTCGTCGGTAGGTGTATTATCGTAAAAACGAATCGCGTCGCGCATGTTTGACCGACGCGCGGCACTCAACGTGTCAAACGAGACAATAATTGCCGGGATTGACTCTCCGCCGCCGTTAGTTTCGCACGCTGATCGGAGATTCACAGGTGGATCACGTGACAGTCGCGCCGGGATTCGCCGGTCCTTGAATATTCAAGCGACAGCCGCGTCCCGCGAATGCGTTCCCGCTAATTATGCTCCGCGACGATTCGAACAAAGTCCGGCCCGGCGCTAACGAAGTACAAACGTTAATCTATCACGCGGACAGGATACATACGCGTAAACATCAAGCCGCGGCGCATGTCGCCGTTGATTTACCTGCGTGTTGCACGTGTGGTATCGCTTGTACGTGCCGATGCAGATAGGCCGCGAGCTGCTCTTCCCGTTCCCCGAGATGATGCTCCTCTTCCTCACCGGCCTCCTGGAACAAATCGCCTGCATTAGCGCCGCCCATCGCTCGATAGTCCCTTGATCACCCGTCCACTCGGCCATCAATCGTTCTGGCGCTTGTTAGATGCGTACAACAAATGACACGATCCTCTATCGCTCAGCGCCATAGTCTTCTCGTAGCCAGGGCTCTCTACTAAGAAATACTCTCTCCCAATAAAAAGGTTCGCATTGTCTGCCACGTGGGGTCACTTGTTGCTCACGCCATTCGTCGATCTGGTTTAAACGTTTGTTTGTTGCTGGGATAAGCGAGCAGGAACTTCTACTTTAAACTTCTATTAAAAATTCATTATCATTCGAATTATCAAACATTTGTTCCAATTGAATTATTCGTGCTTTTTGGCGTCTTTAATATTTATACTATTTATATTTAATATCTATACTATTTATATTTAATATCTATACTATTTATATTTAATATTTATACTATTTATATTTAATATTTATACTATTTATATTTAATATTTAATATTTATATTTATCACCGAGCTAAATTTTTCTATGTTATTTACAATTAACGCTTCGACTGCGACGTCGGTCATATATGGGTGACAAAATTTGTTTAGCGTACTTGGTACACAATTTTTAGTACAATGTATTAAATAAATCATAATTGTTTCGCATCTACAAGATTCAAGAGCATCATAGATATAATTTCTATATATATTAATACTTGTCCTCTCTATTGTTACAATATGTAATAAACGCGATTTTTATGGATATTCCTGTGGCAATCGACGCGTTAAACGTTATTCGTCCAGTCGTCTGTTGCCAATGGTTGATCGTCGATGCTAATACGGACACGCGATAAATATTTCCAACGGTGTATTAACGACAAACGGATTGCAATTGCTGCAACAGTGAAATCGATCGTAGACCAATCGGTTAAGCTGTTCAGTTAGAAATCCTTTACGAGATCGGAGGTTCCAATGAATCGCCTCGAATCTTTTACGAAGAAGAAATAGAAAGAAATATCGTTGGACGATTAAGAGAAGGAATTATTTCTCCGAATAAAATATCGCCGGATTCGCGTTGCGCTATCTCCGTTGATTAGAACGTCACGAATCTTCTTAGCGAATCCCCACGCGATTCGGTGCTAGCGGATCGACAGCTAGAGGCCCAAAGTGGTCACCAATCACCGGCTGACGACCCCGTGCATCGCAGTCCCTGTCATAAATCCTGCAAAGGCAGGACATCCCAGCCATCCGTCTCTAGGCCCCTAGAACACGTCGACGCTAACACGCCGTTCGTCTAACAGTCTAACAGCCTGTCTAAGCTCGGCGTGCAGTAGTTCGTCCGGGAATTGATCGGACTGCCCGAGGTATAGTCGACGGTCGCCACTGATGGGAGAGTTCGCCTAATCAAGCGGAGACCGTCGAGGCTATCGGTGGTCGCATCGGGAAAGCTATTCGCTCTGGGGCGAAGCGAAAGGTTCGGGTGCCGATCGTTCATTATCTCGGCGAAAGAAAAACGAAGGTAACGGTACGGTCAATCTATTTTATCGGCGAACCGGCAGCCGTCGATAAATCCTGCGCGGAGTCGCTGGTAACCGCGCAGGTAGCGTTACAAAGGTGTAAATGTCAGCGACGATAACACGTTTCGGGTACGGCGAGGAAGCGTTTCGCGAGTCGCCGGCACGCCGGCGTGTAATCTTCGCTGCTACCGATCCGCAATTTGCTCGCACGATGCTCGCCGCTTCGCCCGTTCCTTCGCACCCGGGTAGCAGGTGCGCGAACGGGTCTGCGAACACCGGGAGACAACCGATCGCCGAGGACGTTCGACGATCAAACCGGGAATTTGTCTACGAATTTCTGGCGGCGGAGTCGCTGGATTCCCGGGGCCAACCGGTTCGGATGGATTTCCTGATCGGCGAACGGTTGCCGGTGGCCTTTGATCTGCTGAAACGCTAACGGAACCCGCAACGTGTGATTATTGACGGAATCGACGGCAAATTACGCGAGTTTGATCAGCCGGCCATGGTTTAGGGCCATTACCCCCTTCGACTTGCTTCTTGTTCGCAGATTGTGCCACAATTTTTCTCGTGGTCGGCCTCTTGCCCGTTTTTCTGCGCTGAATTCATCCACCGTAACTTCTGTTAGCAACTCGACGTAACACCGACTGCAGACGTTTGCGGGAATTGCAAGTTTCGTAAGCAGATTTTGTTCGACTTCCGAAAACCACCGCGAGCGAACCCAACGACAGGGCGCTTTTAGAAATTAAAATTTCATTAGAAAAATATTTCCTATAACGAATCAGACTCCCGATGAAGATTTCTTATACATATTACACGGTGCTCGCGTACGCGCGCACACTTCCGTCGCGATTCGTAAGCTCACGGATGTCAGCGAGCACCGATAGGTGTGACTTCGGAGCTCTCCTATGAAGCGGTGCTCACGTACGCACGCACGCTTACGCCGCGCGTGGTTAGCTCACGAGAGTCGGCGAGCACCGATTGGTGTTGTGACTTCGGACTAACAGGTCGATTTATGCTGATACAGTTAAAAGTCTCTTTTTACCTAAATCCCGATGGTATTTTTTCCAAACAACATAAATGAGAAAGTTAGCTTACATGCACGGGACAACATTTTTGCAAAATAAATTGTTACAAACATTAAATAATTAGAAATAATTGAAATTATCTATCATCATCATGATCATATCTCATATCCCATATCCCATATCCCATATCCCATATCCCATATCCGATATCCCATATCCCATATCCCATATCCAATATCCCATATCCCATATCCCATATCCGATATCTCATATCCCATATCCAATATCCCATATCTCATATCCCATATCCCATATCCCATATCCGATATCCCATATCCCATATCCGATATCTCATATCCCATATCCAATATCCCATATCCCATATCTCATATCCCATATCTCATATCCCGTATCTCATAACCCATATCCCATATCTCATATCCGATATCCCATATCTCATATCCCATATCCCATATCCGATATCTCATATCCCATATCCGAAATCCCATATCCCATATCCCATATCTCATATCCCATATCCGATATCCCATATCCCATATCCGATATCTCATATCCCATATCCGATATCCCATATCTCATATCTCATATCCCATATCCCATATCCGATATCCCATATCCCATATCCGATATCTCATATCCCATATCCCATATCCGATATCCCATATCTCATATCCCATATCCCATATCCCATATCCGATATCTCATATCCCATATCCAATATCCCATATCCCATATCTCATATCCCATATCTCATATCCCGTATCTCATATCCCATATCCCATATCTCATATCCGATATCCCATATCTCATATCCCATATCCCATATCCGATATCCCATATCCCATATCCGATATCCCATATCCCATATCCCATATCTCATATCGCATATCCCATATCCCATATCTGATATCTCATATCCCATATCCCATATCCGATATCCCATATCCCATATCCGATATCCCATATCTCATATCCCGTATCCCATATCCCATATCCCATATCCCATATCCCATATCCCATATCCCATATCCGATATCTCATATCCCATATCCCATATCCCACATCCGATATCCCATATCTCATATCCCATATCCGATATCTCATATCCCATATCTCATATCCCATATCCCATATCCCATATCTCATATCCCATATCCCATATGTCATATCCCATATCCCATATCCCATATCCGATATCCCATATCCCATATCTCATATCCCATATCCCATATCCCATATCTCATATCCCATATCCCATATCCCATATCCCATATCTCATATCCCATATCCCGTATCCCATATCTCATATCCCATATCACATATCCCATATCTGATATCTCATATCCCATATCCCATATCCAATATCCCATATCTCATATCCCATATCCCATATCTCATATCCGATATCCCATATCTCATATCCCATATCCCATATCCGATATCCCATATCCCATATCCGATATCTCATATCCCATATCCGATATCCCATATCCCATATCCCATATCCCATATCTCATATCCCATATCTCATATCCCGTATCTCATATCCGATATCCCATATCTCACATCCCATATCCCATATCCCGTATCCCATATCCCATATCTCATATCCCACATCCCATATCCGATATCTCATATCCCATATCCCATATCCCATATCCGATATCCCATATCTCATATCCCATATCCGATATCCCATATCCCATATCCGATATCTCATATCCCATATCCAATATCCCATATCCCACATCTCATATCCCATATCCCATATCCCATATCCCATATCCCATATCCCATATCCCATATCCGATATCTCATATCTCATATACCATATCCCATATCTCATATCCCATATCCCATATCTCATATCCCATATCCGATATCCCATATCCCATATCACATATCCCATATCCCATATCTCATATCCCATATCCCATATCCCATATCCCATATCCCATATCCGATATCTCATATCTCATATTCCATATCCCATATCTAATATCCGATATCCCATATCCGATATCCCATATCCCATATCTCATATTCCATATCCCATATCCGATATCCCATATCCCATATCACATATCCCATATCTCATATCCCATATCCCATATCCGATATCACATATCCCATATCCGATATCCCATATCCCATATCCCATATCCGATATCTCATATCTGATATCTCATATCCCATATCCCATATCCCATATCCCATATCCCATATCCCATATCCGATATCCCATATCTCATATCCCATATCCCATATCCCATATCCCATATCCGATATCTCATATCTGATATCTCATATCCCATATCCGATATCCCATATCCCATATCCCATATCCGATATCCCATATCTCATATCCCATATCCCATATCCCATATCCCATATCGGATATCCCATATCCGATATCCCATATCCGATATCCCATATCTCATATCCCATATCCGATATCCCATATCTCATATCTCATATCCCATATCCCATATCCGATATCCCATATCCCATATCCGATATCTCATATCCCATATCCCATATCCGATATCCCATATCTCATATCCCATATCCCATATCCCATATCCGATATCTCATATCCCATATCCAATATCCCATATCCCATATCTCATATCCCATATCTCATATCCCGTATCTCATATCCCATATCCCATATCTCATATCCGATATCCCATATCTCATATCCCATATCCCATATCCGATATCCCATATCCCATATCCGATATCTCATATCCCATATCCGATATCCCATATCCCATATCCCATATCTCATATCCCATATCCCATATCCCATATCTGATATCTCATATCCCATATCCCATATCCCATATCCGATATCCCATATCCCATATCCCATATCCGATATCCCATATCCCATATCCGATATCCCATATCTCATATCCCATATCGGATATCCCATATCCGATATCCCATATCCGATATCCCATATCTCATATCCCATATCCCATATCCCATATCCGATATCTCATATCCCATATCCAATATCCCATATCCCATATCTCATATCCCGTATCTCATATCCCATATCCCATATCTCATATCCGATATCCCACATCTCATATCCCATATCCCATATCCCATATCCGATATCCCATATCTCATATCCCATATCCCATATCCCATACCCCATATCCGATATCCCATATCCCATATCCCATATCCCATATCCCATATCCCATATCTCATATTTCATATCCCATATCTAGGTTATGTCAAAGTTCCTCGCCACTTGTCGCTGTCGACAGGAATTTTTCGAAGCAACTAACAAAGACTGTGCTAACCGAATTATCAACGATACGCATGAGGTCTGGTGAAAATAGATTTTTGAAATAGTAAATAAAATATAAATCTTTCTATATATCTTCTCATGCAAGACAGAACTTCGCAAATAAATATTCTGTGAAACAATAGTTTCACGTGGTCACGGCACTTCAAACATATTTCAGGGGAAGGTACAAATATTTATTGCCTATTTACCGTTTCAAAGATCTATTTTTCCTCAGGCGTGCATTACGAACAGTATAAGTTGCGTTTCTACTCACTGATAAGACACGCATTCGCGCGACTGCGATTGGATGCCTGTGCCACAGGTTCTCGAACACTCGCTCCAGGGACTCCAGGTTCCCCAGGTGCCCCTGATTTGATTGTCCCGACCTAGACCGAATTGGGTCTTCTCCCGCAGCATGTGATATACCTGGAGAACATGATTACAAGATCGGCATTCGTTTCGGACAAAACTGGGACATTTGTGGAAAGCTGTAGGACTGTCAAAAATCGAAGGATTCCTGGACGAAGCGGGTTACTGATCGGTTATCGATGATTTCGGGGATCCTGCTGGATCGAACGTACAAGTGCCGGCATCGAAGGGAACCCAGACCTATCCCCGTAGACGCCACAACCCGGCCGTCCATGAACCGAGACCGCTCAAAGCACCGAGTAGGTTCGCCCCGGTGGTTTCGTATTACGCGTTGACGGCTTTGACGCAAACGTTCATTACGCATCGAGTCCGTTATTCATTGTCTCGAGCACGCGGGAATTCGAGACATTACGTAATCACGTACGCCTCTAGGCCCCGTAATTAATTTCATTAGGAGATCCTTTGGCTCGTCGGATTAATCAATCAGGAGGCGGCGAACGAAATTGCGCCGGCTGACGATAATCAAATGGCTGGTCCTCGCACCGGTAATCCGCGCGGGTTAATAACAGGAGTGCAAGGGAGAGGAGGCACAGAGGACCGAGGGCACAGTATCGTCAATATATCGGCCGATAGAAAGTGTCCGTTCCATAATTAATATCGGGTAATACCGTGATCGGAGCCCCTAATTAAATCACTCGCGATACGGCGGCGTGTCAATCGGCTTCGTAATTAATTAAAAGATGATTGCGTCCCGCGGGCCGAATATCGAGCCTTCTGTTCTCGGCCGCGAATTATTCTCACCGAACCCACGATTATTCGACCAAAGGCAGACCGCGGAGCGATCGTTCGCCGGCTAAAAAGCGCGGGAACGCAGAATTGTCCATTCCGTTTAAGACTCCGAAGCGCCGATCCTGGAAAATATTGCACCGACATTCCAAAAGTAACGGCCCGAGGGAGCCCGGATTAACGTTTCTAATAACCGGCGTTCCATTTCGCGGAGTTACAGCGGCGATCGGTTTCAGTTTCAAGCGGCGGTGTTCCGCTGAATTCGAAATTCGAGCGGCTCTCGGAAAGTCGTTAACATCGCAGAAACAGAGTCTAATGTTTTCGTAATGACAGACATTAGCCCCGGCACGTTAATCGCGGCTCGCATCGGCTTCCCGCGCGAGTTTGCACAGAACGAAACGCGAAAACACTTTCCGAAGGGGATATGGACTGTCGGTCGTCAGACTCGCGCAACCGGCTGAATAATGGAAACGCGCTTTAGCAGCCTGCTTGCATACGCAATGTCTTCGGGCTGGCTTCGCGATAGGCCAGCAGAGACCCGAACCGAATATTCAGACGTGGAGAGCGAAAATTGCGCGAGCTCGAGTCTGTACGAAGAAACTCGAAAATGGAGATAATTAGTGCACGTGCATATAGATCTGTATAAAGAAAATCGATCATTTTTAGATACAGTGGACCAAAAAAGTGTTCGGATACCTTTTGAAATTGCAATAACTATTTTATAATTGAACTAAATGACTCGAATTTTTTTTAGATGATAGAGAGACTAGTCTACCGGACGATGATTGGAATGATTTTCTTTTTTTAAATTTTGCTATTACTTGGAATGAAAAAATAAAAATTTCTCGTTTTTTAACTTCTTTATCCGAGCATATAACGAAAATTTAAAAAATGCCTTTCGTAGATCTCGCTAACTTATATGCATGTTGAAAATTTTATCGAAATCGGTTCACGTTGCTACGAGTTACGACAAATTAAGGATCGCAAAAATCACAGTTTCATCACGATTTTGACCAAAAACTCTAAGGAATCTGCAGTTTTTGAATTCCTTCAACGTTTATAGCTCGACACTGGGTTAACCGATTTCGATTAAATTTTCAGCACGCATTTATGTTATCGAGATCTACGAAAGGTATTTTCTAAATTTTCGTTACAGGCTCAGATAAAAAAGTTAAAAAGACGAGGGTTTTTAATTTGTTCTTTTCATTCCAAGTAATAGCAAAATTAAAAAAAAAGCTATCATCAACGTCATCGTCTAATAGACTGGTCCCTGGTACGATCTAAGAAAAATTCGAGTCATTCGGTTTAATTTTAAGAAAGTTATCGCGGCCCACTGTGCGTACGAAGCAAATCGAAGGCGGACACGAAAGTCCGACTAAGAATTCAATTATTAATGTGACAAGGCGACGCGTTCAGTGAGAACGTGCTTCGAGAATAACACTTAGGATTATTTCTAGAAAAACTCTGTTGTCTCGTGAATCGCATTTAACCCTAGAAAGATAACCATATGACAACGTACGTAAAAGATAACCATACGCTTCAGAGGCGCATGCTTTTCTAAGGCGTCAATTTTATACTAACAATGGATATTTATTTAAGTTAATCTAGTCATTTTAAAGGTTTGGCATTATCGTAAAAATAAAATGCATTTATATTATATTTGTTTATATTTTAAGTAATTTTAAACTTAAATCACTAGACCTCTATGAAAAATTAACAAAAATCAACAGTCTTCGCAGGCGCCTCTGCGACGTAGGTTATCTTTCTCGGGTTAAAAGAACATTCCTCTGAAACACTTTGAATTGTGACTCCGGCTCGACGACTGTCTTTCTCGAAGTGGCGTAAGAAGATTAAAACCGCGTGTTCGTGATCCGGAGAACGCGTTCGCGAAAGCCGTAGCGATTTTTACACGTGGAGCGAGAGAGCGCCGAAGAAGTCGCTAACCCGAACGAATTGCAGCGATTAAGCTCGGATTAATTTCGAATGAATTCGATCACGGTTGCGCGGAGTTCAACAGGTAGTATAGGCATCGACGTTTTCGAAGGTGCGGGAAACCGGTCCGTGAAATCGCGTCGGTTCGAGTGAAAAATCGCGAGCGAAACTGCGCCGGGTACAGCGGCGTCGCCGAGATTGAGAGATCCTTCGCGTGCGATTAGGCGCGTAAAGAGAGGCGTTATGGCCGGCCGTCGGCTGGGGGGAACAGGCGTTTTCACGAGCGACAACGGTCGTGTCCGAGGTCGGCCGGCCGGCGATATCGCAATATTTTGCAAAACAAACGATCCATTTAAGCGTGCTACGAACGCGCGCTGGCCGTGGGGCGCCTGTAATGTTTGCGTTCCGCGGCGATCGGCTCGGCTCGGCTCGGCCGGAGCCGGCCTTGCGGATCCGCGAGCAGCCAGAGCGGCCACGGCTCTCGCATCCTCGGCTGTAATTTAGGAAGCTCCTCCAGTGTCAATTAATTGGCCACCGCGCGCCACCCAAGAATAACGTCCACGTAATTGCTTATTAATTCCTGTAAGTGGATTAAATTAATATGCGCGGTCCGAGGCCGTGCGTTCGAGGTAAAATATCTTAATGGACGCGATAACCACGATAACGTTATTACGGTCGTAAGTTAACCGGCGAGGAGTTATGTATCAGATTACTCTGAAAATCCGACGAGCTACCAGGCTTAATGAACATATCCCGGCCCGGAAAGCCGATACTTTTAGCGTATCGATGTCGAGGCCTCGACGTTTACAAACTGACGGCCAACTTTGCTTTACCGAACCTCTCGCAAAATTAGCGACTTTCCCCTCGCGGATCGCTTCGTTAGCGTACTAGACAAAAGGGATCTTGATCCTTTCCCGAGCTCGACAATGAAATTCGGGGGACAACCGATGGTACAGTGGAACCTTTTTTAACCCATGATTTTACTTTATAGAAACAAGATTCTTCGACACTATAGATTCACGGAACCCGTCGAAACGACGGTTAACTTTTTTAATTTACGATCTTTCAATTTGTAAAGATACATTTAGTTAGAATTGTTTATTATTATTTATTAGAGTTAAATTATTTTATTAGAGTTATTTTTTAGAGTTATTTATTCAATATACGTGTTACTTGCAGCAAATGTTACAATAATACTCTTACAATAATACTCTGTAAAAATCAGACTAAATGTTTCATCATTACTTTTATGAACTGATATGAAACAGCAACGAATGTAAAGTTACTACTTCTGAAAACAATTGTTTAGCCATCGTCTGGTAAACTGATCCCTTTAACATCCCCAAAAAGTTAAGATCGCTTGGCTCGATTATATAAAAGCTGTTCCATTTTAAAAACTGCAGAAAACTTTTCTGATGCATTGTACTGCACGCTGCGATAAAAGTAAAAGAGCAGTTTGTCCGGCACGTCGTTTAATTTTCTGTGAAAAAATGTGAAGAGAACATTTCTCTTCGTTTCCAATAAATATTTAGTAAATTTATCGAGCTGCGCGGCCGGCTGTTTTGCAAAACCAATGAATAAATCAATTTACTTTAGTAAAACGAATTTGCTTCTTATTATACCGATGTTTTACGGAAGCGTCAATTCGACGGACGAGGGACACAACGTTAAGTTGGAAAAATGCGGGGCGGGATGGGGGATTAACCCTTTACACTCGAGTGGTGACTCTGAAGCACCGCTAAAATTGTTGTGTCACGTTCCAACATAATTTTTATATTAACAAAGATTAATAGATTTACATAGATTATAGATTTATGGATTATTTAATAGATTCATAAAAATTGTTAAAAGCGTAACTATTGCTACGAGTAACCACAAGACTCGATTTCATGCGCATAGAATGCACTTTGTCGTACAAAATGGAAATACTATAAGCGAGAAAAATTCGTTTAGATTTACGGTTAAAATGGCTTCGAGTGCAAAGGGTTAACGGAGCAAGCTCGCGCTAAAAGAGAGCAAGCTCGATGACAGCTCGACTACGGGAGGACGAGACTACGGGAATAAGCAGAAGGAAGAAGAGATATCGGTGTAAGATAGCGGGGAGCGGAACCGATGGGATTTGTATCGAGGCTGGCAGAACTAATGCTTTCGGCCAGGCCAAGAACGAACTCGGGAAGATCGTGTGACCGATGGTATCTCTGCCGTGTCACGGCGGAAACTCACCTCGATGGGATACTTGTCGGGCACGTGGGTCCCGGAGACGGTGGCCGCGGTGAGCATTGTCAAAGCGAGGATCGATCTGAAACAGAGATATCGCAGAGAGACGCCTTAATTAATCGGACGTAATGGAATGCAATTTATTATCGTCGTTGTCAATCTGGCGGGGCGGTTTTCGCGATCGACGTTCGACGACCGTTGAACCGAGCCAATTATCCCGGTTATCGAGCGAAATATCTATCTCTCGGCATGGTTCTTAGACGTTTCAAGAATGCGATAATCTTCGCCGGATGACTAACGGGCCGACGACGAGCGGATAATTCCGCTCGCGCGATCGAACGCATCAATTAAACGGCATCCAGACGTTTCGGAGTACGTATTCTCGGAAACGGGATCCGGGGCCCGGGACTCGACTTGAAAATTGCATCGTCCGGCGCGTCGCCGCTTTGTCGACGGTCCCCGACACCGGCCGAGCATGCGTCCTCGATCAACCTGTCCCCGGATAATCGCGTAATCGCCGCTATAGATCTCGCAGCTTCTCGATTTTCCTCCGGGATATCGCGTGCATCGTTCCTAGGTGCAGGCGCCAGGCCGTTTCGCCGCTGCAATTATTAAAACTGCGCCGAGGATGCGTTCGCGACGGTCAACGGACAAACGGATAAGCGAGTGAAAGAAGAGAAAGAGAGCGAGCGAGCGAGAGAGAGAGAGAGAGAGAGAGAGAGAGAGAGAGCGAAGAGGAAGGAGAAGTCCGTGACGTCGGTCTCGAGTAAACTGTGCCACTAAACACTAATAACGTTTCACTTGTTGTGTTTTCTCGGAAAGCTTAATTAATCATTACGCTCCGGTTCGTCGGAGGCGGAGGACGAAAAAGGGAGAGCGCGACGGGGATAGAAGGGAGAATGAAAAGTGGGGACAAGGGAAACGGACCGCCCGCTGCCACCGTGGTAGTCGCGTACTCGCGTGCGTGAAACCCACACACCGAACACGTGTAAACACACGTTCCAGCGGAATCAGAAAAAGCCTCCTCGCTTTCCACGCGATCCTCCCGAAGGAGGCGGTTAAGCCGCGTGCATAGCTGCGGATGCGACGAAGAAAGAGGATAACTTGTTTCTGGCAGCTCTGATTGAATATCCACCATTACCGCAATCCGAATCGATCCAGCGAAGACTTTTTGGAGACAACGCGAGCGCGTTCTTCGAAACTAGCTGCGCAAGGGACCTTGGGATAACGCTTGTATGTAACGCGAATTTTACGCGTTTACGAGAAAAATGCGCGGATCGAATGCGAGACCGTTTAAAGAGCTTTAAAACACTGCTGCGTTATTTTGAACGTAAAATGACTCGGATCAACGACAAATGTATATGCCAGCTGTCCGTCTGTCGGCATCGGTGATCGATGCAGATTTCTATTTTTTTATAAAAATTCGCATACCATTCGCGAAGAAGAGAACATTCGGAACATTCGTAGAGAACATTGGAGTAATATTTGGATAAATCGTGGGATGAGAAAGTTGATTGAAACGAGTGTCACAAATCCCGAAGCCTCGGAACGCGTGTCTCGTTGACGAATAATCGATCCGATGTCGGGATTACCAGCGGGCCCGTCATTGTCTCCCCATTGCGATCAATTGCGTCAGAAGTAAACTGGCGTATCGCGGTCCATTAGGCGCGATTATTGTGAATTACAGCGGGATACTTTGTTATTTATCGGCGTCGGGCGCTAGACCGCGTGCCTCGGTATGCGCATCGCCTAAGAGGAAAGGAACGACGACGATGCGACGTCTCTGGCTCTGTGTTGTTCGGTGCACGCGAAGCCGTGCCGCGAGAGATGAAGCATCGCACTTGCCGCGACTGCACCGGCCGCAGCCGCGGCGGCAGCCGGCTTCGAGAGCAATCGTGTGTCCGGGCCGCAACGGGCGAACACGTGTTCACCTCGCAATTCTTCGCGGCGCTAGAAACACCGCGAGCCGAACAGGCGAGATCGCCGTAAAATCGTTCGAGCGTGTTCCGATTCCAGTTAACTCTTCCCCGCTTCTCGTTCTCGCAGTCGTCCAGAACCTAACGATCCGCGCTTCATTCCGAGAACGATCTTATCTGCGATGCCACTTGTTAAATAGCGCGCACGCTATCTCTCTATAACGCGCTTCCAGCTCGTCGATGCTGCTCATTAACGGACGAACGCCTCCGATCGTCTTTTGTTGCGAACCAGTCGAGACGATACGCCGGTTTTCATGCAACAACCGAGCGGAATGATTCGCGCGACAGCGCGCGAATTGTCGCGACGACTTCAAGATCTCGCACATTTCTTTTTTTCTCGTTCGCTATCGGGGCTATTTTTTGTGTAGTTTGTTTGAATCGAGTGGGATGGAGTCATAGTGGGATACAGGAAGTATTATTAATTACCAACGCTTGTATTGTTTAGTCATTGAATTTGTTGTTAAGATAATTTAGAGTTCGGTTAATTTATAGTGACATTAATTTACAGTCATTTATTTACATTTATAGTCTCTTGTATGTTTAATATTTTCGCATTAATAGATTAAATTTCAAGTGAAAATTTTCGAAAATTCGACATACACCACTATGATTCTAACCCATTCGTTTATTAAGTATTTTAGTGTAATGAGGGGGTTAACCCTTTGCACTCGAAGCTATTTTAACTGTAAATATAAAATCATTTTCCTAACTTATAGTGTTTTTATTTTATATGACAAAATGCATTTTATGCATATGAAATTGACTCTTGGGAGTCACACAACAATTACATTTTTAACGATTTTTTAAATCTAAATTTTGTTAATATTAAAATTATTTTAGAACGTGATATAACAAATTTTAGTGGTGCCTCCGAGTCACCACTCGAGTGCAAAGGGTTAACTTTGATAACAACGAAACGCGGTTCAGAAACGTGTAAGCGAACATCGAGAGGAATGATTCGAATGGATCCAGCTAGTATGATTCACGACAAAAATGATTCAGTCGAATACAAAACAGTATAAAAATGTAAAGAATTAAAAAATATTGCTGCATTATTTTCGGCTCATTAAAACGATTATGAAACGAAATAAATGCCTACGAAGCTCCTATATCTAATGATGAATATCCACCCTTCAGAGGTTAACACTAAACCCATCAAACCGATTAAAATGATCGATTTCACATTTTGTGTTACAATAGTTGACGATATTATAAAGACTCCT
The DNA here is from genome assembly GCF_051020955.1 of Megalopta genalis. Lineage (NCBI taxonomy): Eukaryota > Metazoa > Arthropoda > Insecta > Hymenoptera > Halictidae > Megalopta > Megalopta genalis. The sequence goes on from NC_135019.1 coordinate 9,536,812, forward strand.
TCGTATGGAATGATCGAATAAATTTCTGAATCCGTAACATACATTGCAATAAAAATAGCAGGAGGTCTAAATAGATAGTCTTGTCATTTCTCTAAAGCAGCACACGTTACCGCGTTCGGTTCTATTGTTAATAAACGAATTCCACGAAGCCTCTTAGTCAACAATGAGTCGACGATGCGCCATTTTCGCAGCTGTAAGCTGGCACCGAATTGTGCATCGGCTGGGACGGTATCGTTGAAAGTCGTCCGAAAGTTGACCGGAAAGTTCGTGCCGATTTTACATAGCCAAGCTTCACAGTATGATCGTGGATGGTTGATTTTGATTTATTTAGCATTCCTGCTAATTGACGTAATGTTGAGCGTGGGTTATTCTCGATTTCTGTTCTAATCATATCTTTGTCTGTGGTGGACGGCCTACCTGGGCGTTCTTGATCTTCAAGGTCGAAATTTCCAGCTTTAAACCGAGCAAACCACTTCCGCACAGTTCTTTCGGCTACAGCATCCTCGCCATGAACAGCGCATATCTTATTTGCCGCTTGTGTGGCATTTTTGCCCTTTCGGAAAAAGAAAAGCACTAAATGCCTACAATGCACTTTATTTGCCACCATATTCTAAGGCGTACAAAACTGATAAAAATTAACGAATCGTAACCAAACTTTTTTCCAAATATGGCTGAAGTTATCTCTTTTAGAATATGTACACATGTCATTTGTTTTCAATGATTGTGATATATTCAGTCAGCTCTCTCACGCTACCTACCGAAAATCGGCACGAACTTTTCGGACAACCCAATATTTATCACGCAATTCGCGTCGACACCTTCTTCCGTCGCTTCCGTGCAATTGAAGGGGTGGGAGTCCCGTTGGAGAAGCGAGCGGGCAATTGCTGAAAACGCGGGACGGGGGCAATTTTCATTCTTCCAGCCGGGCAAAAACTTCCGGCTATAACTGCTGCCTGGTTCGTGGAAGTCGTTGAGGCTCTTTGACTCCGTGGCAGGCCCGAGGCTGTCGTCTATTCCGCTCTCGCCCTCGACGATTCTAGCCGGCTCGGATCGGCGGCGATGAGCAGCGCGCCGAGACACGCGTACACGCTTCTTATCGATCGGTTTTTAGCATTCCACCGGCATTCGACACAAGACCGACATTGTCTCTTGCGCCGACATGCGACGACGCGGCGCATCGACCGCCCGCGATATCGAAACCATAACCGCCTCGTATCCTCGAGCGAAGAGAGTGCTGCTGCTGCTGCTGGCACGGTACGCGCCGCGGAACACCGCTGTGGAAGGTCGGCACGCTGGCAAAAAGCTCTCTGTGTCTCTGCGCGGCCAGCGTGTGAAACGCGGTTTAGAGATCGCTGTCCCGTTCCGCCGGGTGCTCGCTTTTGTCCGGCTGTCCCGCGGGAACGAAACAATCGGCCGGACGCGTTTCGGTTCGGAATTTCGCGGATCCTCGCGGCTCGCCGGCCGCGCGATATTAATTCGCGTCGGTGCAACGATCCGATAATGATACCCCGGAGACCGCGATGCCGCGCGATTACCGCACGCCGGCTCCTCCGACAGATAATTCATCTCGACGAGCTAGGGTCACTGAACACTCGCCACCGCGCCAGTAGCAGTTGCACAAACACCAGCCTATCCCCCGGCCGGCTACATGGAAATCCCACGAGGAACGATAATACGCGTCGCGCAGATACTATCGGCGAATCCGACCAGTCTTCCAATCTCGCTGCGATAATATTTGTGCTCGCGTTTTCCGCGAAACTGATCCCGGCCACCCGTCCTCGCCGACCAGCGAACCGTCCGCTGTCTCGCTTCTTCGTTGTTCGACCTTTGTAGCCGACCGAAGGACGGCGCCTCGTTGTTGGTTACAATTTACGATAAAGTTTCGAGAAACTTTGGCAGATTATCTTCCCTTGGCTCGATAGTGTTTTCGGTTAGATGCGATTTTCTCTGTTTTTAGCCGCGGCTCGAGATAGGCTGATGCTGGTAAAGGGAAATTATTATTTTACCACTGAAATTTCTATCGATATTCGTGAATAAACTCATATTTATGTAGATAGCAGAACGTTTTTATACCTTGTAAAGATTTGTAATTTAATCGGAAGGAATTTCGGGAAAATGCCTTTTTTGTCTAAAAAATATTGCGATCCATGGAGACTTAAAGTGTAATTATTGTTATTTAGTTATTTAGTTTTAGTGTAGATCATATTTTCGTAGATACCAGAACGTTTTTATACCTTGCAAAGATTCGTAATTTAATCGGAAGGAATTTCGGAAAAATGCCTTTTTCCTTTAAAAAAGCACTGCGGTCCATGGAGACTTGGAGTATAAATATCGTTATTTACTTTAAATTGTCCCACGTTTTATTAAGGTCTACAGAAAAACTAGCTCGATTAAAAGAAGTGAAAAAAATGAAAAGTTTATGAAAGTGAAAAATGAGAAGTGGAAAAGTATGTTCAAAAGAACTGACAAATAAATTATCAGTGATCCTTTTTTACATTTTTACCCGAATATCGATTAGTCCTAAATATTTCTAATTTGTTTTTCATGAATTTTTGAATATATTTATACTAAATTAACTTTCTGATAACCTATCCAACCTAAATTAAACTATTAAGGTTATTTAATATAAATTGAATTAAACATAGGGTATGAACACAGCCGACAATTCTACAAATTTGTAGGTTATGCACCTTAATTATAGATCGTCGGTAACGCGACTACAGTTCAAAAACCGGGTTTGTTCTAAAACCATACACAAAAATGTCAATGTTCGTGCTTTCTTTTTATAAAATCTAATAATTTTCATAGTATATACCTTTTAACAATCTTTTTAGAACTTACAGTAAACCAATAGACTGCTTAATAGATTTTTTTCTATTAATGTAACATCAAAACGTTATACCAAAATTTTGTTCTTTATAATGCTTTGTCACATCATTGTGATATCATCGTTCAAATGAATAAAAATGCCGGTATTACAGTGACCTTGGTAATTGGAACATAAATCTAAACATATAAATATGTAACATAAAAGCCTCGCTCTGGAGATAGTACGCGATATCTGCAGTGTACAAATTCAATGTTCCCGACGCTTATAAATAGAAACAATTACGAAATCTATTAAGCGTCTCATTGGTTTGCGCAGCGCTGTATCCGGCAGCGATTGAAAACCAGCGGCGCAGAAGTCGAAGAAGAAGAAAAAAAAAAGAAACGCAGGCAGAAACCGCAGATGGGATCGCAGCCTAGAGGAAGAAAGCGGTCCGCCGCGATAACAATTAAAGTTCGCAACTTTCCAATCCTTCGGGGAATCCGTTGATCGCGCGGTGTTATCCGGCGAAAATCGGATAAGAGCATAAAGCTGGGCCACGTCGCGGGAGGCCTGCGAAATCATTTTAACCACGGTGGTCCTGCACGGGGATTTTCGTCGGCAGCTGAGAAAGAGAGGGCGGGAGAGCGAGGGAGAAAGAGCGAGAGCGAGAGAGAAAGAGCGAGAGAGAAAGAGCGAGAGCGAGGGAGAGAGAGGGGGGAGAGAGAAAGAGCGAGAGCGAGAGAGAGAGAGCAAGAGCGAGAGAGTGAGAGAGAAAAAGCGAGAGCGAGAGCGAGAGAGCAAGAGCGAGAGAGTGAGAGAGAAAAAGCGAGAGCAAGAGAGAGAGAGAGAGAGAGAGTGAGAGAGAAAGAGCGAGAGCAAGAGAGATAGTGAGAGAGAAAGAGCGACAGAGAGAGTGAAAGAGAAAGAGGGAGAGCGAGAGAGAGAGGGTGAGAGAGAAAGAGGGAGATAGCCTGGCGCGGGTGGGGAGCTGAGAAGGGGAGGCCGATACGTAAACGCGCCGGACACAAAAAGGAATCACCGTGAAATATGATGCACGATACACGTATACGGCATTGTCTCGGCAGGCTGCGCGGGGATCTTCGCCGCGTTAACCGAGATGGGGGGATGGAGGGGGGCCCAGGAAAGTCGCCCTCGGACAATGGGGGCGTGAGTCTCGTATGGCTCCTCTAATGATTCCGGAGCATAGCCGATCGGCGAGCGCACAAATGCGAGCGCGGCCGCGCCTGAGAAGCTGCGAAGCTGCGAAGCATTCCTGTTTATGCGTGCATTACCGCGCGCAACAGTTCTCCGCTCCGCTCCTCCTTTTTCCGTGTTATCTGCCTCGGACACCGGGGTTCGAGAAGGCCGATGGAATCCGGGGAACGGAGAACGGAGCCGAGGGCACGAGGAAACTCTCTCTCGACGATGTTCTCGCGGCTGTTATCGGCTCCGCTGAAGCTTCCGGGTGCCTCAGAATGTTATTCCGACGTTTCGTTTCGTTTCGTTTCGTTCGTTTCGTGAGATCGGGACGTCCGCGATGAAGCTGGAATAACGTTCCGCGCCGAGCCTTGTCCGGCTGCGAGGCGAATTAGGAGAAGCCGATCCGAGAGACAAGGCGCGGGAGGATCCGTTGAGATTACGATAGCAGAAACGGTTCGCTGTCAAACATTAATTTCCAAAGGAGTTGTTACATTATATCGACCCGAATCGTTTCTTGAATTGCGGACAATTCTCAGCTGTTGATCTTCGATTTTTAAAAGGCTATTAGAAAACCGCCGGTGGATAAAGTGTTGATATACGATCAATGAAACTACGACCAATTTGTCTGCACGATATCGTTCGCTGGAACATTACTGTTCATTTGTACAAACGTTAAATAATTTGTTTTAGAGTAATTTGTACGTTTTTAAATCGATTTTTATTCAAAGAATTGTCAAAAATGTGAGTATTCTGCGAGCGGATCAGCCGAAGTTGCTGTAGATGCGATACAAAGCTAACACAAAATCAAAATACAGTAATGTCTCCCTAATTGACGCTCAGATCGTTCACAAAGATGGACAATTTGCGAAGAGGAGATACGATTATTCGAGCCTTGCGGCTCGTTTTTATAGTTATTGACAATCGGTAATTAATAAAAAACGAGCCACAAGGCTCGGATAATCGCGTCTCCTCTTCCCAAATTGTCCACTTTAGTGCACAATTTGGGCGACAATTAAGAAGACATCACTGTACTACGCGTTGAAAGAGATATCTTAATCTTGAAATGTTGACATTAGGATAGATTGTACTGCGAGAGAGTTGTTTACTCGATAGATCACCCTGCCACGTGCATACTCAGCAGATGCGCAAAAGTCAAAGCAGAGGTAGCAAAGTCGACGTCATCCTCTCCGTCGCGAATCGTCGGAAGTTTCTCGTGGAAAGTCCGGTAAAAAGGCGGGCGGCCGTGCACACGCGATAGGAAACTGACGTCGGAGACTGGCTGGAAACTGGCTGGGAGCGTTTCTCGCAGCAGTTGGCCGTCACCGCTGGTCTCCGACAGCAGAGAGTCGCTGTCGCGCTGCGGTTGCTGTTGTTGTCGCCATAAACTCCGTCCAGCTCGAGCGTTTCTCTCCACCTGGGATCCCCGTTGGCCTCGCTTTTAACCTTCCGCGGTGTGCACGGTTCTCGTCTTCCTCTCCGGTTTCCCTTCCTGTTCTGTTTCTCCGGCCTCCTCGTTGCTCCAAGCTCGTCCGTCTCTCGTCCGCTCGTTACACGCCCCGGAACACCGTTCGAGGCGCCTTCCGCGTGCTGATACTCGCGGGAGGGTGCCCGCCGGAGCTGTCAGAGCTTCGGTACTTTCAGGAAAATTACTGGAGGACGGGTGCAACGCGTGGAATCGCCCTCCCAGACCTTGGGCACCAGTTTGCGCCGCGAGAGGTTGATCTTCTTCAACTTCCCTGACGGAGAATCGCAGTCGCGCCGTGAACGTCCAGGCTGGGAACTTCGCCGGTGCGGATTCCAGTCGCGTCGCCTCGCTGTACAACCGGCTTTCCATCGACTCCATTATCGAAATTAATCGATTATATTCCCCTCCGAACAACCGGGAGACGTGTCGAGAACGTCGAAAGTTCTGAATCGGGATCATCTTAGGCGAAACTTGCTCGAGAAACGGTTCTCCGCGGACTTTCCAACCGGAGGAAACGCTCTTCTCGTCTTGCGACAGCGACGATTAGACTGCGAAACATGCCGACTGGCTATTTAGTTTGGATCTAGAACCTTGACAGACAGGAGAGCGTTCGGAAGTCTGCTTCTTAGCAGACGGTACGCGTACGGCGAGATTTAATTTATGGATAATTGGAAATTTAACGCTTCGACGGCCGCGCCAAAAGCCGAAAGAATGACGTAAAATTCAGATGAAATTAAAATTGCAAAGCAAAGTTCTGTGACGTCGACTGCTTTTTCAACATTGTTACCTCTTGCGAAATCTTAATCGAATTAAGAAATTGCAACGGATTTATTTCTAAAAATTATACTTGAAATAATTCTGTCACCCGTGACAGTCGAGGCGTTATGAGTGCAATTATGACACACTTTACGAATAATATACGCATAAATAAAATAATAAATAATAAATATATAAATATAAAAAATTGAATATAAATTTCGTTAACGATACAATTGTGACACAATTTAAAAAAAAACTATACTGAATCGATTGTGTGTTATAATTTTCGCGAAGTCGTCTGTACGTGACAACGACCGTCGAAGCGCTAAATTTGACGCATTTCTTCGTTTCTTTAACGAAAGAGTCCTTTCAAACGTATGCTCGCGCCGCCAGAAACGGTTTTCTGCCTTGCTCTCGAGGTACGCTGAGCTCCGCAGTTGCGGGCTCGGTATATTGAAACGTAGATGTCCGTGAACAGCTGGAGACCACAATGAACGCGTACGTTGGAAGCTCGGTTCTTCAAGGTCCCCGGCGACGACCCTAACGGGCCCGGCGAACCGACTACGCTCTCTCCGGTTAAATGGAAGGGCAACGTTCCGAAATTGCTCCGGTTAATTATCGTCGTCTTGGCTCGACGATGACGAGCCGTGCCGGCCATTCCGCGACCGGCGCCGCTGTCGCAGCTGTACGGAATCGCTGCGGATCGCGCGAAAAATAACGAACGATCGGAATTCGACGCGGGGAGCGCGTTCGTTTTCATCTCGCGAAAATATGCTCGCGTGCCTGCGCCTGCCTCCCTGGCGCAGGTAATTAAATTTGGAGCGAACAAGCGACACGCCGGGATCGTAAATTTCAACTCGTTTAATTGTTCGGGGGAGAAACGCCCGGCCGGATCGATAACTCGTTATGTTTGTTTCGACACGCGACTCTCGCGATCTCGTTCCACGGTCGCTGAAAAAATTCTGTCCCCGGCTACGCGACCGCTTTTTGCCTACCATCCGCGCCTGAAAATCAAGTTGCGCCGGGAATTTCATTAATAAGCGGGCAGGAAGTTGTTTTTAACGCGTTCCGTCGCCGTTGCCGTCGTCGCGCGTGTGACGAACTTATCGTAAAAATAGTCGGATCCTATATTACGTAACCCCTATGATTTCTTTCGTCGGCACGTTGATCAGCACTCCTTTGTTCTTAATTATTTCCCTTGTAGCACGTGCCGTTTCTATTCCTTGCGCGACTTCGTACACTCTCGTTTCTAGATTACAGAGAAATCAGATTCTGTTTCAATTTAGAATATATAACATTCACATTTTATGGATCATGTACTAACACTAGAACTGAATCGGTCAAAATGACTGGTTCATGATTTTTTATTTTACAGTTCCTGATATTATAAAAATTCTTCCAGAAGAAATTTTCAGGTACGCCTCTTTATTGAAGTATATATTATAATATAAATTATACGAAACTCTCTTAAATAAATCCAATCTTGGCATTGCTATAAAATAATGCACGTTATTCGCGTTTAGGGCACGGTAGTTTTTGTGTTAAATCTTTGTCACAAATCTGACTCGTTCCTATAGTGCAAGGGAATGAATGATGCGCGTTGCGTCTAATAAAACACTGTAACAATTAAATAGAATAAAAGAGAATAAAATGTTAGAATAAAATGTTAGAAAAAATATAAAAAATCTTAGAATAAAATGTTTCAACACGATAATCGTAAATGAAATTGTTCGATAACGTTAACGGAGACAACTTTTGGTACACGACAGAAATACACTAAATACACTAAACAATTTATCGAGCAGCAAAATCCCTGCTGGTAGCAACATTCTTGTCTCAATAATTCCAGAATCGATACGCTGCATCTTCGAACGCTCTATATAACCAAAGATTTATCTGCCGCCTGTTTTTCGGTTTCTCTCGGCGACGCGAGAAAAAATGAAATTCTTTCGACAGACGACGAAGGCGACGTCTCTCGACGTCGCGATAACCTCGGCAAAGTGGAGCGATGTCAGTGAAAAAGCGCCCCGTTGAATGACGGCCCGCAGAACGAAACGATGCATCGGTAACTCGGAAACGTGTCACTGAACCTGTCCTTTGAAGCCACCACCAAATTACGCGACGAAAGATCCGACGCCGTGTGTCGAGCCCCTGTGCCCCCCACTCCTGCTTTCTTCCCACGTCTTCTTTGAGTCCGCCGTTCTGGAGCCCCGATAAGAGTGCTCGGCTGTTTCTTTGAGGAACCTATGGCCAGAGAAACTGTGTCCCTCGGCCAAAACCTGAACGCCGTCGTTCGAGAAGTGTCAGCTCCCCCTGATCACGCTCGGAAGAAGCACGGGGATATTTTCGTTCGAGACTGATACGTTTATTTATATTTTATCTTGCGCGATTCTGTTTTCCGTGAAAACATTATGCGAGTATTTCTGCGTAGCTACGAGTCCTCGATGAAGATTCTACTTTAATACCAGAGTTTACGGAGCACTGAAAACAGCGGTTTCATATTAATTTATGAAAGAAACACGAGATGAGACATTTAGTCTGATTTTGAACGAGGGTTATTGTAATATTTGCCGCAAGTAATAGATATATTTGAATAAATAACTCATAGATGAATCTTTGCAATTTGATTAATTGTAAATTAAAGTAATTGTAAACCTAGTGTTGAATAGTAGGGGGACACAATTTATACGATGCTTAGGCAACAGGAGAGTTCTTTCATCTGATCAGTCTTTGTGGTATTTGTTTTTAGTGGGCGTAGCATCGTTGCTTCTGAGGTTAGACTGGAGCAAGGGCAGTGCCCCAAAGGCTATCACTGTCCACATGCAACTCTTTCAATGTAAAAACCACGATACCGATATCTTCTGGATTTTTAAGTATACAGTGGGCGTGGCTTCGTTGCTCTTGCTTCAAGTGGGCGTGGCATCGTTGCTCCTGAAGCTAGAGCGAAGCTAGGACGATACCTCAAGTGGCCATCGTTGTCCACATGCAACACTTTCGATATAATTACCGCGATACTGCTTATTATTACATTATTTTATAATATATATAATATATAATATGTGTGTATTATATTATACTATATTATACTATATTATATTATATTATATTATATTATATTATATTATATTATATTATATTATATTATATTATATTATATTATATTATATTATATTATATTATATTATATTATATTATATTATATTATATTATATTATATTATATTATATTATATTATATTATATTATATTATATTATATTATGTTATATTATATTATATTATATTATATTAAATCTTATTATTGCGATATTGCTCTTCCTCTGAGAGGGCGTGGCCCCGTTGCTCCTGAAGCTAGATCAGAGCCCACGTAACTGGTTCGATACAAATATCAAAATTCCTTGAATTCAAAGTTGAATTAACCACATCTTTTCCGTCGGATTGAAAGGATTGGGTCTGCGGAGGGTTCTATTCATCCGGCTTGAGGGATTCTGTTTGAAACACGGTCTAAGGGGTCGCTGATGCCCGGAGAGATCCCGTGAAAGGGAAAAACGTCCGCGGAAGCTGGCGAAAGACGTGGAACGAGGTCTGGCTGCGGGCGGTATACCTACGCGAAGATGGCTCAACTACGTTGAACGTGTCTTGTTAACCGCACGCACGACTGGGCATACGTGGCTCTCGCGTCCACGGTGAAACCCAATACACCGAAAACGAGTGGAACGGCCGGGGGAGAGCGAAACGCGAACGCGAATACGAGCGGCCCACAGTCCGGAAACCGAGAAGGGAGGAAGAAACCCCGAAAACGGAGGAACGCACGAAAGCCAACGTCGACGCCTGTCCACGCGCGACCACACGTGCTTCGGATTAGCCTGGACACCGTAACTTTTGCGAACTAATCGGGGAAATTTGTACCTTGTGGTGGTGTCCACTTGTATTTGTTCTTATGCGACGCGAAGATATAGGGTAAGCGCAGGCATTACTACGGTTATATAAATATAATTATATTATATAATATATAATTATGTATAATAATTATATTTATATATTTATTATTATATTGATATAAATATAATTATATTATATAATATATAATTATGTATAATAATTATATTTATATATTTATTATTATATTGATATAAATATAATTATATATTAATAATATATTATATAAATATAAATGCATTTCATTATGAGTATTTCATAACCTCAATATTTTCATAAGCTCCCAAATATCAAAAGTCAATAAATTCATTAAAACTGCGATTACTGTTACTTGTTTGTCATAAATTATCAATATTGAACATATAAAAAATTGTAAGATTCATTTTTAGAAGATTACACACTACGAAATGTTAGATTTTATTATTTTTATAAAATACCGCAGTATTTGGGGCGTCCGCAGTAATACCCACGCTTACAAATTCACTTTTTCTCACAATCTCTTCTTGTCTCCGACTCTAGGAATACATCTACGAAGTATATTAACCCTAGAACTAGCATTCCTGATGTAGTATATATATTATATAATATGATTATATACATTATATAATTATACATTGTAATATAAATCCTAGGAAGTCTAAATAAATCCAGTCTTGGCATTCTTATAAAACAATATACATTAATCGCGTTTAGGTATCGGTAGTTCTAATGTTAACGAAAATACGTCCTGACACACCATTGGCCAAGCGTATCGTCTTTCCATGAACATTAGAGTCTCTGTACAGCGAGTTCCGTTGGCTCGCGCCAAGAGGAGTTGTTGATCCATTTGTCGCGTCTTCGGTTTTAATTATCGTCGGTGGCTTAATTCGACGGAACTCGGAATCGCGGGCTGCTCGAGAGGATGATTAGAGCGCGGCGTGGCGCGGCGCGGCGCGGAGTCATCGACAGCTCCTCGGCGCGGCGCATTTTCCATCGCTAATGAATCGCAGCGCCAGACGTCAACGTTCAATTGACTCGAAGCCGATGATAGCTAGGCGGCCCGAAGGATGAGCAGGAATCTGGGTTAACGAAGCGGAGGACATCTCGAGCTGGAGGATCGCGAGGTCCGCGGTCAAGTGGACACGCGATTGCACACCTGGTCCATTCGTCGCAGCCTAGAGAGTGCCGTCCAGGTGAGAAAGCAGTCGCGCGCTCCGCCGCGGCGTCTTTTCCGTTTATTCGTCGCACGTACCACTCTCGCATCCTCCCACGCGTCTATTAATAATACCCCGAGAAACGTCGGGTGTATTTATAGGCATGTCACATAGCTATGCTCCCGCTGAAAAAGCTGAGCGCCTCCCCCCCCTCCTCTTTCTTTCTCTCTCTCTCTCACTCGCTTTCTCTCTCGGCGTTGGGCAATTAAAATTTCGTCGATGTACGGACCCTCGCGGGATTCCTTCTGTTCAACGCTTCCCGGCTTGCCAAGAACAGGCGCGAACGATTTTACAGATGTGTCGCAACAGCTTGTTCCGACGCCCACCTGAACAACGCTGGCTGGACTTCGACGATTGTCTCGACACGCCAGTTTGAGAAACTTCTCCGATCATCGAATCGAAGGATCCAGATCGATGGGTGGCCGTTCTTTCAGTTTTAGTGGGCCAGCTTTCGATATCATCCTTGAATACTTTGTTTCAGTCGTGATTCGTTTGGACCAGTATTTCCCAACCCGAGCAAATAAAACGGCTTCGTCTCGTCTCCTTCGAGAAACGCTGGTTTTAATCGGTTTCGTTTCCGCTCAGAGTGCGCTAAAACGCTTTTCCAGAGTGGACAAAATCGTACATCGAATTTACCCAGCTCGATAGAGAGATCAGAGTTCGATCTCTGTATCTATCATCGTTTTAGTCCTTCGAAAAGAATTGTCGAACCGTCTTTAAAACGATTGAAAAGAACTTTCTACAAAAACGATCCATGTCTTCTAAAGAGGAATATTCTCGTTTTTCTTCGCGAAAATCAGCGCAAATCGTTCTTTCATCGCGTCGGCGACAGCGCGTGTGCGGGTCTTGCTAGGTTCAGCCGCATTGCGGTCGGAATGGAATTCTTTTCGAGAACGTTCAAAGGAAAGAAATCTCTCTCGGACGGAAGAAATTTTCAGCGAACGGAGGCGTGCGGCTAATTAGCGTTAATTTTCAATTTTCGAGTCGCCTGCGGTTGGTCGCGGGGAGACGGACTCCCGGGCATCGATTTATTAATATTGAGAGCTATCGAATTAAGATTCCGCCGCGACGGGGGCAGTCATGCATAGATCATCCGATTAGACTCGACAATGCGACGAGCATTGGCAGAGGGTCGAGCCTCGACGGAAAGGGGCGCTCTTATATTTCATTCCCTGCGGACATCCAGCTCGTGGCTGATTAGCGCCGGCAAAAATGCCGGCGAACCTAACGATAGCGGATCGATGGAACGCGAAAGTTCACGACTCGCGCGATCCACCTTGTCCTGTTACGTTTATTATTCGCGGCCGGTGGCACGGACCGAGGAATTCGTTCCCGATGAGCTTCAAGCTGTGAATAATCCATCGGCGAACGGTCGCGGATCGACGAGGAGGGTCAGAGATCGGTCGGATCTGTTCTACGAATCGTAAACGCTAACGACGACGACGACGACGACGACGACGACGACGACGACGACGACGACGACGACGACGTCGCCGCGACGGGGCCATCGGCGACCGTCTCATAATTAAATACTCGCGATAATTACGTTTGTCCCTTCCTTTTCACGTGCAATTAAGCCCGATGATACGAGAAACGTGACACGAATCCGTCGCGCCGCGTGTTCGCGACTCCGTGGCTCACGCTCGAGAGGAAACGGCATTAATCGATAGCCATCATCGAGCCGGCTCCGGTTCCGCGTTTTGCTCTCGAATAAAATCAGCCTTATTTGCAGCACGGAGGAATCTCGTTCTGCGCGCGTAAACGCCGCGCTTTCAAAAACTTTTCCAAGCCCGCGTTGTATACGTTAAATCATTCCCGGCTTAACGATGCTCCTCCGGCAGTGTCCGTCGAACCTCGTTTCACGATTTTCAGCATCGCGGATTCATTTGATAAAATCCAGCGAGTTTCTCTGTTCCGTCCGTTGCGAATCAAATCAGCCTCATTTGCAACTTTTCTCGTGCGTGTAACTCGACGTTTTCCGACCTTCGCGGCGCAGATCTGTACGCGTTAACCGTTCGCAGTCGAATGTCGACGCAACGTTGACGTCGCGACTGTGTATCTTATTCCAGAAATTTCAAATATATCTACAGGGTGTCCCAAAAATGTCTCACAATCCGAAAATGAAAGGTATCTGGTGTCATTCGAAGTAACTTTGTTTACGCGCCAATGAGAGGCGAGCACAATTGGCGCAAGGCGGCCGAGCCAATGAACGGAACTGAACTTCGATCGCTCTTCGACTCTGCCGCCTTGCGCCAGCCGAGCTCGTCTCTCATTGGTCATTAATTTTCGTTAACAACTTGCGAACAAAGCCGCGGATTACATTTTCGCTAAAGAAAAAGTTGCTTCGAATGACCTCAGCAACCTCCCATTTTCATATCGCGAGACATTTTTGGGACACCCTGTATATTATTCTTCCTATTATTTAAGTATTTGATATAAGAGCGCGTTGGAATAATGCTGGCGTAAGTCATATTTACGAAAATTTTAACTTACCTTTTTAAAAATGTAATCTATACATGTCGAAATGTTAAAAAGACGAGTATAATTAATCACGAAGTTACTATAAAACGACTTGACTCTAAATTATGTTAACAGTAATGATCAATAAACGACACACGTGTCGTTGAACAATAACATTCCTCGTTTCTTATACAACGAGAAAAATGCTACTCACGCCATTATGATTCTAACCCACTCGTACTATAGTCCAGTTTATTATACAAATTCTCTGAGAAAAAGATTCGTGTTCAACCAGTGAAATGCTGCGAACATGCCAGCTTTCATCTTTCGCGTTCACCACGAATTCATTAACGGAGTCGCGCGTTCAAAGTCTAAATTCGCCTTGAGTCTTGCGATTCGGCAACGGGGGAGAACGGGACACTGAACTTTCCCGGCGGAAAAAAGACAGATCCCCATTAGCCGAAGGGTTGGCGAGACCGACGCGAAAAGTCCTGGTATCGATGCCCGTTCCGTTCGCGCGGCAAAAAGATTCGCGAAGTTACTCGACCGAGCGCGGAGCCTCCCCTCGGCGAACAACGTTTACGCACCGGTTATTAAGTGGTTAATGGCCGGCAAT